>NC_048595.1:33609470-34209470 GCF_003668045.3 Cricetulus griseus | reverse complement strand
AGGCACCATCTAGAATTCTACACTGTCTGATATAACGGCTCCTTACCTTGGAGCACTTACCCTCAATTCTAAAATAAATCAGGGCAGAAAAATGTGAATAACTTCTTGAAATACAAAGTAATGATAATTATAAACCAAGCTTTTTTTTTTTTTTTTTTTTTTTTTTTTAAACAGAGTGTCATATAGCCCAGGACGGCCTTGAACTCACTATGTGGCCAAGGATGACCCTGAACTTCCAATCCTGACTTCACCTCCTGAGTACTAGAATTACAGATATGAGCCAGCATGAGTAGTTTTATTTGGTGCTGGGCGTTGTGCATGCTAGGTAGGCACTCCACCAACTGAGCCCAGCCCTAGCCCAAGATAAACATTTAGAGGCACAAACATTCAATACAGAGCAATAACGATTTAATATGGTATTTTAAATTTCAGCTAAAAATTACCCAAGTAGTTTAGACCATGTCAGAAACTCCCAGTCTACTTTATAGCAACAGCTGCCATGTTAGGGCCTTAGTACAGTAGCAAGCTAGTTGCCAGGGGCATCTTCCACCGCATTTTAACCTTGCCCTAGAGACTGGCCCTACTCTCTAGGCTAGCTAGTTATACACTGATATCAAGGAGCTGTCCATAAAATTAAAACTGGTTTTGAGACGACACATCACTGAGAAATGGTCTAGGCAAGGCAATGTTTCTTAAACCAGGCTAATATTAAACAAAATGGCCAAAGAAAGGCTATGGGGGTTCTCCATGTGGTACGTCAAGCTGTAGCCAAGAATGGAGGGTACAACTGTGGGTGTCAAGCAATGTCAGCCCCTCAACAGCACACCTGTAACACGGAAGACATCGAGGAACAGAAACCAGAGCAGTCAGGCCGTGAGGAGCACACCATGCCACACCTGAGACCAGATACTCATAAGGAGGGAAGGATTGGGAGTTGCTGGGTCACTAGTATTCTAGTTAGATGAAAGTTCAATACCAAAGGGCTGAAAAGATGACGGAGATAGTTTCCTCAGGGGAAAATCAAACAATGACAATGTTAAGTTGCAAACGCAAGGAAAAGGTAAAGATGAATGTTCTGAGGGCAGAAAAGTAAACCAACTTCAAAACCAAACCCCAAGGCAGTCACTGAGAAGTAAGGGTGAGGTGCATTTGACTATTTCAAAAAGACAAGAGCCTTCAGGAACTAGAAACCCAGGTGCAATCTGAGGTTTGAACCAAAGAATAGCACATTCTCAGTGGGCTCAAAAAGGAAACTGAGATTTGCCATGGCATGCAGATTGAAGTGGAGGGAGCAGAAGGAAGCATCAAAGCACCCAGCCCGCAGCGACTGGACGGTGGGAGATGTCTATGCCTACTCCCCACACACAGGCATGGCAGTGATGAGCAGCATGGCAGCCACGGGAAGGAAGCTACAGGCTTGGCATGAACTACAGTGACCATACTTACTGGAGTCTTCCCATTGGAGCAAGTGCAACTTCCAAGCAGAATAATACAAAAATCCCAGGACCAGGAAGAGGCAGAGGGCTAGCAGCAGATTGCGCACAAATACCAAGAGTCCCATCTTCACATGATTTACAATGTCTTACATGACCTAAAAACAAAAATTAAAAAAGCCATTAAGATATAAAGCTATCATCATCCTTGTATGTGAAGAAGCTATAGAGACCGTTTCCAAGTGAAGAGCAATCACTGTCATGACGAGGCACCTGTCTCAAGGGAACCTTCCAGATCATTCAACACTGAGTCATCCATGACTTCGCCCATGCCAACAGTCAATTTTGGACAATTATAAGCTCTGAAATAACTATATTTGGTTTTGGTTTTGGTTGGTTTCTTGAGACAGGGTTTCTTTACGTAACAGCCCAGGCTGTCCTGGAACTCTCTTTATAGACCAGGCTGCCCTCGAACTCACAGGGATCCATCTGCCTTTGCTTCCCAAGTCTGGCTGTAAAAGTTTATTTTTATTCCATATGTATTGAGTGTTTTCTCTGTGTGTTTGTGTGCACCATGTGTGTGCTTAGTGTCTGCAGAGGCCAGAAGAGGACGTCAGATCCCCTGGAATTGAGGTACAGATGGTTGTGAGCTGTCATGTAGGAACTGAACCTGAGTCCCCTGAAAAATCAGCCAGTGTTCTTAATGACCCAGCCAACTCTAACCTCTCAATTCTTTAAAAAAAAAAATTAAAAGCTTTATTCATGTATATTTGTGGGTGTATCTGCATGCCTGTATGTATATCACATGCATTCAGGTGGCAGGGAAGCCAGGAGAGGGTATCAGATCCCCTATAACTGGAATTACAGGCAGTTGTGAGCAGCCTAATGTAGGGGCTGCAAACCCAATCCAGGTCCTCTAGAAAAACAATACATGTTCTTAACCACTGAGCCATCTCCCTAGCCCTTTTAAAATCACACACACACACACACACACACACACACACACACACACAATATATATATATATATATATATATATATATATAATATATATATTATATATGTTTGTGTGTGTAGAGGGGCATATGCAAGTATGAGTACAGGTACCTTGTGGGTCCAGAAGAGGACCTCAGATCCCCCAGAGCTGCAGTTATGGGTGGTTGTGAGCCACTTGAAGGGGGCGCAGGAACTGAAGTTCAGCCCCTCTGTAAGAGCAGTAAGGCACTCTTAACCGCTGAACTCTCTCTCCAGCCCTCAAGTAAATTGCACCATATGCCTTCCCACCATCACTACCCTAGTCCAAGCCATCACCATGTTCCCACAAATCAGTTTATACTCTCTGCATCCATTTTGCACACAGCACCATTGGTCTTTTTTGTATTGCTCAAGACAAAGGTCTCTCTACACCGCCTAGGCTGACCTAGAACTTGCTGGTGTAGCCCAGACTGGCCCCTTCTGTCTCAGCCTCTATCTGGTGCATGAGCCGCCATGTCCAGCTCATAACCATTTCTAACATAAAAATCTGAAAATGTTGTTGCCATGCTCAAACTCCCTTGAATTCATTTTCTTGGGCTGCTAAAACAAGGTTGGGGTAGACTAAACAGTTTACAGTAAAAGACATTTATTATCTCAGAGTCCTGAAGGCCAATACCCACTACTGAGTAGCTCAGCCAGGCCCTTAGTGTACAGTCATGTGAGTCTGAGCCAGTGTGTCAGGAGCTGCACACTTCCAGAAGCCCTGGAAAAGAACTGGAGTCCATGCTCGCTCCAGCTGCTGCTCAAACCTTGTCCCTATAGCTGGCTCCCTTGTAGAAAGGAGCAGTCTTACTCCTGTAGTCTCTCTCCATGGTCCCCATCAGTCATGTAGGCTAAGCTTCTCTCACTCTCCACTTTGCCCTTCTGTAGCAGCTTGCTTCTGCTTGCAGCTGGAGAAATTCCTCCACTTTTCAGGGTTCCTGTGATTATAATGGGCCCATCTACCTAATCCAGGCTGACTGTCCTCTTCAAAGGTCCATAATCTTCATTCTATCTATAAGGAGCCTTTGCCAAGTCAGGTAACATATTCACAGGCTCCAACATTCAGAGTGCAGGCATCTTCGGGGACCGCTCTGCCTAACAGACCTCTCATTCCATTCTAGATGTTTCTAAAGTCTCTGCTCTATAGCGTAAGCCCCCTGCCACTTCGGATGCTGCCCCTGCTTCTCACCGCCTCACCAGTGCCCCATGCCTTAGCCATTCTCTGAATGCCACCTCATTTCCTTTCCCAAGGCATGTATGGAACCCATTTCCCACAAACTTTGCTATATACAGTACTTTCTGTACACCCTTTGATACAAACTTGACTGTAACAGTGGCCAAGAAGACCTCCCTGGGTCAGACTCCCCGCCCCCCCAAGTCCCAATCACTTAACCCAGTTACCAAGTAACATGAAAAAGACACTATGTATACATATTAATAATGGGCCAGTGAGATGGCTCAGAGGATAAGGTGCCTGCGGCTAAGCTTGAAATCCAAGTTCACTCCATGGAACCCAGATGGTAGAAGGAGGGAAATGACCCTAATGAGCTGTCTGTCCTCTGACCTCCACTCATGCTACAACATGCCCATCCAACCCCAACATACACAGTATAGAAATAAGTGTAATAGTCAGGCAGTGTTGGTGCACACCTTTAATCCCCACCCTTGGGAGGCAGGCAGAGGCAGGTGGATCTCTGTGAGTTCGAGGCCAGCCTGGTCTACAGAGCTAGTTCCAGGATAGCCAGGGCTACACAGAGAAACCCTGTTTGGGAAAAAAACAAAAAAAACAAAACAAACAAACAAAAAACAAAAAGGAAATAAGTGCAATAAAAATTTAAGTATTAATAACAAAGTGATAAAAAGATAATTTGCAGATGATGGAATGGCCCACTTAGGAGACCTTTTCCCTTATAAATGAGGAAGACACCAGAATGAATGGGAAGTTCAATAGATTAGGTGATTATAAGATTAATGTACAAAAAAGGTAAGAGCTTCTTAAAAACATGCCAAAAATATGCAATTAGAAAATGTGAGATGTTACAAAAACTAATAAGTATTCTCTAAATTTAAAAAGAAAGAAAGGAAGAAAGAAAGAAAGAAAGAAAGAAAGAAAGAAAGAAAGAAAGAAAGAAAATGTAAGATGAGGGGCCAGGGAGATGGTTCAGGGGTTAAGAGCACTGCATGCTCTTCCAGAGAACCGGAATTCAATTCCCAGCACCCACATGACAACACTCGCAACTGTTGGTAATTCCAGTTTGAGGGGACCTGACACCCATAGCAAAACACCAATGCACATAAAATAAAAATAGAAAAGAAAATGTGAGATGAAAAAGATTCCATTCATCATGGCAACAAACTCTCTAAAGTACTTAAAAACGAACTTGGGAAGAAATGAACAAGACTTTCACCAGAGAACACATCCAACCAGAGAAATTAATGTAGTATGATCTTCTTGAGTGGACGCACACATGGAGAGGGGTGTATGTGCACACGGAGGCCAGACACAGGACTTTCACTGACCCTGCAGCCACTCATCCACTGGACTGTCCATCCAGTAAGCTCCTGAGTTCCTCCTCTGCCTCTCAGAGCTGGGACGATGGGTGAGAACTTGCTTCCTGTGTGGGTGCTGGAAATCAAACATGGTTCCTCATGCTTGTGCTGCTAATTGCCTTCCCAGCCCCGGAATATAACAAGTTCTTAAAGGAAATTATCAGTGCAGTAAATACATCATTTCTCTAGAAGATTGCTTTAATTCTAGTCAAAATCCATAATTAATTTTTTTGCACTTGGTTCTAGTTATTTGAGTTTGTTCCCAAAAAGAACCTAGAAAAAAATAATTCTTGCATGTGCATGTATATGTGTGTATTTACATGTGTGCTTAATCATGTATGTATGGTGCACATGAATATTACGCATGTGTAAGCCAGAGGACGACCTCAAGCCATTCCTCTCTTTTTTGAGAAAATGTCTCTTACTGACTTGGAGCTTACTCAACAGCCTGGGTTGGCTGGCCAGTGGTCCAGGAATTGATCACCAGAACAGCTGGCCAATGATCTAGGCATCTGTCACCAGCCTCTGCCTCTGCAGCTCTGGAATAACAAGTGCACACCACTACACACCACTACACCTGGCTTTCTCTGTATGGGTTCTGGGCTGGAACAGAAGTCTTCATGCTTTCAAGGTCGGTTCTTGGCTGACTGAGCCGTCACTCGACCCTTTTTCATTTTGTTTTGTTTTGTTGAGATAGGGTTTCTCTGTGGCTTTGGAGGCTGTCCTGGAACTTGCTCTTGTAGACCAGGTTGGTCTCAAACTCACAGAGATCCACCTGCCTCTGCCTCCCGAGTGCTGGGATTAAAGGCGTGCGCCACCAACGCCTGGCTTTTTCATTTTGTTTTTAAAGCTCTCATGCATGTATACATTGTACGTGGAACGTATTCTGCCTCAAATCCCTTTACGCGTCCTTTTTGTTTTTGCCCCATAGTTTTGCCCCCTACAGTTTCACTTCTACTGTCCAGTCCCATAAACAAACATGATTTTATACCTTCATATAAAGTCTAGAAATTACAACTGAGAGAACACATATGACAGTTATCAGAAACTTTTAAAATGAAAAAGAAAGAGAAACTGAAGCTGTATGGGGAGTGATCAAACTTAGCTTCCTATATATCCTCCCAATATTTCAACAGCAGATGCAAGGACCTTGTTCATCACAGCACTTCAACAGCGGGTACAAGGACCTCGCCCTGCCAGCAAGCAGGCATAATGCAATAGTGGGCACCAGCAGAGCCCTCTAATCCAACTCTGCTCTGCTAACATCTACTTGGAGAGAGCATCAGATCCCATAGGAGGAGATCACAGTCTCAGGGACCCATGCCAGATGCCAATCACAGCCCCAGCCGGATTTCCCAGTACTTCTGACCCAGGGGCTACAAATCAAGGTTCCCCAGACCCCCTGCCTAGGTTCCACTCATTGGTTGAACTGGGTCACAAATCCCATAGAAACACTTTCATTTAGCAGTTGAACGTAAGACATTACAAAGGATATAGATGAAGAGACATGTTTGGTCACATAAAGGGAAGGGGACTCAGGGCTTCCACGGCCTCTGCAGCTGGCACCTCAGGAATCTTCACCTGTTTAACCTCATCCTTTCATGTTTTGTGAGATTTTGGTACATGGACCAATGTTTACAGCATGGCCATTGGTATCTAACTTCATATCCCTGAAAAGTCTATGGAGTGAGACTAAAGGTCCCAGCCCTTCACTCCTACCTCAGTCTCTTCAGAAAAAGTATACTTTGATGAGAATAGTCCCCACAGGTCCCTATGTTGGAATATGTGGTCCACTGTTGGTGGAACTGTTTGGGAAGGATTAGGAGGTGTGGCTTTGTTGGAGGCAGCGTATTACTCAGGGTGGGCTTTAAGGTTTCAAAAGACTCAAGCTATTCTCAGTGTCCCTCTCTCTGCCTTGTGGTTGTGTCTCAAGGTATAAGCTCTCAGTTACTGCTCCAGAGTCATGCCTGCCTTCCTGATGCCATACTCCCTGTCATGATGGTCATGGACTAACCATCCAAAAGTGGAAACCTTCCTTTTCTAAGTTGTCTTGGTCATGGTGTTTTATCATAGCAATAGAAAAGGGACTAAGACAGCCAGCCTCCATCCTGCAGCCATAGAGTAGCTGCCAGCTGTCAGTCAAGCCATTGGCATACAACAAGATATCACTTCAGATATTCTAAAGATTTTAGGAGTTATATTGCCAGGAGACAGAGGTGAAGACCAAATATATATATATATTCCAGCAATACTAGTGGGTTCTAGAAATGAGACCCCTCAGACAGATTCACAGACCTTTATATAGGCATGAGTTTATCTATATACATATATGTACATTTATTTGATATATATATGTGTATATATATATATATCACAATGAAAATTCATCTTCTTTCATATCAAAACTAACTCCAAACTGTAATTACTAAGAGACATAATACAAAACAAACATAGTGGGACCACTAGTGTGATGGGGGACATCCTGCTGTATATGTTACTCTTATTGGTTGATGAATAGAACACTGTTTGGTCAATAGAGGCAGGAAGATAGGTGGGACTAGGAGACAAGGAGAATTCTGGGAAAGGTAGTCAGAGAGAGAGAGAGAGAGAGACACCACGTGGAGATGCTGAGGTAGCTGAGGAAGGAGTAACAGGTCCATACCCTTCTTCAGTAAGATAAGACCACATGGAAATACTTAGATTTATAGAAATGGGTTATTAATTAAGAGAGAGCTAGCCAGTAAGAAGCCCTAGGCATCAGCCAACAGTTTAATAGTTAATATAGCATCCATGTGTTTATTTGGGGCAAATCAGCAGCAGAACCAAGCTGGAAAGAAAACTCCAGCAATACTAGTGGGTTCTAGAAATGAGATCCCTCAGACAGATTCACAGACATATAGGCATGAGTTTATCTATATACATATATGTACATTTATTTGATGCTAAACATATAAAGACCTGAGAGGTACCACAATCTTCATGTTAGCTGTTCCTAGGAACAGGATGGGGTGTGACATGTGCATCCTTGGGAGGCTTCTGTTTTCCCATTTATATACTTCAGAATTATATTTGTTATGAGTCACAGAATTGCCTCCATAATGGAAATTTACAATGTTTCTACACCTTAATTAAGCTCTGCAACAGTGAGGATCCTATACAAGGCACCAGTGTGATGGCCCATCAGGTGGGGCTGCTTGCTGCCAAGCCTGGTGACCTGAGTTCAATCCCAGGGATTCATATAGTAGAAGGAAAGAACCATATTTTTGCAAGTTGTCCTCTGACTTCCATGTGTGTGTTATAGTACACACATAACTATTACCTAAAAACCAGTCCTGTGCAGGAATGCCCATCAGCCACACAGATTTTAAAGATAAAATTAACAACCATTCAAACACCCGATTAGCAAGGAAGCCACAAACCTTGGGCTCTTTGAGTGTTGTCTGCTGGGCCTTGACAGGAAGCACACTAAACACGCAGAAGAGATCCCGGAGGAGGTGTGATGGCAGGATTTTGTAAGCTGTGTGGGTAGGGTCTAAAAGAGCTGTTGGGAGACTAGCAAGGGCAGGAGGCTGCTCCTTCTCTCCTGAAAGGGAAAGAAGAGAGAAAGCTGTCCCGGCAGCTGTCAAAGAGCTGTCGGGAGAAGACAGGCACTAGATAGAAGAGTGGGATGAAGGGTATAGCTTCTACTAGGACAGCGGACAGCAGCAGTGGGGTGATTAAAAAAAAAAAAAATCTAACCTCTCACTCACCCTTAGGTCTGCTGTTCTGCCATTTTTGTCAACCAATCCCAAATGGAGACCAGAGGGCAAGGAAGTGTGGTGATGTGGTTCACAAAGGCCAGCCATAGCACACAGAGGAAAGGTGAACACTAGATCCTTGAGGGCAGGGGGTGAATGGTAAATGCAAAACAGGATGCAACAAGAGCATGAACCTGTGCCTAGAACACACTGCTACACAGACGTGATCTACAGGGAGAAGAAAGTACGCGTATGTATAGCCTCATCCTGGCAACAACAGATGGGGACGCCCGTAATTGAAAAATTAAGTGGATTTGAGGCTGGAGATATGGCTCAGTTGTTAAAAGCACTTGCTGCTCTTACAGAGGACCTGAGTTTGGCTCCTAGAACCTATACAGCTAACATCTGTTTGTTAACTCCAAACTCAGGGGAGCCAGCATTATCTTCAGGTCCTCCAAGGGCTCCTGTGTGCACGTGGTGCATATAAACTCACACAGGAATGTACACACACACACACACACACACACACACACACACACAATAAATAAATCTTCAGAAACTAAGTGGATTTGGAGGGGTATTTTTCACAATCTATTTATTTGTATATTCATTTTCAGTCCTTATAAAAACCAATATACAAAGCTTTCAAAGTGAAGCAGAGACTCTGTAGGTCTCGTCCTTTGTAGGTCTTCCCCAGATGCCATCTCGATTTTTGAGTCACGGTCTCTCACTGAACCTTAGAGTTCACCACTCAGCTAGGTTGGCTAGCCAGCAGGTTCCAGAGCTGGTATTAAAAACACAAGGCCCAACACCCAGCTTTTCACGTGGGTGATGGAGGTCAAGTTCAGGTCCTCATGTTTGCACAGCAGGGCTTTATCAACCCAGCCACTTCCTGGGCCCCAGGGACCCGAGTTTCAAGTAGCACAACAGACTCTGCATCTTAACTAAGAATAAAAACATTAAAAAAAGTAAGGAATAATCGATCCGTCTAACCAAATGCAAGTGATTCTCAGGAGGCTTTCCTTTGAGAGTGCGGAAGCGGTGGCAGAGGTGCCGCCTCAGTCAGTGCAGCCAGGCGGTGGGCAGACACAGGGCAGTCTGCAAATCAATCTAACAGATTTACCCCTTTATTCAACAAAGAGTTCACAAGCAGCATGTGTTACAGACACAGCAAGAAACAGTGCCTCCCTAGCATGTGTGAGGCCCTGGGTTCCATTCCCAGGACCACAGAAACAAACAAAAACCCGTATCTAGATGTCCTGTGTCCTCACTGCCATAGGTCCTTTCAGGGGCTGAGCTGGACAGTACATGTAAGCATACACATGTACACATACACACATGACCATACACATGTGAGCATACACACGAGTGTATGCATGAGAGCATATGCACATGACCATACACACACAAACATACACATGTGAGCAAACACATGTGCACACACACGTGAGCATACACACCAGCCATCTCCACCTGCATTGGCCTTTACACTCCGAGAACAATCAGCTCACCCTGATACTCCCAATTCTAATACAAACCAAGCTTTCCCCTTTGCAGATTTCAGTCATTTAGAAATCTTCCTGCCACTTATCTGCTGTGCTGCCTCCTTGGGCCCTCTATGGACTTCAGCCTCCTCTTGCCCTTTCACCTTGCTCAGCCCCTAAAGCTAATGAAAGTATTCAGAGAAGAAGGGAGGAAAAGAAGTCATTGGTCTTAAGCGGTCTCACACTGCAGACAACCCCAAGGGGCTGTCTTAATTGACTATTATATTGACCGTCAGGTAGATTGTGGCCATTACCACCTTCACAAGAGCAGCTGTGACCTTCAAGATCAGGCATATTTGATTGGCATTTCCTCACAGAAGTGGGTAGGGAGGATGGCCATGCTCTCACCGGAGAGTTCAGCCTCTCCCTCTGAAAAGGACCTCTCAGCCATGTGAGTCCACACACACTGCAAGAGGTGATGAGGTCCTTAGGAAGTGAAAGGGTCACTGAACAGGAGATTCTCTCTATACAGTCACGGGAGGTTGTTATTCCATGCTGGGGTGAGATTTTTGGGTGGTGTGGCCATTTCAAGGTTACCCATACTCCTGTAAGTAACCTTTCATTCACGTCTGCAAATAGGCCTAATAAACTCACTGGCTCACCAAGCCGGACTGGACTCTGGTGGAACCGTACTTTGGTCTGTTGTGAGTGCCTTATCAGGGATGAGCACACACTTCCTCACCTCTGGCAAAGTTCACACAACAACAGAAGCTCCTCAGGAAGCCTGGAAACAATGTGGACACTCCCAACACACCATCAATCTGAGGTCAGTCAAGCCTTGGGAATTTTACCTTCTGGCCACACCTGGAGCCCTCCACCCACCCTCTCGGCTAGATTATATGGTGCTGTTCCCAGCCCCCCATAATCTTTGGTTCTATAACTGCCTCATAGAGGGTGGGTGCCTCTGTCCCCACCCTCTCCAACTCTCCTGCTCAGTAGCCAATGTAATATGATTTGCTCCAGGCACAGTCTTCCCACCATGCTTAGGTTACTTCGCCACTAAACCAGGCCCTCCCACCTCCCTTGCCACCCCCCCCCCCCCGTCTCCCCATGCACCCACCACAGGCCTCCTTTTCCACCAGCAAACTTCTTTTGGTGTTCAGAGCTCACCATTCTCACCTAAGGCCAAGCTGAAGCCCTGCTGCCCACCTGTTCTGAGACAAGCTTCACTGTATATCCTAGGCTGGCCTCTGGTGTAGCCTCTGTTTTTAAAGATTTACTTTTATTTATGTATGTGTGTGTGAGTATGCCACATGTGTGGGCCAGTGAAAGCCAGAAGAGGACATGGAGTCCCTGAGAGCAGTTTAGAGGTGGCTGTGGACCCCTCTGATATGGACGCTGGGAACCAAACTCCAGCCATGGCTGAAAGCGTTTCACCACACCCCTTCCTCCAGCCAGCTCCAACTCACCCTTCATCCTTACCTTAAAGATGAATTCATTCCACAAGGAAATGCTACCTGCCTCACGTTTTAGCCTAAGGCCTTCTGTTGGATGCTCCCACAGCACCTGTGCACCTCACCCCCTTTCATATTATATTGGTAAATATAATAATCTAGCATTAAGATTCTGGCTCACCCAGGCAGGGAAAATTGCTCTTTTGTTTACCACTGTGCCCTGGTATGTGTTCAAACCCTTATCTGTTGACTACCTGATGACTCAATAAGTTATAGCGTGCTTTCAAAGAGTTGTTCATGACACAGAAAACTATATCGCCTTAATCAGCCACAGAAAGAGTTATACAGAAGTCTGAATCTGCTGAAAGAAACTACACCCAAACCATCTCTAAAACACCCTACAGTCGATTACTTTCTAAACCAAACCAGCAACAACCGGAATGGAGGTGTCAGTGTTGTTGACCCTCCAATGTCAGCCACAATGTTTGCCACCATGCAAAGCCACGAGCACTTCCAGGGCATCCTCCTGTGAAGACTTCAGAAGCGAGCCAATTGGAAGTTATCATATACAACTGATTAGCCGGCTTCCCAAACCAGTTCCTTCATCAGTTCTTAAAAAAAAAAAGCGTTTTTTTGCTGAACATACCCAAGCTATTCCCGCTTGGCTGAGCAGATTTAAACAATGAATATAAATCAAATCTATGAAATTATTTTACTCAGAACAATTGTGTTCTTTTTAATCACAACTAATAAAATAATGAATGGTGCTGATACTCACATAGCTCTTACTGCGGACCAGCCACAGCTCTAAGAGTTTTACTTATTAGCTCTGCCTCTCGACTCTATGAAGTTATCATTTACAGCTCATAGTGAAGAAGCCCAAGCACAAAGCAGTCGGAGATCACAGCCCAGAAAACAGCCGAGCTGGACTCAAATTCAGCTGATCTGGCTCCATTTATACTGCATCACCTCTCTAGGGAAAGAAAGGGGTTAGGGAGCGCCTCCTGGCTGAACATGAGGCTGTGGGTTCAAATCCCCAGCACCAAAGAAACAGACCCAGAAAAACAGGGAGAAACTCAGAAAAGCTGCTTCAGAATAATAATAGAGCCGGCGATGGTACATGCCTCTAACCCTAGCACTCAGGCAACATGGTTGAAGGACAGCCTGACCTACACAGCAAGCTCCAGGCCTGTCTCAAATAAATGGAGAAATAATGATAGGAAATAACTGGTACAAACAGGAGCTATGTAAACACACTGCAATAAAGAAATGGGAAAGAATAGAGAAAGTCAAAGCTACGTAAACACACTGCAATAAAGAAACGGGGAAAGAATAGAGAAAGTCAAAGCTACGTAAACACACTGCAATAAAGAAACGGGGAAAGAATAGAGAAAGTCAAAGCAAACAGAGGAAAGTATGCAAGACATACACACACACACATACACACACATATGTATGTATGTATGTATGTATGTATGTCAGGGAACCAGCAAAGATCATTAACAAGATCAGCCTGGAGATGTACCAAGGGTTCAAGGTATAGCTCAGGGACAGAGTGGTTCCCAGGCATGTGTGCAATGCTGAGTTCCATCTCCAGTGAAAAGTCAGTTTCACCCAAAAAATGTGGCTACAGGAAAACAAACACCAGGGGCAGAGGCCAAAGAAAGAGCGCCCAGGGAAAGAAAACTGTGTGGGATTAGCTTTATGCTGCTGTGACCAAACACATGAGGAAAGCAAAGCAAGAGAAGAACGGTTTGGTGCTGCTCACTGTTTCAGAGGCATCAGTCCATGGCCACTAGACATTCCATCTCTGGGCTTGTAGCGGGGCAGGATGGCATGGCAGTGGAGTGTGGCAGATGTGACTCTCCTCGTGGTAGCTCGGTGGGGAGACAGCAGTGACAGGAGCCGCACTTCCTCCCTCTAGGCCACACCTTTCACAGTTCCAAATCACAATGGACTACTCAGATCCTGAGTCCAGCAATGGATAAGGCCACAAGGAGTGTGTGAGGCCTAATGCCCCCTGGAAACACTCACAGTCCACTCAAGGTGGCAAGCGAGGTTAACCATCACAGGTGGTTAAACAGCAGAGATGGTGCAATCAAATCAGAACCTGGGACAAAGAACTGGGGGGAATACCATAAAAGATAAGGAGAAATACGAAAGAGAAAGCGGACTCTTTGAAAATACAGTAAAGTTCATAAAAGCTGTGACCAATTAAAAAAAAGAAAAAGAAAAGAACGAGTAAGATAAAATGAAAAAGAGTAAAAACTATAAAGGATTTCCTGAACAAATCAAAACCAGCTCCAGGAGAGCAACTCTGTCCAAGCAACAACCAAGCAAATGGGAGAGATAAAGATGAGAAAATGGACAGTGGAAAAGTGATCTGGGGGAACCGGCTCCTCCAACCCTCTACTGCAAAGGCGGCAGGAACAGGCTGGAGATCAGCAAAGGGAGTTCTTCATGTGTGTCAGCGTTTTGTCTGCATGCATGTCTGTGCACCATGTGCATGCCCAACACCTGTGGAGGTCAGAAGAAGGTACTGGATCCTCTGGGACCAGACTTACAGATAAATGGTTGTGAGCCACCACATGTGTGCCGGGAACCAAACCCAGGTCCCCTAGAACAGCAGCCAGGACTCTCTTCAGGCCCCATCACCCATCCCACCCCACCACACCCCCTCTACCTCACTAGGGAGCCAGTTACCCGCTGTGATGGCTACAGATTTATTGCCTGTTAGTTCCTAAATTGGATCAATTTTTTACAACTTTTTGCACTAGTTATTCTTTAAAAACAAAACAAACAAAAAACCCCTGACTTGTGTGTGTGCATGTGTGCATGAGCACAGTAGAGAACAGATGTAGAGGCTAGAAGACAACTTGAGGGAGTCGGCTCTCTTCCTCCACCATGTGGGACCCAGACACTGAACTTGGGTCATCAGGCTTGTCTTCAAGGCCCTTACCTGCTGAGCCATCTAGCTAGGCTGGAGGCCCACTATTTATTTATTTATTTATTTATTTATTTATTTATTTATTTATTTATTGTTTTTCGAGACAGGGTTTCTCTGTGGCTCTGGAGGCTGTCCTGGAACATGCTCTGTAGACCAGGCTGGTCTCCAACACTCAGAGATCCACTTTCCTCTGCCTCCAGAGTGCTAGGATTAAAGGTGTGCGCCACCTCCACCCAGTCACCCTTACTTGAGATAATCCTTCCTGTATCAAATACTTTACCCATTCAGAGTAAGTAATCCAGGAGGCTGGAGGTGCTCAGGAATGCTGCTGCCTCAGGAATGCTGGCTGCCCAGTCATGAGAACTCCAGTCTCAACCCCCACGTATCAAGCCAAGCATTCCCCAAATGCTTCTATCTCCAGTTCCTTAGAGGATGGGCGTGTCAGTGCGCATCTTGCATTTCACTGCTCAGGAGGCAGAGGTAGGCAGAGCTGCAGGGTGTGAGCCAGCCTGATCTACACAGTGAGACCCTGCCTCAAAAATAAAACCAAAAATAACGCCAGTTCCTTGGGACCTAAGGCCCTCTTGTGCTCTCCACATGCATACATGTACACACACACACACACACACACACACACACACACACACACACACACACACGGGATGGAAAGAAGGCTCGTGGTTAAGAGAGCAGTCTGCTCTTCCAAAGGACCCAAATTCTGTTACCAGCACCCTCAGCAAGTGATTTACAACCTCCTGTAATTCCAGTTCCAGGAGATATGATGTCTCTGGCCTCCATAGGTGTCTGCATATGCACAAACACACACACACACACATATAATTTTTAAAAAGGAAAAACTGAAACTTTTCAAAATTGTGTGATTCAGTGACTCTTAAAACACTCACAAAGAGCCGGGCGTTGGTGGCACACGCCTTTAATCCCAGTGGATCTCTGTGAGTTCGAGGCCAGCCTGGTCTCCAGAGCCAGTGCCAGGATAGGCTCCAAAGCTACACAGAGAAACACTGTCTCGGGGAAAAAAAAAAAAAAAAAAAAAAAAAAAAAAAAAAAAAAAAAAAACACTCACAAAGTGCTGGGTTTGGTGGCAAGAGTCTTTAGCAGAGGTAGGTGGATCTCTGAGTTTGAGGCCAGCCTGGACTAGAGTGAATTTTGGGACAGCCAGGGAACACAGAGAAACCCTGTCTAGAACAATAACAACAACAAAAGAATACTCACAAAGCTCACACAGTTGTACAAAACCCACCATAGTCACTTTTAGAATGTACCCATTTGCCTAGGAAAGGTGTCCCTTAGCTGACACCATCCTATGGACTCCCTTGCTAGTCCAACGCTAATCTAATTTCCTTCTCTAAGGATGGGCCTGCTTATTCTGGAGTTTCATAAAAAAAAAAAAAAAAAAAATGAAACATGACAATTTACAGGTATTTGTGGTTGGCCTCCACAAATTAACAGTGAGTTTGAGGTCCATGCTTGCTGTGGCACATATCAATACTTTGTTGTTTTTAATTGTCAGATAAGACTTCCTCATATGGATGCACCATATCTTATTTATTCTCATATGGATGTACTACTATATCTTATTTACCCACCCATCAGTCAGTAGATATTTGAATTCTTTTTTCTTCTGGTTTGAATAATGCTGCTATAAACAGTCTTCTATAAAATTTTATATAGCCATAGCTTTCTAACTTTGGGGCAGCAGTGGGTAAATATGCCTCAGAATGATATAAGTATGGGCCAAACTTTGTATCTAAGTGAGGAAATGTCAGTGTTTCCCAAAGTGTCTATCCCTTTTTACTCCCAGCAGCAGAGAACTGTAATTGCTTTTCTTTCTTTTTTGTTTTGTTTTGGCTTGTTTGTTTGTTTTGTTTTGTTATTTGAGATAGAGTTTCTCTGTTTAGAAACAGTCTGTCCTGGAACTTGCCCTATAGACCAGGCTGGCCTCAGAGAGTTCAAATTTCTTGACACCTGCCCCAACATGGTCTTTGCAATGGCTTCCTAACAAGTATGAGCTGATTCATGATCCTGCCCACAAATCCACATGGCTTATTTCTCACTAATCAATCCCACAGTATTCCAGCTCTTTCAGCTAATGACTTTCATATTAAACTTTGCTAGTGGTTGGAAAAATGACTCAGTGGTTAAGAGCACTGGCTGTTCTTTCAGAGGACCTGGGTTCAATTCCCAGCACCCACATAGAGGCTCTCAACCATCTGTAACTAACTCCAGGGGAGCTAACACCCTCTTCTGGCCTCTGTGAGCACCAGGCGCGCGCATGCACACACACACACACACACACACACACACACACACACAAATAAATACATAAATAAATGTAATTAAAAACAGTCTTGGTGTGGTAGTGCACAACTTTAATCCAATGACTCAGGAGGCAGAGGCAGGTGGATCTCTGAATTCAAGGCCAGCCTGGTCTATAAAGGGAGTTCTAGGACAGCCAGGGCTATACAGAGAAACCGTGTCTCAAAAAACAAAAACAAAAAACCAAGTTGACAGAAGAGTAAAGATGAAAAATGCCTTATTGCCAGTCATAGTCTCAGAATATAAGATTTACTGCAAATTTTTCGGTGACAACTATGTAGTTCTCAAGCATGAACCTTGTAGATGAGTCATGTTGCAGTGTCAAAAAGTTTAACACGGGCTGGAATGATGGGTCAGCCATTAAGAGCACTGGCTGTTCTTCCAGAGGTCTCAGGTTCAATTTCCAGCATCTAATTGGTGGCTCACAACCATCTGTAACTTCAATTCCTGGGACTTGATGCCCTCTCTGACCCACAGTGGCACCAGTCACACATGCCATGCACAAACACACATTATATACATATATGCAGGCAGGCACTCACATGTACTTGGAAAGCTAAAATAAATAAATCTTAAAAAAAAAAAAAGGTGGACACAGGCCTGTCAGATGACTCAATGGGCAAAAGCATTTACTGATTAAGCCTGACAATCTGAATTAGATCCCCAATCCTGCAGTGGAAAAGGAGAACCAACTCTCAAGGGCTGTCCTCTGACCTCCACACAGGCACCACTGCTTGTGCCCGCAGGCATTAATATACTACTGCATATACACATATAATAAATTCAATTTCAACTGTTTATGCTTGCTAGAAGGAGTTTAGGAAACACTGAGAGCAGTGGCCCATACCTGTAATTGCAGTGTTTTGGGAGTCAAGGAAGAGTATGAGGAGTGAAATCCAAAGAAAGAAAACTTTTAGTTTTGCATGGGTGAATTCATTATCCATTTTACTGGAGGGGGAGGGGAATCTGCCGAAAGGAGTTGTTAAGGTCTAGTTTTAATTTTATACGCACACACACACACACACACACACACACACACACACACACTTACTTACTTCTTTTACTTGTTTGTCTTAATGTTGTTTCGAGGAAAAAGCCGTAGACATAATTTTTATTTGGAAAAGGTGCCATCTACATGGACAGTAAGAATGCTGCATGTAGGTAAGAAACTTGTGCTTCAGTGTTTGAGAAATACTGAATTTCTCAAATTTGTACTTCAGTATTTGGCCCTTCTCTGCCTGAGCAGCCTGGTAGGGGAAAGAACTGGGAGATGGCAGTATGCCCAGAGAACTAGAAACCAAACTGTAGCTCAAAAGCAGCTGCCAGTGATACAAAAACAAAGGAGCAAGGCTGTGCCCCTAAGGCGTGCAGGCAGGCCAGCTCGCCCAGATGCAGGGCAGGTAACCCAGCCTGGAAACATAGATGCAAAGAAAAAGCACTTAGAACCACAGCCAGGTTGTCCCTAGTGAAGGAGAAGACACTAGGAGAAAACACAAAGATAGCCTTTACAGAAAACACAATGTATTTCTTTACAAAACCCAAAGTGAAGCAATGTGACATCTTTAGACTTAATGATGGGTTCCCCTGCTACGATGTTCTTTCCTTTATGCATCTAGATTTACCTTTATAAAGTTGGCAAATGCAGGGGGTGCAAGTGCTGGCAGAGGTGAGAAGCTTTAGATCCCCAGGCTAATGCTAACAGAGGGTTGTGTGACACCTGATGGGAGTGCTGGGAACTAAACCCAGGTCCCCCATAAGAACAGCCTGGATAGGTCTGCTCTTACACGTGCTTAACAGTATATGGTTAGAAATGTAAAAAAGCCAGGCATTGGTGGTGCACATTTTAATTCCCAGCACTTGGGAACAGAGGCAGATGGATTTCTGAGTTTGAGGCTAGCCTGGTCTACACAGTGAGCTCCAGGACAGTTAGGTCTACACACAGAAACCCTGTCTTGAGAAACTAAAAAGTAAGACAAATGCTCCTACCTGCTCTTTCTCTGAGACTGTGTATGTTTAAGCCTATGAAACAGCTCCATATTGTTTACCATCTTCAAAAACAAAGAAACAAAAAGCAAATAAACATTAATATTCAGTATTGGGGAGGCAGAGGCAGGTGGATCTCTGTGAATTCAAGGCTAGCCTCATTTATATAATGAATTCCAGGCCAGCCAGGGCTACATAGAGAGACCCTATCTTAAAACAAACACAAACAGACAAGAATGAGTACAAACAAGCCCCCTGTGCTTCAGGACTGAGAACAGCCCCGTTGGACTGTGCTATCTTATCAGAGCAAACAAAGCCATTATTACCTGCTCCGTGATTACTGCTGCCCGAGGCAGTACAGCTACAGAATAAACAAGGCTCAGACATTATGGGATGGTGATAATTAATGGCCATCTATGAGGTTCAGGAGCACTTCAGAGAGATGATGCCTGCACTAAACAGAGCCCAAGAAGCTGATAATGAAGCCCTGCTGGGGAATTTGAGCTTTATCCCACTGACAGTGAGGAACTGCTCCAGGATTATGTGGGGAAACGTGTCAGAAAGACTGCTCAAACCACAACATGGAGGAGACAGGACAGAACTGTGACAAGACCAACATGAGGGCATTTTAGTACCACTGGTCACATGCCTTCAAAGGGCGACATCTCTATGGGTGCTAAGTGGCTCACTGGTATACCAAAAGAAGACACCATGACTTCCTCTTATGTGTGAAGTTGCCTAGTCTTTCATTTCACTGCCACTGATTGCTGTGGCACAGGGAGTCAGTGCAGAAGCCGCACAGGTGGAAGGTGGGGACATGTTCACTTCCTAAGGTACAAGGTTCATACAATACTAAATGACACCGATGTGGACGTGGCCAAGTCCCTAACAATCAGAGTCACAGAGCAGGGTCATCACAATGGTACTGAGAAACCACAGACTTATCAGCCATCATCCTGCCAAGTACTCACAAGACTTCTAGAACTTAACTACGGAGTTTTTCTTCTACAGGAATACTGGTTTTCCTAGTTTTCAGACTGTGGTACCTACCTGATATGCCAAAAGTGCACACATCTGCCCTTCCAAGACAAAGCACCTGTCTCAACAAAGGCAGGAGATTAGCTTTCTTTAGGGGAAAGCAGGCTGGGTGCATGTGAGAGTAGATTCAGTTTACCAGTGTTACCATCCTTGTTACTTTGTTAGCAGAAGTACAAAAAAGCATTTTATAAACTGTGAGTGGTGGCTGCACACCTTTAATCCCAGCACTTGGAAGACAGAGGCAGGCAGATCTCAGTGAGTTCGGGGCCAGCCTGGTCTACAGAGTGAGTTCCAGGGCAGCCAAGACTGTTACACAGAGAAATCCTGTCTTGAAAAATGAAAAGAAAGAAAGAAAGAAAGAAAGGGAGGGAGGAGGGAGGGGGGAGGGAGGGAGGAGGGAGGGAGGGCATGGTATAAACTCTCTCATACTACATATGTACATGCTGACACACACACCACACATACACACATACACAGGGCACACCCATGCACATACAACCCCCCCCCACACACACACACATACATATACACACATAAGCAGTTCTCAAAGTGTATTCCAAAGACATGTGATCCCAGAACTTTTCAGGGACTCTATTCCCATAATCATTCTAAGGCATTACTCCTCCTTCATACTCGCTCTCTCATAAGGGTCTGACGGGGTGTCTTGGGGCCACACAATGTGACACGGTGTATGACTGCTCTCATGCTATTGGAAAACACGCCTGGCTATTCTTGTGATCTAAAGTTTTCTCAGTAGCTAATAACTTTTTAAAAGCAATTTACTGGTGTGTGTGAGACAGAGAGACAGAGAGATAGACACAGAGAGAGGTGGAGTCAGGGGGCAACTCAGTGAGCTATCTCACCAGGTCCTCTAGTAACTTTTAATGCATCCAATACACCTAATACAGTCAATTAAACAACAAAACCCACAAAGATGAACATTCCAATGGGAATGGTTAATATTTTTAGCTGTAAAAGAAATCCTAAAACCCAAAAGCCTCAGAAACACTTAGCTACAGGGTTTCCCACTAGTCTGACTTTCTAAACACAGGGTGCAATGAGGCTGGGAGACAGCTCGTGAGTGCAATGCTTGCCTCACAAGCATTGTGATCCCAGGGCACCATCGGGTCGGCCTAGCCTAATTGGTAAGCTCCGGGGTCTAGTAGACCCTATCTCACAAAAAACAAAAACAACAAAAGAAACAAGGCAGTGGCTTATGAGGAACAACTAAAGCTGATCTTTGGCTTCTGCATGCACACAGGCATGCGCACAAGCACACATAATATACATACAATGCGTTTTGGGTAGGGAGTACAGCATTTGCCATGCAAGCATAAAGACCTGAGTTCAAATCCCCTGAACCCATGTAAAAGTGGGGCACAATAGCACAAAGGTGGAAGCCCAGTGCTTCTATGGGAAGGGAAGAGGAAGCAAGAGAATCCCTCAAAGATCACAGGTCAGCTGGGCTGGCACAGTGGACAACAGACATCCTGTCAAACAAGATGAAAAGCGAGGACTGACATCCACATGCACATGCCTGCATTTACACACACGAACACATGTATACATACAATAACATACGCACAAGATTTAAAAGGGAAAAAAAAGGGCTGCTGTTCATGGTGGCACAGTCTTTAATCCCAGCATTCAGGAGTCAGAGTCAGGAAGATCTTTGTGAGTTCCAGGCCAGCCTGGTCTACATAGTGAGTTCCAGGACAGCGAGGGTCACACAGAATGACCCTGTCTAGAAGCAAATGAAGTATATAAACATATTCCCTTATCATTATCTTCAAAGAGAATCTAACAGGAAGGAAAAAGAAACTGATACAGAGTACTGATAAAGACACAAATACTGACAGGGCAACAGATACAGGACCATCAGAAGGAACTAGACTAAGCTCTGCAGAGTTCAGAGGAGCAGCATGTGTCAAGCCAGGGTGACTAGAGATGAAGCTGACGGGGAAAAAAATCTGAATTAAACCCTATTACCATCCCTATTTAAAAAAAAAAAAAAAAGCCACCAGCAGACAGTAGGATAATAAAAATCTCAAGGGAGAAGAAGTCAGAAGAAGACCAAGGAGAAGCAAGCACATTATCAGCGGCAGGACACGTGGTGCACCCTTGTGTCACTTCCGCACAAGGGCTGGGAACAGAATTGGCTAGCGTTTAAACACGGTTTTAACTGGTAGGATATTCATATAAATTCTCCCTTCTTAATGTCAGAATAATTTCCTTCTGCCTAACACTGCCAGACAAGCAGCATCAATCACCTTGAAAGACAAAAAAAAAAAAAAAAACCATGAAGCAGACGGTGGTTATCTTTAGTGAGGAGAATTTAAGGCTAATGAACATCACCATGGCAGAGGTACTATATTCTAAATGTTAGAAACAGTAAAAATCATTATTTTTATTGCGACAGGTCCTTTATGGGGCTGTGGGCATGGCTCAGAGGTAAAGTGCTTGCCACATAAAGAGGAGGGCCTAAGTTTGATTCCCTAGGATCCACATGAACAGGTGTGTACAAGTGCATGCTTGCAATCCCAATGATAGGCAGACAGGAGGATTGCTGGGTTTGCTGGCTGGCTAGTCAGCTTAGCTTAGTCACAGAGCCCCAGGTCAGGGGAAGACCATGGCTCAAAAAGACAATGTGAACAGCTCCTGAGGAACAATACCACGACTGTACATGCAAACACACACACACACACACACACACACACACACACACACACACACACACACACACACACACATTCATACACACGAGACAGACAGAGAGATCCCTTACATATCTACCAGCACAGGTCCAGGCTTTTCACATCTGTTTCAGCCGGATCATCACAACAACCATGGAAGTTAAGAAATTTTATCTCCAGTTCTCAAATCTGAAAATTAGGGAGACACAAGAGGTCTGCAGCCTGCCCAAGGTCATCCGTTAGAAACGGGTGAAGCTGGCCTGAAATCTATCTGGTTTGCTGGCTCTTATCTGCACTTCCGTGCATGGACACACCTGTCACCTGACGGTACTGGCCTCCAGCATCCTTCCTCAACTCTCACCTCATGTAATCTTGTCTATAAATATTTTATGACTCGTGTAACAGACATAGGACTGTGGCTGTAAACCTCAGAGCTTTCTATAGCAAGATAGTCACCTTCTCCCTCCTCCCTACAGCGATCCTCCTGAAAGGCAAAGCTGATAATGTCATTTCCTACTGTCCGATCCTTCCCTGGCCCCTAATCATCTTCAGGATGAAGCTTTAACTCACAAGGCTTTAGCTCAATCTTCTTGACTGACATTTGCATCATTTCCACTCATAGCCTGAAGATATTCTGCATTTCTCCCACACAAGCGGCCTCAAGATGCAGCCATGTTCTTGGGTCTCTAGGTCTGGGCATATGTTGTTTTCTGTGTGAAAAGCCCTTTAAACCCACATTAAGACTTTAAATCAGGCATTAATTTCTCTAGAAACCACTATTTTATATTCCCAACCTGACACCTGGCCTCTTTAAGATATCCGCAAAACCCTGAGTCTCAGCCCTTGTTCTAAGATGTTCAGTCCTCCATCTCTGCTGGTTCAAAATTCTATCAACCATGGATGGAAAAATGCTAAAAAAAAAAAAAAAAAAAAAAAAAAAGCTAAAAAAATAATAAATGTCTGGGAACCGGATAGGTGGCTCAGTAGGTAGAAATGTAAGTAAGTAAGCCTGAGGACCTAATTTCCATTCCCAGAACACACATAAAAGTGGAGGAAGATAGCCGGGCAGTGATGGCACACACCTTCAGTCCCATCACTTGGAAAGCAGAGGCAGGCAGATCTCTGTGAGTTCGAGACCATCCTGGTCTACAAGAGCTAGTTCCAGCCAGGACAGCCTACAAAGCCACAGAGAAACTCTGTCTCAAAAAACAAACAAACAAACAAACAAACAAAAAGTAGAGGGGGCTCAAAACCTCCTGAAACTCCACTTCCATGGGATCTGACATCCTCTTCTCATCTCTACAGGTACCTGCACTCATACACGTGCACACTCACACACACATAATCAAAATTGTGCAAGTATATTATGTTTGATGGGCATGTGATATATGCCTGCTCAGCACTCAGGAAGTAGAAGCAGAAAGGTAAGAAGTTCAAGTCACCCTCAGCTATCTAATGAATTCCAGGACATCCTGGGCTAGAGACCCTGTGTCAGAAAACAAAACAAAACAAACAAAACGTGCTGAGTCAGGCATGGTGGTTCACTGAGGAGACAGAGACGGGAAGGCTGCCACAAGTTTGAGACCTGCCAGGGCTACACAGTAAGTACCAAGCCAACCAAGGCTACAGAGAGAGAGAGAGAGAGAGAGAGAGAGAGAGAGAGAGAGAGAGAGAGAGAGAGAGAGAGAGAGAGAGAGAGAGAGAGACAAAAAACCAAAACCGAAAATAGTGTGTCTGTAATGAACTTGCAAGGACATTTTTCTTGCCATTGTTCCCTAAACAACAGAACACAAAAAGTATTTACACAGCATTTACATTGTATCAGGGGGTATAGTCACAGGTGATTTAAAGTATAAAGAGGCTGTGTGGGGTTACATGTAACTATGAAACTATCTTATGTAAGAGATCTGCATATCCTCAGATTTGGGTATCCTCAAGGAGTTCAGGAAAACAGCTACCCCTGGGTCCAGAGAGTTGATAGTACCATAGCTGCTGGTTTATCTCAGGGAACCAGGGATGGAGCTTTCCAAGCTGTAGTGCTAGTGTTCGATGAGAATGGTGCAGAGCTGTGTTCAAGGAATACCGTGCAGCGACTATAGAGTCTAGCACCGGGTTTAGACAGCCAGGTGCAGCTATGCAAGTGCAAAAATAAAGACTACATAGCAGCTGGATACGGTGAAGCACACCTTTAATCCCAGCACCTGGGAGGCAGAGGCAGGAGGATCTCTGTGAGTTTGAGACCAGCCTGGTCCCTATACTGAGACCCTGTTTCAAAAAGGACAAGACAAGACACCGGACGGAGACGTAGCTCAGTGGCACAGGTCTCATTCAGCATGCACAAAACCCTGGGATCAAACTCCAGCACAGGAAGTTAAAAAACAGAACAAAAAAAAAAAAAAAACTTGTTAAATATTAGACAGCTAGTTATCGGCAGACCAAGATCCAAAGCCAGAAATGTAGCTTTTCTATCTCCTGAATCAGCTCCAACCAGCACTTAGCTTCTCTGTTAGCAAAAGAACCCAAACACCAAGCTTGAAGCTTCACTTAAATCCAATTAAACGCATATCAAATCATTGTCTTACTTATGTAGCCCAGGCTGCGCCTTGAATTTAAGACTCCTGCCTTTGCCTGCCCACTCCCTGACTTCTTAAATGAAAAAGCTTAAATATGATTTAGACTACTTATTCTTTTTAGGGTGTTTGTTTTTAAGCAGGGCTTCATGTATTCCAGGCTGGCTTCTAACTCTGTGTAGCCAAGGATGACCTGGAACTGCAACCCTATTTCCTCTATCTTTCGCGTGCTAAGATTACAGACATGCTTCAATACTCAGTTCATACAGTGCTGGGCACTGAACACAGAGCTCTGTGCACACCAGGCAAACACTTTACTGTATCCTACTGTTATCCTAGCTGTTACTCATTTTTGAGATAGGTTTTTCTGAGGCTAGCGTCACACTCTCCAGCCTCCTGTCTCTAAGTGCTAAGTACAGGTGCATGCTACTGCACCAGGCTAGTTGAACTTTTTTAGTTTCGGACACCTCAGAATGCTATAGGTGTGAACAGGAGTTCAAAGTCATCCTCATCTACATGAGACTCTGTCTCAAGACAAAACAACAGTAATACTTCAGGGGATGGCTGCCTTATAACTGGAGTATGATTTACTGTATTTCTGGCTTTGGCTGTTGGGCATTACACAGGATGTTATGGAGTATGGCCCTGAACCCACCCTTCTGTGTCTTTCTGATGTGTATATACTTTCCTCTAGTGCCCAACCAATTTACTAGCTCTAATCTTCAATGGTCTGAGATTTGATACCCACAGGGTATGTAGTCGTCCTTACAGCCAAAAAGTCTGGGCTCTTTTTTCATTAGTTACAAGCTAAGTCTGCAATTCCTGACCCTGCTTTAAAGTTAGGCAAGGCCAGGTGCCACACTTTGACAGACAAAATACGAGTAAAAGCGACAGAATTGAAGCTGTAAAAGCTGGTGCCCACTCAACCACCCACTAGTTTCCAACTGTCTCCATCCCTGAGCTAGTGTGACCAGCAGAGAGCTGAGCTGCCTGCATACTTGTGACAAAAGGGTGGCATGAACAGGGAGTCAAGTTTGGCTTTGTTAAGTCACCAAGATATGGAGACTTCTTTTACTCCAGCTTACTCTAAAAAACTATCCTGACCGACACCTCTCAGTCAAGCATTATCTCATATGGCCAACTTTATTTGAATGTTTTATAGCAACTATTTTGACTGCAAGAAGGACATTTTTTTAGCTGTCCTACTTCAAGGCTGTTTTCTTTATCTTTGAGGGGCTGGGGGTGAGGAGTCAAGATCTCATATAGCCCAGGTTGGTCTCAAACTCCACAAATAGCTGAAGATTAGTTTGAATTTTCTTTTTAAACTTTTGTTTCCCCCTTTTTGTTTGCCCACCAAACAGTACCCATATGGCAGTCAGAGGACAACTAGCAGGAGTCAGTTCTTTTCTTCTAACATGTGGGTGTTCCGGGAACCAAACTCAGGTCATGAGGCCAGAAGTGCCAAGACAACTGATGGCCCCGTCACCATCATCTGATCTTTCTGCTTCCATCTCCAGAATGCTGGGGTTACAGGCATGTAGTACCATACCCTATTTACCAAGTGCCGGGGACGGGATGCAGATCCTCACAAATGCTCTAAACAAGCCCTCCACCAACTGAGTCACACTCCCAGCCGTCCTGTCCCCACCTCTTTCCTTTTAGTTAGAATAGTTTTTGAGTATACTGCAAGGGAGCAATGACTAGTAATTACAGTGGACAGGAACAGTAGACAGTAACTACAGTATTGCCTTAGTCAAAATACTGTTTTCTACATAAAGCACATATGCCAAGTACCTACTATGTAAAAACACTGGCCAGATGACAGAGAAGGCAGCCCATGCCTTTAAAAATACATCTTATGCTGTGAGTGGAAGAGATAGTAAAGCAATTATGGCAAAAGAGCAAACTTGAATCCAGTGACCCCATTTCTAATCCCAGCACTGCAGAGATGAGGGGACAGGAAGAATCTAAATTCATGGTTATCCTCCACCTCTGTACGCTAAGCTTGAGGCTGACCTGGGCTCAAACTCAGGTCCTGTTTAAAGAGGAAAAGAGTTTAAGACCAGCCAGGGCTAGACAAGACCTTGCCTCAAAAAACACCAAACAAACACAACACATCCACACAGGAAAAAACCAGTATAAAACAAATACACACCAGGCGTTGGTGGTGCACACCTTTAATCCCAGCACTCAGGAGGCAGAGGTAGGAGGATCTCTGTGAGTTCGAGGCCAGCCTGATCTCCAGAGCAAGTGCCAGGATAGCTCCAAAGCTACACAGAGAAACCCTGTCTCGAAAAACCAAAACAAAAACAAAAACCAAAACAAAAGGCAGAGCCCCCAGAATTATAAGAGGACAGCTCATTTAGGTGGTGGTGGTGGGGCACAAAAAGGCTTTACAAAGGAAGTTCCCTATCAAATGGCCATAAAACACAAGCCAGGGTCAATGATAGAGAATGAAGGGGGTCATTTAAGACCAAAAAAGCCAACATGTGCCAATACACTGGCGCTCAAACAACAAAACACAAAGCCAAGTAGCTCAACCAACCTAGAAAGTGCAATATATCAAAGGGTATGGCAATAACCTTCTGATGCCAGGCTACTCTGGGCCTAACCAAACAGTAAGGAGCTATTGAACGCCACAGAAGCAGCACACCCATGGGTAATGGTGAGAGAGGATAACAGAAGGAAAGAAAAACACGTTCAGGGGGCTTCTGGGGCAATTCCCAGAAACATCCCAGGCTCAAAATCAGTGTGATAACTCTAGGAGTTGAAAGAAACCGATGTCAGAGCAGTGTGGTGGCAGCACTAAGACCTGTCGCCAACAGCACGAAGCCAATAAATGAAGGCAAGAAGTAACTCTGACTACAGATTTGTGGTGACTGAGGCTAACTGTAAAAGCAACAATCCAACCTAATGCTACTTACTGAATTCTTTCCTGAGAAGTCCGGGTCCATATGACAATTTGTCTACCCATTGCTCCTCACAGGACAAAGATGCCTCTTCAGCCTGTCTTTTGATTTTGTTTAAGAGAGGATCACTAGTAGCCTAGGCTGGCCTCAAGCTCGCTATGTAGCCAGGGATGACTTTGAACTTCTTTCTGATCCTCACATCTCCACCTCCAAAGTACTAGGATTATAGGCAAGAGTGTCACCATACCTGGTTTTACGTGGCGTTGAAGATCAAATCCAGGGCCCCTTGCGTACTAGATAAGGACTCTACCAACTGAACTGCATCCCTAGCGCAACTTGCCTTTTGTAGAACCTCATCTCCCCGCCCTTTTTTTTCTAAGAATGCCCTGGAACCACCCACAAGCACTCCTGAGTCCTCCCCTGCCACATCCTCACTTTTCATTGGCTCACTTCTCCTCCAGGCAGCCTTTCGACTCTTTGTGGTCACAACTCAAGACTTCAGTTTCCCCATAAAATACTCCTTAAACACCTCCCTTCTCCCCTTCTGGATTTCTCACAGCACCCACTGTCTTGGAATTCTAGAGGCCACACCCTAACTTATCTTTTGCCTGTGCTTCCTTCACGCAACTATCCCACATAGGTCTAAGAGAACATGCTCCATATTTTAGTTGTCTGAGTTTCCCTTGAGTCAATGCCTTGCACAAAGCATGTATTCAAATGACACTTGACTTACGAGCAAGTCAATCAGTCTCTAAGAACACACTTGCCTTGTTTCATCATTAATAACTTAACTTGTCATGACACACAGACTTCAGACTTGTGAAATAGAGAATTTGGCACCACTTCATATTTCAAAATGTCCATTACTTTAGATTATATGAAAATCCCATTTGGTCATAAGGTTTTGCTTTAGTTTTTAAGTAAATCTTTTTTTCTTTTCTTTTTTCAGTCTTTTGAGACCGGGTCTTGCTAGGTGGTGCTTGTTGACCAGGTATTATTATTCTATGTAGCCCAGGCTGGCCTCTGAAGCAATCCTCCTGCTTCAGCTTCTGGGTACCAGCTATTACAGGTATGCACCTATCGACCTTCCTCTGAGTCTTGAGCCCAAAGTTCACGAACACAACTAAAATTGTCATGATGTCTACTGGGCTACATAGCGGGAACCTAATTCATGGTTTTCTATTTTCATAGTTCACTACTTATAGTACCAATAATTCAAAGCACCTCATAGAAATGTGCTAAGTACTCTTTGCTTTCTGGGATAACAGCTGTCGTCCGCCCTTCTGTCACCAGGTCACTCCCTCGGTTAATTACAGTGACTCAGTTTTACCGTCTTCACTCCCTCCCCATACTCCAGAAAAACAAACAAAAACGAGGTTTATTGAGGAATCATAAAAATGAGTGCCGTTGTTTAAAAAAAAAAAAAAAGGAGTCTAAATACATCAGTGGGACATCCTCTTAACCAAATCTGCCGACCTCGCCAAGATTTTCTCTCGCAAACAAAATCACCGAGAAGAC
Organism: Cricetulus griseus; assembly: GCF_003668045.3. NCBI lineage: Eukaryota > Metazoa > Chordata > Mammalia > Rodentia > Cricetidae > Cricetulus > Cricetulus griseus. Next base: position 34,179,800 of record NC_048595.1, on the reverse strand, counting down.
AATGGAGAAACACTCCAGAAGGAAAGGTAGCGAGAAGACGTACTTTGACAAACTGACCCGGTCACTCCGAGGATCTGGCCCCGGAGAAGGCAGGGATGACAACCGCTACTCTTGTTGACTCCCGCTAGGCTTTCCCCGGACTTTCCTGCGCTCGTCCCACAGCGGGTCCTGGGTGACCGCGTCCCTCCTCTGCGCCCAGACTCCCGCGCTCCGGGGAGCTGCACGCAGGTGACCTCTGCGCGCTCGGCCCGGCTCGCACGGCCCTCCTCAGGCCTGGCCCCCACCCGGGCCCGGGCTTCGGTCCCCAGCGCGGTCCGGGCCGGCCTGACCGGGGGAGGGGCGCGGCGGCCGAGAACTGCGTCGGGGCGCCAGGCAGGCCTTACCGCAGAGGAGTGGGAGGCCGGGATCCGGCGGCGCCAGGGCGCACGCGGAGCGGGGAGGTGGCTGCAGCCCGAATAGCGGGGACAGCCGAGGGGACCCCGGCGGGCGCCCAGGACGCGGCGGGCTGCACGGGCGCCGCCATGGTGAGGACGCAGCGGCGGGACCACCAATCCCGGGGTCCGCCTCGGCAGCCGCGCCGGGGGTCGGGTATGGGCAGCCAATGGGCTCACCGGAACCGGGCGGAGCACCAGGCAGGCCAATGCGGGGCTTCGCCGCAGGGGTGGGCGGGTCCGGACCCGGGAGACCCAATGGAAGCCGAAGACAGAGTCCGCCCCACATCCCCGGGTTGCGGGAGTTGGGGCTGGGGAGAGCCGCGTGGAGTTGCTAATTGTGGGGCAGCCCCGCTGCGGTCAGGTCCCCTCTGGCTCCCAAAGGAAGCCTCCTGTCCCCACCCCATCGCTCTGTTGTCAACCGGGTCGCTGGAGGACCCTGCCCCCGTGGGCCTGTTTCTGAGGTGCCAGCGCTCGTAATCTGACCCCTAGAACGGCTCCTACGGCCCTGTCCAATCCTGTGAATGTAAGAGGTCACCTAAATCCAGACAGCGCTCCTATAAATTTGGCAGATGGGTCACAAGGCCACCCCACATACCCAGAAGTTCAGGAGGTTGCTCCCCCATCTCACAGCAGAGCGCATAATCCACCCAAGGCAGAATTTAATTCAGAATTTCCCGAAGAAGAGGTGGGGACTTAACCTGCCATTCTTGGATGCCAACCCAAACATTGCACCCTGCTCTACATACATAAGGCAGGCCTTCTGCTTTGGCTGTGGTCATCCCTGAGCCCAGAGTTGACTGCACAGGCTAGATAGTGCCTAGCGAAGAACCAAATTTAAGTTTTGCAAGCTCAAGGCCCAGAACAAAAAAACCCACCAGCCAGTTTTGTGAGATTGGGGAAAGTCTTATCATTTGTTTGAGCTGGAGTTTTCTTATGCCTATTACACGAACCAAAGTGTTTTTAAATGGTTGATTTGGCCAAGCTCGACAGTTGATGGGGAAGCTGAAGCGGGATTAAACACTCAAGGCCAGCCTGGACAACTGGTGGGTCCCAGTGTTTTTGTTCTTTTACTGTGTTCTGGTGCCTGTGGAGGCCGGGAGAGGGCTTAAGATCCCCTGGAACTGGAGGTACAGGCAGATGCAAGCCATCAAGTGGGTAGTGGGAACTGAATCTGGGTCCCCTGTAAGGGCAAGTGCTCTTAATAGCTGAGCCATCTATCTCTCCATCCCAAGGTGGACCCACCTTTGGAGAAGGGGAGAGAAGAGAGGGCTGTGGGTGGATATAGCTCGCCAGCAGTTTTTGCTTGATATATTCAAAGACTTAACTCAATCTTCAATTCCCATTGAGCTGAGATTATACCAAGACCTGACCAGCAGGTCCTTCAGCATCATGGGGAAGGAACTATGGGTTCCTCTCTCTTAAAGATGTATGCTTCTGGGTCCCACTTACCATTCCAGAAAAGCCTAGCCCTACCTGGCTTCCCCAGCCATACCTCCCCGAGAATCCCTGAGTGAAGAAGAGAAGCCAACCTCCTTTCCTTGGCTGAGAGGAGTTAGCTCCAGGAAACATCATTTGAACTCTGTTCTTTCCTTCTCTAAAACCAGTATGAAGCAGTAGCCACTTCCCAAGCGCCGGGGATACAAAGAAACAGTGTCTTTCTGTAGGCAGGTGGTCTGTTGCAGGAGCACAAAGCTAAGGCAGCTGGAGCAGCTAAGCTGTGCAGAAACCCTGCGACTATTCAACCTAGCAGTTGCCCCCTACCTCAGGCTCCCCTGTTCACCTGTTCACTCAGGGAAGCACTCAAACACCACAGAGAGCAGCTCTGCACCCCACATGGAAAATATGTCTCTAGCTTCTCAAGCACCTAAAACATACTCCCTCCTGGTTCCACACAAATGCAAGTGAGTCAGTCCAGGACAGTGAGGACATCAAATGGGGTTCAAATAAAAAACTTTTCTCTGTATTGCTTTGGAGCCTGTCCTGGAACTCGTTCTGTAGACCAGGCTGGCCTCAAACTCACAGAGATACAGAGATTCGTCTGCCTCTGCCTGGCAAGTGCTGGGATTAAAGGTGTACGCCACCAACGCCCGGCCAAATAAAAACATTTGAGAAGGGTGTATGTAGTCTAACCCTTTCTGTTACCTCCTCCAGGAAAAGCAGAAAGAGGCACCAATAGCTCCAGGCCCTGGATGCTCATGCTCATGGACCACAGAACTTTGCCTAATACAGAAAGATGGCACCCACCTGTGTGAACACACCCTGCTCCACAGCCTACCCTGGGCCACTTGGGCTCCATGGGGCAGACCATAGTCCATTCTCTGTTCAATACATTTTATTGCTAAGAACAAGGTAATGCACCAGTTTTCAAAATAATTTGGTTTATAGAGTTCATACGTAACAAAAAAGGGGAAGTATTATAAATCTGACTCCTGTATACAGAGCAAGGTATGAAGCCCTCCAATACTGGGCCCAGGCAAACAAATTCAAGAAGAGCAAAAAACCTGTTTAACCCCTTCAATGTTGCCCTCTAGTCCCACCCCCCACCCTCAATCAGCCCCCCACCCCAACCAAGGGCATAGCTATACCTGCCCCTGGCCTCCAGTGGCCCCATTTCATCCTAACCCCATAGCCCCTGCATAACTGTGATTTCCTCTGGACAAAAATCACCCACCAGGCTCTGCCTGTGTTTCCATCATTAAAATTCTCCCTTCAAGGTAGTCCCCACCCACACCCTCTAATACTGTGCCACAGGGGCTCTGTGCCAAAGATGGTGGCCACATAGTGTGTAACCTCTGAGTTCTACTTCAAGGGCAGACAAAGAGGTGGCAGCCAGCTCCTTAGCATCTCAATAGTGCAGCTTTGCCTGCACTCTTGACACCAGTCCAGGTAGGGACAGATGGTACCCCACCTCTAGCCATCCCCCAGGCCCTGACTCAGCTCAGCTGAAGGCAGAATTTCACATTTTGTTTGCCCTGCAGAGGCAAATTAGAAAGTGAAGGCTAGGGGCTGTCAGAAGCTGGTCCAAACCAAGCACACAAGCATACACATTCGCACACTCTCACACATGCACACACACACACGCTCGCACGCTCGCTCGCTCGCTCGCACGCACGCACGCACGCACATAAATACAAAAGGGAATCAGGTCAAGCACCAGCACCTCTGCCTTGCTGATGCAGGTGGGCGATAGGAAGCTACACCCTGGGCCGGGAACAGAGCCATCAGCCCAGCAGGCACAGCTGACCCCTGTTTGGACTGGGGGCCGATGCAGTCACAGCATTCCAGTGTCAGCCCCTCAGCTGGAGACCAGCAGCGGTTGCCAAGTGTCTTTTCACGGCAGAATTCAATGAGGGTGGAGTGAGGTGATGGGGTCGTACATTTCATTCCTTTTCTTTGTACAGCTTTCCTTTTTGAGACTTCTGAGTTCCAAGTATCTGCTGTGCTGTGGAACCCTCGAGTGCTCTCGCCTTCATGGCTGGGAACCTCTGAGACCATGGAAGCATCTACTCCATGATGGCTCGGTACAGTGCTGGCTCAATGTAATCCTCCCGGTACCTCGAGTTGATGACCCGTTGCCTTTTCTTTTCTTGCTTTACTTCCTTCTCTGTGAAAATCTCATTGAAGCGCATGTCTGAAGCTACTGACTACAAAAGAAAAGGCAAGTAAATGGTCACTTTGTGGCCATTCAGGCCAGTAACCACCCAAGGGACATGCCCCTACCTTGTTCTCCTCCCCTTTGAGACAGGAGCTAGGGGCACAGAAAGTATACACTCACCAGTCTAGACTTGACTCTCTTGGGAAGCTCTTCATCCAGCGTGTATACATCATCTCTCTTAACCACAAGCTGTGAGCCATCCTCAAACTCCACCTGCCAACCAAACAAAGGCCTTTATCTAGGATACCAGAGTTTTGCTGGACCTGTGTGCACAGTAGCAATTTCCCATAGCTAGAGGAAGACAACACAGTAGTAAGGACTGCCAAGTCTGGAAGCACAACAGCAAAGAAGACACAAGGCAGAGCTCCAGATATGTGAAGATTCTTAGGACCTGCAAGTTCTCAAGAGCAAAGACAAGCCTCCCGCCGAAGAGGAAACACTGAATTAATAAAGTACCCTTCCACTCTCAAACTCCCATTCAAGGACCTTTGGCTACCTGGTACATCTGGATGGGGTGGGAGGCCACGAACTTAGCCCCATAAACTTGACCGTCTGTCCATCTCACTTGAACCACTTCTCCTTCAGCAGGAGGCCCCAGCTGGAGACAGTCCTGACTCTGAAGAAAGAGCAGAGGGGAGTGAGAGCGGCTCTGCCTGATCACAGTGCCAAGTGACACTGACTCAGGGAGAAGGATGGGGACAGGCTCCTGCTCAGGGGTCCCAGGAAAGGCAGCTTGCTCTGGGTTAAAAGCTGCCGTAAGTCACAGGGTTGGCCTCATTTTATCTGCCCAACCCCTGATGCTTCTAGGTGAGCCAAACAAACAAACAGACAATGCAAAAACACCAAGCAGGTGTGATAAACAGTAAATATAGTAAGCACAGGAGAGGTGTGTCCTCTCAACTGTGCTTCCTTCTTAAGCTTCCCCACGGTCTGCTATGGAAGACTGTATCTGAGTACATTCTAAGAAATTTCATCTTGAAATAGAGACATGGTAAGAAAGGAAAGGGTCACCCAGTGGAGCGTGGAGAGGCACACCCCGGAGACCCAGGGTAGAGTACAAGTCCAGCTTTGGCTATGCAGTGTGGCCTGGTATAAAGCAAAAACCAATGCCGGGGGATGTGGCTCTGATGCCCAGCACCACAAAACAAAACACACATCGGCCTTTTTGTTGTGTTACACAGGCCATGTGTGCAAACCAAAGCAGAGACTCCAAGCTTTCCCAGTTTCTACTGCACTCTTTACCACTGTGCATACAAAAATTTAAGTGGGTAAAAAAGCCAGGTTTCACAGAGCAGTGATGAAGCAGGAGCATTTTACTGATTTTGCTGTATTTTACTACTTAGTGTGTATGTAACTATCTACAAGATACTTAAGGCTGCACAGTAAACCTGTGTCTAAGCTAGGAGTGTAGTTCAGTGGTAGGTTTCTGAGACCCTGGGTACAATCGCCAGCACCAGTGTATGGAAAGGAAATGACCTGTGACCTGTGCAATTATGTGATTACATGAGCTTTTTTTTCTTTTTAAAAGAATACCAGCTTTGAGCTAGGCATGGAAGCATACATCTTTAATCCCAGCACCCAAAAAGCAGGAGACAGAAGGCAGATCTCTGTAGGTTCAAAGCCAACCTCATCTATATAGCAAGGTCCAGGCCAGCCAGGGCTATAGAGAACACTGGCTGTATTTAGGGGGTAAATATGACTGACAAGCTGTGTTTACTGAGGCTTGTGTGTCTGACAAAGTTCTTCCTAAAAACAAATGAGCACCTCACTACAAGGAAAATAAGAACTGTATCTATTGCCAGTAGCAAAATTCAAGCTTTCAAGCAAAAAATAGCATTTCAGAAAAGTGGCCTCAAAGCTGGGAACATGAAGCTTCTCAGAAATAATTAAACTATTGATTTATGGTGTGTGTATGGGTACCATGGTACACATGTGGAGGGCAGAAGACAACTTGCAGGAGTTGGTTATCTCCCTCTAACATGTGGGACTTGGAGTTTGAACTCAGAGCTTCAGGCTTAGCAACAAATACCTTTACCCACTAAACTGTCTCAGTCCTTCCCAGAATTTACAGTTTTCCAAGGAGATGGGTGACAATATGAATTTGATTTTCATAAATATAATAAAATTTAGTATCATTTGGAAGATCTCCATAGCCCAATATGCCAGTGTTTTCTAAATGATCAGCATACAGTGTAATAAATCAGGCACAATACCCACTCTGAGTGTGAGCCAGGTGGATGGACTTCATGTACAACAAGCTCACTGGCCTTTCGGATTTCACATTGTATCTAGTTTTTCTCCATTCCAACTATGTATCTATGACAAGTTAAATTTTCTTCCTGTACTTTGTTCATTTAACTTTTTTGTCTTTTAGATAGCTCACCATGTACTCGGGCTAGATTTGAACCCTAGAGCCTAAGTCTCTTCAGTGCTGCATTCACAGGCAAATACTATACCCTATGTGAATCACAACAATGTGTAACTACAGAGTATACTGAAGAAATGACCTGAAAAAAAAAAAAGATTTGTAAAACTGGAGAAATATATGGCATATTTAAATATTTCAAGATTATTAACTAATCTTAGTTTTTAATTTCTGATAGAATAACTATTGATAGGTAAAATTCACAAGTACACAAGCTCTTGGAGAGCTTAAAAATCTCTTCTAAAAGAGCACTCTGACAAGCTGGAGAGAATGAGCACTGCTTCTCAGAGCGTGCGTGAGAAGGAAGACACTGACATGCCGCCTTTAGCACAGCACCTGGTATGTGTGAGAGCTTAATAGGCCTTGGCTGTGCTACTGCTATGAACATCCTCATCTTCACAGTAACACTGCCTTGGAGTTCACGGTGGTGGTTTACATAAGAGTGGCCCCTTGGGCTCACATTTAATACATGGTCTTGGTTGGTGAACTGCTTGGGGAGGATTAGGAGATGCAGCCTTGATGGAGACATGTATCACGGCAAAAGGGCTCTGAGGTGAAGACCCTTAGCCATGTATTTTACGTGTGTGAATGTGTCCCTGTGTTGTGTCCTATCACCGTCATGTGTGCAGACCAAGACATGAGCTCTCAGCTGTTTTCGCTGCTGTGCCTTTGTATCATAGACTCTAAAAACAAAAGCCTTATAAATTACTTTGGTCCTGGTGTTTTGTCATAGCAATAAGCAAGTAGCTAAGACACTAATTAATGTTTTTGGCAACAAAGTTGCTAGTGTGGTATAAATGTGTGGAGAAAGACCCAAATTGTTCAGGAAGAAGTGGTTTTGCTCTTCTGTGCTGGGTGCTTAGGCTCACTTGTGAAGAGGAAAGGGCAAAGGCTGAGGAACCTGAGCTAAGCTCTGAATACTGAGCCAGGAAACACAGGCCCAGGGCCAGGTAGGGCTCTAGTGTCTCTAGAGTGAGAAGGTACAGTTTTTTCAGGGAGTTTCTAGGTAGCTCAGAAACCCTCACCTGAGAAGAGCCCAGAGTAAATTACATACACCTCCTAAGAAGGCATAGCAGAAAAGAGGGCTGGATCATTCTTTTCAAGAATCACAAAGGTTTTATGCAATGAAACTGTATCAGCACTGGTGTGCCTCCAGAGTGTGGGCTCGAATCCTGCACTAGATGCCATCACTGATAATTTAGTCTGAGATGCACACATATCTCAGAGAACTGCTGAAAGCGCCGACTTACGTGAACTTCTAGGGAAGGAAGCAGAGTACCCTAGCACTTAAACTCTTCCTTGAGAAGGAACCCCAAATGAATGCTTCTTTCTGCTTGGGAACCCAGGTGGGTGGAGAAGAGGCCACAGTCAGGCAGCTAGCAACATCCCAGTCCCCAATGCTCCCAGAAGCCTCTTCAAGACATTACCACTATGTCCTCGGGATAAAGGTTGTCGCTGAAGGAGCCATCATCAAAGTTGACTTCATAGAAGGTCTCGGTAGTGAGTCTGACCACCTCACACTGGTAGAAGCGCCCATTCTTGTGCTTGCTGATGACCTTCTGGCCAGCAGTGATGCTCAGCAAGGCCCCCTTAGCACGCTGGAAGAAACAGCCTGGGTTACTCACGGATTGCACTGACAGGTCTAATAAGCTCCCCTTCACGGGCCCTGGGGGGCAATAAGCCAGGAAAAAGTAAGACTGAGATGAACGGAGGCTGGAACAGGTCTTTCCGACATTCCAGCCAGGGCCATGTTTGCTCTGTAAACTTTGCTCACCTGAGCGCAAAGCCAACTGGTTCTTACACAGTATTGTCTTTTTCTTTGGTTGTTTTGTTTTTGTTCTCAAATTGCAGCAATCTCCTGCCTCAGCTTCCCAAGCCCTAATATTATAGACATGCTCACCATGTCTACATACCATGGTATATCTTACCTGAAATTCCAGGAACCAACTTTCATGATTCCCCCAAAACCAACCAAATAATACAGACTAAGGTGTACAGCTCAGGTATGTGTCAAGCATCTGGGTAGAGACTTAATAGGAAGCCGGTGGCCCTAGATCCTGAGCAATACTCCCCCCCAATGACATGGGCACTAGCTCGCCCCTTACAAGAAGGGCACAAGGACTGAGCTTTCCAGAGGTCCTCCACTCCAAACAAAGTGCCCCATTACCAGGGTCCTGTCATTGCTAGTATTCTACTTCACAACCCTTTTCATTGATGTGATGTGTGATACCAAGCTCAAACCCTACCCAGACACCACTGCAAATGGGCCTCTTCACTATTCTTGGAACACAAATCCTACACATGCTCCTACCTCGAGGCCTTTGCCCCGCTACTGCCTCTACCCAAGAGGCTATGCTATGCATTTGCCAGCACCCTGGCTCTCTTCATCCCCAGTGTCTGCTCACTGGTCCCATTCCTCACCAGCCACGCTTCACACCCCTGTCCTGCACTAATTTTGCCCCCTACACCATTTGTGCTCTGACATACTGTGTATTTACCCATGGATCGTTCAACCTGACTAATGTACCTCATGATACTACACAAGGACTGAGTGCATCCTAGCTGAGCCTGGGATGTGGCAGATGCTTACCACACATTTGAAGAGTGAATTATAAAGAAATACTAACAGCATGAATTCCCTCATGATCTCAGCAGTCTGCAGGTATAGGAACTGCAGACTAAAGTTAATCATAAATCTGCCATCTTGTTCCATGACCAAGCTCATGTTTCCCAGCCACCAAATGGGGCTTGGTGCTGTCTCAGGCTTTTATTCTAACACAGCCTCAGCCTGAGTTAAAGATCATTCCACTGTTCTAAGTTCTATGTACACCTTCGTGAGAAAAGCACTATGGGGCCCACATGTAATCTCAGTAACCAGACAAGTAGGAGGCCTGCCACAGGCTTGTTGTTAGAGCTGACGACACAGCAAGGAAGCACGAAGGGGCTACAGCGTGAAACCCAGGTCAACTCTTCCAGGGATGATTTTTCTTGGATCCCAGATGGCAACAAGAAGAGCTTCCTGCTGTGGACTGGCTCTGTCCTGACTCACCATGCCACACTGCTGAGAGCCTGTGTCTTCCCCAGCTGCATTCTGGCTTGGGGTTGGGCGGGGTGGGGGGGGTGGGGGGGACGACGACACGGACGGACTCCCTAGTCTTAGGCACGAAGTAACTCAGGAGCAGCATGGTTAGCTGCTGGAATACTAAATCTTTCCTCTCATCCTGACCCCAGGTTGCCCACTCAACTCAATACTCTACAGACCTCATCTTCCCTTTCCTCTTTTCACCCCTCTACAACAATAAACAGCCTTGCTCCCCCGTGGTCACGGAATGGCAGTTCCACCATATTAACATCCTTTCTATGTCTCAAAGGAGCAATTCATGAACCTGCAGGTCACACCCCTCTCTCCTCCCTCCCTTCACCACAACAGTCAGCCAGCTGTCAACTCTACCTGCTGTGTGTGGGCTCTCGGAAGACATGTATTCAAAGGTCTGCTTCTGTGTCCCTTCAGACCACCCTTGCTCCTCGGGTAACTGACTCCTCTGCCTCAAGTTCTGATTCCTTCAACTTGAGTCCTCTCCTCAAACAACAACTAGTGTTAACACTGGTGGCTCAGCATGTAAAAGCACGGACAGCCCACGCCTGGATTAGAGGTCAATCCTAGGAACTCCTATTGAAAAAGTCAGCCGGGCAGTGATGGCATGCGGCCTTAATCCCAGCACTCAGGAGGCAGAGGCAGGCAGATCTCTGTGAGTTAGAGGTCAGCCTGGTCTACATAGTGAGTTCTAGGACAGCCAGGACTATATACAGAGACCCTGTCTCAAAAAAAAAAAAAAAAAAAAAAAAAAAAAAAAAAAAAGAAAAGAAAAGAAAGAAAAAGAAAAAAAGAAACAAAAGCCAGCCACTGTGGCAAGCACTAGAATCATAGCATTCCTATTTCTAGATGACAGGTGGAGCCAGAAGAACCACCTGGAAGCTCAGCTAGCCTGAGTACACAGTACAACAGGCATGGTGGAAGGAGAAAGCCAACTCCCCAAAGCCGCCCTGACTTCGATATGCACTCCAATGCACGTGCGCATCTGCACACAAGTGACTCCGAATCATGACATTCTGGAAGTTGGCCTCATTCAAAAAGAGGAGTAAGCATAACATAAATGTGGCTGGCGATCCAGGATTTCCACCCTTGGGCACTGTTCACTTTCCATGACTACCTGCCGGGTTCCCAGAACCTATCCCAAACGTTCATCTGTTTTAAAAATAAATTTATTTTTTATATCCCAACTGTAGTTTCCCCTCCCTCCTCTCCTCCCCATTCCTTTCCACATCTCCCCCACCCCACGCCTCTTCCCACAAATGTTCATTCTTACAGGACTTACTCAACTTCTGAAGCCATAAATACACTCCTACTTTCTTCTACTACTTCGTGACCACCCCTGCCCCTTCAGGACTCCTATAGCTCATTCCCACACGTCCTGCACATGTCACCACTGAGAGAACTAACCCTGAATTCCCTCCTATGAGGCAGGAAATGTCCAACTGTCAGGGGCATCAGCTCTCAGTACACAGAGCTGCTGTGACGTCCCTGGCCCTAGGGTGAGGGAAAAGGTGCTCAGATTAACAATATAAGGAACTGCACAGAGATCACCTGGGAGCTTCAAGGAAACAGATCAACCAGAGCAAAAGCCGCAGTTTGTTTAGTGCCACTGGACTGTGAAGGCCAAGGCAGGAAGTAGGAACAGACTGGGACCATCTCTTAATTGTTAATCCATTAACACTTCCCATCAAGGATGTGTGAAGACACAGTAAGTTGGCAATGTACAGAGAAAATGATCCTGAAACCTGTCAAGGACTCTACCGCCATGCCCTCTCACCTCCAAACTGGGAATCTTATGCCGAAGGCAGGTGATGAAGACAACAAAAGGCCAGTCATCGGGCTGCATCATCACCCCGGCAGCCTGGGCACAGCTCACATGAAAGGCAGTGGGGCAGCGGCCGTGAGAACACTGCACACAGCAGCCAGCGCTCCTTTTCCTCCGCTTCTTACAGAAGACACACTTCTGCAGAGAGGGAACAAACACGTGAGTCCATGGACTGGCAGTCTGCCTCTTCTTGTTTTCCCTCCCAAATGCACAAGAACAAGTTGACCAGGAGTTAACCCCCTCCCAAAACATGAGGACACCTAGGGCCTGCTCTAGACTGAATATAAAGTTCCCATTAGGCAATTTAGCCATAGGGTGAGAATCAAACTGACTAAAACAAAGGGGTGAATGAAGGACACCATGAGCCAAGTAAAAATGCACTCAACTCCTCCCAGACCCCCCAGTGGGGAACTATGTAAACTCCATAGCCCCTCATCCCTGCTTACCAGTTTGAATCGGGGCAGAGGGATTTTGCTCACATCCACTGGACTTCTCTCGGCGATGTTGACAAACCTTGCTTCTAGAATTGCCACAGCACACGAAACATGGACCCATCTGCCAAAAAAGGAAGGACTCAGTCTCCTCTTTGCACAGGCCTGGGAGCCTGCTGACCGTACTTCCTCCATCACCCAGTAAGGTCACTCGGTCAACCCAGGTTCCAGAATTCAGTAGGGAAAGTGTCATTACCACCACACTGCATGCACACTGCCCAAGGCTAATGTAAGATCAACCCTCTTACCACCACCTCCTTAACCTGTGACAAATAAGCAGAACCACAGTTGACTCAGTGTGGTGGGTTCAGGGGAGCAAAAACCAGAGAGCACTCACTCCTCAGGACTTTTCCCTCCCAGACACTTTTGGGAAACAGGCACGTCCCAAGTGGAGAGACCTAAGATCGTAGAATCTCTTAATATCAGACTGTGCTGGGGTTCCACTGGTAGTTGTGTGTTGAATACACAAGGCCCTGGGTTAAGGCCCAATGAGCTCCACCCATATGAAACCTGCAACAACCATGGAAATGAAATAGTGTGCACTACTGGCGGGTCATTGTCAGGTATGGGAACAGGTCTGTTTTTGTGGCCTTAGAGGGCAAAACAGGGATTAGAGGGCAGAGGTGAGCGGCTCAAGCACAGCCATTTCCACCCTAAATAAGGAAATATTACCAGGGAGCCCAGCCTGCCTGGGAGAATTGTAAAGACCACTGGTAACAGCAGCATGCCTTTAAAGAATTGAGGCACAGCCAAGCAGTCACCCATCACAAGAGCATGACTGGACCACCATGGGGTTTCACTCAGAGGAAGGCTATTCACCACCAGCTGCTGTCAACCCATGTGTGCAACTCCCTAGACAGAAGCCCTTCAGGAACAAACCCTCAGAGATGATATATCTGAGACAAAGCACAAAGGTACAACTCAGTGACAATCAGTTGTACCATGGCTGAGAAGCCAAGAAAATGCTGTAGTTTTAACAGTGGGTGGCCTCTGTGGAAACCTGTGCACATGATATACATGCAGGCAAAACATCCATACACATAAAATAATTAAAAAAAAAAAAAAAGGAAAGAAAGGTGGGCATACTGACACACACCTTTCATCCCAGCACTCAGGAGGCAGAGGCAGGTGGAACTTTTGAGTTCGAGGCCAGCTGATCTACAGAGTGAGTTCTAGGACAGCCAAGGATACAGTGAGACCCTGTCTTAAAAAAGAAAGGCAGGCTGGCAGGCTGGCAGGCTCGCTAGCCAGCAAACTGTAACAAGGCCAGTGTGTCTTCACTTCCAGGCCACGAAATATCTGTGTCATTTTCACAGGAACTATCATCTCCTGCACTTGTCAGCTCCTCTCAAAGAAGGATGCTACTAACATCTTTGCCTCTGAGGGGAACATGAAGTTGGATGGGCAGTCTAGGGCTGCTTGTTGAAATGAGGCTTGGAGCTGCTATTCCAGCCTCATACCATGCGCTGCCCAAGTCCTCACGCGCACTCGGGAGCAGCTACTGCCCTCACAGCACTGTGCATGCTGCTTCAGAACTGGGCATCACCAACCTCTGAGAACTCACCTGTGGTGATACATTATTTATGACTTATTAAAACTTGCCTGAGGATTCAGAAAGCAAAGACAGCCTCCAGCTATAGAGACTGGGCAGTGGTGATGCACACCTTTAATCGAAGGACTCAGGAGAAAGGCACATGGATCTCTGAGTCCAAGACCACCCAGGATTAGAGAGGTATAAAAGGTAGTGGCATTCACTCTGAGAGTTAGTGTCTAGCCACGTTGAGGAGAGCATAGCAGTCTGGGTGAATCTGAGTAACAGTGAAGTTGGGAGCAGGCTGAGGATGCCCCTTTGGTCTGAGCATAGGTAGCGGTAAGAGCTAGTGGCCGGCTGCTTTGCTTCTCTGATCTTCAGCTTAAAGCTTGAACCCCAACATCAGTCTCTGGGTCTTTAATTTGTAGTGCTACACTAACCTGTCATCGTTTGCTCTCTGCAGGGCCCCTCCACGCAATGAGCATAAACAGCAGTCCTGCCCAGAAAGAAGAAGGAAAAAGGTTACCAGCAATTCATTCCCATAAAGTCTGCCCTCCTGAGACTTCCTGCAGACAACTCCAAACAACACCAGAAAGCAGGGCAATGGCAGGTGGGCCTTCAGATACATGCCCCACCGTCAGGACTCCCCTGTAAGAGACAGCTCACAATGCATACCTATAACTGCATAACCAATCATTTGAGCCCCGTTCTGAGACTCCAGACCCAGAGCTGAATTCTTCAAAGGGAGTGATGGCTCCTCCACAGGACAGCTACCTGGTCTTCCCCCATAGCACTAACACAGCTTCCAAATCCACTCAGACATCACAGAGTACCAAATCCTAAGCCAACTGCTGTGGACATCAACTATGCCCGGTGTGAAAAGCGGCTAGCCCTGAAGCCACCCCAGCCTTCTGGAGAAGATGGGAAGAGTGTGGGAATACTCACTTCTTCCAGGGCATTGGCTGAGCATCGGGAACACATCCATTCTTCAGAAGCCTTTGTGGGAGGCACCCCATAGCAACCTAGTAACAACATCAGGAAAAGCAAATGAAACCCAATCCAGGGGCTGGGGTCAGAATGGATGAACAGTACTCTTCCAGATACCATTCCCAAAGACCGTAAAATCATACTGAAATCTGAGCCAGAGTCCCAGGCTCAATCATACAGTATGGTCCAGAACCCGAGAAAGTCAGAGGCTGTGGATTCACTGGCACATCTCCCTAGTAAGTAGCCAAGGACTAATCCCCAGACACCCACAACCCAGGGGGCTCCAAAATTGACAGGTATTTGGGACGGGCACTGGAACCGCAAGGAAACTCATCCACCAGCCACTGACTTCCCAAGAATACGTAACTGGGAAGGCCAATAGGTGACAACAACTTCCAGCAAGCAGGCCCATGCTGCTGGGACAGGAGAAGAGAAAGGTGAGAGGTACTCACTAGCATGGACCCGGACACTGCACTTCTTGCAGGACACTAGCATGCTGGTGCCATCCTCCTCCAGGTAAGGGGTAGACAGGTTGATGTCTGTGCTGCAGCCAGTTGTGGTAAAGCACATTTCTGGGATCAATGGCTTGGTCCTCTGAGTCTGAGCAGCTGGCTCCGAAGCTTTCTCACAGTTCTGACTAAAGCTTCCAAATTCCACCTAAGTGACAGGCAGGGAGTGTGCACCGCAGTGAGCACAGGCCTGTGCTCCCGGCCCTCCACCTGCTCCATCAGCAGAAAGCTGGGCCTCTTACTGCTATGACTGCAGCTATAGCTCCCGGGTGCACAGCCATTATCCTGAAGCTACTAATTGAAGTTACCTCTAATGACTCAAATTCAATTTCTCACAGCAGCATCAAACAAAGGCCCCTGGGGGACAACTGAGAAGAGGGAGCAAGTAAGAGGCACCTGGGATTTCAGTCTTCCCAAACCAAGTGATAATCAAATGCACTGAGACATTAGCAGCAAGGCACTGCCTGTCCCCAGGTGCTGCTACACATGGTAGCCCCCGTAGGAGACAGCACCCAGAGCACATCTCCTTAATGGGCCAACACTGACTGCCTCTGAGGGCCACATCAAAAGTCACCTGGACGGCAATACTGTCACATGGCTAGATCCCCACCTGTGATTCCAGGCTCGAGCCTCTCTAGGAGGAACATTATATCACACACTGCCCTTGGCAAACTATACTCACTGCAAATAACCTCCGGCTCTGCTGCTGGATGGCACCATTATCCCCATTCCAAGGACAGAGCTTGGAAACGTGTCACCCTCTGAGCCTATGCCATTCAAGAAACTCTGGCCCCCACCTAGATCTGCTGACAGTTAACAATCAGGCCAGTCATGTCCCTCACAAACAAAGGCACAAACAGTTCTTTGCTGTTGCTTTCTGTCAATACAAAGTACTGGCTTGTTGGATCCAGTATGTGGGTCTAGGTTCCACCCTTCTGCAAGCATTAACCTGGGACCCTGCCAAGCTCAGGGCAGCAGTGCCACGTTAGCTGCTTACCTACTGCCACAGTGTGTAGGACCCATCTGAGCCTGAGTTAGTCACCTGGCACCTGCTGCTATGAATTCCTGCCTGACCTTCTGGAGCTTGACCCAAAGTGAGCCATGATGGTGAAGTCATCAGTGCCCCAGCAAGGGAAGGCCACAGTTGAGCCCAGCCTTCACTATGTCAGACCTTCTACCTCTCCCCTTCCTCATCCCTCAGCTACCTTCTTTCTGGCCAGGCAGCACTCACACTATGACAAAGAGGAAGGAAAGAAGACGATGGTGTGAGAGAACCTGGCTCTTTACTCAAGGGTGGTTTTCAATGGAAAAGAAACTGCAGTCTTGGATCCCAACTGACAAGGACCGCAAAGCATCAGGCAGAAAGAGCCCCAGACTAAGAGGATAAACATTAGGCTCTGCAAACACTGGGGTCTGTCATGTGCAAGGGTCACCAGATCAAAGCCTTCTGAAGGGTAAGCTCACACAACTGGGTTATCTGCCTGGCAGACCCTCACCAAAGCACTGATAGGATTAGGATCCTGGAGGAAAAGGCCCCCTAAAGACAAGCAGTCACAAGCCTTACACCCACAATTAAACCCAGCTCCCTCTGCTTGCTGGCCATGGATGCCTGGTGGCAGGAGAGCAGGCTCACCTGATGGTAGGTCAGGAAGATCACACAGACAGCACAGTGAGGGGCCTGTTGGGCCATGATCTCATTGAACTCCTTTTCGGCCTCAAAGTTTGGGGGTCGGTTCTGCCACAGCTGGCTCAGAGGCTTGGCCCAAGCCTCTGTCTCCTCAGCCTCTTCCTCAGGGGTCAGCTGTTCAGAAGTCTCTAGAGGAAGAAAAAAAAAAAAAAAACATGAGTCCCAGCAGCCCTGCACATGGGGGTCTACCTAGAGAGTGGAGGGGCTCAGCCAGGGCTTCTGGTCCCAGGTTAGAACTGAACTCAATGTTTAAGAGGTGATAAAAGGCAAGGGCAGAACAGTTACTAAAAGACTCCTTTAAGGCCTGGATGACTTAGCTGGGGTGTGGGCTGGGGTGAAGGAGTAGGGGGTGGCTGTTTATACTGCTTTTTTCTGGTCAGACTGACTCAGGGTCTCTATTCTTCCTCATGTTTCAGGCACCCAGCCCACTCTGTTCCCTGTTAACAGCTGCTACATTCAACCCTCTGCCCTCTCTGAGGACAACAGAATAAAGTGCCAGCCTGCCAGAAACCATGCCATTTGCTGCCTCCCAAAAGCCAGCATGTTTAAGTCCTTTCCCCTTAGGGCTTTCCCTTCAGCTGTGCTGGAGAAACCGGGAGAGAAAACAGAACTGGTAAAGCTTGAGAAAAGTTACATCACAGCCTTGGTCAGGACTTTCCAGAGTGAGCTGGAAAGTCCAGGGGTGGGAGTCTCCCGGACTGGGGAAGAACTCCCCAAGATCTCAGAGGATGAATCTTCTTCCTGACTATAAATGTTCATGTCACCTTTCCATCAGGAGCTTGTGAGTGGAGAGAATAATTATTGCAGGCATAATCCAACCAGTCAGCAAATAAAAATTGCCATGACATCTTCAAAGAATGGGGGTGAAGGAGAGAATGATCCCAGAGACCATCAGGTACTATGAAGCCTGAACCTGTACCTTGGTGGCCCTCCTCAGAGCCCTGAACCAAACACTCCGCATCTCTCTTCAGTGTGCTGGGCAACGGGTCTCACACTCAGGCACCCTTAACCACAATGTAAGAAAACTCCCTCTCTGGGTTTATCTTCCCAGAAGAGTCAGGCTCGTTTCAGAATGGAAAACAATGGACGTCCTCACACAGAGCAAGATGGTAGCAATAAGGCGCAAGGCCCACTAGTTCCTGGAACACACAAAGTCAAGGAGCAGGGGAAAGGCTGGGAGGGGGAGGGGCTTTGGTGGAAGCAGATGAAATAGCAGAGCAGACTGCTACAATAAGCCCATAAGGCCTGCTGCTTGATGTGGGATGAGAAGCCCGTCGCTGTATCCTCCCTGGCCAAGTGTTCGGTGTCTGATAGGAGGCTGGCTATGACAGTGTACCCACCAGCTACTGTCACAGGCCACTGCATGTGGGGCTGTGTGTGTACTTATAATCCAGTGCAATGATACTGAGCTAAGACAAAAGCACTCCTTTCTTCAGAAGCACTGAGATCTCTGCAAAGCAGCCTAGAAAAAGCTGTGGTGGGCACACCTGCACCAGGTCCCATCTGCTTGATCCAGGCGACTCTGGAACAACGCAGATAAACCAATGCTTCCTCCATAGTCATGTTTAACCTAAAGGGAACTGGCAGCTGCCACCGTGTACAGCCCTGTGAAGGGCCACTGTAGTAGAAGGTCGATGCAAGCAGGTCAAATTAGCCTCTAAGAGAGCCCCATGGTTCAGACTGGAGCCAGAGTGCCTGACCCAAACATGAGGGGCCAAGATAGTACGGAAGAGACAGAAAGACATGCTCACAGCCCCAGTCTTCACAGGCGGACATCTGTTCTACTTACAAAGCCCAAAGTGGCCCAAATCATTGCATATGTGAATACTGAATGCCAAGGGGAATCGTTCACTGTGTTAAGTGAAAAATCACAGGAATCAAAGTTGTAACAGTTTACATATGTAAAGTTTCACTGAGCCTTATAGTCAAGACATGTGCATTTCACTAAAAGTGCTGTACTTCAAATAAAAATGGTTTTGTAAAAAGTCAAGAGAAGCAGAGCATGTTGGTATAAGCTTGTAATTCCAGTACTTGTGAGTCTGAGGCAGGACAATCATGAATTTAAACAGTTTGGCTACATAGCCAAGCCTACTTCTAAATAAAGAGGGGGGAAAAAAAAGGTGCAATAAAGATATATTAGACTAACAAGAGTAAGAATTCTAAGTATAATGCATAGCCTTTGTTTGGTTTATATTAATTTCAAGGGAGAAAACCCTATTGAATACATTCTTATGTCAAGCCAGGGAAGCAAGGCAAAGCTCGACTAAGGCCCTGAATGTAAAACAAGACTAACAGCAGTGTGTTTACTTAGGGACAATCCTTTATGCCTAGTGTTGTACTAATGTGAAGTGATCTGGCTGGGCCTGGAAGGCAGACCTGTAATCCCAATAACTTTGGGCGCTGAGGCAAGAGGACCAAAAGTTGAGGCCAGCCAAAAAAAGGTAGTGAGACTTTGTCTCAAAAATAGAAAGTGAAAAGAGGAGGCTAGAGGGATGAGCATCCGTTAAGATAAGCTCTTAAGAAAGAGGACTAGGTTCAACTGTCAGCCTCCACGTGGCTACTCAAAGCCACCTACTACTCCAGTACCAGGAGATCCAATGCCCTCTTCTCTGAGGCACTCTATGTACCTGGTACAAACATATGCAGGGAAATTCTCATGTAATGATTTAAGTAAAAAGAGGGCCAGATACAGGACAGTGGCAGGCGGCTGGCTGAACCTGTGTGAGGTTCTGTAGTAGTTCCTGGGAAGTTTTGTTTTTGTTTTAAATGAAACAGTCGGGCATGGTGGCTCACGCCTTTAATCCCACCACTGGGGAGGCAGAGGCAAGAAGAATTTGAATTTGAGGCTAGCCTGGTCTACAGAGCAAGTTCCAGGGCAGCCAAGGCTACACAGAGAGAGCCTGTCTCAAAAAAATAACAAAAGGAAACAGTGGCGTGACTAGATAAATTCATCGTACTTTCTGGGATACAGCAGGTGTCCATGTGAAACTGAAGCTGCTTTGTGGACTATTTCCGCACACTGTGTGAATATATGTCACTGTGATTGGTTAATAAAGAAGCTGACTGGCCAATAGCTAGGCAGGGAGAGGTTAGGCGGGACTTAAAGAGCCAAGGGAAGAAAGAGGGCGGAGTCGCAAGGAGGCTTGGAAAGAACAAGATGAAGAGCCACGCAGAAAAAAGGTACCGCCACGTGGTAGTTTTGATAAGAAATGTAAGTTAATTTAAGTTGTAAGAGCCAGTTAGTAGCCTAAGTTATCGGCGAGCATTTGTAATTAACATCAAGTCTCTTGTGTGGTGTTACTTGGGAGTCGGCTGGCGGGACAGAAATCGCCGCCTACATTGCTTGAGCAGGGTGTAGTGGTAAATACCTATAACCCTGGCACCCGAAAAGTGGGAGACAAGAGGCTCAGGCGCTCAAAGCCACCATGGGCTACACTACACCCTGCTTCAATAATGGACTAGCAGAAAGAAAGCAGGCAAACTCACAGTAAATGTTCTGATAAAAATTAACACACAGGGAACTACACAAAGTCCCTACCCTTCACTTTGTCATAACTGAACACTGCTCATCACAAAAAGTGGAGGGAGATATCAGTTACATTGTTTCAAAAAGATACACTCAGGCATGGTTTATGCCTAAAAGTGTATGTATTCAGTATTCAACGTGCTCCTCTTTGGAACACAGGCCTAAGGCTAATTTTTCTTTTGCCTCTTGAAAACTTCCAATTTTTCCAAGTTTTCTACAGTATACTTTTTGTTTCTTTCTAGAGCAGGGTTTCTCTGCATAGCCTTGGCTGTCCTGGAACTTGCTCTGTAGACCAGGCTGGCCTCACAGGGATCTGCCTACACCTGCCTCCCTGGGGTTAGGATTAAGGGTGAGCGCCACCATCCAACAAATGTTCGTCATTTTAAAGCTCTGAGGGATAAAGTAATCATGCAACAGGCAGCAGTTCTCAGCAGGGCTGGAGCATGAGCTCAGAAGCATTGCTGGAACCCACTCAGGGTCTTCTGACCCTAGGACTTCTAGGCTGTCCCCATGCCTAGGCTTGTTCATACATTCTAGAAGGAAAATTGAGATGAGCCATGGCAGCACATGGAGAAGGGAGAGGGAACAGAGTACCCAGCACCAGAGCATCAATGCGCAAGCAGCCCTGCTTCCACAAGGGTGCAGATGCTAATATCCGCCGAGGTCTGCCAGCATCTTCTTTTTGCTCCAGGCAGCAGAGGTGACCACACCCTGCTGTTGTCAAGATGAGCTTCAGAGCCACACTTCCCATTTCTACTTGCATAGGTCTTTAGTTCCCTTTTCTGTCTCCTTCTCAGGCTCCTCTGCCCAGCCATGCCCAGCCTCTGCTTGCCCTTCTCTGCCTTCTCAAGGAGGCCCCTTTATTTAAAAATAATCCTACAAAACACATCTGTGTCTTCCTATGTCTACATCCTCTATCCACATGAAAGGGGTTTTTGAAGCCAACTAAAAGCCTTAAGACACAAAGGAGGCCATCAGCATCTTTCTCCCTGGGGACCACATTCACAGCTCTCCAGACTGCTGTCCACTCCAGCTGGCTCTCTTCTGCAATCCCTGCCATCAGAGCATCCGAGCCCAGCTGGCCTAGGAGCAGCCCTTCTGATACCAACTTGACTGTTGCTACCCTGCTTCAAACACACTGGCTCTGGGATGCCCATGAGAAAAAGCTCACTAAGCTCGTGAGTGGGACTGTATACCCAGCCTCACTCCCACTTTGCTCTTCTAGCTCATTTCAATCTGTAGCTGTGCCCTTGAACTTGAGCCACACTGCCCTGATGACAGTTCCTCTGCATTGGTGCTCCCTGTTTACACATGCAGTCCCCTCAGCCTGGATGTGAGTCTTTTCTTTAATATCTTTGGCAGTCTGTCCCACTACTCTCTAAGCATTGTGAGGGCATGGGCATATCTTAACCAGCTTTGTATGCACACATCCAGTACGGGGCTTGGCATCACTGACAGAATTTACTCTCCCGAAAGATCAGCCTTGTACGTCCTAGTTGAAAAAAGGAAAGAACCTACATGCAATTAACCTGTATGTGGCAGTCCACCAATCTTGAACAAGTAAGTGAAGAAAACTCATTCACAAACCAGGCACAAAAGAAAGTGCTATCCTCTCTGCCTGGGATACCTGTGAGAAGAGCTAAGCCTCCAGCCCTCGCTCACCCCTGACTTCTGATGCCATGCAAGAGCAAGGCTCACTGTGGTGAACTGCTTTCCTTCTCATGAGAAGGAGGAGATAAGACTTACCGTCATCACTGCCGCACTCCTGCAGCACGAGCGGGTGATGGCGCGGGAGCTTGCTTAAGGGCTGGCGACGACCCTTGGTCTTCTTATTCTCCAGGGAAAGCATGTACTCATCTGCAACCTGAGCAAACCAGGGAAATCAGCTTGGTGATGAAACTGGAGGGAGTTATGATGACACACACCTGGAAACACCTGTAATCTTACCACTCGGGAGGCTGAGTGTGAGGACATAGAACAAAAGGCAGCATGGGCTACATATGCAGCCCATCATCTCAAAAATGGGAGTGGGGAGGGAGTTCAAGAGAACTGGAGGGAAAGGGGGCTAAGGGAAGAGGAGGGGAGGAGGGACATAGGAAACAAAAAATATAAAGCCAAACACACACACACACACACAACCTGTCTTGGGGTTAGAGAGATGGCTCAATAGTCAAGAGCACTGGCTGCTCTTCCAGAGGACCTGGGTTCTATTCCTGACACCTACACAGCAGCTCACAATCATCTCAAGCTCCAGTTCCAGGGAATTCAACACCCTCTTCTGTACCACACATGGTGCACAGACATATATGGAGGCCAAACACTCACACGTGTAAAATAAAATAAAATGAAAATTTAAAGCAATTTAAAAAAAACATCTTAGAAAAGCATAAGCCAGCCAGGCGGTAGTAGTGCATGTCTTTAATTCCAGCACTCAGGAGGCAGAGGCAGGCGGATCTCTGTTTGAGACCAGCCTGGTCTACAAGAGCCAGTTCCAAGACAGGCTCCAAAGCCACAGAGAAACCCTGTCTTGAAAAACAAAACAAAACAAACAAATAAAGAAAACAGAAAAGAATAAGCTACAACGCCAAGCAAACTAGTTTACACTAGTGAATTTTAAGGGAAAACTGTTTCTGTCTTGCTTCCTGGCCTTCTCAGAAGATGCTTGAACTAGAGGACAAGCCAGGAACCCTCCCACTTTAAGATCATGAGGACATCAGAGGGGCCAAAGCGCCCCTTTCTTTGGGAGATCAGCACCTGTTATGATGCATGTGCTAGGTGGCAGGGCCATCCACACTGATGACCTGGGAGACACAGGGATGAGGGTACCTAAGACACTGTGAAGACAGAACAGCTCAAGCTCTACCTTCCACCCTGTTGAGATCTGCACTCTCATGGCCACTGCCAACACCCCAGAGAGGCAGGTTTCCTCTGCTCCAAGAAAGAGCATCAGCAAGACAAAGTGTCTGCCCTCTGGCCGACATGCTAAGGGCTGGCTGATTTAACGCTGCATTTGCATCATCCCCGAGCAAACATAATTAGGTCTAAGACGTACAGGACTGACAAATACTCCGTGAATTTCTTTTTAATCAACATACTTCAAAATCGGTTGTATGAAACACAGGCTTGGCGAAACCATTAAGTGAGGAAATGAGGCCTAGAAAGAAGTCGGCCACTTTCCAACACTGACTAAACTAATGCTTCCGATCTACAAAAAAGTGGGGGCACTGCAGGGCCACTTTAGAGGTATCCTGGGCCCACAGAATAAATGCAGAGCATCTCAGAGCTGGAGAACACTTGAGTTCACAAGAGAAAACAATACTTTACAGGCCACATTCAGGCAGAACAGCGCCTGTTCCTGCAAACACAAGTTTACCAAGAGGTCAGTGTCCAACATACGTTGACTGGACCCCTTCTATGTGTGGAGGCTCTTAGGAATTGAGAAGGTGTAGAGCAGTGGACTGACAGGACAGGATCTGTTCTTCCTGCGTGAAAGGTACATGAAATATACAGGAATGAGGCAAAGAGTGGGGGTGCTTAGTAGGCATGACCTCTGATACACAATCAATCTTTCAAACAGATCCCAACCATACAGTGTACCCAAAGCAGTGGGTTTCCAGTGTACAACAGGGCACTGTGGTGCAGTGCATGGACAGAGTCAGACTTAACCCTCTGTGTCATAAAACCATGTGTGTGAGGAAGGCCTCTCAATAGCCACCACTGCGGTGAACAGGAGGGGCTCTGGGAGCCATCTCCCTTCTACCCCAAGCAGCTTTCTCTTGGATTTGCATGCTGCTTTCGGGGCTTTTATTTGTTTCATTTAGTTTGAGACAAGCCCTTGTGTACCCCAGGCTGAGGATAACCTTGAATTCCTGTTCTTACCTGCACCTCCTAAGAGTTGGGGTTACAGAGGTACATACTACTGCCCATGTTTAAGCAGAGCTAGGGATAGAATTCTGGGCACAAATCCCTGTCCCGTGATTCACAATTTTCAAGTAAGCAGGATTTCACTATTTTTTAATATTTATTTTGTTTTATGTATATGAGTGTTTGCTGCCCTTATGACTGTGTACCATGTCCCCAGAGATCAGAAGAGAGCATCAGATCCTCTGGAACTGGAGTTACCGATGACTGGGAGCCACCATGTGGCTGCTGGGTGTCCTCTGCAAGAGCAGCCAGTGATCTTAACCACTGAGCCATCCCTCCAGCATCAGATTTCACTTTTTTAGAGAAATTCTATTCTCATTTCCTAAAACAACTATTTCCCTGTGGCTGACCTAATTCTGCACATTTAAGGTCATTACAAATTAAATTTATAATTCATCATAAAATGTATAATATTCTGGTACTTCCTACTTTGAGCACACCCCAGTGACAGGCTTAACCCTGGCAAATGGCAGAGACTAGGGAGAAACGCAATGACAGCAGCAAAGAATCTACACTGGATTAGCATGGTTAGAGGAGCTAACATGGCTCACCTGGATAAAGGCAGTGACAACAGACTAAGTTAAACATACAGTGTGGCAGGCACACACAACATGTGTTAATCCTGGGAAGTGTGGCATTAAGAAATGCAGAGTTGCTGGGGCTGGAGAGATGGCTCAGAGGTTAAGAGCACTGGCTGCTCTTCCAGAGGTCCTGAGTTCAATTCCCAGCAACCACATGGTGGCTCACAACCATCTCTAGTGAGATCTTGTGCCCTCTGCTGGCCTGCAGGCAGAACACTGTGCACATAATCAATAAACAAATCTTTAAAAAATGTGATAGTATTAAAAAAATAAAAAGAAAAAGAAAGAAAGAAACGCAGAGTTAGAAAAGAAGTCAGAGCAGGAACTGTGCACCCGAGACTCCAGCATAGGTATGTTTTGTGGCATGTACTTGCCATCCTACTTGGGAGACTGTAGAGCTACAATGGGAGTGGATGCAAACACTGATAGGAGGTCAACTGACTGAGGAGCAGACTTTCCGCAGTAGGACAAGGCGGCACAGAAAGGCCATGCAGCTGCAGAGAGCTGGAAGGCTCCACAGGAGAGGCACTGCAAACAGTAAGTATGGAGTCCCACAGACTTCAGAAGGCTCACAGAGCAGAGGGGAGCCCAGAACACATGGCCACCAGGATGTCTAGACTTGCTGTCTGTTCATCCCAGCAGACAGTAAGAACAGGAAGAACTCATGCCTCAGCCCATCTTGGAGAGGAACAAAGGAAGCAAGGTTAGTCTGAGAAGAAAGTGGCCTCCAGGATGGGCCATCTAAGCATGGTCTGCAGCCAGGGAGAAGAGAAGCTGGTAAAATGGAGACATATGGCTGCCAGGTAGTGGCGGTGCACACCATTAATCCCAGCAGGGAGGCAGAGGCAGGAGAATCTCCAGGTTCAAGGCCAGCAAGTTACAGTACAGCAGGGCTACACAGAAAAACCCTGTCTCAAAATAAATAAATAAATAAATAAATAAATAAATAAATAAATATGTGGCAGACAGAATGTCTACAACCTGACCCTGTAAACATGTTGTATTAATATGACAAAGGAGAATTAAGACTGATAATCAGGTGACTGTAAAGTAGGGAGATTATCCCAGATCTAAGGCACACACAGCAACAGCACCAGTCAAAGAACCTTGCGCAGAATTTTCCAGACCCCTACCGGCCATAAACCTGGACCCCAGGTTCCAGAAATTTCTGTCTCCTCTTCTAACACAGAGAGCTGTAGTCAGTATTGCCAGTGAGGCTTGTTCTGCAAAGAAGCCACCACCATTGCCAGCCCTGTCTGAGCAAGCACTTCTGCAGCAGACATGCCTCCATGGCTCCTGGAGCTGTGGGGACCCCACTGCTCTGGTGCTTCAGTCACCAAAACTAGCTTACCAGATAACTCTGGACAGAGCCTGGATGTGGGTGTCAGCAAGGGGCCCAGTTATAACTTGATAACACCAGGGGAGCGGTATGAGTACTTGAGACACATGGTGCTCTCAGGAACCCTGATATTCCCAATACACAGATAGTGCTGTCAGATCTTCAGGGAAGAGCAAAGCTGTTGAGCCTCTATGCCAACCTTGTCAGTCTCACTAAAACAAGCCTGACCATCAATCACACACTCCACAAGTACAGAAGGCCCACAGGCCAAGCTCCGCAGACCACTAGTGCCAAGGGATGGTGGATGTAGAAAGAGGCTACCTTCTATGTGCTTATCTTCCTTTCCAAGATGGCATCTGCAAGGTTTTCAAGGAGAATGGGAACTCAACACACAGCAAGGAGTTTTGCAGAAGTGGCTCTGACAAGGGCTGGGTCACACTGAGGAAGGTACCTATTCCAAGCCTATTCCAAGACCTTAGAGACAACCATGTCTCCTCCCACTCCAAAAACATCTACAGCCTGGGGTGGTAGACATGAAGGACAGTGAAAATAGAACTAAAATGGTAAGTCTGCCATGTTTCATTACATTTAAAAAACAAGACAAAAGCCTTAAGGGTAGCCATTCCCTCACAGTTCTTCCACCTGTGCTGCGATGCCTATTTCTAGCAGACTCCCAGGATCTAACCACTTCCCCCCAAGTGCTAGGATGCCCCCCACTTCGGCCAACCCCCAGGATCCAGCTGCTCTTTCGCTGTCATCTTCAACACCCCCACACTTAGCAGGCTCCTATCCTTAATTCAAGGCACACTTGTCGACATCCCTTACTTCTTGGGTCCACCTCCCTGGAGCTCAGTATACCTAACTCTCCACTCGATCTGACCGCTGGCTGTACCTTCTCATTCTGACACACACAACACCCCCCACATACCTGCCAACTATCTCCACCCATGCTAGTGCATGCCCCAACAATCTCCTAGTGAGTTCGAGGCCAGCCTGGTCTACAGAGCAAGTTCCAAGACAGGCTCCAAAGCTACACAGAGAAACCCTGTCTCCAGAAAAAAAAAAAAAGTAGAAGAAGGAATGAAGAAGAGGGAAGGAGGAGGAGGAAGAAAGAAGTGATGGCATATGGTTTTAAAGCAGTAAAAGCAGATGGAGAAGCAGGTCCGGCAGGAGCTTGAGGTCTGATCTGCACAACAGCACTCTCATGCTCCTGACAGCACTCATGCTCCATCTTTGTGCACTTCCAAGCAGATCACAGAGTTCCAGTTTCCAGGCACAGCATGCAGAGCAGACCCGTATGGGCCTTGGTGTGAGCTATCAGGACATGAAGAAGAGATCACCCTCCTCTCACAGACTCTTGTTCCATCTATCTGGTATATTCCTCCAAACTTCCTCCTTCTCAACATCCTAAATTCCTTCAGCCCAGCTAGGCTGCCAGATCTTCCAATGGGAGCTGCATCACTTAGCATCACCCAGTGCTGAAACCTCATGCTCCTCTTTGTCCACATCTGCTCTGGAGGTCCTGGAAGGCAGTCCTGGCCCATAGAACATGGGCCCTACTGACTACAAGGGTTAGGTAAGCAGGTGGGTAGGACAACACCTTTTTGGAGAACTTAAATGGCTCAAGGCTGCCAGCACACACTGACAGGGCAGAGAAAGGAATTATTGCAAGTGAGAATCCACAAAGAAATGAGAGGGACGCTGAAAGCGTGCAGGCTTTCAGCAGGACTGAAAGGAAGGCATCTAAGGAGAAGCCTCCCTACCCTGTGGATCATGATGGCGGAGGCATCTTGGCTGCAGTCCACGCCATGGATGCAGAGTATGCATCAGTGAGTTGCAATCTGCCTTCTGCAGGAGTACACGCTAGTCTACAGCCTCACCATATGGGAGCTTGGGCAATGCTTTGTCCCTTCCAGGGCCTGTGGACATCTAGGACTGCCTGTCCCTAGCTCTTCCATCTATTTGAAAATAAAGAATAGCAGCACCATTTGCCCACAGGTTAAAAAAGTCACTTTGTTCAATCATATTAGCTGGCAACAAAATGACATCTAACCCAATTTTTTGTATCCATTCACTTAATTGATATCAAATGCAGGAAGAAAAGGAGATGACTAGTATTTATTGGCTTGCTGTAGGCTCTCCAAAAATAAAAATAAAAAACACACCAAAAACTCCAGTAGAATTAATTTACAGTAATAGCCTAAACGATGTTCATAAAATATTTAGTATCCATTACATTTTTGCTATTTGCTAGCTACTCTTTGGACAGTGACTAGCAGGAAGTCAGAGTTCTGCAAACAAAGGACAGGCAGGGTGAACTGCTGTCCCACGGCAGGGGGGTTGGCACCCAGGGGCTTGTGAGGAAAAACAACAAGGTGGCAGCTGCAGGGGTTAAGAAAGTTTCCTAGCTGAAAAGCGTTCTCCTGTAGGTGCTGCGTTACGGGGTACAGAGAGCACTGGTCAAAGCAACCAGAAGGAAGCATGGTGGTGATTAATTCATTAGCCTGCAATCACTATGAGATGCACGCAGGAAGTCTACAGAAATTGAGCCATGACACTTGGAGGAAGTGGAGAGAATTATCTGGGTACTGAAAGACAAGATGAGTGAGGGGGGCTGTGTAATGGCACAGTGGGTGGGGGTGCTATCCTCCGGGCCTGACAACCTGTGAGTTTGATCCACAGGATCCACACAATGGGAGAAGAGAAGAGAAGCAATTCCCAAAAGTTGTTTTCTCAGCTCCACTTGTGTGCCACGGCACAAAGTCACTCACAAAATGAATAATTGAAAAAACAACTTTTTTGGGTTTTGTTTTGTGAGACGGGGTTTCTCTGTGTAGCTCTGCTCACAACCCAAACAAATTTTAAAAGCAGAATGGTTCCTTAAAAAAAGAAGATAAGACACAACACAGGAGGTGGTGAAAACTGTAGTTCCAGGTCAGGGCTAGAGGATCTCAACATTGGGGCTGGAGAGATGGCTTAGAGGTTAAGAGCACTGAGTGCTCTTCCAGAGGTCCTGAGTTCAATTTCCCAGCAACCACATGATGGATCACAACCATCCATTATGAGATCTGGTGCCCTCTTCTGATGTGCAGATATATATGGAAGCAGAATGTTGTATACATAATAAATAAATAAAATATTAAAAAAAAAAGTCTACAACATTGAGTTCCAGGTCAGCCTGTGCAACTTAGTGAGAACCTTAATGAGAGTTTTAAAAAGAAGGGGCGATATGTAAGAGGTAGCTGTAGCAGAAGCAGGAGTCAGGGAGTAAAGAAGTTCAGAGTCAGCCTGAGATGTATCATATAGCAAGATCCAGGGCCAGAGACAACCCATCCATCAGGTAAAAAGCACTGGCCACACAAACCTGATGACTTGAGTTCCATCCCTATACCCCATAGGGAAAGCCAGATGTTGTCCTCTGATTCCAAGTGTCACAGTATACTATACAGGTACCCACACATCACATACATACATACACATGCAACCCTCCCCTAAAATCTTGAAAAAAAAAAAATGTATGTAGCAAGATCCTATCCAAAAGAAAAAGAAAACAACAAGGCACTGGAAATAAGACTCTGCAGCCAAAAGCATAACTGCTGTGTTAGAGTGGACTAAATTCAGTTCCTAGCACCATGTCCAGATGCTCGCTCACCTGTGTCCAGCTCCAGGGCAACCCAACACTTCTGGCTTCTCAAGGCACCTGCCCTCACTTGCACAAACCCACAAAGAGCACACACATACACACAATTTGAAATAAATGATATTTTAAAAAGGATAAGGGGCAAGAAATTTTAAATAGAGACAAAAGGCAGCACTAGGGAAACCTGGACCATACATACATGGAAGACCAACATGGCCCACATGCCAGGATGACAGCAAACTCACAAGCATGCCTATTTCTCAAAGATATCCAACCAAACAAGTTACTTAATATGAAGCAAGAGCAGAAAGCCAGGTGGCCTGTGAGTTCAAGGCCAGCTAGGGCTACATGGTGAGCTCTTACTCTAACACACAAGCACAGGGGAAGGAATGCAGCCACTCTGGCGGGCGTTCATTTACCACAGCGCACGTGTGGAGGTCAGAAACATTAGCAGTTGGCCCTCTCCTTCTCCTATGTGGGTTCAGAAACAGAATTCAGGTCGTTAGGCCTGGTGGCAGGCACCTTTACCTATTAACCAATCTCACTAGCCTCTTTTTGTTGTTTTTGTAAGACAGAGCCTAATGAGCCCCAAGCTGGTCTCAAACACATCATGTAGCCAAGGACGACCATGAACTCCTAACTCCTACCTCCACCACCCAGTGCTGGGACTACAAATGTACACCATCATGCCCAGCTTGACACCTTTTACCCTTACTGTGATCGGGACCATGCAAGCTGTGAGGCTAGGGAAAGAGGTTATCTGCAGAGGTGAATCAGCTGTAGCCAATAGGAATTCTCTCAGCATGGCAGACCAGCCAGGAGCCACAATATACAAAAGGAAGAAAAAAAAAAAAAGCTTCTGGTAACAGTGGGTACTAGGAGGAGACCCAACAAACACATTTCCATGTAGAGCTCTAGGAATCCGTCCTGGTCTCCAAAACAAAGATCTATCAATGACAAGCTAGGATTCCATAGAGCAGTGAAAATTCCTAAGAAGAAAATGCCACTGGATATCAGGGTGAGAAAGGCCACTGGAATGATCTGAATGAAAAAGCCCCCAACAGGAACATATATTTGAATGCTTAGTCACCAGGGAGTAGAACTGTTTGAAAGGATTAGGGGATGTGGCCTGCAGGAAGTGTGTCACTGGGGGGTGGGCTTTCAGGTTGCAAAAGCCCATGCCAAGCCTAGTTGTCTCCCTTTCTGCCTGCAGATCAGGGTGAAGGTCCATAGCACCACACCTATTGCCATGCTTCCTGGCATGACAAAGGACCAAACCTCTGAAACTGTAAGATAAGTCCCAATTAAATGCTTTCTTTTGTAAGTTTTTGTAAGAGTTGCCTTGGTCACGGTGTCTCTTCACAGCAATAAACAGTGACTAAGATGCCACCTTATCTCGAACCCCAAACACCTGGGCTGCAACCACTGCCATCCATCCAAACCTTTCTGCTCTGGGCAAGGAGTCAGAGGAAGGGCTTCCAGCACATCAGCACATCCAACCAAGCTTAGGATTTACACTGCTCTGTCCCTGATGCCACTGCTGAGATGCGGTCCTCTGGATCAACAGTCACACACAGAGAAAGAGGAAGACGGGGACTGTCACCTGGCATTCTGACACAACCACTGCAGGTAGTAGATGCAAGATGAGACAGAGGGAGCCTCTCTCCTGCCCTCCCACACACCTGCAGCACCTTCACCCTCACAGGCCGCCTCTGTCACAAGCTGCCTTGCAGGGCAGTGGCCTCCCACACCACTGCAGAGCCTGTACCTCTGCCAGTTCCTGCTCACTGATGCTTCGGGGAGCACTGCGCTTCTTCTTCACACTAGGCTCTCCTGTGGCGGCCCTGCCATCCCCTCTGGCATAGCTGTGCACAGTGAGAGCTCCTGTTTTCTCCTGGCCTTGACAAGAGACAGATTCGCTGGTTTCAGAATCTGAAGAAACTGAATCCTGGGATGAACTGGAGCCCAGGCTGGAAGAGGATTTCTTTTTGGAACCTGAGAAGACAATGCGTCCTCCTACGGATGCAGGATTCACAGAAAGGTCCAAGGCGGCTGCTTCGGGATCGTCCTCCTCATCCTCCTCTTCTAGTTTGACATTCTTCAGTTCTTCAAATTTGACTTCAGTGGGGTCAGAGTAATCTGAAACACAGGTGCATAATATCAGACAGAGCCAGTTTCCTTGTTGGAAGCAGGATGGCAACCTGGCCACTGTGTGATCAAGACTCAGTGCTCAGCACCAGGGCCCCCAACTTCTTCCTCTCCTTGCTGTGTGAGGGTCCTACCATTTCTTCTTAGGGGCTTCAATCCAAGTCCTGGGCATAAGGTAGCACAACTCACACATGACAGGGTTACGAGCAAGTGGCTGCTGCTGTTCCTCACAGGCCTGTGCACAGCAGCAGCCCAGCTGCTGAAGTCAAAAGAAATTCTACAAAGCACAAGTCCACAGTGCTCTCTAGCCATCAGACATACCTCAGCATGTAACACAGTGCTCCCTAGCCATCAGACATACCTCAGCATGTAACACAGTGCTCTCTAGCCATCATGTACCTCAGCATAGAAACAGTGCCATCAGACAAACCTTGGCATAGAGTAAGCAGATTTCTTCAAGCCCAAAATAAGCCTGTCCCTAAGAAATTTAGACTTGGTGCCTATCTGAGTGCTCCAAAACCGTGTTTCTTACGACACTTGTGAGTCCTCCAGCCTCCAAGTGAACAAATGCTACAGTGGCAGGCACCTGATTTGGTAAAGACACTGTACTCCTCCAACATATACAGTTATATTTAATTAAGACTCTTAAGCTGGGCATGGTGGTGTTTGTCTAGAATAATCCCAGTATTTGAGAGGCAGGAGAAAAGCCCAGTCGAATACCAGTCAGGGAACAGAGCAAAACAATTACTAAAAACAAACCAAGCTCAGTGGCACATGCCTATCACCTCAACACTCAGGAGCCAAGGGTTGGGGATCTTCAGTTCAAAGCTAGGCTAGGCTACACAGTTGAGACCTTCCTTCAAAATCAATAAGCCAAGTGTGGTGGTACATGCCTTTAATACCAGCACTTAAGAGGCTGAGACAGGGGCTGGAGAGATGGCTCAGTGGTTAAGAGCACTGCCTGCTCTTCCAAAGGTCTTGAGTTCAATTCCCAGTCCCAACAACCACATGGTGGCTCACAACCATCTGTAATGAAATCTGGTGCCCTCTTCTGGCTTGCAGACATACCTGCAGACAGAGCACTGTGTACATAATAAATAAATAAATCTTTTTAAAAAAAAAAAAAAAAAAGGAGGCTGAGACAGATCTTGTGGGCTACAGAGAGTTCCAAGATAGCCAGGGATACATAGAGCCCATCTCAAATAAAAATGAATAAATAATAAAATAAGAGCCAGTGAGATGGCTCAGCAGGGAACTCAGATAAAGGTGAAAGGAGAACACACCCCACCAAGTTTTCCTCTGTGGTGCAAGCATGCACACACATGCAAACTACACTCCATTATTGTTTTTCCTTCTCCTTTTCGGATGGAGACAGATTCTCACTAGGTAGTCCAGGCTGGTTTCAAACTCTCAGAGATCCACCTGCCCCTGCCTAAGTTCTGTGATTACCTGTCCCAATAACTAAAGTTTCAAAAAATAAAGTAAGTAAAATGGCAGCACCCTACAACATCTCATCCCTCTTATCCAACCTGGCCATACTCTGCAACTACCCTTCCCAACCCAATATTAAATTTAGAGGGAAGCACCCAGGGCTCCAGACAGTACTTCCCATCACCAGGGCTGGCTGGCTCCTTGCGGGACATCTGCCCACCTCATATTACTAAAATCACTTCCATGGAAGTCTTCGGTCTTTGGTGTTTCCCTGAGCCTTTCCCTCTGTGTCTGGCCTGCCCTGCATGTCCCCAGGGAAAATGGTTCTCACATTCCAGTACAGGTCTGCTCACAAACCAGACTCACATTTGTTTCTTCTGACTCTGCAACTCAATACAACATCGACCCCACAACAGACAGGTGTCAGGGCTGTGGACATACCAGCACTGTCAGCTCACCTGGGAAGGGAAGGCCATCCTCGACTTGCTGCACAGAGCTGTGGGTGGGCCTCACTGGGGCGAGGGTGGCCTGGCACTCTGTCAGCTCATACTGTCCAGAATTCAGCTCTTCCTTGGGGAAGAGTTCACTCTGGCTCACTTCCTGTGGTATTTCAAGACAGACTCGGTGTCGTTTTGTCCCTATTCGGTGCTTGGCAAGGCTGCAAGAGGAAGGGAAACCTAAGAACCCATCTGTACACCCTTTTCCCCAAACGCATTCACACATGCCAACACACAACCCAAAGCAAAGCCCATTCCATCGTCTGAAGAGTACAGATACTGCTGTCCACCTTGGACATCTACTATGAGGACTGAGACGGGGCATGCAGGATCTTTCACCTATGTGCACAGAGCCTCTGGCCCAGACCCTGATGAAGCCAGATGCCACTCCCCCTGAGCTGGTGTCTAGCTCCTACCACCATGTTTCTTTCAAAAAATACTTAGGTGATGCTAAGGAAAACTGACTCTGGGCCCAGCACAGGCTCACTACCCTCATTCCTTAGCAAGAACCACAAGGAAGTGCTGGCATCACCAGTGCATGGCTTCCAAAGCCTTTTCCAAGACCAGCCTGCATGTAGTACAAACAACACAACTTTCAAACTGTGGCTGTCACCTCCTTCCCCCAAGGCCAAGCCCACAAGCCTGCCCAGTACCTTCTCTTCACATCTCCCTCCTCGACCCCTTCCATGTCCTCTTCTG
This sequence comes from Cricetulus griseus, assembly GCF_003668045.3. Classification (NCBI taxonomy): domain Eukaryota; kingdom Metazoa; phylum Chordata; class Mammalia; order Rodentia; family Cricetidae; genus Cricetulus; species Cricetulus griseus. The sequence continues at coordinate 34,145,377 of NC_048595.1, read as the reverse complement.
GGCACTCCTCATTCCCAGCTCTTGGGGGTAGTCCACTGTCCTTCAGAAACTCAGCAGCCTCTGGTGTGGGCAGAGTATGGTCGATAACAGTGCTGTCCTTCCCAGCTTTCCACAGTTTGTAGCGCTCAGGCTGGAACCTCCTCACAAACACATCCATGGAGATCTTCACCATATCTTTTCTGCAGGAGCACTGCCACAGGAGAGAAACAGTGAGAACACCTTGTCAGCTCCACCTCTCCATGTCCCACTCCTGCCTTCTAAGTAGACTAAAGCATTAGAAGGCTTAAAACCACACTGCTGGGGGTGGAACACAAGAGCAGGCAATGGAAGGGATATGACCAAGTATGTTTTTAACAGATATAAAAATGACATGATAAAGCAGGGTATAATAACGAATGCTTTTAATCCTAGCACTCAGGAGGCACAGGCAGGTGGATCTCTGAGTTTGAAGCCAGCCTGGTCTATGTAGTGAGTTCCAGAACAAACAGGGCTATATAGTGAAATCCTGTCTCAAAAAAGAGACAAGATTTGAAATCCATTATTTGTACAATAATATTCCAAATTTAATAGGCCAATTTTAGCCAATGCTAATGTTTTGGTTCCCAGGCTGAGGGCTCATTGTCCTGCAGAGCCTTCAAATTCAAGCTAACAGGAAAACAAAAATCAAATGCATAGCACTAGGGTCAAACAACCAAACCGAATAGGTCAAAGGAGATGGGTAGAGACAAAACCTGTACACATTTCCCCAGTGGTGAACAGCCAGCCACCTACCAATGAACATCTACCCAAGCTGGGACCAAACAGGAAAGTTTGCTATTTTGGGCCAACAGTCTAGGTCCCACTGCTGGTCTATAATAAAGCAAACCCCTAAGGGCTGTGCAAGAGAGAAATCTAACTCAGTAGTGGTGCATCCAAGAAGTGCAAGCTGTCTGGGAGGCTTAGGCAGGAGAATCACAACTTTTTATCTATTTATTTATCTTCTGTGTGCTTTGGTGTTTTGCCTGCATGTGTATCTGTGTGAAGGTGTTAGAACTCCTGAAGTTGGGGTGACGGACAGTAGTGAACTTCCATGTGGGTACTGGGACTTGAACCCAGTCCTCTGGCTTTCAAACACTGAGCCATCCCTCTAGCTCCCCCCAAATAAAACTTAAGGGGGGGGCTGAGGCTGGGAGTGGTGGTATATGTCTTTGATCATAACATTAAAGGCAGAGGCAGGAAGATCTCCTGTGAGTTCAAGGGCAACCTGGTGTAGTGAGACCCTGTCTTTTTTTTTTTTTCCAAATACAGGGTTTCTCTGTAGACCAGGCTGGCCTCACAGAGATCGGCCTGCCTCTGCCTCCCAAGTGCTGCCCGAAAAGACCCTGTCTTTACGAGACCACCCTGGTCTACAAGAGGAAGATCCAGGACAGCCTCCAAAGTCACAGAGAAACCCTGTCTCAAAAAAACAAAAAACAAAAAACAAAAAAAACAAAGACCCTGTCTTTAAAAAAACAACAACAAAAATGGCTGAGGATATAGCTTATCGGTAAACACTTGTTTAACATGCAAATACCCTAGGATATTAACAGTTAACAACACACACACACATTCACATGCTTGTAGAGTGAAAACCTTCAGCTAATTAAGGTAACCAGATCATGGTATGCAGTGGTTGCAAATAGCAGCCTCCTTGGAAGTGGTTCCTAAATGGGTTTCCCTATAGGACCTTGGGAGTCTATTCATGTTTTCTTAATTCAATGTTGTCCCCAATGTAGACTCTTGATAGGTACGCTGGGTACCTTTGGGAAGCCTCAGGGCACAGTGGCCAGGCTTCATATTGGCCAGGTTTCCCTATCCATTTCACCAAGCTGCAGAATAAGGAACACATGATTGAAGCCCTGCCTAAAGTCAGGTCCAAGTTTCCTGGCCACCAGAAGATCTGTATCTTAACGAAGTGGGGCTTCACCAAGTTTAATGTGGGTTAATTTGAAGACATGGTGGCTGAGAAGCCACTCATCCATGATAGCTAAGGGTCAAATACATCCCCAGTCATGGTCCCCTGGACAAGTGGAAGGCCCTACACTCCTGGGGTTATACACTGTACTGTCTTACACCCCACCAAATCATGTTCAATAATAAATGCCCATCCAGCCTGCTAAAAAATATCATTTTTTAAATTAAAAAAAAAGCCATAAATGGTGACATGCACCTATAATCCAACACTGCCTTGAGTTTGAAGCTAGCCTGGGCTACAATGGGAGTTTCAGGGCTATAGAGTAAGAGACAACAACAACAACAAAAAAAAACGAGCTTTTATGGACACACAATGCTGGCACTTCCTCACATCCTCAGCAACTGTTCCAGATTCCAACAGTCCAAAAAAAAGAAAACATGTTCAGACAAGAAGTTCCTCAATCAGACACTTTTGCCAATCGTGTTACAGAAGAAACCAAGTGGGCTTACCAGCACAGCTTGCTTGCCGTACTCAATCCATCGACGGGTAGCAAAGTTAGTGGATTCAGCACAGTTGAAGCCGTGGTTGAAGCCAGCATGATAACCATATGGGAAAGTGATCATAAACTCTCCCGCTTCCTGGGTCACCTGAACAAAAGTGGATTGAAAGCAGCTGCCACACATGGCAGAGGATAGAGCTGGGCTCCTGAGTGTCTCTTGGCCACCACTTAGCTGATCAACTAAGGATAAGTCAAAACTGCCAGGTCTTGAATTACATGCATGCTAAGATCCCAACTACCCATTCTTCCCAATTATTGCCCTGTGTGGAAGCTGCTGCCCTGCCCTCAGCAGCAGGAGAGAACATGAGCCACCCATTATCAACCTCCACCCCAGAGATAGGAACCACAGACTGAGCAAAGCTACGCCCACTGCTTTTGTGAGGACCACGGGCAGTCACCTTGTCAAAGGGAATGCCATACTTCTTCAGCATTAATGGGGAAATCAGGGTCATCTTGTGGCGGAGAAAGGCCTCACAGCTTTGAGCACTTCCTGGGAAAAAGCCTGTGTGAAAGGATGGAGGTCTGTGTTAATAGGAGGCTCTGCCCAAGCTTGGGGATCCTGAAGTCACTTCACATTTGCATATCTCAGGAATGACAAGGACAGTCACCAGAGTGATGCTAAGAGCACTGGAGGGACAGCTCAGCAGTTAAGAGCATTTACTGCTCTTACAGAGTACCAAGTTTTGTTACCAGCACTCATGATAGGCAGCTCACAAGCACCTAGAACTCCAGCTTCAAAGCAACCAACACCCTCTTCTGACTTCCACAAATGGTACTCACAAACACAGACACACAACACACTCAAGCACATAAATTAAAATTATAGTAAACAAAAAAAAAGGGGGGGGTTGTCACTGTGTAGCCAGGGACTCGAAGAGATCTGTCTGCCTTTACTAGGATTAAAGGTATCAGACACCATGCCTAGCCCCAAAAAAGAGAGAGAGGGAGGGAGGGGTGCCAATGCCGCTCCAGTTCTACACAGAGACCTCTGGAGAGCTGCCAGCTCTCCCAGGTGGTGGTTACCTGGGTAATCAGTCTGGCAGCGCTCAGACACTCAAGCTGCCTTTGTTCTTACAGAGCTGAGAACTACTTACGACCTTCTCCAGGCCCTGAAGACCAAGACTGCACCCCCAGCCTTTCAAAAGGGAGCATACCACATAGACAGTTTGATCTACTCAGGATCTCTCTCTCTCCTCTCTCTTTCTCTCCCTCCCTCTGCCCCCCCCCCCACCTCCACACACCCCTACATCTAAACAGTAACTCAATTTGGGCTTTCACATTTGGAACTTGGGGAGGAGAATCTGAGCAAGTCACTTCCTGGTGACTTGAGGTTTGGAGTGCTGGCAGCAGAGAGTAGAAAAAGGACCAAGACCTCCACAGACTAAGAAAGCCTCAGACTGGGCCTGTTCCACTAAGGTGTGCAATCTAGCAGCTGAGCTCATGCATCCACCCCACCTGCAGGCCTGTAAAAGGTCACAGGTCATCTGACCACAGAGAATGGACATTTCAAGGCAGGGAGTTAGACTGGAAAAGGCTGACCCTGTTTCCGGAGGGGATACAGTACCTTTGGCAAGACGTTCCAGGCGTTTCCCATGCTCAGGTGGAACAGAGTACCTGTAATCACATGGCAACATCAGACACCAGCAGAGGACAACAGGAAGAGGTGAGGGACCTGCGCTCATTCACAAACACCTTGGAGGAACAGATAGGATCCTGAGGCCTCCCAGGTCAAAGAAACCACCAATGTCTGAGGTGATGGGTATGCCAAATCCCCCAACCTGACTGTAACACATCACATGCATGTACTGACTTACACATCAAATACGTGTACTGGAATATGGTCCTACAACCCATAAATATATATATAATCACTATGTGCCAGCTACAGATATTTTTAGGGGGGAAGGGGTTGAGACAGAATCTCACTATGTAGTCCTGCCTTGCCTGGAACTCAATATGTAGACCAGGCTAGCCTCAAATTCAGAGATCTGCCAGTCTCTGCCTCCCTAGTACTGGGATTAAAGGTGTGTTCCACCATACAGAGCTTAAAATGTATTTTTCCTCAGAACACCTTGAGCAAAGCAAAACTAAAAGGCTGAGATAGGAAGATAAAGAATTCAAGGCCAGCTTGAGTTATACTGGGGACACTAAAAAAACAATCTATGGAAATGAGGTGTCCGACTTTAAGACAAAAGAGTAGAGAGCCCAAACAGAAGGATGAATTTATATCTTCTATGTTCAATTAACAAGACATGCACTGGATAAGAACTCACAGAACAGCCGGGCAGTGGTGGTGCACACCTCCAGCACTCGGGAGGCAGAGGCAGGTGGATCTCTGTGAGTTCGAGACTAGCCTGGTCTACAAGAGCTAGTTCCAGGACAGCCTCCAAAGCCACAGAGAAACCCTGTCTTGGGAAAAAAAAAACAAAACAAGAACTCACAGAACACTACGTCTCCTTCCTTCCTAAAGTACTCCATAATAAAAGTGTTTCATGGATGTTGGGGAAGGGCCATTACATCACTGTGAGGGTTTTCACAATGCTCCTGGAAAGGCCTGATGGAGAGGCTGGGGGAATGGGAAACATGGCGACCAAGGCCGTGGCCCTGTACTGCAGATGAGCCCATGTTTCTACCATACACTCATCACCCAATGACTAATTACTCCTCCATGCAATGTGGTGTCACCGGAGCTGCTCTTTGTGGAAAAACAAAGGAAATAAAACTACCTAAGACTATTTAAAACTCCCGGCACTCAGAAGGCAGAAGCAGGCAGATCTCTGAGTTCGAGGCCAGCCTGATCTACAAGAGCTAGTTCCAGGACAGCCTCCTAAAGCAATACAGAGAAACCCTGTCTTGAAAAACCAAACACACACACACACACACACACACACACACACACACACACACACACAACTTCTACAAAACTGCTGAACTTCCTATTCTGTTACCTTATTTTAACCTTCACAATTTGTACTGAAGACTATTTCAGTTCAGAACGGTGGGACACAGATGCGTCCTGGCACTGGAAGGCAGCACTGACCCAGGACTGTCCCCTGGATGCAGCACCATGGACTTCTAAGCACGCGTGCCCTCTGTCAATCAAAGCTGTGCACTGGCAGTTCAAGCCTGGGCAGTTACCCTTCTCCCCTCCTCCCTGTCTACCACCGCTCCCATTCCATCCAGCTCTGCCTCCTCCTTTCCAGGTCCCAGGCCTATTCTCACCTTCTAAAGCCGCCACTTGTACTCAGCCCATCTGCGTGTTCTTCCTTAGCCTTTCCTTCACCACCCTGTCACTTTTCTGCTTCCTGGTGTGTCCTGACCAGCCTCCTATCTGTGGGCCAAGTGCCTCACATCTGCTGCTCTCTGCTGTCACAGGCAGAGCCTCCACTAAAGGCCAAGAGCGAGAGATAGGGCAGTACTCGAACTGTTTCCCCTGACATGTGGAACGGGAACATGTTCAGCATAGCTGCATTGCTGCACACTAAATCACTTTTCTAAATCACTTTTCCGTAAGCAAAGAAATCTTCCTAACATATGAAGAGTAAATTTGATAAATGCTCCAGGAACTAGGCACAACAGTGTAGGCCTTAGATCCCAGCCCCTGGGAGCAGAAGCATGATGGGGGAGGTCCTTCTGTATGTATGTTTGTCTTATTGGTTGATAAATATAAAGTACCACTGGCCATTAGGGAAGCAAGTTAGGCAGGACTAGGAGTCGAGGAAGATTCTAGGAAATGTAGTAAAGAGAAGTCTTGTGATCCAGGCAGGAAGTGACATAGCAGGCAGACTCAGAATATAAGCAGGAACAAGCAGGAAATCCCTCTCTTCCTCCTCCTCTCTTCTCTGGGAGCCACCATGTGATCCTAACAAGAGAGTACGCATGCTGCCCGGGTCCTCAATCAGAATCTTTATAAAATATATAGATTAATAGTTATGGCTGATACTTAAGACAGAGATAGCAGATAAGAAATCCTAGTCATGGGTCAGCAACATTGGAACTAATATAACTAATATAAGTGTTATTTTGGGCGCCCACATGGCAGTGGGGCTCAGGCAGTTGGCAGAAAGATTTATCACTACAGAAGCAGGTGGGATGAGTTCGAGGCCAGCCTAATCTACAGAGTTCCAGGACAACCAGGGCTACACAAAGAAACCATGTCTCAAAAAGCAAAAAACTAAAAAAGCCTCAGACCAATGAGAAGAGGGAATCGGAAAGCATCAGCAAGCCTGGAACAGCCCCATGGAGTAAGTAACTCCACCAGCCTATGAAGCATGGTTCCATACATATTTAAACACTCTGTTCTCTAAACCCCTCTGTTCAGCCATGCATGGAGGCAAGTACATATTCATTCCAGCTGAAGCTGAAGCAGAACTATCTCAAGTTTAAGGTCCACCTGGGCCACAGGGTTGAGACCCTGTCCCGAACAACAAAACAACAAAGAACAAAAACAGGACTTGCTACCTAAGCTCCCCCAAAGAATGCCAGCTCCACCCCAAAGCTGGTACCCAGAATCCAGACTTCCCATGCATATGAAATTCAGAAGCCCCATGCTGACGGAAGTGTGGTGCTAATTAATTACAGGCTGACTTTACCAAGACTTTGGCTCTCCGAAGTGCAGGTAGTTGATGCTGTACAAGTCCATGTCTTCCGTATGCCAGGCAAACGATGTCTTCCACATGCCGAAGTACAGGTATGGGGTGTTCACCCCCTCAATGGTGATCCCACTCTCCTTCTCCACCAGATCCAGGATGGTCTTCAGCCGGCCAATATTCCACTCATCAACATGCTACCAAGGAAATAGAAGCTCAGGACACACACTTAAATGCAGGGGTCTTGGGTGACCTCTCACTACTGACTAAAATGTGGCATATCAAAACCACCGCATTCAAAATAAATAAATAGGCAAGCATGTAAGTGCACATCTTTAATCCCTGTATTCAAGAATCAGAGGCAGGTGGATCTTTATAAGTTCAAGACCAGTCTGGTCTACATAGCAAGTTCTAGGCAGCCAGGTCTACACAGTGAGACCCTGTCAGAAAAAAAAAGGGGGGGAGGGGGCGGTGATGGACACACGGACAGATGGAAGGTATGTAGGTAAAATTAGAAAATAAAAAGGTTGAAAAAATACAAAGTAAAATTTAAAAATAATTAAGAAAGGGCCAGTAAAATAGCTATCAACCCTGATGGCCTGAGTTCCACGCTCAGAACCCACGGTGTAAAGAGAGAATTGACTCTGGAATTGAATCCCCTGACCACATTCTTTCCCTAAGTTCTCATGGTCATCTCAGAACCCAGGCAGGTTCTGGAATGCTGCGCCCTGCTGTTCTACCTCCACCTCAGGGACTTACAGCCATCACCTTCTCCACCCTCCACTCCACCAGGTGTCCTTCCATGTGGACCTTGACACCCACTTCTTTCTGGACCTGTCCCTCACCATCCTGTCACCTTTCACATGTGACTCCCAAGCATCCAAACTGACATCAACAAACTTAGTATTAAAGTCAATCTGATAGTCCCTGAAAAGTCCCTGAAATTATAGGTTTTTTTATTTACCATAACCAGACACAAATATTCACCCTTCTACCATAGTAAGGCAATTTGCTAGCCCAAAAAAGCACTACATGCCAAGCCAGTAAAAGCAGTTAAAATAGCTGTTACAGAATCTCACTGGGAAGAGCTCTGAAATCCAAATACACTTCTCCTCTTCAATCCCCACCCTTCCATCTGATTAGTCAGAGCCTCTTCCTGCAGAAACCACACTGCTCCCTCTCCCCCACCCTTTCAAGAGCTCATCACCTACCACCCACAGACTATGCACAAGCCCTGAAAAGAACACCACAGCACCCAATTCATATGCAGTGTGGGAGACACAAAATTCAGTCACATGCAGAACTGCAACAAGGAAGAGAGGACCACGAGTCGGTGGAAGAGAACTGGTCTGTTCATATGCCCATTCACCAGCTTTCAAGCACCTACTGTGTGCCTGGCAAAGAACCTACTGTGCGCCAGGCAAAAACTGTAGGGTTCTTAGTGGCCTCACCTTTTCATAGAGCGTACCATTCACATCTGCACCATAGATGGGAGGGTTGAACGTGAGGTTTTTCCAGTATTTACGCTCAAGTTCTTCAAATTCACTATATCGTGGGGTACAGTACCTTCCAAAGATAAAATACAGATGTTAGTCATTTACAGGTCCCACAAAACCATGTTCGAATACTCGGTCCTCAGTTGGTAGAACTGGGAAGGATTAGGAAGTGTGGCCTTACTGGAGGAGGTGTGTCCTTAAGGGACAGCTTGAGAGCTTCACAAGCCTGTCGATCCCCCAGTGTGCTCTGACCCCTCTTGCCATCTGAGGTGTGCACTACCAGCTGTCCTGCCACCATGCCTTTGCTCCATCATCACAGACTCTAGCCCTCTGAAACCATAAGCCCAATTAAGCACTTCTTTTATAAGTTGCCTTGATCACTGTGCTTTTATTACAGCAACAGAAAGGTAACTAAGACAACAGGAGAATAAGTTTATTAGGTATTATGAGCCATACACTATTTCAGGGACAAGTAAACATTTCAAAAGAACAACATGCAAGGCTGGGAATGTAGCTCAGTAGATAACAGTGTTTCCCTAGCATGCATAAAGCTCTGGTTCAAACCAGGCATGGTCGTACATGCCTGCAACCCCAGCATGCGGGAGGTACGCAAAGAATCAGAATGAGGTCATCCTCTGCTACGTAAGACACTGTCTCAGAGAAACAAAACAGGGGCTGAAGAGATGGCTGTGACTCACAACCATCCGTAATTCCAGTTCCAGGGGATCTGACACCCTCTTCTGGCCTGGGCTAGTACTTAGTATGCAAACAAACATACAGGCAAATACCCTTACAAATAAAATAAAAAGATTAGAACTTAAAAAATATCCCTTCCTTTGAACCTCTCTGAAGTTGTTTTCTTCCCTTTTCTTTAATAGATCTGTATTTGCTCTGCTTTACAAAACAAACAAGCAAACAATCTTGGCCTTCTAAGCCATAACACGGTCCCATCTACACACTCAGGAGATCAGATAGAATCACCACACGAGTCAACGCCAGCCTGGGTTACCTGGGTTACAGTCTATTCCAGGCCAGTCTAATACACAGCATCTCCCTCTGGAGGCCAGGAACAGGAAGAAGCTGGGGGAAGGTCACAGGCACAGATGTGAACCCACTTCCCTTAGGAACATAATATCCTCACCTCTCTGGAGAGGCTGTCACACCCTGCAGATTCTAGAGTGACGTGGGAACTTACAAGGGCTTACAAACACAAAAACCAAAGACACAATTCCAGCCACACCCACACGCCAAACCCTCCAGGACGTAGACAGTAGAGGCCATGGAACAACACCAGTGTGTCTACACTGATGGCAAGGAAACTGCTCCTAATAGCTCAATAGTCACTGCTGTATTTCCATTATCCTCCCAGAGTCTAACAGATAATCAAAGGGACTAAACACAGTATTCTAGGAAAAATACTTAGCAACAATAGAAATTAGAGCCAACAGGGTGGAGGGTGAGAATGTAGCTCAGTGGTAAAAGCTTGCTTGAGGCCCTAGCAACACACATAAAAAAGTAGATAAAATTTTTAAAAATTTTTGTTTAAAGCACACTGGGGTGAAGGTGATAAGCTGGGTAATTTAACAATAAAAATTACATGAAGAAAAGAAAAACTGACATGTAATGACAAGCAGAGATGACAAGAGGCTGGAGACATGGCTCAGCAATTAAGAGCACTGGCTACTCTTTTAGGACCCGGATTAGATTCCCAGCACCCACATGATGGCCCACACTAGGTGGAACTCGAGTCCCAAGCATTCTGATGTCCTCTTCTGGCCTCCGAGGGACCAGACATGCATGTGGTACACACACGTACAGCAGGCAACACAAACACACACATACACACACATCCAAGTTTTTTGGTTTTGTTTTTTTTTTTTAAAAAAAGAGATGACAGAGAGGAACATGAAGTCTTGATGGACCCTGTGTGGAAAGAAGCAGGTAAGCTTGGCCCAGGGCACAGCTGAGAGTGGGCATGAGGGATGACTCAGACTTCCGTCCATGGCACCACACAATTCTTCAGACTTTTGCCTAAATTCACCCACTAGCCAAAAAGCTGGCCAGCGATGTAGATGTTTTAAGAGTTTTCAACAAACCCAAGATGAAAAAGCGAAGAGTCAAAGACACCTGGGGTGGGAGGGAGGGCAATGATAAGGTACCCAGGTGTGAAGATGGAAAACTCAAGACTTAAAACTGTCCTTGCTCAGTGAAGGTGCAGCTCTAACTGTCAGACTTTTCAAGGCCAGCAAGACTGGGGAATGAAGAAAGGGAAAGGAAGGAAGGGATCCCCATGGGTCCTCAGGCTTGAGCAAAGAGGCAAGTGAGATGCTCAGGGAAGATACTTAGAACAGAGTGCAATACCCGTAACAGAACTCATCTCTGGGAGCGTGAGTGAGACTGAGAGCTGAATCTTTTTTTGTTTGTTTGTTTTTGTTTTTGTTTTTGGAGACAGGGTTTCTCTGTGGCTTTGGAGGCTGTCCTGGAACTAGCTAGCTCTTGTAGACCAGGCTAGTCTCGAACTCACAGAGATCCACCTGCCTCTGCCTCCCGAGTGCTGGGATTAAAGGCGTGCGCCACCAACGCCTGGCTCGAGAGCTGAATCTTAAAAGCAGCCAAGGCAAAAAGAATGCTTGCAAACAGCAGAGTAAGCAAAGACAATGGGAAGAAAATACAGCAAGAGGAGTTGAGGAGGGCTAGCGAACAGTAACCAGCGTGGTAATTATTCACTCACATTTTCTGTGTGGGTATTATCCAGCAGTGGGGACACAGTGCTGGTTGCACATGACAGACAGAAGGGGAATGGAAATGACCAAAGCCACTTCCCAACAAGAAGGTGAAATGGATATATCCAGAAAAAGTTCCTTTTGCCTCACCTCCAACTTTCTCCTCTACAACTATGCAATTTCCCAGAGTCAAAAACACACCACACTGCTGGGGCTGGAACTTTAGATGATGTGTCTGTGTAAGAAGCCTTGGGCTCCATCTTCAGCACTAACAAAAATGTTTTAATTAAAAAACAAACAAACCAAAAACCCTACTACAACTGAGGCAAAAGATGGCTCAGCAGTTAAGAGCGCTCACTGATCTTGCTGGAGACTTGAGTTCAGTTCCCAGTACCCACAATGGGTGGCCTCCAACTGCCTGATTCTTCAGTTTCACAGAAAGGGTAGCTATATGGAGTACACATAAACACATACAGAAACACACAAAAATAAGATAATTTCTTTCTTTCTTTTTTTTTTTTTTAGATGAGTGAGATACATAACTCTGGCTGGCCTGAACTTGCTGTATAGACCAGTGGGACCTGAAACCCAGAGATCTGCTTGAGTCTGCCTCCCAAATGGCATTATTAAAGGCATGTACCACCATGCTGGTACAATAAAATGAATCTTGTTTTGGTTTTTGGGGGCCCGGTTTTGAGACAAGGTTTCTCTGTATAACAGCCCTGGCTGTCCTGAAATCACTTTGTAGACCAGGCTGGCATTAGGAGGTGTGTGCTACCATGCCTGGCTTTAAAAAAGTACTGGGAGGGGAGAAATGGTTCAGTGGTTAAGAACACTTGTTCTTGCAGAGGACATAGAGCCAATTCCAGCACCTGAATGGTGCCTTAAACCTCTGTAACTCCAGTTCCAGGGAATTCAACATGCACTTCTGACCTCTGTAGGCATGAGGCATGCAAGTGATACACAGACATTCATGCAGACAAAATACCTGCACACTAAAATAAAAATTAAAAAGAAAATTTACTGCTAGTGATGAGAAAACAGCAGAACCACTTTATATAAGAACAAGGGCGGGGGCTGGAGAGATGGCTCAGTGGTTAAGAGCACTGCTTGTTCTTCCAAAGGTCCGGAGTTCAATTCCCAGCAACCACATGGTGGCTCACAGCCATCTGTAATGAGATTTGATACCCTCCTCTGGCCTGCAGGCATACATGCAGACAGAACACTGTACACATAATAAATAAATCTTAAAAAAAAAAAAGAACAAGGGCCAGCAAGATGTTTCAGTGGATAAAGTGACTACCTCCAAGCTTGATGACCTGAGTTTGATCCCTGGGACCCACATGGCAGAATGGGTCTGTGACTCTCACTGCTGTTCTTCTGATTTCCACACAAGTGCCACAGCATGCATGCTCACATACTCCCACAATAAATTAATTAAAAGAACATGGACCGCTGGGCAGTGGTGGAGCACGCCTTTAATCCCAGCACTCAGAAGTCTGTGAGTTTGAGGCCAGCCTGGGCTACAGAGAGAATTTCAAAACAGTCTCAAAACAAACAAACAAATAAACAAAAGAACAGAAAGGGAAACTAATGCCTGAACCAAATAAGTGTTCTTCAGTAATACAGCTATAAAGAAGCAATCCCAGGACCAGAGAGATGGCTCAGTGGGCAAAAGTACTTTTTGACAAGCCTGACTATCTGAGTTCGATTCCCATAACCCATGGAAAGGTGGAAGGAGAGAACTGACTCCTGAAAGTTGTCTGAGATCTGTATTCATGTATGGCATGCATACACTTACACATATTTACCCATAAATAAAATAAGGTGTGTGCCTTTAATCCTAAGGCTTGGAGTCAGCAGCAGGAGGATCTCTTTGAATTCAAAGCCAGCCTGTTTTACATAACCAGTTTCAGGTTAGCCAGGGCTACAAAGTGAGACCCTGTCTCAAAATTAAATAAAGTTTAATTTTTTTTTTTAAAGAAGCAATACTAGGCCTAGATGTTAAGATGGGGGGGTTATTTTTATTTGCTGAGCCTAAAGCATATGCCTACAACTGCTGCGCTTGGAGGATGAGGCCAGGCTAGGCTAACTACACAGCAAAATGTGTCTCAAACACAAAGCAGAACAAAATGGAAAAACCAAAAAGGGTATTCCCACTCACTTATCACTATTGGCGATCTTGCGGAATTCTCGAACAGTCATGGCTTTTTTCTGTATGTTATACTGAGTGAAGAGTCCAGACTGACCAGTCACCAGCTGCTGGATGGGTGCAGGGATGACGAGGTCATCAATGTCATCATAGGATGTTCGTGGCTTCCATTCTTTGGGAGGAACGACCTACAGGGAACACAGACATGGAGGCAGGTGAGAATCTAACAAGCCAGAATCTAGCAAGACACCATTCAAACTAGACACCCATTTCACCAGAAAGTAACTCTGACTTACCTATGTTCCTCCAAACCCAGGAAGTCACACTGTCAAGCTCACACTGATCATCCTATAATCTAGCTCAGTGACCTAAGCAAAACATTACTTGTAAACCTAGACACCTTATCAGGTTGAAGAGTTGATTCTTGAACAGCCTAGCACTCTTTAGCAAACAAAGCCACATAAACAGGTGTGCTGGCAGATGTCGGTCAGTGTAGTACTTCAGGCTGTCTCCTGTTTGAGACCAGCATAACTACCTAGCCCACTCTAAGCTAGCCTATGCTACCAGTAAGACCCTGTCTCAACCAAGAAAACAGTAGTTAACATGAGTTTTATGAAAGAAAAATGGATATGTATCATAAAAAATACAGCTTTTATATAAAATCTAGGAAGTATGTACATTTATTAAACTCCCTCCCCCAGATGTGTTAAAAGCTACACCGTGGGCCCTGCAAGTCCTAACAACTCTTTGAACCTCAAAAGAGCCATTTGCACTAGAGTCAAGACAGCTTTCAGGAGTTTCAGAGAAGACACAAGGTCCAAGACTAGTCCTTAGCTTTGTAACTCAAAGTCCTTGTTTTTTTCTGTAGAGTTTTTTCTTTTTCTTTTTTCCATATCAAAAAGTAAGGGCTGGAAAAACAGCCCTAAGGGGCTGGGTGTGGTGGTGCACACCTTTAATCCCAGCAGTCGGGAGTCAGAGACAGGCGGATCTCTGTGAATTCAAAACCAGCCTGGTCTACAGAGCAACTTCCAGGGCAGCCTCCAAAGTAACAGAGAAACCCTGTCTCCAAACCCCGTCACCCCCCAAAAAAATAAATACAGTGTCCTTACTGTGGGGTACACAGACAACCTTGACTGTGACTGAATATATGAAGGGCTAATTTGACTAGGGATGGAAAAGATAACCCTAATTCAGTACACAGGGAGACAGGAAGTACAAACTAGAAACCAATTCCAAACTACAAGGGCCAGGATACTCTTGGGGTCTGGCCAGTGCCTTCTCTCCCTTGAAGAAAGTAGCCATGGGAAACCAAATTCTATCAAGTGCACGATGAGAGATAGGTGGGGAAACAACTGGTACTAGGTAAAATCCTAGAAAGCACCTAGCCCCCACAAGAGTCCTGAAGCACGAGGCCAGGCCTGGAGACAATGGCTGTTCCCTTTCCTGCCCCATCACCCTAATCGTGCACTGTGCACACTGACCTTAGCAAGGAATAGCACACCCTAACTCTCAGTACAACTCAGTTCAAGTTTTCATTTAGGAAAAAATATATATATACACACACAGACACACACACACACACACACACACACACACACACACACACACACACAGTATATTTCATCTTTAGGAACCCAAAAAAATGACTGCAACAGTCTGTGTGAAAGGATGAGGTTGGGTGGGAGGACGGGGAGGGACAACATTGATTCAATACACAGAGAGAAAATGAGTGCAGATCAGAAACTAATTTCCAATTACAAAGACCAGAAATGCTCTTGTAATGGATGCCTAAACAGGTTAGCTGTCCAGCTCCTTACCTTGGCTAGCCCAGCCCGATGAGCTCCTTGGGATTCTATGTAGGCAATGTATCTGCTGAAGTTCCGGAACTCTTCCATGGTGGGGTAAAAGGTCATTATCCGAGCACTGGGATTCAAGGTTTCCGATTCAGAAGCCATTTTTTCCTTTTCTTAATGTTGATTTGGATAAAAATCTGAAGTAGTTAAGGGAACAAAATTAAACAAGGAAACCGCCTCTAGGATAGTTATTTACATGAACTGGTTAGAAAGAATGGGAGACAGCCAAAAGGTGACTAGAAGCCTGTAATCCCAGCATGAGGGAGGGGGCAAGATCTAGAGTTTGGAAGCCAATCTCTACAAGGTATTTTGTCAAGCAAAAAACAAAACAACAGATATGTCAGGATGTTGTGGCACACCCCTTTAATCCCAACATTCAGGAGGCAAAGGCAGGTGGATCTCTGAGCCTGGTCTACAGAGTGAGTTCCAGGATAGCCGAGGCTCCCCAGAGAAACCCTCTCTCAGAAAAGCAAAAACCAAAACAAAACAAAAACCTGATGTATCAAACTGTACATATACAGATCTCACTTGATACATAGACACCATTTCAGCTAAAAAAGAAACTATCACTTAGTTATTGGTCCTATGTGAAAATACAGCTGACCTACCTACCTTTTAATTCTACCCTGACTGCTTCAAGTTACTCCCTTATTTATGTATCTCTGGCTGTCCTGAACTCCATTTGTAGACCATGGCGGCTTCAACACCCTGGCAGTAATCCCTTCATTATAAGCAAACTTCAACATGATCTAAAAAGCTTCATATTGGTTCTTTTTTTCTAGGGTACAGCTTTATAAGATTTTAAATATCTGAAAAGTAACTTGGGTGCAGGTTATAAAGTTTCAGGGCTAAAAAGTACCTTGACACACAGTATGCTATGAGTTTAAAATACTACAGTCAGCGTGGTGATTGCATACACCTTTGGTGGGGGAGGGGAACAGAAACCCTGTCTCAAAGGAAAAACAAAACAAAAAAACCCATACTCCTTAATCCCAGCACTCGGGAGGCAGAGGCAGGCGGATCTCTATGAGTTCGACACCAGCCTGGTCCTACAAGAGCTAGTTCCAGGACAG
Organism: Cricetulus griseus; assembly: GCF_003668045.3. Taxonomy (NCBI): domain Eukaryota; kingdom Metazoa; phylum Chordata; class Mammalia; order Rodentia; family Cricetidae; genus Cricetulus; species Cricetulus griseus. The sequence continues at coordinate 34,128,999 of NC_048595.1, read as the reverse complement.
CCTCCAAAGCCACAGAGAAACCCTGTCTGGGGGGGGGGGGGACCAACAAAACAAAAAAACCCATACATATAAAACACTACAGTGAAATTGTTCTATCTACATCAAAACAGTTTCAGCAGTATTCAATGAAGTCAAGCTTGGCTCAACTGCACTGAAACCAGAATTCACAAGACAAAATTTAAACAGACAACGAGCAGGCAATACAGGGCAAACTTCCTAACTGCAGAGGGAAAATACATAATTATTTTTGGATAAGGACCTCAAATAAGCAGGCAGATCCTACTCCCACTGTTGGTAAAATAAAGTATTACCACAACTGGAAAAAGACAATGCACACTAAAAAGCCCGTTTAGAAGCAAAACTAGTATGTCCTCACCCACAGCCCAAGAATTTTGCTTCTCCCAAACCACTGATACTCCTGCTATATGGAAGGAAACTACCTACAACCTTCCAGCATGGAGTAAAACCATCCAAGATAGCAGACAATGCCACAGAAACTCTTTAGGGTAGTTCTAGTTAGGTGTTTTTCATGAACTTTGCATGACTGGAATACTGTTATCCCTGTTTTACATACCCGGAAATGTGCCCCACAGTCCCCTCCCTGAGGCACTTTTCACCACCTTCTGCTACCTCACCCCTAATAGCCACCTGAACTTTGCAACAGAATATTCAAGTGTGGTCGGGAACCTGACGCCTACTTAACCTGGGAGTTTTCCCTCTAAAAGAAAAACTTCAAAATATTCTACTTTTGAAAATTTTACAAAAATATAAATACCAAACTGGGCCCCTTCCCCTGGGCTTCAACGGGGGGGCATAATGGTGCTTCGTTCGCCTCTGGCCCGATTTATCTTTGTGTGCCCAGAACCCAGAACAATGCATGCCACAAAGTAGGCACTCAATAACTGCTGAATAACTCATTTCCTCTGCTCACTTCAGTGGATCGTCCCGTTTCTTTAACCCTAGGATTCCCTTTCTGCAATATATTCCCTAGGGGAAATCTGGTCCGAAACACCTTCCCACCCGCATTCAGCAACAAAGCAAGAGTCCAGGGTTCTAGAGTGAAAACTCCGAATACTGACCCGGTCTCTGCCACTATTTAACTACATGACCTTGGCTGTGTGAGTAGGCTGGATGAGCCTCAGTTTCTCCACCTGCAAAATGGGGATCCCAAATTGCAGATCGATATTAACAACTCAGATGATGCAAGCAAAACCTAAACGCTAGGCCTGGTACTTAAGCACTCCATAAAGGCAGCTGTTGCAAACAGTGACCTGAAACTCCCACACTCTCCGCCCCCGCAGCCACCCCCGCGGCATCCATCCCAAAGCAGCCCAGGTTCCCAGTGTCCCCACACCTCACACTTACACACACAGCCCCTCCCGGCCCCACCGCCTAGGCAAGGGAGGCCCGGCCGCAGGAAGAAGAAAATAAGGCCCAGTGGGCCCGCCCCCCTCTCCCGACGTCCATTGGTCACTAGAGATTGGAAAGGACCAATCACAGAACTCACTTTAGGAACTCCCTTTTCTATTGGTTAAGAGACATGTCGATCACTTAGCAGAGAAAGACCCACCCCGCCACCCTCCCCCACCGGAGATTGTGATCACGGTTGTGGCAGCATCAAACCCAAAGGGATCCAAAGGCCCATGGCTCTCACCTGAAGCCTAAAGCCCTGGCAGGGCTCAGGCTCCGCTTCTGCTGTCGCCACTCGCCGGTCCCACTGTCTTTCTTGAGGGCGAAAGAGAAAGCTCCGCCTCCTTTAAAGTCAGACTCTGCGCAGCCTCGCAAAACCCCATAGTCAACCAATCCGAGGGTGACTTTAAGCCCTTACCCAGCCAATGAGTATTCACTACTGCTGCTCAGCGTCTGGGACTCTGAGTTCATTTAGCCTATGAGAGCCGGCTCTGGGCTGTTGCCAGGAGAAAACGCTGAACCTCTCGGGACTGCGGCCACTGAGCATCTGAGCTGGATCCGGAGTTCGCCAATAAGAAGCTGACTCAGACCTCCATAGCTAATCAGGGTGGAAAGAGGCGAGCACCCCAAAATGGGCCGGCCGGTAAAAGAGGAAGGGTGAGCAGGTGATTATAGGATGTTTTCTTGGAGTAACCCCTTTGCCTAAGATGTAAAGGCGATGGAGGACCTCCGGGAAAGTTTCAAAAGTCAAGGAATCCCGAGAACGTGACCAGCCTATCCGAGTTTGTCCAGGACTCTCAGTTCTAAAAGTCCTGCGTTCTCAGAAGCCAGCCGGCAAGGCGGGGGAGTTGCTCCAAGAGGAGGAGCCCTTGAGGGTCATTAGAACAGGACCTGGAGGATGGTATCTCTGGGGTTCTTAAAAAGCAGCTCCCCTTGAGCAAGGGGTTATTAGCAGATCTGGGGCAAAAAGAGTGATTCTAGGAATCATTAGAGACATTTTAGGAGGGCGAAGGGAATCCCTAGAAGTCATTAGGAGCAGTTCCTGAGAGGCTGCGGACTTCAATATATTAGAGTTCCCAGATTGCCAAAGACGAAGAGGAAAGATATGTTAACAGAACACCTTTGTAGATCAAATAAGGAAGAGAACTCACATGAACAAAATTCCCAATAGCATTGGACAAGTTGTATTGTGCCTGAACTGCTTTCAAAACCAACCTCTCGACAGGCAGTTGTGGCGCACACCTTTAATCCCAGCACTGGGGAGGCAGAGGCAGGCGGATCTCTGAGTTTGAGGCCAGCCTGGTCTACAGAGCGAGTTGCAGGACAGACAAGGCATAAGCTTTAAGACTGGGAGAGAATCAACATCCACAAGTTCACAAGCTGTCCTCCTACTTAGGACACACACTGAATATAATTTTGTGTTAATTTTTCAAGACAGGGTTTCTTTGTGTGGGACCCTGGCTGTCCTGGAACTCACAGGGATACCTCTGCTCTGCCTGGCAAGTGCTGGGATTAAAGTTGTGCGCCACAACCGCCCGGCACCCATGCCTGAATTTTCAACAAGAAGAAATTCAGGAGTTGAAATGGCAAGAGTTTACCAATGTTAACTAAAAGTAGATACTACATAGAATGCTATGGGTCAATGAACTGGATACATACTTGGTGAAAATAAATTGTTTAAAAAAAGTTAGAGGCCGGACGGTGGTGGGACACACCTTTAATCCCAGCACTCGGGAGGATCACTGTGAGTTTGAGGCCAGCCTGGTCTACAGAGTGAGTTCCTGTCTGGAAAAACAAAACAAACAAAATACCCTGTCTTGAAAAACCAAACAAGGACAGTCAGTGGTGGTGCATGCCTTTAATCCCAGCACTTGGGAGGCAGAAGCAGGTGGATCTCTGAGTTCAAGACTGACCTGATCTACAAGAGCTAGTTCCAGGACAGCCTCCAAAGCCACAGAGAAATCCTGTCTCAAACTCTCCGCCCCCCCACACACACACACAAAAGAAAAGAAAAGGACTTTTTTTTTGCGAGTGGTGGGGGGACTGGGGAGGACAGACACGACATATTTCCAGACAAGGTTTCTCTGTGTAGTTTTGGAGCCAGTTCTGGCACTTTGTAGACCAGGCTGCCCTCAAACTCAGATAGATCTGACTGCCTTCTCCTCCCAAGTGCTGGGATTAAAGGTGTGTGCTAGGAACGCCATGCCTTGAATTCTTAAATGTAAGATTCTTCTGCTCCTACTGCCTGGGACTAGAGAGATGGTTCAGTGGTTAGGAGCATATACTTCTCTGGCAGATGGACCGAAGAGTTCAGTTCCCAGCACCCCAGTCTGGTGGCTCACAACTACCTGTAATTCCAGCTTGGAAGGCTATAGCTTCCACTAGCAACTGCACTCCCATGCACATGCCCCCCCCCACACACACACAGTGCATGCATGCATAAACATAATTTAAAATGATAAACCTTAAAAATATAATTACCAAAATACTTTGTCTAATTTTGGAGCATTTTTATCCCTTCAGTAAACGCCTCCATCATTTCTAGTGCCTATTTACAACTGATCTGAGCTCCCACCCCAGCTGAGGGAACAAGCCCCTGTGTAGATTTGCCTCTTCTAGTTGTTTCCTGTAAATAGAGCCATACAGTGTTCAGTTGGTCCTTTGTGTCTGGCTTCTTTCACTGAGCATAATGTCTTTTGGAGAGTCACCCATGTTGTACTTGCATCAGTGTTTCCTTCCTTTCTGCTGTTGAATAGCATCCCATTGTGGTATTGATTGACATCTGGATTGTCTCCACTTTGGGGCTGTTATGAATAGGGCTGCTATGAACATTTATGCACAAGCCTTTGTGTGAATGTCTGTTTGCATTTCTCTTGGGTAGATAACTAGAGTGGAATAATTGCTGGGTTGTATAGGAAATTTGTGTTTATCTTTTAAAGAAACTGAAAAAGCTGTTTTCAAAAATGTTCATTCCCCATTAACAATATATGAGGATTCCCATTTCTGCACACCCTTGCCAACATTTGGTATTGTTTGTCTTTCTGATTACAACCATTCTAGTAGGCTTGAAGTAGTATCATGTTGTGGTCATGATTTGCATTTTCCTGATGACTAATGAAGTAAAGCATCTTTTATGTGCCTATTAGCTGTGTTCATATATACATGGGGGCATCATTCAAATCTTTTGTCTGATTTTGAATTGGGTTGTTTGAATTGTTATTGAGTTGCAAGAATTCTTTGCATATTCTAGATTCAAATTCTTTACTGAATGTAGACTTTATAAATATTGTCTCTGATTCTGTGCCTTGTCTTTTTCATCTTCTTTATGGAGTCTCTTGAAGCATGTGAGTTTTGGATATGGATGAGGTTTCAGTGTATCAATTTATTTTAGGAATTGTGCTTTGACATTAACATGGACTTGGTTCTGATTTACATCTAAAATACATCCAAGAAGGGAGCATTTCCCTTGACCTCTACTGTACCCTGGTCCCACCATCTATAACTTGAGCAGGGTAACTGCAGGAACCTCTTAAGTGTCTACTTCTGCCCTGGCCTCTTGCAGTCTCCTCACCACAGCAGACGGAGTGATTATTAGATCATGTTTCTCTTCTTCAAGCCATCAAAAGACATCCCAGCTCTTTTTGGAGAAAAGCCAAGTCCCTTAAGGAGACTAGGATAACCCTTCCCCCCTCCCAATGTCTCCTCCCCCAGCCGTCTCCTCCAGTTCTCTATTCCCTGGTGTGTGACTTGCTCTCCCCCTCCCCCCCTCCCCCGCCCAGCTCCATGATAAAATGTCAGTGACGTCCTCCCAGGCCACCACTATATGCTTGCTCTCTTTTCTACTTTAGTTTTGACCTATTGGAGATGCTGAGGCAGGAGGATCACAAGTTCAAGATCATTGGCTACAGTGATTTTAGGGCCAACCTGAGTGAGTGACTTAGTGGATCCCAATAGCAAAAGCTTGGGGGAGGGGTGCTTAGCCGTTAAGAGCACATATACACATGAAAGAAAACACTCATATTCATAAAACAAAATCTTTTTTTTTAAAGTGAATTGGTGACAAGCCTGAAGACCTGAGTTCAATTGCTGGGACCAAGACAGTAAGAGAGCCAATTCCGGCAAGCTGCCCTTTCACTTTCACACGTGCAGAGTGGCATGCACGCACTCACAGAACACATAATAAATAAATAAATAAATGTTATCTTAGCACACCTTTAAGTCCAGCCAGCAGCCGGGAGACTTATGAGGCAGAGGCAAGCAGAGCTCTGTGAATTCCAAGCAAGCCAGGACTACATAGTGAGACCTAGTCTAAAGAAGAGGGGGAGGGGTCATGGGAGGTAAAGGCAGGCAAATAGAGGCCAACCTGCTCTACATATCCAGTTCCAAGCTAGCCAGGACAACATAGTGAGACACTGTCTTAATTAGTTACTTAATTAAATAATTAAAAGTTAGGTGAATACCGACTGAAGGAAACAGATGTAGAGACCCACAACCAAACATTACGTGGAGCTTGGGGAGTCCTGTGGAAAACCCAGAGGAAGGATTGTAGGAGCCAGAGGGGTCAAGGACACTATTAAAAAAAACCCACAGAATCAACTACACTGGGCTCATAGGGGCTCACAGAGGCTGAACCAACAACCAGAGAGCCTGCATGGGACTGACCTAGGCCCTCTACATATATATTAAGTTACATAGCTTGATCTTCCTGTGGGACCTCTAACAGTGGGGGAGCATGGGCTGTCTCTGTTTCTTCATGCTGGGTTGCCTAGTCCAGCCTTAATAGGAGGGGAGTACTGCAACTTGATATGTCATATTTGGTTGATATCCATGGGAGACCTGCAATTTTTTTTTTTTTTTTTTTTTTTTTTTTTTTTTGGTATTGGTTTTGGTTTTTCAAGACTGGGTTTCTCTGCATAACGGTCCTGGCTGTCCTGGAACTTGCTTTGTAGACCAGGCTGGCCTGGAACTCACAGAGATCCCTTTGCCTGTGGTTCTCAAATGCTGGGATTTGAGAACCTGCTTGAAACCTGCCCTTCTCTGAAAGAAATGGAGGAGTGGAAGGGGGCAAAGCAGGGGGGAGGGAGGACTGGGAAGAGAGAAGGGAGGAGAAACTGTGTTATGTAAATGTAAAAAAATAAGAAAAAAAGTGAATGCAGGATGTGGTGGCTCACGCCTTAATCCTAGCACTCAGGAGGCAGAGGGAGGTGAATCTCTGTGAGTTTGAGCCAGTGAATTCCAGAACAGACAGGGCTGCTACACAGAGAAACCTTGTCTCAAAAAATAAAAATAAAATAAGAAGCGAAAAGAAAGCTGTGGATGCAGTTGACTGGTAGAGCACTTTGCCTAGCATATGTGAGGCCCTGGTTGACTACTGCAAGATAAATTAAAAATACCTATTGAGTGAAGGATTGATATTCTTTCTTTTTAACTGCATAATGAACTTCAAATCTGAAAGTCAACAGTATTACTCATTTACCCTCATTGTGTAACTGAGGGATTGTGGGTATTCTAGTGACTTTGGCCCTCACCTCTGGTTCAGTCACACCTAACCCTTGCCTGTGGTGTTAGCTGGTGAAAGCAAACACTTTTTCCAGGTACTGTTGAAGGCTTAGGCACAAGAATAATAAGCGCAGGGATCTGATACAGCCTTGCCTGTCAGCAGTTCACTGGGCAGGGGGCTTCCACAGTCAGCCCCTTCACATAAATGAGGAATCTGGCCTAAACTTTACCTTGCAGACGAGGGCTGGTGCTTGAGGCTGGCAGAGAAAAGCAGTTTATCCTTGAAAAGTGGATTGAGTCCTTTCATAACTGTGGGATCTAGGAAGTCGCTTTGGGAGCTGCCGAAGGCGTGTGCTCACTGTGGGAGCTAGAGGATTGGCTCTGAGGAGGAAGACAGAGATTCTGAGCACTCAAATCCAGCAGCAATCCCGACAACCCATTTCTCTCCTACTTGAAGGCCAGACAGGCATGCCTCCTTCATCCATTTAGCAAACATGGTCTGTTTTGGGTTAGACTCTAAGCGGGGAGCAAGTCCACAGCATAGTAGAAACAGAGTAGCCAAGCACTAATTTCCATGCAAGCTTGCATTTCATCTGTGCACTGCAACCTGGATAATTTCCTTGGTATTTTTCCATGTGTTACTACTTGAACAGCTGAAGAAGCAAGGATAATAATTTTTAATACAGTGCTATGGTCATTTGGCTAATAACACAGCTAGACATGGACTGTCTGGTGAGGATGGGGAAGGGCTTAAGGTAGACTCCAAAGGACATGATCTTCTTGCAGAAGGCACACCAGGAAAGGTATCCAGGAAGTGGGAATGACAGATGCAAGGACAGCACTGTGCTTTTCTACCTCAGACACCCAACAAGAGTGCATGCACATCATTAAGGTGTTGGTGGCGCACGCCTTTAATCCCAGCACTCGGGAGGCAGAGGCAGGCGGATTTCTGTGAGTTCGAGGCCAGCCTGGTCTCCAGAACGAGTGCCAGGATAGGCTCCAAAGCTACACAGAGAAACCCTGTCTTGAAAAACAAAAGAAACAAAACTAAGAGTACCCAGGAGATATCTATACTATCTATATATGTGTGTATCTCTAATTTGGGTTGTTTCCAAATTTTCAGTACTATGAATATTGCTGTCGTGTTTAAATTGTTTCCCTTATGTGAGTTCCCAAATATGTATAGCTGTGTCAATGATGAAACACATTTAAATTTTTCTTATTTTATTTTTATGTATGGGTATTTTGTCTGAATACGTGCCTGGTGGAGAGGCCAGAAAAGGGCACTGGATCCCATGGAACTGGAGTTACAGCTGGCTGTGAGATGCCTGACCCAGTGCTAAGAACAGAACAAGGATCCTCTGGAAGATCAGTCAGTGCTCTTGCCATCTCTCCAGCCTGATATTTTGCATAGTGGACTTTTAAAATATTTTTATTTATTCTTTGAAAAATCCATACATGCACACAATATATTTTGATCAAAGTCAATCCCAACTCTATTCCTCTGTTTGGTTGGGTTTTTGTTTTGTTTTAATGAGGTTTCACGTAGTCCTGGCTGGATTTAAACTTAACTGTATGTAGCTCAGGCTGGTCTTGAACACCTGCTCTTCCTACCTGTAAGCATTATGGCTCAGATGGAAAAGTATTCTGGCACTTGAGAGCCACAGAATACCACATCACAGTAAGCATAGCAACTTACAGCCCTGCTCCAGGGAAAATGTTTCCCCAATATAACAGCTCTTCTCTGGCAGGAGAGGGCTTCCCCAGTGAGAAGCTGTTACAGTGGCTCCAGTCAACCTGAGTGTGGATTGTAACAACTTGGCTTGGCTAGGGGAAGTTTTCTCCAGCAGTTAAGGTCTTACAGCCCTGCTCTGTTCCCGCTCTGCTCTGCCCAGGCTCAGTCTTGCTCGGGCGGGCGAAAGAAGTTCTTTACCCAAACCTCATTCAAGAGATTTATTGGGAGGGAAGAATCCAGGAGAGTGGCTGCCCCAACAGTCACAGGATTTACATAGGGCTTCTTAGGGGTGGAGTTTTTCTAGGGAGAAGTCCATGGAGGGTGTTGGTTAGATTTCAATCCCTGAACTCTGATTGGCTAGATCTCATGCTCAGGGATTGGTTGGTTTTCTGCTGAGGTTCAGGGTCAGATTTGGCTCTGGTTTCTGGACCAAAGTGTTTCTTTCACTGGTCCTTTTTAGTCTTTTGAGTCTAATTTTAGAGCCAGGGCATATTTCTTTCACTGGCTCTGATTCTAGGATCAAAGTGTGTTTCTTTGGCACTAGTTTTAGGGTCAGGGTGCATTTCTTTGGCTTTGCTCAGGGTGCATTTCTTAGGCTGGCCCCTTTTCCCTATACTACCTCCATGTCCCAAGTACTAGGATTACAGGTATGTGTGGTGTGACATTATTCCTGGGGAGACAACAAATGTCTACATACCATAGACAGGGAACCGACACCAAAGTGTGGACACCAAAAGAGTCCAACTTAGTAAGCCAATGAGTTTTATTGGGGTTACTTCTAGGGACATGGGTGAAGGGTTACTACGGGAGCAGGAATGACTCAAAGAGAGCTGCATCACTAAAACCCCACCCCAGTATGGGCGAGGACTTACAGAAGCTGAAGCCTGGGGCAGTGCACAGCCTGCAGGCAGCTCAATGGGCTGGAAAGCCTCTATTCAAGGCAGATGGAGAAGCAAGAATAACAAAGTTTACACAGTGCTATGGTCACTAGATTGACAACACAGGGTCTCAGGGTGTCTCTTAGCAGTCCTACTTACATATTCATGGGGAGGGGGCTGCTGCACCTGGTCAGTTTCAGGGACTTTATGAAGTGTTGAAAGATTTTCTGGAGGATTGACTTTTTTTTTTTTTTTTTTAAACCTCCCTTTAGAATATCCCTAGTCAGGTGGCTGGGATGGTGAAAGCACTTGGGAGGCAGAGGCAGGGGCAATTTCTTGAGTTCAAGGCCAGCCTGGTCTACAGAGTAAGTTCCAGGAAAGCCAGGGCTACACAGTGAAACCCTGTCTCAGAAAGAAAACAACATCAACAAAGCAATGTGTTGTCTTTTTTCACATTTGTGTCTGAGTTTTCGCCTGCATGTATGTATGTGGACCACATGTGTACCTGGTGTCCTCAGGTTAGAAGAGGGTATCAAACCTCTTGGAACTGGAGTTTTAGATGGTTTGAGCCACCATATGGCTGTTGGGAATTGAACCTTGTTCCTCTGCAAAAGCAACAGGTGCTCTTAGCTGTGGAGCCATCTCTCCAGTCCTGGGACATCCTTAGGCACGATGAGCTCTGGAAGATTTTGTTGTTTTTGTTTTGTTGTGACAGGGTCTCCCCATGTGGCACTCTGTAGCTCTGGCTGTCCTGAAACTCAGAGATCCACCTGCCTCTGCCTCCTAAGTGCTGGAATTGAATGTGTGTGTCACCACCACCCACTGCTTGGATGGGATGTTTTATCTGGGAGGAAGTTCTTATAAAACAGCATGCGCAACACTATGCCTGTCACGGGGCAGTGGTGGTGCACGCCTTTAATCCCGACACTCGGGAGGCAGAGGCAGGTGGAACCCTGTGAGTTTGAAGGCAGCCTTATCTACAGTGAGTTCTAGTATAGGCTCCAAAGCTACAGAGAAACCCTTTTTCAGAAACAACAACAAAAAGGCTATTTATTATGTGTTTTGCCTGCATGTATGTCTGTGTGACAGTGTTGGAACCTCTGGAACAGACAGTTGTGAGCTGCCATCTGGTTGCTCGGAGTTGAACCCAGATCCTCTGGGAAGAACAGCCAGTGCTCTTAATCACTGAACCATCCCCTAAACCTTCTCCAAGGTATTTTTAGAAAACAAGAATCTGGGATTGTGAAATGGCTCAGTGGGTAAAGCCATGCAAACCTGATGACCTGAGTTTGATCCCTGGAACCTGAGTAAAGGTAGGAGACCAACTCCACAAAGTTGTCCTCTGCCATCTGCATGCATGCTGTGGCTCATATGCCCATATACACCATATATATATATATATATATATATATATATATTATATATATATATATATATATGCGCATTCTTTCAATCCCAGCACTCAGGGGTTAGACACAGGCAGATTTCTGAGTTCAAGGCCAGCCTGCACTACATAGCAAATTCTAGGATCAGGTAAACTCACTTCTGAGTGCAAGTACAGAGTGCAAGCATCAGAAAGTTTACAATCCTGTGGGAAAAGTCTATGAGGGAGAACACTCCACAGACGGGGAACTAACTAGTGCAAGAGGACTGACATGCCCGAGCAACAGTGGTGGCTGAGAGCAACCCTCAAATCATCAGATGGACTTGTTTGAAATGGATGACAGAAGCCGGATGGTGGTGGTGAATGCCTTTAGTCCCATCACTGGGGAAGCGAGGCAGGAAGATCTCTGAGTTCGAGGCCAGCCTGGTCTACAAAGTGAGTTCCAGGGACAGAAGAAAAAAAAAAAAAAAGGAAGGAAGGAAGGAAGGAGGGAGGAAGAAAGGAAAGAAGGGATGCTTGAAGCATACAAATTAAAATGCTATTTACTGGCTTTTAATTTTTAGAATGAGAGACTTCGTTGTATTAACAGAACAGAAAGTGCTATAAACACCAACAACATGAAATCACAGAGGAAAAGGTAGTGGGAGGAGGAGGGGGAAATAGGCACATTGGCTTCCTCATTTTCCCTGAAGGTAATCAATAGGGACCATCCACAGGTGATTAATCAGCAAACAGAGGCTTAAATAGTACCTTTAAAGCCATGCAGGGAGCACAAGACAAATTAAAAATAGTAATATATCTTTCAGAAACAGGAGGTAGAAAGAAGGTAGAAGCAAGGGGTCAAGTAAATTTGCTAAACCTGTCACATTTATAGCCAAGGAGTCAAGAGACATTAATCTGATAAAGACATAATACGTCTACCATCAGAAGAGCTGGGCACAACGAGGAGGCTTGCCTTCAATTTGGACTCTTTTAAGAGGGAGCTGGTGTAGCAGCTTAGAGAATTATTGCCTAGCAGGTGCAGAACACACACACACACACACACACACACACACACACACACACACACACACACACAGAGGCACGCACACCCAAGGATACACACTAAACTGTATAGTTTGTTTCTCTGGCTGGGTAGTTGGAGAAGACAAGAATGAGAGCTTCAACATGTTATATACCTGTACTATGCAGACAGGCCTTTAACTCAAATCCTCCTGCCTCAGCTTCCTGAGTAGCTGATATTACAGGTCCACACCAGCAGGCCTAGGGGCTTTCTGGATACTAATGACAACTGTATTTGTGCCTCTTTTCCATTTGGCTCCTGCTACTCTTCGGCCCTTGCTCAGGGTGTTAAAGACACACCAGTCTCAACACCCTTCTGCCCCTTTACTCCAGTGTGTCAACTCTGCCTGGATATGTGTGGGAGTACTTTGCCGGCTTGTATTACTGCATGCCTCTTATCTTCAAATGTCAAAAGAGGGCATCAGATCTCCTGAAACTGAAGCCACAGATGGTTATAAGCACCATGTGGGCATGGGAACAGAAGCTGGGCCCTCTGGAAGAGCAGTAAGTGTTCTCAACTGCTGAAATAATTCTCTAGACCCTGGGTACTCATCTTGAAGATGGCAGGCAAACTCTTCCATAGTGTCCAAGTGTCCCCCTCCAACCCCACCTCTAATGATGAATCTGCATGGTCCAATTGACTGGTTTGACAGGCACATTTCTGTGAGTGCATTTCCAGACAAGATTAACTGAAAGGGAAGACACCCTGGATGTGGAGATCTGGACTGAATTAAGGGGAAGAAGGTAAGAGCTGGCAGCACGCCCCTCTACTTCGTGGCCCACCATGACAAACTATGCTGCCCTACCATGACAGACAGAAACCATAAGCCAAGAAGAAACTTTCCTCCTTTGATTCATTCATTCTTCCTTTCCTTTTAAAGTCTGTGTGTGGTGGTAATGTGTGTGTGTATATGCAGTGCAGCTATGTTGGATGTGTAGGTGTATGGGCTCATGTGTGCACATGTAGAGGTCATCAAATACAGTCTTTTAACACTCTACCTTATCACTTGGGGACAGGGTCTCACTAAACTGAAAGCCATTTGCCTAGGCTAGCTGGCCAGAGAGCTCTCTCTGCCTATGTCTGCCCTGCGGGGCTGTTGAGTGATGGTCACCCATTGCCATGCCTGACTTTTATTTTACCTTTTTAAGTGGATGCTGGGAATTTGAGCTCAGGTCCTCAGGATGGGGCACACTCTTACCCACCTTGGCCCGCCCTTGAGCTGAGGCACTTAGGTAACTGAATAGCACAGTAGCTAACATACCATCTCTCAACGAAGACTGCCTGATCCCTCCCCACTACTGTACCATCATGGCACTTACCACCTCCTGACACATTACAGATACATTTATTCACTAATTTCCAAATGCATCCTCTGTCTCAAGAACACATGCCTCTAGGCAGCAATCTGTGGGGTTTGCCAACGTGTTTACTCTGAGCCCTGGAAGGGTGACTGCCACATGGCCAAGTTCTCATTAGGCACTGGAGGAGTGGATGAAACATAATATTCTAAGACATAAAATGGGCATAATAGGAGCAACCTTGTAGCTTGTTGTGAGGATTACATGAAATAATAGCCCAGGTATCTGGTATAGTGGGACCATCTCACCTCACTTAGGATAGTTACTGGTGGCTACTGAAGGAAATACTTTCAGCTGAGACAAAAAAAAAAAAAAAAAAAAAAAAAAAAAAAGAAGCCAGGTGGTGGTGGCCCACGCCTTTAATCCCAGCACTCAGGAGACAGAGGCAGACAGATCTGTGAGTTCGAGGCCAACCGTGTCTACAAAGTGAGTTCCAGGTCTGTCTAGCCAAAGCTAAATAGTAAGACCCCATCTCAAAAAACCAACCAACCAACAAAGAGAAGGGAGAAGTTGATAATGCTGGGGATAGAGAAAGGCACTAATGGGGAGGGTTCCAGCTATGGTGCTTAACCTGCCACGTGGTCTCCTTGGTGGAAGTCTGGAAGAGTGAGGGCTTTCCTGATCTGTGTGAGCCCCGTGGTTTATATCTATAAAGCAGTCAGTGCTGAACCTATGTGGGGCAGGTCTGAATGCTGGCATTTCTCAAGAGAAGACATGGCATTTACTCTTCCCTTGACAGTGTTTCATGGTTCAATCTTTGATTTAGCCAAGTCATTATTCAAGTTTTACCCCATCAGACATCATGGCACAATGGCTATCCTTCTTCTGAACAAATTCTAAACTTGGTGTGTGGGATACCAAGGAGAGACCAAGTTCAGGCCTAGGTTGCTCACAGTCCCCAGGAGATGCTGGAATATGCTGGGGATCCCCATATCCTGCTGACCCAGGACAATGCAAGGCAAGTCATCCTCAGGCAGGCACATCTGCATCCCTTTGATACCAATGATCCAGCTCCACCCATCCCCTATCCAGCCCCCATCTCACCAACCTTGTCATAGTGAGCTTCCTCATTCCCTCCTAGTAACTCTCTTTCCACCTTTTATAACTAACCTCTACTCACCCACTAAAACCACCTAATCCAGCTGTCACCTTCTCCAGGCATTCCCCAGGGCACACCCCAGCAAGTCTGTGACAATTCTCTCATGTGTGTGATTTCTCTTCTCACTTCCAGTCTCTCTCTCTCTCTTTTTTTTGGGGGGGGGGTTCGAGAAAGGGTTTCTCTGTGGCTTTGGAGGCTGTCCTAAAACTAACTCTTGTAGACCTGGCTGGTCTCGAACTCACAGAGATCTGCCTTACTCTGCCTCTCGAGTGCTGAGATTAAAGGTATGTGCCACCACTGCCCCGCTACTTACAGTCTACTAACTCTGCAAGTTTCATGGGTCCAACTGAGGTCAGATCACCATAGTTGAGGCTGCAGGGCTCAGCCAATCGATGCTGTTATGTTCCCTGAGCCCAGAGCACCTTACTGTTTGTGTGTCCAATACCCACATGGCAAGAATTACAAGATGCCTCACTGGTCAATTTCCATATGGTCAATTTCTAAGTCCACAGGTTACCTCATTCCTTAGACCATGGGAATCCACAGCATTACATTTGAGAGCACTGGGTGTTCTCTGGAGCAGCGGCTCAGGCCTAGCCCTCAGTGGTTCCTTCTTTCATGTAGGTAGCCAGGGCAGGAACCTGTCACAAGCCCTCAGGCTGGCCACAGTGTCCTCTCAGAATGAAGTCTACAGAACCCACCCAAGCCACCAAGTTAGACACCACACTCTAGACCTGAAGGAGATGAGGCAGAGGCCCAGTGTGTAAGAAATCTGATTATTCAAATTTATTACCATCAAGAAGTATGCAATGATGCTGTAGTTTTTCTTAACAAATAGAAAACAGACTGTGTACAACAGTGAACTCTACAGCACTAGCATCCACAAGGTAAAAATGAATGTTTCATCCAACACCACCAACCCTGGATTGTTGATCTCAACTTAGCCTAGCTAGATCTGGGGACATCTGCATCGAGTCCCTAGGCTAAAACAGCTATGCACCCTTCCCTGCCCCCACTTACCTATCTAGATAGTGCTGCCCAGAGGAAGAGGCCCTCTCCCTGCCCCTCAGCAAGCTGAGATAATAAGACTGAGTATAGTACCATGGATACAAGTCCAGTAGTCTTGCCACATTGGTTTATGAGGGCAACTTGGAGCGGAAAAGAGCAAGTCTTGGGGATCTGAAGACAGCTGCAAACCAGGAGAGAAGTCATCTGGCCCCTGCCGAGGACAGACATGTGCTACCAGGCCCACTGGCCTAGACCTGAAGGGCCAGCCACGCCCCCGCTTGGCCCTGAGGTGTGTGGGGCGTGGCACAAGCCCCTCACCTGTGCCATTCATTTACTGAGGTGGCCAGAACCCACAGTATACAAACACCTGCCACACTGCAATGCTGGGGATGATAGCGAGACTCTGTGGGCCCATGGTGAGCCCCAGGCACATTGAGTTGCCTCCCACTTCGGGATCTGAAGTAGAGGCAAGGGGATGAATATTTCTTTAAAAAACAAACAAAAAAAAAAAGATCTTATTTTTGTGGGTTTTTAAAATTTTTTTTTTGAACCTTTGCAAACACGATGGTGATGAGGAACGCCCTGCCAGGCTCCCCAGATACGTCTGTGGTTGTGGGCTATGAATGTTAAATGCACACTGGGGATGTGTTTCCTATCGCCTCCCCACCCACCACGTCTGTGGGGCCTAAAAAAAGGCTCTCAAGGAAAAACAAAGCCTAAAACAAAACAACAAAAATAAATGTTTCCCTGCATTTGGCTGGAATAGGATCTCTGAAAGGCTGGAGGACAACAGGCATGGTGCTGCCTCCTGGGCCACAGCTGACTGGCTCAGTCAGGGCCCTAGCTCTGAACAAGGAAGGCATGTGCCGTCCTTCAGCGTAAGTTGTACAGGAAAGGATCCAACGTGAACTCAAAAAGGAAAACAAAATAAGCCCCAACTCCCACAGCAGCCCAATCTGCAGTGAAAGATTTGCAAAAGGAAAATTGGAGGGAAGAGGCTAGGATCCCTCAGTCTACCCCACCTACTGTATAAAAAGTGGAGGCTTTCCCCCTCCCCACCCCATGAGAAGCATGAGAAAGGCGGAGCTGAACAGAGAGCTTGAAGTGGGGCTCCACTTGGGCCTGATGGACAAGGGCCCAGAGCCAGGCTGCCAGTCCGCCTACTCGCCCAGGTGTTCTGGGCTCTCTGACTGGTGTGGCAATGTTCCCGAAATGCTGTGATCCCAGTGGGCTGTGCTCTGGCGGCAACAGCATCCGTGCAGGAGGGCTGGACGATGGTCGGTATGGCTCAGAGGAGCTGGGTCTCCCCCTGGAGCCCCTCAGGGGAGCAGCGGAGGAGAGGGGAGCAGTAGTTACGTTGCATAGTGGTCAAAGCTGCCGAGGTATTCCAGGGCCGCACGGTAGCACAGCTGGTATTGGTCCTGTGAGGCAAAGGGGGCTGTTGAGTGTGGACAGAGGGAAGGGCACTCATGCTGTAGCCATGACCACAGAACTGGCCAGGAGCAGATGCTGGGCTCAGAGCTGCCCAGGTACTCTCCAGATGGAAAAAAAAAAAAAAAAAAAAAAAAAAAAAAAAAAAAAAAAAAAAAAAGCCTCCAAAGGCCCATCTGCCCTCTTTCTTCTCCCAGGCCTGTATTCACGTCTCCAACCCCATTTGTCTGTGCCCAGATGAATGCACCTTACACAGACTGCTCCGTCAACCCTGACCCAGAAGAAGGCAGCATGACACCGGAGCTGGGGACAGAGCTACTGAATGAACATAGCCTGCTCCCTTCTCGCCCCCTGCAAGTTAGGCAGGACAAGAAATGCCATGCGGTCGTGTCATGAACAAATACACATGGGCCTGCTTCAGGTGCCGCTGAGGGTTGTTGTAGGGGGACACATGGGGTCCCACACTCTGGTCTGCATACCTCTGTCTGCACCATTGCAGGGCGCTGTGTGCGAAGAGTCTTCACTGTCTGGAACATGTCAACCACACCCTCGTACCGCATGCGCTCCAGGGCAATGCTTAGAGTGATGAACACTCCGGTGCGGCCCACACCAGCACTGTTCAAAGAATGGCTGTGTCAGGAGTCCTGTTCACCCAGACGCCGGGCTTCCCAGGCCTTCAGGACCACCCTCCACCCCTGGCCCTACATGGCGACTGCCCCACCTGCAATGCACTGTGATGGGCCCATCCTGCCCAAACTGCTCCTTCGTCTTGTGCACCTGCCCGATGAAGTCGATGAAACCTTCACCCGTCTTGGGCACTCCTTGCTCTGGCCAGTCTGTAAACTGGAACTGTCGGATTGTCCTTGACTGCCCGTCCTGGGAGAGATGGTCAGGGGCCAGAATTAAGGTTTATACTTCTGGCAGCAGGCCCTCTAGACCAGGATCATAAAATAACACAGGGATGCACTCACAAGGACTCTAGGAGGTAACACGCACAGCTCGGATTCCTGCAGTTTGAGCTGATGTGCTGGGGGCAGGAGGGGGGGGGGGCAGACCTAGACCAACGTGTGCTCAGGTAGTGTGAGGTGCACATTCCTTGGCCAACACTCACCCGGGCATCTGTGACCTTGAACTCACGAAGGATGTACTGGGGCATGTTGTACTCAGCCATCGGATCAACAACAAAGTATTGATAGCGAGCAGAGCGCTCTGCTGGCCAGTACTGGTGACACTTCTCCTGTGGACACAACATGGGGCACCCCCACGGTTAGGTGGGAAGGCCAGGGGAAGAGAGTGCCATGTCTCAGAGGACTCTGGGACAGGATGCCTCCCTCTGGTGTTGGTAGGAGAGCCCGAGGCTATGCTGATGGGAAGCTGGGGTAGGAGAGCAGAACGTCACAAAAGGAGCACCTTTCCCAGGGGAGCCTGGTGTCCTCCCTGACAGTAACTGACAGGACAGGGGCCCTAGGGGAAGGGGTGGGCTCACCCTGCCCATCTCCCGAAGCTTGGTCAGCATGACGATGATGGTGGAATTGTGCTCCCATAACATGCGCCAGAAGTCCTCGGTGCTCTCTGCCAGAGGCCCCTGCGTAGCTATGTAGGCCTTCTGCTGTCTGGGTGACATAAGACTTGACATGCTGGAGGTGCTGCTGCCCCCATCTATCCCGATACTGCCTAGATCCTTAGGACCCTGCTCACAGAGCAGCCCTCCTCTAGGAAGCCCTCACTCTGTACCCAGCTCACTCTGATCTTTTGGGCTAGCTCCTACTCCCCCAACCAGGAGCAGACCAAGGTACCAAAAGGCATGGTGGGGCAGGGAGAAGCATTCCGACCTGTAGCCATCTAGAAAGCTGGCATTGATGTAGTCAGAGCCTTCCACACCACGAATGGGTTGCAGACACACTCGGGTCAGCTCATAGGGCATGATATTCACTAGGCGGTTTTTGAACTTGTTACAGGGCAGGTTGGCACTAATGAAGCGAGATGTGTGGGCCTTGGAGTTGGCCAGTAACTGTGAAGAGGAAGAGGTTTGTCAGGCCCATCTCCCTGCAAAGAGGCCTTTCCAGGACCTGGTCCTTCCCATGACCCAGTCCAGGACCCTGGAGTCAAGCAGGCCCACTGGAGTCCCACCTTGAACTCAAGCTCCATGGCAGTCACACTCTCCCCGGGAGGCACTTGGCCTAGCTTCTGGATGTGGGCATAGAGGTTGCGAGCAGGCACCTCGGTGTGTCCACACATGGCAGCCTCCAGCAGTGCCTCATGGATGAACACATACTGGTCCTCTGTCTGCACCATGTAGTTCCTTTGTGAGCGCATGCATGTCACGTGGCCATAGATGTCAACTGTCTTCTCGTGCTTCATTCGCTCCAACATCGCATCGATGACAATAAAGCAGCCCGTGCGGCCCACGCCAGCACTGAGGACAAGGGCACAGCTTGGGCAGTGGTCTCCATTTCCCATCCCTCCCCTCCGGCGGCTCTGTGCTCTCTCACCTGCAGTGCACCACCATGGGTCCTGCGTCTAGTGGGTTGCAGGCCTTGACTCGTCTCAGGAAGGCCAGGATGGGAGTCGGGTACTCAGGAACCCCATGGTCTGGCCAAGCCATGAACTGGAACTGCCGCAGCTCACGCTTCTCACTAGAACCACTCTGGGGAACAGAATCAGAGATGGGGAGGCTTGGGGTTTGCTTGCCACGGACCCAGGGAAGGGGCCAGACCCACCACCCCCAGGTGATAATTCAGAAGCCACACCAGACATAGTCACATAACACAGGATGAAAACCGCTCAGGCCCCCAGGCCCTGACCAGCCCGCCCATCACACCCAGGACATTGTCCCTACAATCTAAGTGGTGGACGAGAGCCAGGGCAGGCTGGGCCATACCTTATGGAGTGCGAAGGTGCGCATGGTGTATGTGGCCAACTCCACTGTGTCCACCAGGGTCACCTGAATGAGGCCATAGGTCTCAGTGCCTCGGGCTGGCCAATACTGATCACACTTAACCTGGAGGGGGATGGGCAGGACAGGTGACAGTGTTATAGGATGCCCAAACGCTTTAACAGGCAGAAGCAGAGTGAGAGGCCTAGCTTGCCCGGCTACAGAGGGCCCCAGCCCTGAACTCTCTCCCACCTTCTCCCTCCTCACCAAGCCACATCACACTAAGCCACCATCCCTGCCCTCACTGGTAGAAGGAGAACCATAATTGAAAATTATTTATTCAACACCAGATAGCACCAGGCACATTTTCTGCCAAATTTACCCATAACGTTTATGCCCCATTTTCAAGCTCTGTAAATTTTATGTTCCAGTCAATGCTTTGCAGTGCAAGAGCAGACATCAACAGCTCCTTCCACTAATTAACTTAGACATGTGAATGCCCCAGGAACACTCTGGCATCTGGGAACATGTGAACACCCAGGAACATGCCAGAAACTGGGGAACACATTAACATTCCAGAAAATGACAGCATTTGGTGAAACATATCAACATCCTGGAACCCATAAACACCTGGGGAACATGCTATATTGCATTGCAGCAGTTCCCCAGTATCTAGGGAATGAGACAATACTCCAGGAAAACCATAGCCCTTGGGGAATCCCTTGAAAAACTTCACAGGAGGTGGTGGTACCCAGCCTCACTGGATCATTTCCCATCCACCCCCTCACCCGGGATTTCTCCTCTAGCCTGGTCATCATGACCACTGTGGCCGTTCGCTGTTCCCACACCATCCGCCAGAAATCGCCCATGGTCTCTGGCAGTGGACCCTGTGTGGCAATGTAGGCATTCTGCTTCCGGTAGCCATCGATGTAGTTGGCATTGATGTAGTCACTCCCAGGAACACCTACGATGGAAAGGGATTCGTGAGAGCATTATTCTGGGAGCCCCAGGCCAGCCCACTGTGCCTTAGAGCATGGGGGGTAAGAGGGCAATCTGCCCTGGGCTCACCATCGATGGAGGTGAGGAGGACTCGAGAGTGGTCATAAGCAATGACATTTGCATAGCGGTTCTTGGGTTTGTTCACCTCTGAGTTGGAATTCTCCCATGTGAACTGTTGTCCAGGGTCAATGGACTGTCAGAAATGGAAGAAACAGAGTGAGGGCCAAGTCCAAGGAGGCTTCAGCAGCTGAGTACCCCACTCCAGTCCCCAGCCACAGAGCTGACACATCCCAAGTCCAGAAAGTGGCAAGCTGAGGACTCAAACTTCTATACAACATCCCCTTGTCAGGCAGAGTGGTTGAGACTGGGGTGAGGCATGGAGCAGGCTCCTGAATCCAACTAGTGAAATGAGCAGCTGCAGCCACCTGGGACACACTGAAAACTGCCCAAGGTTCCAGATCCATGCACCACACTGCCCAGCTCTCTTCCACAACTCTAGCTTTTCCTACTCCACCTGTCCCCTTGCTCTGCCCTCTCTGCAGGTAGGACCTAGGCTCCTCCTACTAAGCCCTCACATCTATATTCTTTCCTGGTTCACCTTCATTTCTCAGGAAATGCTTTTTTTTTTGGACAGGGTCTCATGTTCACTTGGCTAGTCTTTAATTTGCTATGTAGCTAGGATGACCCTAAACTCTTCTCTCCCTGCTTCCATGTTGTGAGCAATGGAATTGTAGTTTGTATGCTGCCAGGTGTCAAACCCAGGGCTTTGCAAATGCGAGGCAATCACTCTACCAAATAGCCCACTCATCCATAGCCCATGCACAAGATTTTTTTCTTCTCTCTCTCTCTCAAAATGTGCGTGTGTACATGCTTGTGTTTGTACATCTGTGTGGTGGACAGACTGGAGGACAACCTTAGTAACAGCCTCTATCTTCTTTGAGCTAGGACCTCTCTATAGCTCACCAACTAGGCCGGGCTAGCCAGTGAGGACCATGGATGTTCTGTCTCCACTTCCTCACACTGGGATTACAAGTGCACATCTTACACATTCAGACCTGCCATGTTTACATGGGTTCTAGGGAACTCAGGACTTTGTAAGTGCTTCACTGACTGAGCCATTTCCATCAGCACCCCACCCATAGGATTCTTATGCTTAGATGCCAGAGCTATTCAGCAGCCCCCCAGACATCTCCATGCTCAAGTCTCATTTCTGCCTCAGTCCTTTCAAAGGTCAACTCATCACCCTGCTCTGAGACTCCCTTTTGGTGGACAGCAGCGTCACCCACTTCCCCAGGAAGCCTAGCCAGCATCTTGGATTCACCTTGGAAATCCTCAAGGCCCCTCCATAGCTTACCACATCCCCATACTCCCTTCCCTTGCTATTATCAACCTGTCGCTGCTGCCCTCAGCCAGGCACCTAGCTCTGCCTGGCACCTCCAGCCCCCTCTCCTTCAACCTACTCTGTCCTTCTTCAACAACAACAGTCTTTCAAGAAACACAGATCTGAGTATCCATTTCCTGCTTAAACATCTCCCATGTTCTTGACTGGCTCAGGGCACAAACATGCTAAGAGCTACATCCCTGTGGGAACTCAGGGTGTACCCAGCATGTTTTAAGCAGCCATGTGCATTTCTGTACCTCTTTACTCAAGACAGTTTGGATTATTATCTTTACTTTGCAGATGGACAGAATCAACACCCATAGCCCAAAGTCTCCTCCATTTTGGTCCCAGCCTCATTATTCTCCAAGGACACCGGCTCACCACTTCTTTGAGACCTCACCCCTGGGACACACCCACCGTCATGCTTGCTATAGATAATTTCAGTGCATATTGTCAGAACCGCACATTCAGCATTGATTACCTGTCTGCCTGGGTTTCTCAGTGACTATGTCCCAAGGCCATTTGTCTCTATGTGCCCAGCATCCAGCACAGGGATTGGCACACAGCTAGATGCTAGCAACAGCATGGCAAATGACTAAGAGACTATGAAAGAAAAAGAGTTACAGGAGAGCCCACAATAGCTTTGGGTAGTCAGGAAAGGCTTCTAGGACAAAGGTCTTTTAAAGAAAGCTCAGATGAGAGGAATGAGTGGCAGGTGGCAAGGTGACTGCTGCGAGTAGGGGCCCAGGGGAGCCAGAATGGGCAGAGCCTTATTGGAAGGATGGGTACGTGTGGGTCAGGACAAGGATGAACACTGGGGAAAGACAAGGAAGCTTCTTGGCCAGAAGCCAAGCTGAATGCGGGATGCCTGGCTTATAGGCTATCACTGCAGTAAGGCTGCAGCAGGGCAGTCAGTGGGCACTTGACAGTGGAGACATAGTTGCTGTGAAGAGACACATTCATCCTTCTACCTGCCAAGCTCTATTTTCTTCTTTGGAAGCCTGGCCTATTGCTCTTGGGATCTACCTGGCCCATGGCCCTTAGAAGGGAATTCTGGTACCCAGGGAAATGTCCCAGAAACATAACTCAGAGTGGACACCTGACTTAAAGAGCAAACTCCTGGGTCCAGCTGAACCAACCCATCCATCATCTTCTGAGGCCTATGCCAAGTACTGGAGAAAGAGTGGTAGACACAGCAGAAAGACATCTCCACCATGCTTCCCCAAGAAAGCTGGCATCTCCTTGTCTTTCCCTTCCTCATAAGGCCCCCACCTGGATAGCCTGGGAACACTCAGTTATCCCTGACAAAAGGATTGTGGGGGGTGGGGTGGAAGCTCACTGACCCTGAAACCTGAGCTCCTAGCACACAGAAGCCATGGCCAGAGTGAGGAGAACACTTGGAGAGCTCCCCATCCATGAGCTGTCGTTTCTGAGTGTGCACGCAATCACAGGTGGCTTGGTAACAAGGATAGAAGCCGGGATGAGGACAGCCTTCCTGTCCTTTACTGGCAATGGTCACCATGAGGAAACTCAGTAATACTTATGGGAGCCTGAGGTGTGGATGTTATGGTCATGAAGCTAGGCACAGGCCTGGTCTACATTGGAATCTTGGCTCCACTATTCCTCAGCTGTCTGACTCTGGGCAACTCACTCTTCTGTCTGAGTCCTGATTCTTGGCATGTAAGACAACACAGTACCATTTCACCAGGCCATGGGGAACCAAGTAAGAGAATGATGCCCAGTGACTGTTCAGTGCTGACTTATTCTTGTTAGAGACAGGATATTGCGGCCATTGTTACTAAGATTAGTGTCTGTTTCTGCTGGCATGGGGGACATTTGCCTGAGCACCTAGCAGAGCATTCTGAAGCATTTCTGGGGGTGACCACCAGAGGGCTGTAGTGAGTCTATGGGCTGGGCCCAACACCTAAGGAGGCATGCTCCCTAGTTGAACTTTCCTGTTGACCTCCCTGGCCATTCCAGGAAAGTCTACACTCTTCCTCGCCCTACCTGGGACCCAGAACAACACAAAAACTGATAGGGAGCTTGGGGCCACACAGTGGGGGTAGTGCATGTCTCACCTCATACTCCTGGGAGAACTTGAGCCCATCGTTGGCTTTGAGTCGCTCAATATTGTCTGCCAGGTCGGTGATGGGAATGGGTGGGTGGTCTCGCATACCTGGGGGAGGTGAAGCGCCCATACGGGTGGAATTAGTGTGAGTTTTGAACAGAGTGGCAGAAACAGCCCAAGGCATGTATGTGAACATGTGTGATCATGTGTGACCATGGAGTACTTGGCACTGGTGGCATGGAGAGACATCAGCACATGCGGCGACAGGGATGGCAGAACACACAGTAGCTGGGAAAGCCAGAGAGGGAGGTGTGTGTACCGTGAGCACACAGAAGCATGTCCAGGTGATCTGGTGCTGCATGGAGACAACAGGGCTCTCTGCCTGGCAGATCTCCCCCAAGACTGGGCTGAAAGCTCAGGGAAGTGGTAACAGTAGTCAGGTTGGAGCTGGGCTCTGACTACACCTGTCTCAGACAGGCCTCCCACCCCTCATCGATGCCAGTCACCCTGGGAGATTTAGTGACCCTGTCATCCCAGGCACCAAGTGTGTGGACAGAATGGACATGGAGTACGAAGACAATGGCAAAGTGGCTCAGAAGTAGAGAGAGAAGCAGAGACCAGGAGGAGGATGTGAAGACAGAGGCAAGGGGACAGGACGCAAGGGTACCAGAATGGTGTCAGAGACCGGGGACAGGGAGACAGGGTGTGAGAGAAGAGACTGGAGGAAGCAAGGTGGGCAGGAGAGGGGAAGGAGAGAAGTGAGACAGCCAGGAGAATAGGAAAGAGGAAGGGAGGGAGGGAGGGAGGGAGGGAGGGAGGGAGGGAGGGAGGGAGGGAGGGATTGTAGAAGAGTGGAGACAGACACTGAAGCCAAAGTGTCCCCAGACATGGGAACTTTGAAAACTAACTTGAGATATTCGGGCAACTGGGGGCACTGGAACCTGCAGAGAAAACAAACCAAGAAAACAATGGGGAGAGAGCAGAGCTCAGTAACCCTTTCTGGTCACCTGGTTCTGCAGGGAGACACTGCAGGGGCTGCAGGTGAAAGGCAGGAGGAAGGGACATAGATGGGGCAGTAAAAGGCCAGGAAGTATGGGGTAGGTCCCACTACAAGCTCCCAGATGTTCCACCTCTAGGGGTGAGTGCTTCCAAACTCCACAGATCTGATCTGAATGGCCTTTTGGGGCTCTATGAGCAGGCCCTCAGTCCAACCCAGCCCTCAGCCACTCAAATCTGACCTTGGCTACTTTCAGATGGTCTCCACATTGGAAATGGAAACCTTTTTTATTCTCACACCCTTCTCTTCTCAAGGATGTCATGAACCCATGGTATCCTTCACACATTGACATTTGAATGGGCTCTGAATGTCACCTTTGCTGCTCTTCAACCCACAGAAAAATTTCTGTTGGGTGTTCTGCTGGAAATGTGGCTGGCTGGGTCCTACAACCTAAGACCTCCCCCAACAAAGCTACTGGCCCTCCCTCCTCATTACCCTCGCACTGAGACAGGGTCCCTTCCTGCCAGGCACCTCTGTACGCATTCTCTCCTAACATTACACCATCCTGCCTCCATGGGTTCCCTTTTCTCTTTCTACTTGTCCTGAGAGTCTGTCCATTCTGGGCTTTGACCACGGCAGGATCCTTGACACCACTCATACTGGTGGCTTCAGTGCTAAGGTCAGCACAAAGGTCCAGACCCACAAGCCTACTGCTACTTGGACATCCTCCATGGCAGCAGCCACAGCACCATTGTTGCATCTCTGTGTGGGCTCAAGTTGAAACTCTTCTGCCTTAGCCACCTTCAGCTTGAGCCTCTGTCCCCCTGTCACTTCCCTATTGCTTAAGTGCCTTGCTCAACTTCTTCCCCCATCAGTCCACTCTCCACACAAGCAGTCAGAGGTATTTCTCCAGCAGCCCTGCTGCTCCCCCAAATGAAGACCTTCAACAACTCCTGGGTCCCTTAGGATGAGTCTAAGCATAGCTAGTCAAGGAGACCTCTGCCTAGCCCCAGTTTCCCCTTGGTACAACACTCCAAGGCTGCAGAAATACTAAGGGTTTTCACTTGATGTACACACTGCTTCCACTCAGAGCCACCTCCATGCCAACTTCCTGGATGTTTCCTGTGAGGCTTGGCACCCTCCAAGAGCAGTCTCCTCTACTCTCTAGCCACACCACTCTGGTGCTTGCATTTCTCACAGATCCAGTTACTGGTTACAACAGCTTGCTAGGTCTACAGGGCATACTCTTTCAAGACACATGTCTGTGGAACCCAGTTACCATGTTGTAAGGAAGCCCAGGCTACACAAAGAGGCTAGCTCATCAGCTAACCACCACCTGAACAAACCACCCAGGGGTGGCAAATGTTCACCTCAAAAGGGTGGAAAACAAGAATTTTAGGCTTGCTTTCAGACACCCAAGATCTGTTCTACCTTCTATCTGTAAACTGACCTCTGCAGTGCAAATGTCCGCAGAAATGAATGGCTGCAGTGGTGTGCCCTGAAAACCTTATTTACAAAAGCAGGTGGTGGGTCCTGTCTGGCTCCAGCCCCACTTTAAGTGACTCCAGTTCCCAGCTTTTCAGTCTCCAGCGGAGGGCCAGGATGTTCTGCAGTAGATACTGATCCTGCCAGGCCCTGTCTGACTTCCTGACTCAAAAAAATTGTGAGAGAGAATACATAATTACTGTTGTTTTAAGCCTCTGCGTTAAGGGGTAATTTGATGTGCAGTGATAACTGGCTCACACATACACAAACCCTCTGTGTGCACATATTAGTTCACTCATTCGTTCCATTGTGTGTTTACAGACATCCAAGGAGAATCTACCACATGATAAATATGAGGATGGGTCTTGGAGCTACAACTACAGAGACTGTCACTGAGACAGTTCCAGATCTCCTTGAGAAACATCTTGATGGGAGCCGAGGACCGAGGTCTGGGGTGTAGGGAAGGAGTGATATTTCAGGTGCAGTTGGAAGGCACAAGAGAAAGTTGGGGTGAAGGGACAGGCACTGAATCTGAAGCTGGGGCACCACACTCCTGCACAGTGAACCTGAAACAGCCTCCAAGAAGGGTCAGGTGTAAGCCTCTCATCTACCACGTTGTTGGCTACAGCTTCTCAGTTCTAACATAGGTAGAGGTGTGTGTGTGCGCGCGTGAGCGCTCTCGAACACTGTACTCGTGGCCAGAGAGCAAATACAGAGACTGGCCACCTGTGCCAGAGGTGTGGGCTCCAAGAGGCTCCTTCTAGTTCACATTCAGAGACTGGAGACACACAGGGACCTTTGTTGTCTCAGGAAGTCCCCTTACCCCAGAGTGTTGTCTACCTGTTGGATATGGAAGCCTCAGTAATGTCAATCCAAAGGGAACAAAGATTAAAAAAAAGAAAAAAAAAAAAAAGGAAGAGAAGCAATGAGAAATCAGCATGCACTAAAGTCATTTTGTGGAGAACCCTATGGTCTGCAGGACAGAGCTGGGGGGCAAGAGGCCAAGGGATCAGCCCTACCTGGGGTCTGGTAGTTGAGCCTTCGCATCTCCACAGGGTCAGAAGAGTGGGCCAATAGGGAGTCCTTCAGCCCAATTGACTGCTCATCCTTTGATGATGGGGAGTGTGTTCTCTTCCTAAAGAAGCAAGGGGAGGCTAGTGAAAACCTGGGGCACAGGCAGCCCCTATGGCCACAGCTATCTTCCCACTACCCCACCTTATCCTGGGATCTCTGGGCACGAGCCAGGGGCAGAGCGGTGTCAACATGAGAGAACACAGGGTAGGGATGTGGCCAGGAGACAGCAGGTATGGAGTGGGCAGAGAGGGAGCAGTGCAGCGGGGGGAGGAAGGTCACAGAGGCAGGTGGTTCATCTGGACAGGAGGCAAGTCACCACTGGCCACGCCGACTACCTACCACAGCTGAGGCATCAGAAGCCACCAGAAAAAAACAAAAAAACATGCAATGACACATAAAATACACAAACACTACAAGGGACTGGCTCCCAGCTGCTTGGCTCTCAGGGTATCAGCGTGAATGCCCAAAACAACAGGGGAGGGGCAGAAAAGGCATGTCCCTAGCCAGACAGAGTCCTCTCTCACTGGCCTCAACTTGCCCACCTAAAAGGACAGGGTCAGAGACAGACTACCCAGGGACCAGCTGCAGTTCCTGCACAGGAATCTCTGGGAGAACTTGGAAACATGCCTGCGCATGTGTGCATCAGGACACCTTTCCCTGCTGCTCGGCAGATTGTAGAGAGACGGTCTCTTGTAGGAATTAGGTTGGAGAAATGGGAGCCTAGGGAGGGTTCTAGAGAGCTCTGTGGACTCAGGGAAGCAGTGAGGGCTGCGGCGTGCACATGCCCCAGGGAGGAGCATCTGTGGAAGGAACTAACAGAAGCGTGACAGAGCCTGTCCCTCATGCCAATGAGGACTCATTCCCAATCAGGCAGCCAGCTTTCTGTGCTGGCCAGACAGCTTGCTGAGAGGGTATGGTCAGAGCTCCACCCCTCCCTGCAGGCCCAAGAGGTGCACAGGGGGATAAGTAGAGGGGGAGGCGTGTAGAGAGAAGGAACAATGACTCCTACCTTTCTTGTTTACTAGGTCCCGAGAGACAGGCAAGGACAGAAGAAAGGAACGGTCACTGTTTCTGTGGAGCACTTAGCCCTCACATGACAAGGGAAAGGTGGTACCTGGTAAGGTACCTGTAAGACAGCCTCAGGGAGGGAGTTCACCTCTATGTATATACATCGGAACCCAGGTGGGAAGAGGGAGAATACCTGGGTGGGCAGAACACTCTTGAGTGCTACCTATAGGTCTGTCCACTGTGGGAGGAAGGAGTGAACATGCCAGGAAGGAGCACGGGGTCCAGACGCGGGCGGGATAATGCCCGGGCACAGGAGTTGGGCATCTCTATGAGGTGACATATCACACATGGAATGGCACATGTTCTACAACCAGCCATGTGCCGGCTGCTGCGGGCTCAGCATAAACAGCTGTAGGCACAGCACATATCCAGTGGGGCATCCTGGGGTAGATGTTGGGACCAGGAGCCAGAGAGGGCTCTCAAACACCAGAGACTAGAAATGACTATGAGGGATGAGGGGCAGAATGGTTGGGGCTGCTGGAGAGTAGGAGTCCAGGGGCCAAGGGACAACATTTATTTGGTGTAATAATGTCAAGGGCAATGCTAAAGACACAATTAGCCAGGCCAGGCATTTCAACTGTCAAGCTCAAAGGTTAAGACTTAGGGAAACAAAACAAAACAAAACTTAAGTTTTTGTGGTACGGGGATTGAACCCCAGGCTTTATATATGTGAAGGCAGGCACTCCACACTGAGTGATAGCTCCAGACCTTTAAAAAAACAAGTAACAACAACAAAAACCCCCACCACAACACTTTTTTTCTTTTAAGAGAAGATCTAGCTAAGTTATCCAGATTAACCCTGAAGCCTTCTACCTCAGTCCCCAGAGTAGCTGGTATTCCAGGCCTGAAGCACAGGTCCAGTTCATCCAAAGGCTTTATATTAGCCAGCTAGGCAGTGGTGACGCACACCTTAATCCCCACACTTGAGAGACAGAGGCAGGCAGATCTCTGTGCGTTTGAAATGAGCCTGGTCTACACATTGAGTTCTAGGGAAGTCGAGGCTACACAGAGTAACCCTGTTTCAAAAAAAAAAAAAAAATTAAATTGGGGGTGGCCAAGTCAAATGCCTGGAAGTGGCTTGGGAGGCTGGGAGGGCAGGGTACCTCCAGGGACAGGTGCTACAGCTACCCAAGAGAGTAAGTGTTAAGAGACAGCTATGGGTATAATCGATCTTTAATAAACAGCTGCTATGTAAATACTCATGGGATGTGGGTCTGCAACTCAGTCTGGAACTCTGTGGGAACTACCCAGGAATTAGCAGAAGACAAATGCTTACAGCAGGAGACCAGGAACCAGTGGCTACCGAAAGGAGACAGACACGCTCACATGCACAGAAACAGACAGACAGACATGCCTGAGGTTCACCTCAGCCCTTCTTCATAAAGGTGGACCTACACAAGAGTGCACACACACAGAGCCACTGTTTCTAACCATCCTGGCTTCCCATGACACCCAGGGGCCAGGCAGAGATGGCCGACTTAATACTACAGCACAGAGTATCTGAGGGCCAAGTGGTAGGCTCTGTCCCCTAGAGCCAGGTATAGCACTCACCTCTTGAATAGAAGGATAGCGATGACAATGAGTATGATGAGAATGACTGCCAGGACAGGGCCTGTCACCCACAGCATCTCGGGCTCCTCCTGCTGCTGGGCTGGTGTCACCTGGACGACAATCTCATCCGAGTAGGGGCTGGAGGCATAGCGCTTCTGTGGTCCAGTGAGGCAATAGCACAGGCTGTGAGCACAGCATGAAAACCCCCATCCTCACGGGTCAAACCCAGAAAGGCTACCGAGATCCGGATACACTGGGCTCTAAACCCTGTAAAACTGACTTTGTAGCAGGCAAGCAGCACTGGGTTACTGAAGCCAAGTTAGGTCTGGTCTTCTAGGGCCTGAAGCCTAGTGTCATGGGATACCTAGTATAGGTCTTGGTCCTCAGGGTTGTCCTAGTCCTAGGATGTTGGAGTCTCAGGGATAATGCAGACCTGGGGTCTCTCAAGGTCTGAGACTGGCCTAGTGTTAGAATAAGCCCAGGGTCTCGGGGATCTCAGAGTTCAGAGAATCATGCCAGCTAAGGCCAACCTGGTCCATGGGTTCCTTGAGGGAAGCAAGCACAAAGCACTGGTAACTCAGGTCCGGAGACAGGGGTCGGTTGTAGAAGCCCCGATAGTTCTTCTTGTCCCCCAGGGTGAAGGTGTCAGGGAGCTCATCTACTTGAGCAGCCACATAGGGCTTGAGCCGCTCTGCTTGGCGCCGGCGCCTCCGCTGTTCCTCTCCACCCTGCTCGATGGCCTCCAGAAGCTGGCAGAGCAGAGCACAGTCACACAAGGGCTGAGAACATACTGACCCTGATATGGGGGTTCCCTCTCCCTAAGGGATCCCTTCGATACATGGTCAGACCACAGACCTTACAGAATACTGCCTGACATCACAGTGTGACCCTTCTGGTAGTCTACAAGGAAGGGCCTCATGAATCACCTCACCCTAGCCAGAGATGCAGTTTCCACATGGGCCGTGAGGAGGAAACAGGCAATTTCATGTGTTCAAGAGAACTTATGCTTAAGGTTCCCACCAGCCTTGCACGGGCTGCTCTATACCACAGGCCTCTGAGGTCCACAGGGCTCAGGACACTCTTAGAGCTGCAGAGATGTCTCCACTGACTCTTAGACCATGAGATTCTTACCAAACACCTCTGGTAAGTCTCTGTAAGCCCTCCTAGAGTTCAAAATACTCTCCCACCCAGGGGGTATCCTCCTTTCGAGAGTCCCTCTCCCCAGAGAGTGGCTGACAGCCACTGCCAACCAGACGGTGCTGCCCTCAGTGCTGATCCTTCCCTAGGCACCTCGTCCAGCTCCAGCTCCTCTGGTGTGTTCCATCTTGGTGCCAGCAAGTTCCCACCCACACGGTCAATGGGTACCACCACAATGTAGAACCACCTGTGTGGACAGAGCAACAATCAGAACCTTTGCTGCCAGTAGCTATAGTCCTGCTCCACACCAGCCTCTGACCTCTTCTGCACACCTGACTAGTGAGGGGTCCTGGACTTGAGGCATGGAAAGGGAGAAGCGCCCATCCTCTATAAAGGCAGAGGCAGGCAGTGGCTTGTGTGGCAGGAGGTCTGGAGCGGTGCGGATAGACACCAGGTGCTGCAGGCCCCCAGCGCTACTGCCACGATTCATCAGTACAAACGAGTATTCTGTGTTGGGCTGCAAGTCTGCGATCAGCTTCCTCATTGAGTGCCCGTCCACCTCTACACTCTGCCCATTGTACAGAATCTGTGGGGGGAAGAGAAGGAGCAGCTAGTGCCTCTGGGTGACAACCCCACCCTAGGTCTACAGGGCATGGTGGCTGCACAAGGATCCAGTTGGCAGACACATGTCCCTGTGCACTGGGATGCTATGACAGTGCAGAGCAGATGCAGGTGTCCTGGTCTAGGTCAGCAGTGGTCCTCACCCACCTTGAAGGGTACAGCTGACTTATAGGAGTCAGGGACTTCCCAACTGAGCAGCACAGATGTCTTCATTGCAGCCGCCACACGGAAATTCTTGGCAAACACTGTGGAGGCATGAGGAAGGAGTCAGCTCTGCAGCTAGCTGGGGTGGGTTGAATGGGCCAGAGATTATGACAATGGCTAAAGCACAGAGGAATAGGGGAGAGAGGGAAAGAGTAGGGGACTAAGGGTGACAACCAAGTACCCAGAGTCAACTTTACAATTCATAATCCAACTCCTAACCCAGGTTCTTCCACAATGAGCACTGGACTGGCTGGGGGTGCCATAGCACTTGTGGCCAGATCTCCAAAAGAGCATGGGTGAAAGCCTGAGCTCAGACACCAGATCAGAATAGCCAGGGATCACTGAGTTGTGGTCATGAGAAGCATGTGGCCACTTATCAGAACATGGTCTCTGAATGTAAGTAGGTTAGGCCCCACAAGATTAGTGCTACAAACCACAGTATAGTAAGCTGCACAGCCTAGAATGGTGACAGAGCGAAAAGAGATCAGTGGCTCAAGATCACAAGAGACTGGAAGGTCACGCAGCATAGGTCAGTAGGTCAAGGACAGCAGAGGTCAGAGTCACACACCCAAGAATGTGGTGTCTGTTCATTAGAGGTTAGTGATCTCGAGAGACTCAAGTGTCA
Organism: Cricetulus griseus; assembly: GCF_003668045.3. Lineage (NCBI taxonomy): Eukaryota > Metazoa > Chordata > Mammalia > Rodentia > Cricetidae > Cricetulus > Cricetulus griseus. The sequence goes on along the minus strand of NC_048595.1, from coordinate 34,096,049 downwards.
CACAGCAGAAGCTGGTGGATCAGTTGTGACAGATCAGTGAGTCAAGGACAGCACAGGTCCCTAGGAGCAGTCACACTTGGGCAGGCATTGCCATGACCGCAGCACACACCTTGCTCCATGGGCATGGTCCGGGACTGGATGCTGGGGCTGAGTGGGCCGGCGCCTTTGCTGGTATGTGCACGGACCTTGATGTCATAAGTGGTGTCTGGTTTGAGGCCAAACAGTGTAAGGTGTATATCATCAGTGAAATTATGCAGTTCATGCTGGCTGTTGATGTCACGGTAGACCACAGTATAGTTGGTGATGCGCCCATTCCTCTCTGCCAGCACAGGTGGGTCCCAGGACAGTTCCGTGGTAGATGTGGTCAGTCCTATCACTCGAAGGTTTTGAGGAAAGCCACTGGGGACATCTTCGGGGGTTGTGATCTCTTTCTCAAACTCTTCACCTGGGCCAGCCCGGTTCTTGGCAGCAAGCCGGAAGATGTAGGTAGCTCCTTTGTGCAGACCGGTGACTGTAAAATGCTGGTCATCCTTGCCAAAATCTATGGTGTTGGGCTGTGCCTCATCAGCCCGCCGGTATTGTAGACGGTAGCCCAGCAGCTCTCCGGGCAGCTCCTTGGGTGGATGCCACTGCAGCAGCGCGGTGTGCATGGCTGTGGTGCTGACCATCATGGTGGGCCGGCCTGGGACTGAACAGCACGCACTGGGCTCTGGTGCCGCCCTCCCTGCTACCCACCCAGCTCTGTTCCTGACCCCTAACTCACCTGCCCCAGCTGTAGTAACCACTTTGGGCTTGCTTCGGGCACCGTCCCCCTTGGTGGTGTAGGCAGCAACAGTAATGGAGTAGGTGGTCTCAGGGGTGAGGCCACTGATGGTGGTTTCCTGAAGGAGAAGGAGGAAGGGCAGGTCCCATCACACTTCGAGAAGAGGCTTGACTATCCGTCACCTGAAGACTGTAGCCAAGGGTGCCCCCAGGTACACAGGACCAAGGGTCTTGGGAGGTGGAGCTGCATAACTCCTTACTCCACTGGAGGCAGGGCAGCCAGGTGGGACGCGGGCTAGGAGCATGCCACCCACCCCAGAAGCCCCAGGCCTGGGGCAGACAGCTCATTCTTCCTTTCAGAGAAGAACAAAGGGCCACACTTGTTTCTTTCACTCCATTGTGCTGTGAGTGACACCTCATGAGGTCCCCCCCCACACACACACCAGGACAGAGCCCTGCACGCACCCAGCACCTTGCATGTCTCTTGGCACGCACATGCAGACTACAGTCCCTTCTGAATTAGCAGGTGCAAGGCCACTTATAGACACTAATACAAACACAGGAGGGAGGGAGGGAGGGAGGGAGGGAGGAGGGAGGAGGGAGGGAGGGAGGGAGGGGGGGGGGAGGAAAGAGAGAGAGCGCTCACAGGGTAGAGGAGAGGGCCAAGGCACAACTCTAAGTTAGAGGGATCCCATCTAGTTCAGTGACTGTGATATCCATCCCTCCTGTGACCACATTGAGAGTGGGAGAAAAGACAGGACACGGAACTCCCCATACCCGGGAACACATTCCCATTTCCTCTAATGTCTGAGAAGTCAGCCACTCCATTTCCTTCTGCCTTGGTGGATACTACCCACACACCCATCCAGCAAAGGCATCATTTCCGGACATGGGGAGAAACACCATAGGAGACCAAGCCACGCCACACAGAAAGAATAGGAAGGGAGGGAGGGTACCACCATGGAGAAATAGGGCTGTCAGCACCAGCCCTGGTATCCCTCCAGCTCTAAGCCTCAGGTGGAGCCAACTGCAGATGCCAACAACCTTTTGCAGGGCCCTGCCTGCCCAAGCTGGAGGGTCTTCCAGGGCTTGGGCTCCCCAGTGCTTCTCCCAGCCTGGGCCTGAGCAGGTGATTTTTCACTCCAAGGATCAATAAGGCCTAATGATCAGGATTGGATTTAACTCCATCCCTGTCTGGACAGAGCAGGGGCCAGGTCCTGGTCGATTGTGAACATTGGCCTCAAATTGCTGCTCGACAGGCGAGGAGTACGGATTAGAGGAAACGCCAATCACTGCTCAGCCTGATGCTCATGTCTACACGCCAATTTTCTCTGGATGTGGCTGGTGCCCTGTGGATCTTGGCAACACAGGCTGGGAGAGGGGGGAGTGTCCCATGAGCCCAGCCTGACCCAGTCTTGCCCGTGCTTGCACACCTGTTACTTACATAGTCCTCGGACTCCTCTGGTCTCCACTGACCCACGGGAGAGGGAAAGAAAGGGAGACAAGATGGTGAAGGATTTTGACTTAGAGAGGAGCTGGCCCACTGAGGACTGATGAGACAGCTCTGAAGTGCCCACTGAGAGCCCAGTCCTACTCCCCATTCAGACATAAGTCTCTGTATCACACCGAGTACCAACTCTGTGTGCCAAGCCTAACAAGGGCAGGGAGACATGGACAATGTCAGATATGAGATAGGCTTGACACTAAGGGGTGGCTACATACCCTGGTGTGCCTGAAGTCCTAACCTACGCACATCTTGCTATGGCTGTTTAGACTTATTTTTTCCACTCTCACTATCTCAGCAGAAGCAACAGAATTAAAAGTCATCCGAGCCAAGATGACACTCTGAGGAGGGTCACAGAACATAACTGCTGGCATTATGGCTAGAGTGGGCCAAGAGTCAGGCTTGCCAGCAAGATTATAAAGACTGCAGAGTAGCCAGCTCAGAGTCTGGGCATTACCCCATAGCCACAGGGAGACCTCACACTCCTGAATTCCATTCTACAGGTGCCTGGAGTCAAAGTAGGAAAACTACTTTCATGGCTAGCAATGGTAAATTCTAACGCCAATGTGTAGGTATACTAGGTGAGTAGGCAAATGGATTGAGGCCTGCAATCCAAAGTCCCTATAGTCGGAACTAGGGGTTAGCCAGTGAAGGACAGGCCCTGCTTTGAACCCTCTAGCCAGACCACCCTCATATAGCTGGCCTGGCCTTTGTCCACTGGCCTGGTGCTGGAGTGGCCTGAGCACCTGCTCTTGTGGCAAGCTCTGTCACAAAGTCTTTGAGACAGAATATGGGAAAGGCTATAAAGATTCCCTAAAGATCATGTTTACTTTGCACAGTGGGCTGGGACTAATTCTATTTAGGTTTCCTTACTTAAGGGGAGACCTGGGCTTTCCAAGCCAGGCCCTCTGTGGAGTTATCACATGTGGCCTCTCCTAAGTCAGGCAGTGAGAAGGGAAAAGACGGGGGTGGAGCAGAATGGAGAGGGGTGGGTAGGACAAGGAAGAGGCTGGAGGAGTAGGGAGAAGAACGAAGAAAAACCACAGTAGTGGGAGAAAAACCATGAGATAGGGACAAAAGGAAGCTGAGAGTGTCATATAGAAGGAGCGTGGGGGAGGCAGGCTGGGCTGTACACTGAAAGTGGGGAGACCGTCACGTGTTTCCTTCTGATCCTACTGGGGCCCTGGGCTGCACAGATGGTTCTATTAGGTGGAGAAGGGCAGGATAGGATGTCCTTGACAAGAGTCACACAGGGGACAGTGAGGCCCTGGGGCCAGGCTGGATAAGTGCTCCAGCTGGTCTCCCACTGGCCCAAAGCAAGATGACCCAGTCTCAGGGGGCAGGAGGCTACAAGGGCGGGCTTTGTCTACCAGGGCCTCCCCGAAGTCTGCTTGAGTATATTACACATAAAGGACACAAATATGGGGACAATGTCCCTGTTCTTATTGCCTAACCCCCTTCAAACTGCTGGGGATCAGCACACAAAAGTATATGAAGTGGCTTTCCTGGAACCCCAGTGGCTGCAGCTGTGGCGCCAGACTACTAGGATGGGAGGGGCAGGATCGAGTCATTCTCTGGATGTTTCTGGGCGGGTGTGTCTGCTGAGACTTTGTGAGGAGCCCTCAACCTGCCCCAGGAATGCAGGCTGGTGAACACACCCACTGCCCCCACCCCTGGGTCCCTCAGCACAGGCAGGTTGGGAGAAGAAAGAGGGCACCCTCTAGGCAGAGAAGAATTCTGGCTGAGAGGGTGGAGCCCAGCCAAAGGCATGAAGGCTGTTTGTCTGTGTGGGAGCCCATCCTTCAGCACAGCCTGCAGAATATGGGGTTCACACTGGGAGGGAAGGGAATCGAAGCTCTTCCCACGGGGACTTAGTGCTGGCCTGAAAATCCTCAGGACCTGGTTCTCGATAGGGAGACCCTGAGGGCTTTCCGAGTCTTGATTAGTCCCTTCCCAGGGTAGAGAGACTTGGCCTCCTAACAAAGTCCCTGTCATGCACTTGCTGGCTCATTTTGGTTATACATACGTATACCCAAACACTTCATGTTCCTTGATGGAACAGCAAGCCAGGGGTCAGAATATGGAGGGACCTTACTGTAAGCTGGGGGCAAACCCCCCAAGAAGACAGAAGCTCACAACAGGAAAGGGCTGGCTGGCAGGCAGGCTCAGGCTTGGAGATAAAACATCAGCGGCCAATCAGGTGATTATTCGCACAGCTTTGCCTCAGTCTCTCACTTGAGGCCAAAGAGGAATGAGAAGCCTTGAAGTCCCTGTCTGCCTCTGGCTGTGTGGCACAGGGGATACCGAGACCAGCACTGCCAGGGACAACAGCATAGCTCAAAGCCACAGCAAATGTGCTTCCTGTGAACCACAAGGCTGAGGGCAGGACAGTGTGCAAGGAGCCTGGGGGTCTTTGGAGACAGCCCTTTGAACATGGGTGACTAAGACTGCTACCAGGGGATGGCAGGGCCTAGGTTTGCAACTTGAGCAATCCTAACCCAAAAAAAGAAGTATCCTTGGAACCCGGGCCTCACCTGATCTCAATACCTCCCTCCCTGACAGACTAAGGCAGCTCCAAAATGACCATAAAATGCATCAACACCTCCGAGGGCAGGCAGGGGAGGGAACAAGTCTGGGCTCTGGGAAGTAATGTGACACACTGATCACTGTTTACCCTGCCACCCAGCACTATCAGTGACATACCTGAGCCTCAGCCAGCATGACATCCTGGATGATAGGTTGGCCTCGGGGTTCACCATTCTCCAACCGCACATAGGTCACCTGGTAGCCACGAATCTGTCCGTGCTGCTTGTTGGGGACAGGCAGCTTCCAGGAGACATGCACAGCAGTAGAGTTCAGAGGCTCAACTTCCACCTTCCGTGGTGGCCCGCTGGGCACTGGAGGCCAGGTAGAAAGGGAAGTCAGACATGGGGGAACTGAGCCTGGCTTAGGGTATGTACAGTTAACTTCAGGACAGTGACTCTGCACCCACCCGCCTGGGAAAGGCTCCAATGTTGTTTCTTTGGCTGGCTGATCTGATGAGAAACCCTTTGCCTGACTTGGACCATCTGGCAGGGCTACTTACTAGTGGGGAAAAGGAGATGTGGCCAACAGCTAGAGGTGAGGTACCATGCCTTCAACTACCCAGGCTCACACCATCTGTCACACATTTCATCAATATTCAGCCAAAGCCCACTGACTCTACTAGTCTTCTGCACTCATCTTCTTAATCCTGACTCTCAGGGTGGGTGGGGCTGCTTCTCCTGCCACAGCCCTTTAAGGTTCTTTGTCTTTTTTTGGCTTTTCGAGACAGGGTTTCTCTGTATTGCTTTGGAGCCTGTCCTGGAACTCGCTCTGTAGACCAGGCTGGCTTCGAACTTACAGAGATCCACCTGCCTCTGCCTCCCAAGGGCTGAGATTAAAGACATGCGCCACCAACGCCTGTCTCCTTTCTTAAGGTTATCTTGGAGATGGCTCAGAAGCCAGAACCTGGACATGAGCTACCCCACCAACTACATCTCCCCAGAGTTTATACCATTAAACTTGTGTATCTTGGAGATGGCTCAGAAGCCAGAACCTGGACATGAGCTACCCCACCAACTACATCTCCCCAGAGTTTATACCATTAAACTAAGTTTAGGAAATGAGTCTGTCAGGTCCTTCCCACCCCTCATGACAACGCTACCCAATGCAGCCTACCGTCCTCATCGGTGCGCACCAGCACCGGGCTGCTCTCAGGGCCAGGGCCCACATCTGTGTGTGCCCGCACCCATACCCGGTACTCCGTCCACTTCTCCAGGCCCAACAGGTCCCAGCTGGAATGCTCACGATTGATGCCATCCACCACATGGCGCTTACGGTCCTCGCCGTCCACTGCCTCATAGGCCACGGAGTATTGGGTGATAATGCCGTTGCGGCTGTCAGCTGGCGGTGGAACCCAACTTACCCGGACCGTGGTGGAGCCCGTGCTCACACACGTCACCTTCTGGGGAGGGGCAGATGGGGCTGGGGAAGACAAATGGGGGGAAAGCAGGCAAATGGAGGGTGGGGATCACAGGCACAGTGACCAAGTTACAAAGGACTGGAGACTCACCCAGCTATCCTGCGGCCCTCTAGGCATACTGTTGCTGAGACAGCCTGACTCCTTTTGAGCTAGCTTTCTACACGTGCGCGCGCACACACACACACACACACACACACACACACACACACACACACACACACACACACACACACACATACACACAGACACACACACACACAGAGTATGTGCAGTGTCTCACACGCACATATGAAATTCTAACGGCATCCCTCCCATGCATATGCCGTCTCACACAAACATGGTATCATACATATATATGAACTTGGAGAATATAATTCTCTTCTGGGGACAAGTGGCACTGACTATCTTAACCTGTGCCTTTGTGGTCAGGGTCTCTGAGCTCACGTTCAAAGAACTCTGAAGCAAGATACAGGGACAGCTAGTGGCCTCTGAGGTCTGGATTCCTTAGGAGTCAGAAGGCAAGTGTGTACTCCCTTTCTGCCTGTGACCTTTCTTTCTTTCTTTCTTTCTTTCTTTCTTTCTTTCTTTCTTTCTTTCTTTCTTTCTAAAGATTTATTTATTTATTATGTATACAACATTCTGCTTCCATGCATATCTGCGCACCAGAAGAGGGCACCAGATCTCATAACGGATGGTTGTGAGCCACCCTGTGGTTGCTGGGAATTGAACTCAGGACCCCTGGAAGAGCAGTCTGTGCTCTTAACCTCTGAACCATCTCTCCAGCCCTCTTTTTTTTTTTTTTAAGACAGGGTTTCTCTGTGGCTTTTGGAGGCTGTCCTGGAACTAGCTCTTGTAGACCAGGCTGGTCTCAAACTCACAGAGATCCCCCTGCCTCTGCCTCCCAAGTGCTGGGATTAAAGGCGCATGCCACCAACACCCAGCATGCCTGTGACTTTTCTAAACACCATTAAAAATACAGGAGCTGCCTGTCACAAGTTTGCCACTCCCTGCCCAGGTAACTTCAACAGTCCCCCATTCACTCAAAACACAGCCCAACTCTCCAGAGGTTTGGTTTTGCTTTCCTTGCCCAGCATGGCCTATGCTGAGCGTACAACTAGTACTGGGAATGATCCTACCTCCAAATCTGTGGCCTTCTACCTCCCTGGTACATCCACCTCTTGTCCCAGTTAAGTCACCCAGACCCTAGCATTCTATTCCTCATCCCAAGGACCACCATTCTCACAGCCTTTAACATTTAGCTTTGACTTAAGGTGCACCAGGGTACCATCCTCACAGTAGCCTAAACTCACTTCCTCATCTGTCTTTTTATGTGTATGTGTGGTATACGTGATTTTGAACATGTGCATACGTGCACCTACGCACACATATGTGAAAGCCAGAGGATGATGTCAGGTACCCTACTCTATCAAATACCACCTAATGCCCTTGAAACAGGGTTCCTCACTGAACCTAAGCTAGATTGGCAGTCATCAAGCCCCAGAAATTCCTGACAGCCCCCCAACAAACAGTGTTAGTGCTATAGGGGTGCATGTGGTCATGCCCAACTTTTTGTATGGGTGATGAGGATTTGAACTCAGGTCCTCATGATTATACAGCAAGCTCTCTTACTGCCTGAGTCATCTCCCCAGCCCCTCATTTTTCTGCCACTGATTGACCCATACTGGGTAATAAATAAGGCAGTACTGAGGCAATCAAAGAAGCTACATTTCCAGGGGTTCTTTGGGCTATCTGCTGAAGTCTATTCTATCTTGCTCACTTGGCCACTTTACAGATAAGGTAATCAACCTGCACAGTTCCCAAACCTCCAGCTCCCTTTGCCTATAGGCACATAAGCTTTCAGCCCGTCTTCCTACAGTAGCTCCCTCTATTTCCAGCTACCAGCCCCCCCTCTTCCTGCACGCTCTCAAGAGTGGAGTCCAAGGTCAAGCTCTCTCTCACCCACTCTGCCCACCTCTTTCTACCTCTAGAGACTTTACCAGCTGCCCCTCGCCTTCCATGCTTCCTGCTTTGTCGAGACAAGGTTTCTCTGTGTAGCCCTGGCTGTCCTCGAGCTCAGAGATCCGCCTGCCTCTGCCTCCTGAGTGCTGGGATTAGAGATGTGCTCCACCACCGACTGGCTGGTCCCAACTCTCAAAACAGCACTTAGATGCACTTCAAGAGTTCCTGCCTTAAAAGCAAACCCCATCCTCAATGCCACAGTCCCTTACAGCTAGCTTCTTAATGACACCTAAGCATGCTGGCTTACTTCCTCCCCTCCCACACGCCCTCTAGGACACCACACATCTGCTCCAAGTCCACTTTTCCACTACACCCAATTCCCTTCGGGGACTCAGCAGCAGCCGCAGGTCTACCTTTGTAGACTTCCTCTTTGTCTTCCTCCCGACCCCTAGATTTCATTTCATTTCCAGGCTTCTCAAGTCTGCTTCCTCCAGCTCAGGCCCCGCCACCACACTTCTACACTTGACAGACACACCATTTTGAATCTGGGTGTCTGAAACCAGGTGTACTAGTCACACCCGCTTCCATCCATTTCCTGTCCTAGAGGCAGTGTGCTTTTTCAGTCTCCTACTAGAAACAAGACACACCTCCGTGTCCCTATCCCACTGCTCCCATTTTCAATCTATCACCAAGTCCTGGCCAAGCAGTCTCCCAGGTAACTCAAAAATCCACTATTACCACTGAAAAGGCTTCTTTCTAAGTGATCTAATGGGCCACCTGTCCACTTCATGGAGCAGGCAGAGCTATCCTTGGTCTTCAACCCTGACTACTAGAGCTTGGGTGGCTGCTGTGGGAACGGTGGTCTGTAGAGTCCTTGCCCAGGGGGTCCACATTCCCCGTTCCTTTTGCCTAGTTAGCTTCCATCAGCCTGGGTGAAGTGTCACACCTCCAGGTCAGTTCTCTTTGCTCTCTCACCAATGGTGTTTACTGTACTGCCACGCCTCCACCCTCCATCTCACTTAACACAAACACAATTAAAAGCTCATTTGGGTAATTACAGGCACACTGTATGTCTCAGTCTACTGTAGGGGTCCAATGGATAGAGGGCTTGTCTTCTGGCCATGCTGCCAAACTGATAGCATGTTTGGTCTGGCCCCCACAAGAACACAGCAGATGCCTCTAGAATGAACTTATGAATACAAAGTCAGGGACCTCTGTACACACAGCCTCATGTCATAAGGACTTTACTGACACTGTCGTGCTTATGGTCTCTGTTACACAATGCCACTCAGCAAAGTCACACCAGGATCATCTTATCAAACAGGCAACCTTGCAGATAGTGACATACTGATCACAGATGGGCCATCTAGTATCACACCAAGCCACATGCACACTTCCACAATCTGTCATCTTCCTCTGGAGAGCTAGAGAGCTACAGAATCAGACATAGTCACAGGGGTCACACCCAGTACACAGTGACACATTCAGGTGCTGTAAGCCAGGTGTTCACACAATCTCACAGTGGTTCTACATACAGTCAGGTCGTAACATAGGCTATGTGGTCCCACAGGCAGATGTGGGGACACTCACACACTGTCACACAGTCACATTGTCATGGACCCGTCCCTGAGTGCACAGGCCTCAGAGAGATTACACAGCTCCCAAGGAATTGTCATGGCTGGGTATGAGGAAGGGGATGTGGGTGGTGAGATGTAGGGCTACGGGGAGGGAAGTGAAGCACCCAGGCAGGTTTGCAACATGGCAGGCCCACCAAATCAGTGGTATGATCTAGGTATGGAAGGAGGGTGACAGAGAATGAGTCACACACACAGAACTTACCTGTATGGGGTACAGGGGTCACAGGGGTAAGTAAGGGTCAGATGGCTGGGCAGGGAGCAGAGAAGGCACCCGCTGCCTGGACACAGACTAGCAGGACACTTACCTGTCCCTTTCTTGGGGTTCAGACTCAAGAGCCCAGCCTGGAGTCCAATACTGGACTCAGCAGACCTGACCACCCACCCACCTGCTCGAAGGGGAAGGGTATGTGTCTGTGTGTGTCCCAGCCCAGATGTGACAAAAGTGTCCCGGCCCAGATGTGACAGGTGTGGCCTAAGCAGGCACTTACTGGACTGTGCTGTACGGGCCTCTATGGTAGGAGTGAAGACTCCTACCCCCAGATCTGAGCGGGCAGCCAGCTGGAAGTGGTACACTGTGTCAGGCTTCAGGTCCTCTAGCGTGTAGGAAGAGGTGGGGTCGAAGGTCACCTTGTGCTGGAAGAGCAGAGAGCACTTACTGACTGCTCATATCTCAAAGGCCACTCAGAGGTCATTCCCTGCAAGCAGCTGGCAGAGGACTCACTATGGTTCTGTGACAGGCCCTACCCTACGCAGTCACACAAGCCTCACAAGAAATGCATGGCTTGACTCATACCACAGCCACCTCAAAGATCACAAAGACTAGCAGGAATCTATGGCCTCTGGGGAAACATCAGGGCTAGGGCAATAGCACATAGGCCACAAACTCAAGAGACCAAAGGCAGATCCTAGAAACGTTGCCTCCAGCACAGGAGTGGTGCAGACTACAGAAACACACAGGCTATAAGAGCCACAAAGGTGAGGGAGAAACCCAGGAGCTCTAACCTGTCTAGATGTGCCCGTCACAGGAGGAACTGGAGGATAGCCTCCTTCCACCCTTCTCAGCCTCATGGCTCACCTGCTGGCCTTCATCCTCTGCTGCCCAGTACACCAGTTCATACTTGGTGATCCGCTCCTGCGGGGGCAGCAGCCATGATAGATGGATCCTGGTGTCCGACTCAGCTTCTGCCAGGAAGTCTGCAGGCTGTGCAGGCACTGCAATGCCCACCCCCAGGCACAGTTAGCTTCACGACATTCCCCCAAGGGCCCAGTGAGAGGGTACCCAGCTCTCACTTTCCTGAATCCCCTGTAACCACACCTGTAGAGTATGGTACCCTTGCCCTCCCCAAGCTCCAAATTTCATAGCCCAAAGAAACAGGAATGACCCTTCCTAAGCCTTTGCAGTCAGCTGGCTAGCCAGAATGAACACCCTCACCTACCTCCTTGTTGTGTCTTGACCTGGATGGTAGGGCTGGGTGGGCCATCGCCCACAGCAGTGAAGGCAAGGACTCGAAGGCTGTAGGTAATGCCAGGTAGCAGGCTGCCCACAGTGGTAAGGAGTCCTGCATCAGTGTTGTGCTTGTGCCAGGCGCTCAAGGGGCGCCGTGAGTCTGGAGTGTAATAGACACGGTATCCCCGTACCAGGCCATTGGGCTCCTCAGGTGGCTCCCACTGCACCAGCATAGTGCTGGCACTCAGCATTCGGGCCTGCACACGGCGTGGGGGGCTGGAGGGTGCCTGTTCACCCGTGCGTGCACGAACCGCCTCACTGGGTGGTCCTCGTCCGATGCTGTTAACAGCCAACACACGAAAAGCGTATTCTGAAAAAGGGCTGAGGCCACCAATGCTGTATCGGGTGGTGGCTACACCATCCACTTCCTGGAAGGGGCCATCTGTGCCAGCTGCACGGTACTGGATACCATAGTAGGACACAGGCTCTGCATTTCCAGAGTCCCATGTCAGGGTAACACTGGTGGCGGTTGTCTCTGTCACCACAAGATCAATTGGAGGCTTTGGGAGAGCTGAGGAGAAAAAGTTGTTGGAGGTTATAATTTTGAGAACAGATCCAAGGCATCATCCAAACACAGCATATGGCCACCTGAGTGTGGTTGACACTTTGAAAAAGGGCTTGAAAAGCTTATGGTAACTGCTTCTTCTTCTTCTTCTTCTTCTTTTTTTTTTTGGTTTTTTGAGACAGGGTTTCTCTGTGTAACAGCTATCCTGGAACTCAAGTCTGTAGACCAGGCTGGCCTTGAACTCACAGAGATCTGCCTGCCTCTGCCTCTGCTTCTTGGGTGCTGGGATTAAAGGTGTGTGCCACCACTGCAAGGCACTTTCGGTAACTTCTAGGGGCAGCTACTTGAGACACTGCAGCTAGGTCTGTTGGTGGTCCCCGGATTTTTGAGCCCTTTAGTATGTAACACACTGCTCAGCACATGTGATTCACCTAACAAACAGACTTGGTCCTATGAAGTCCCACAGAGTTCACACACCAAGACTAGACAGAGATCTGCTTGCTACTGACCTGCACTCACTTGTACCAAGTATGTGTAACGGGGTGTGTGTGTGCGTGTAGTATCTCCCAAGGTATTGACCTTAAGAGTTCAGAAAGTGCTGCAAAGCTGTTAGCCCCAGTAGACCACAATGACTTTGTTCAAAGTGAAGGTGGCCAAATCGCAGGCCATGATTGCTCCATGAAGAATGACCACTAAGTACCAGGCACCGCTTTGGTGCCACATTGCCTGTGGTCACATCCCTGCTCTCTGGAATTTATACTCTGGGGAAATAATCAACAAATGAGTTGATGGTAATTGTGTACAAGGAGAGCGGGAAACAAACAAACAAACAAACAAAACCCACGGCCTCTCCTCCCATGGGGTCAACAGGAAAAGTTTCATAGTGCAGAAACCTGAAGGGAGAGGACAAGCCATTGACAATTACAGTGGACAGGGAGCAGCAGGCAAGGGGACTACAACAGCATGTGTACTCAGGGTGGGAGGCCAGCTGGTGCTTCTGGTTGACTCCCAGCGCAATCTGAGCCCCTGAAAACTACCTTTTGCTTTCATAAAAGGAAACAGCATAAGGTCAGCAGTGTAGTTCCCAGTAGGGTGCTTAGCACGTGTGAGGCCCTGGGTTCCGTCCCAAGGAACCCAGGACCCAAGCAGAATCAGGTGGAGCAACAAGATCCTGGCTAACACACTTTTATTTTTGCAGTAGTAGGGATTCAATCCAGGGCTTCACACATGGTAAAGGCTCTACCAACTGAGCTGTGTCTCCAGTTCTTAGTCTGTATCTTAAAAAGACCACCCAAGTTAAGGGCATTGGTATACACTTTTAATCCCAGCACTCGGGAGGCAGAAGCAAGAGGATCTCTGTGAGTTCAAGGCTGTCCTGGTCTACAATAGTGAGTTCTCCAGAACAACAGAATTGTCTCCAACCCTAACACCCACACCCAGGAGAAAAGAAAAAAAGAAAAAAGAAGGATAGGTCAAAATCAGACAAGAATAGAAGCAGGGAGACCATGGAAGAGTCTGTCACATAAATACTAAATACATGTGGGCATGGTGGGGCAAGCCTTTAATCCCAGCACTCCGGAGGCAGAGGTAGGTGGATCACTAGTTTGAGGCCACTATGGTCTACATAGTGAATTCCAGCAGCCAGAACTACACAATGACATACTTTCTCAAATAAATAGGTAGATAACAGATAGATAGATAGACAGACAGACAGACACACAATACTAGATATATGTTGGGCTGGAGAGATGGCTCAGTGGTTAAGAGCATTTGTTGCTCTTGTAGAGGACCAAGATTCAATTGCTAGCACCCACATGGTAGTTCACAACTAGCAGGAGTTCTGATAAGTCTTAATAATAAAACCACGAGTCAGAATATCGGGGTAAATGCCGAAAGGCCCGAGAAGTAAAGGAGCCAACCACAAGAGAGATCTTTTACCTCTACTGAATCCTCAGACCAAAGGGGCAATCCTGTCCCTATAAATCCTCAGACTGAGCAATGAGCTCCTGGTCTCCTCTCTCCTTACATTCCTCTCCACCCAGCCATATCACCCCTGTCTCCACCTCCCTAATGCTGGTATTAAAGGCATGTGACTCCCAAATTAAAGGTGTGAGCCACTACCTCCTGGCACTGGTTCTCTGGATCAACCTCATGTATCCCAGGGTGGCCTTGAACTCACAGAGATCCGCTTGTCTCTGCCTCCCAAATGCTGGGATTAAGGGTGTGTGCCACCACTGTCTGGCCTCTGTGGCTAACTAGTGAGGCTAGCTTAGCACTCGGATCTTCAAGCAAGCTTTATTTGTTACAACATGAACAAAATATCACTACACACAATCATTCATAAACCCCACTTCCAGATGATCTGATGTTCTCTTCTGGCTCCATGGGCACCAAACACAAAACATACACACATGCACGCAAGATAATCCTTACAAATTAATTTTTCAAAATTATAAATAGTAATGTAGTATGTGCCTGTCCCCAGAGGCCTGGGCAGAGAAACCCTCACCCCACCTTGGCTACCAGTACACCCTTCTCACTGGGAGGAAGGCTGTTCAATCCAAGGGTTTGCTGCTAAGTAGTGGTTGCAGGCTGTGAGTTCAGACCACCAAGGCTAAGTTCTGGCTTTGTTGTCATTTGCTCACTTGTAACACAGGAATAACAAGAGCATCTGACCCACATCCGCCCTAAAAAGCAAAATCAACTTTCCTGGCATGATGCCTGCCAACTGGGAATACCAGCTAGCTACTCGCAGTACCTATCCTCTTTCTAAGGACCTGCCTAGAGCTGGGCACCTTAAGAGGCCCTGCCTGTGCCAGCTCCTGCTCACCTGCCACAAAAGCCCCCAGAGACGGAGGCGGACATTAGCTGGCACGGGGCAGACTTACCTTTTACTGTAACCTGGGCCGTGGCTTCTATCATGCCTAATGAAGAGATGGCCACACAGGTGTAGTTGGCAGATCGTGTGACACTGCTGAGCTCCAGCACATTGCGGCCAACGGGCATCTCGTCCTCTTTGGTGAGCTCTTCAGCACCCATCATCCACTTCACATATGGCATGGGTGCACCCACGGCCACACACGTCAGATTCACACTGCCACCTGGCATCACCTCCTGGCTGCTGGGAGGGATGGAGAAACGAGGAGCCACGCGACGCACTGTGGAGGAGGGAGAGAAGCACTCACAGGCTGGGCAGGACACAAGGGTGGACAGAAGGGCAGGGGCCCCTCATCAAGGAAGACTCTCTTGTCAGAGCCAAGCCCATGCTCAGAGACAGGAGGAGTGGCATCCCTGGGGCCTGGCTCAACTTTTCCCACCTCACTTTGGGACTGTAAGTACTCCCTGTACTCAGGGACCATCTGGAACACCTCTTAGTGAGAACTTGCAACCAAGCTTCCATCTTACCGCCTGGGACACTCAGCCAAGGCCACACAGGACTTAGTGCAAGATCCAGGCCTGGTTAGAGCCACAGTCCAGGTGGTCCTCCAATGACCACCCTTGCTATCTCCTGACTCCCCTCCTCCTGTGTCTCCAGAGGGACCAAATGGGGTACCAACGAAAGAAATCCAGGTCCTCAGAGCATGGCTGGGGCAGGGCAAAGGATCATCTGGGAGTAACATGGCCACCTTTTCTGGAGTCAAGGTCTCCACCTCCAGGCCATGGCCTCAGGACGGAAGAGAAAATGGCACAACCACCTGCTGGGCCTTGGCTGTGCTTAAGGTCAGCCTGGGACCCACAATGTGGATTGCCTCTTAGGAGGGCTAGTAGAGGGAACAAGGGGTTGGGCGGGCCAGGGACGTGGTCCGCGGGCAGGATGGGCATGATGATGGCAATAACATGATGAGGGCGCCGAACAGACGGCTTGCTGTGCCAGTGAGCAAAGGTCTCAAGGAGGAGGGTGGCTGTGCCTGGCCACGACCCCCAGCCTTGGACTTCCCTGGCCAGAAGCTGTCCTGAGCTTCTCAGTCCAGAGCACAGCCTGGAACCAACCCCTCAAGGTGCAAGCTTGGCACAGACATTCAGACCATGCAGAGGGGTAAGGTGGACAAGACCTAGCCACACATAGGCATGCTTGGCATGCAGACAGGCCATGCAGCTGCTGGCAGAGGCTCCTATGTATCCTACATGGTCTCCGTACACAAGGGGCCAGAGAGGACAGGCAACTATGAGAGCACTGGTCTCTGAGGACTCTTGGTGGGGAGCCCAGACATGCATAGGATCCGTGGTACCACATAGGAAGCATCTCACACAGCCCCGGATCACAGAAGCAGAGCTAGAAGCACTGGAAAAGACCACCAGGTCCAACCTCACCTCAATTCACAGAGGTCAAAGTGAAGCTCAGAGCTGAGACATTTAGTAAAAATCATCAGGTTGTATTAAGGATCTAAGACATCTTTCAAAATCAACTTCCCTTCAAAGACATATTAACTATTAACACCTAAACTACCACCATTCCTTCTGGGGTCACTATTCCTTCTGGCCCCCCTGTCTCATGGCCCTCTACCTCTCCCTGCACTCTACTCCAGCACTGCCACAGACAATGGGCATTTCCCTGATTAACAAGTTACTGCATGGTTCCTGATGCTCCACGGCCAGCCTCTAAGACCTTGTGTAGAACCTGCTTCCACACCTCCACAGCGGTTTCCCTTAGTCTTACAAGTGGAATCGCAACACTGGCAGCCCCAAATGAGCCATAGCGAATGAAGCTCTCTCTCTCCCTCCCTCCCTCTCCCTCTCCTTCCTTCCCTGGCACATGGAGTGTGTAATCCAGATCTGGCTACAGAGAGACAACCTTTGGACCAGAAACAACCTTTGGATGTTTGCACAACCAGTGGGAGCAGTAACACAGTCTACAGGGGCAGCTGAGCTCAGGCTGGAACCTTTCCCAACGCATGGGAGAACCTGCTCCAGTACAAAGATAAGAACAGTGGAGTAACAGTAAGAGGTAATGACAAACAATGGCCTGACCAGACTGTCTAGTGGCCTGGCTCCAGTCCTGCCCAACATCTAATCTACTTCTACACTTCTAAGTTTTGTAACCTAAAGGACTCTTTGCTTATATTAGTTCATTTTGCTTGCATTTGCTTATATAAGTGGGTTTCTACCATCAGCCTCTTCAAATTATTTATATTTTTGGTTTTCTGGGACAGGACTTCTCTGTGCAGTTCTGGCTGTTGTGGAACTCTATCTGTAGACCAGGCTGGCCTCAAACTCAGAGATCCAGTATCCTGGGATTAATGGAGTGTGCCACCACTACCCCACAAAAACTTTTTATTTAGATTTATTTTATTATTATTTTGTGTATATGAACGTTTTGCACCACGTGCGTGCATGATGCTCAAGGAGGTGGTAAGCTTCCATGTGAATACTGGGAATCAAACCCAGGCCCTTGGCAAAAAAAAGTGTTCTTAACCACTGAGCCAACTCTCTAGCCCTAAACGTTTTTTTTCTTTTCTTTTCTTTCTTTCTTTTTTTTTTTTTTTTTGAGACAGGGTTTCTCTGTATTGCTTTGGAGCCTGTCCTGGAACTCACTCTGTAGACAAGGCTGGCTTCAAACTTACAGAGATCCACCTGCCTCTGCCTCCCAAATGCTGGGATTAAAGGCATGCGCCACCAATGCCCGGCTCCCTAAACATTTTTTTTATTTATTTTTAATTTATGCATTCAATCCCTAACACAGTACTGCACAAGTATTTGTGCACCACATGTATGACAGAGGCCAGAAGAGTGTTGGAGCCTCTACAACCAGAGTTACAGATGGTTGCAAGCTGCCTGGTGGGTGCTGGGAACTGAACCTGGACCTCTTCAAGAACAAGTGTTCTTAAACCCTGAGCCATTTCTCCAGCTTCCTTTATCACATCTTAATGTTAGGGTGATGACAATGTATCACAGACACAGCAGTTCTTGTGGCAAGGAACACGTGTGTCCTAGGGGCATGGTTGTCAAGTGTCTCACGGCAACAGACTGCCCTTCAAGAACTCTCAACTGGCACAAGATGAGGCACAGACAGGTTTTGCCAGCCTGGGGCCTGGGAACTCCCTGGGTTCAGAACAGATCCAATAGGTGGGTGCTACAAGGTAAAGAATAGGTGCACAGGGCTGGGTGTAAGCTAGGTCCAGGCCTGCCAAGATAGCCCTGGTTGTCCTAAAGCTCAATATAGACCAGGCTGGCTTTGAATAAAAAAAAAAAGATCCATCTGCCTCTGCCTTCTGAGTCCTGAGATTAAAGGCATGCACCACCATGCCCAGTGAGAAGTATAGAGTTTCAATTGCAGATTGAAGAGTCAACACTGACATGGGAAATGCATGCCTGCCTTTATATGGACAGTAAGGTTAGGCATCTGTAATAAATTCCGTATCTTTGAAAGTCATGGTTGACAGGGCTAAAGGAGACCCCAGGAGGCTATGGGAAGAGCCTTAGGGCTTGGTAAGGCTGGAAGTCTGGCTCTAGCTAATGGTGGGACCCTAAAGTCAGAAGGGGCCATTGGGTGTCAGAACTAGGAGGTTCTGCTGAAGGAAGTAGGTCCTTAGTCAATAAATTTCAGGCCCACACCTAAAATGTTCAAACTTTACCCCAGATCATGCCTGGTGGACAGTATTTTCAGACCCAGAAGAGACCTCCAGAGCCAGGCCCTGGCCACCCCTTTGAAAGCCTCCAACTCTAGCTACCGTCAGAAAACCGAGGCCCTGTGGGAACTGATACTAAGAATGGTTTTTATTTTCCCCCAAGATGCAGGTAACAGGGAGAACTCTGGGGGCTACAGAGAAGTGTGACGCCAGGGTTATCCCCAGCACCAGGAAAGGCAGGCAACCAGAGGCCCCAGGGTGTACCACTGATGACTTCACTAACAATGGGTTCCAGCCTTGTGCAGTCCTGGAAGGCAGTTTCCTAGTACACGGGCAGGTCAGCACATCTGCAGAGAACAGTGTGGGGTAACGGGCGAGAGAGTGTCTTGAATGCTAATGGGGCCCTGTGTCCTGACCCTGTGCCAACAGCTGGAAGTGACTGATGCCTCAGGACTGCATCTCCATCCACCATCCTCCCCCTGACACCAGAGCACAAGGCCTCCAAGGGGAACAGGACTCACCCTGGACTCCGTCTATTGACAGAAGCAACAGCAGGGAAGGAGAAACTGGAGCTGGGAAAAATGCTCTTAGGGTCTACTCTCAGGCTCCAACAATGCTGGTCTATTACCGTTCTCCGTGCATCCTTAGTGCTGACATTTTATAGACAATTTCCAAAACAGGGCCCTGCCATTTCTGGATTATATTTCAGCTGTAACTTTTAAGTCTAATTATTTGCGCTGACAACCCCCTATAATAGGGCGGTGCGGCGCCCAGAGGCATCAGCATTCAGTGGAGTGACAGCCTAATCGCAGGGGGAGGCAGCCCCGCAATCTGCATTCACTTGCGGAAATTTCTCTGATGAAAATAACACAACATTAAGGAGGGGATAGGGGGCAGGATCCACTGTATCAAGATAAAATAACTCTTTAATAAATAACCTTGTGGCTGCCGCAGAGCAGTAATTAAATGCTGGCACACCCGGCACACAGTTTTAAGTAAAGCTAGAAAAATGTAAGATGCAATTATCAGCACCAAACAAATTACCAGCCCGGCAAATCCCCCCGGAATATTTAGAAACTCATTTCTCCTTCCCGTTAAATATTTGTGTATGTGCTTATTTTTGGTGGGACCACAGGGTGGGTGGAGGAAGGAACAAAGGACGCAGAGGGTAGGTAAAGGAGTGTGTGTGGAGTGGCTGCAGACCGGGCTGTCTGCTGACTATTTTCTGAATGCCCTGGCAGATCCGCCCGGTCAGCGAAATGGTGTAACTGAAATGCCCCAGAGCTCTGGAGTGCATATGGATGGAGGCTTATGCTGATATCTGAGCCCAGGCTGCAGCCCTCCTCCTGACCAGCTCCCTTGTCCTCCTGGAGTAAACTCAAAACCACAGATCAAGATGCAGAGGGCACCTGGTAGCTTGGGTCTGCCCTAAACTTCCTTGGACACCCAAAGCCCATTGAACAGGAGAGTTACTCTGACACTTTAGATCACAGGATATGTAAAGGACCACTAGCCCCTTGCTGGCCCAGTACTGGAGAGTAGAGGCCTGGCTCCAATCAGACTGCTCTGGGAGAGGATCCAGGGAGTTTCTAAAAGCCCTGCACAACCTACAGTTGAGCTGAACTGCTGCTCAAGGCCCCAGCAAATTTCAGTTGACAATTCAGTCACTATAGGAATAAGCAACCTGGATCTGAATGTCCAGTGCCACTGCCCAGCATGGGGCTGAGGGTTTTAGCTGGCTAGAAAGTCACATATACTCTATTCTCAAAGAGGAACAGAGGCTGGTTGGGAAGCTCAGTCAGAGAGGTCTGGGCAGGCGGGATGACCTTGGTTTGGACCTGGCATGAGACAGAAAAGATACAGTGATGGGGCACTTGCTCAGGGTGCCAAAGTGATGCCACTTGCCTTGTATCACAGGCACCACTGTCTTTGTGAGGTAGACCAAAGCTGGTCTTAAGTCTCAAACAGCCGGTCTGCTTGATGGAACATTGGTAAGGCTCTGGGGGCCTCAAGGACAGGGCAGACACTGCAGGGCTATGTCGCATACTGCAGGATCTCAAGGGACAACTCACTCTAAATTAGCTTCTTCCTATTGTCTCCGGTAGTTTTGGCTTCTCTTAGGCAAACATGGCCTACATAAGGGTGGGGAGATGGTAGAAGCTTCTCCAACCCACTGTACATGTCAAGCACTTCAGCCTTTATAATCTCTCTGACCACAGCTCCCCACAATCGTTCTTGACCTCTACCTGGAACGACAGCTAGCCTGGCCTGGGTGCAAAGGTGGGGTGCAGTTTGGTGCCATGCACCATGCATGCGTGACCACTCCAGCAGCAGAACCTGGCTAAGGGGACATGCAGACACAGTGCATCAGGGACTCAAGCAGCAGGAGCATGCAGGGAAGAAGGCCTGCCCACCCATCCCTGGTCCTGCCTGCCAGCCAGCCCAAACAGTGATGAGCAGAGGCCAACTGGCGGGCAGGCATGGCTGGAGCGAGCCTGAGGGAGTTGACCAAGCCCGCTGGTCCCAACTGACGGGGCACAGTTGGTGGGCGAACTGTAGATGGATAAGAAGTGAAAAAGACCAACCTTCTCGCTGATCTGAGAGATGAGAGTTTGGGTTGATGGCAGAGTGCGATGAGGATGAGGAGGGAATAAAAAAAAGACAAGGAGAAACACAGAGAGAGTAAAAACAGGCCAACCTTCATCTGCCCACACAGCACAGAGACAAGACAAGACTCCTGTGCCCCTCGCACACACACGTGCACACAGGTGCACACGGACCACGCCGCTCACAAAAGACTCAGGACTCATGGAGGGACACAGTGGACAGACCTAGGGCCCACCAGCAGGTGCCAGGGACGATGAGGGCAGAACTAGTAGGGGTAGAAGTGGGGCATGGGCCAGTCCCATACCTCACACACCCTCGCAGCTCAGACAGACCTGGTAAAGTGGGCTCTGAGGTCAGGGCCCACCCAGCTCACAAACCCATCAAGGCACACAAGCCACTACGGCCCCACCATGAGGAAGCCCCATGCTGCACAACACCAGTGTGAGGAGCACGTCTGGATGCCTGTGGGAAGGAAGACTGGGTGGTAACACCCTCATTTCAGACAGCAGTGGCTCAGGTGCCAGGTCCCTGAAAAGAATGAGGAGGATGGTAGTGTGGTATAGGTAGGCCACGTTTTGCCAAGGGCAGGGCTCTGCCTTGGCCCAGGAAACTGTATGCCTGAGAGCTGGAGGGGAGACACGCCGTGGATGGAAGGAGAAAATGAGTCACTCAGGGAAGGAGTCAGATGGTGATGGAGAAAGAGGCTGGTCCACCCAGCGTGCCTGGGCCTGCTAGACTGTGGGTGGAACTGCAGGCAACTGTGAACAAAGTCAGATGTAAATTCATGATGTGTGTCTCCCAGCGTTATCCCAACAGAAAACCAGGCAGCCGACTCTCATGTGTTTCCTGTGCACCTGGCAGCAGCTGGGAGCTTTGTGTGTACTGCCCCTTTGGTGGTAGCAGCCCTAGGGCCACAGAGACGCAGGCAGAGTCCTGACAGTTTGGGGAACAAGAGGGAGTATGTGGGGAAGCTAGGTCTGAGAAGATGAGTCAATAGATACAGAAGAATAAAGTTAGAGATGGAGACAGAAGCCCTTTGGAGGCAGCAATCCTGAGCAGAGGGTTTCCACAGAGACAAACTGCCACTGGGTACAAACATCTGAAGAGTTGGGGCTATTTAGGCTCATTTGACTAAGAGGCACTACTGGTACCTGGCTGGTTTGGGATGCTTCTAAAACGTCCTACTATGCAAAGAATAGCCCTCAACAGAGATGTATCTAGTCTAAAATGCCAGCAGTGCTAAAGTTAAGAAACCCCTGAGCTATTATCCACACTGGCCCAAATCAGGAGGCCCAGACCCTGACAGACTTGGAGACTTCTATCTCCGGGTGGTAATAGGAACCACTATGGAAGGAAGTTTTGAAGCCACTATGTTGGGAGACAAGAGGCCAGGAGACCGGCACTGGGGTGGGGCGGAGTTCTTCCATGCCAATCCACCCACATGCAGAGTTCCAAATACAGAGCTGGTGGGGGTGACACAGGTTGTCCTAGAGCACTCTTTGGGGCAGATGATGTTTCGCTAGGCATAAAAAGAAAACTGGAACCACCATGGGGCAAGGGTCCCAAGGAGCAGGGCTTTTCTTTTTTTTTTGGTTTTTCGAGACAGGGTTTCTCTGTGGTTTTGGAGGCTGTCCTAGAGCTAGCTCTTGTAGACCAGGCTGGTCTCGAACCTAGCCTCTGCTAGCTAGGTTCCACCTAGCCTCTGCCTCCCTAGTGCTGGGATTAAAGGCGTGCGCCACCAATGCCCAGCCTAGAGCAGGGCTTTACTTATGTACACAAATACTAGACCTAAAGGGCTGGCATGGATTTAGGAGGGTTCTAGATACGAGGTAGTGCAGGGGTGGGGAGAGGCAGCAGAAACCTGGTTGGCCGTGCTAGATTATAGACAGGAAGGACCAAGGGTAAAGGAACCCCTATATTCCCCCACCACCCAAAGCTCTTTCAAGTGGACTTTATCCCAGGAGATGGGATAAGGCAAGATCCAAGTCAATTATATATGGACGTGGGGACTCTGGAGGTAGGGATGCTCCAATGAGTTAAGATCTCCTGGTCAGTGCCCTAGCGGCCACCTCCACCCAATTCCACAGATAATTACCACCTGCCACTAGGGCCACAGCCAGCCTGACAGTGCTAGCTGATGCGTTGTCTATCCAAGATGACCATGCCAACCTTTTTGAATCTGGGTGGCTTTTTCCTGCTTTGGTATTGCCTCTGGCCGCTCTATCCTAGAAAATGGCCAAACAATGCTTAAACACCTGTCTTAAGGCTCTGCCTGGGGTCTCCTCTCTCTGGTGTAGTCACATGCAGACAAGGGCTGCCTCAGTGAAGCCAGGGACTGTACACGCTGTGGTTGACAAGCAAGGAAGCTGGTTACTGTGAAGAGTCATTTCAGTCGCTAACATCCCAGAGGGACTGGGGTGAAGGCTGTGCTTCTTATATCGCTACTCTCTCAGCCTTCAGGGAAGTGTTTGGGACCTTGGCCTCTGTCTGGACGGTATCCCTAAAGACAGAGTGGGTCATCTAAACTGAACTGGTTTACAGGACACCTAACAACAAGGGGCTTCCCAACTCCCACAAAAAATCATGATGAGCCCAAAACAAAGAGCTCCTCTGCCTGCACTGGACCACTCACCTAACTGACTGACACCAGTGACCTCGCCCTCTCTAGAACCAACGTGTAACCTGGGGGCACGGCAGGTCCTCAGGAAGTAGCTAGCAGCTTGCTTCTCTCTGCCTTGAGTAAGCAAGTCTACCAACCTGCTCTGAAAGTAAGGTGGGTCAGTGCTATCACTCAGGCTCCATGAGCTAGAGGAAGGGCAGACCGTACTCAAAAAGATGAGGGACAGAATCATTGCTGCAGGGAAGCTGGGTCTCCTCAATGAGTCCCAAAGAGGGGCAACTTAACTTTTAATGCTATCCATTTGTGCAGGAGGATTAGATGAAGGTGCAGTGTGGGCAGAGGGTTTCCATGGCCTCACCTGGGTACCATGTTCTCTAGACTATCCCATGTGTTCTCAGAGGGCCAAGGTTGTCAGCTTTGATCCCCTTGGGCTATGAACAGAGAGGCTGGGCACACCAAAACAATCCCCAGACTCTTCAGCTGTAGACCCACTATACACAGCACACAGTCCATTTAGCCCCAACTAGGACTGCCCAAGGGAATATACCCATAGGTGTTTGCAGCTATCTCAGCCTTACCCCCAACATGAGGGGTGGGGCTGGTGACAGAACACAGGAGGCTCCAGGGAGGCCCACCTGGTCCATTACTGAGGCCTGTGGGATCCAAAGTTCAGAACCAGGAACCTGGAGCCCACCCTGCTGGGAGTAAGCAGGAAAGTCAGGTCAGGCATGCATATTCACATGCAAACACATGTGTCTATATGCTCCCCTCCCCCAGGATAACACACACACACACACACACACACACACACACACACACACACACACACACACACACACCAATGTCTGCTTGGAAGGCGGCTCCAGACTCCCATAGGACTCCGGGCCCAGGCAGCAAGGACCTACAAGAGATACAAATGATCCCCAGGGGTAGTGGTGGGGGTGGGGTGAGTGTCTGCTTTCCCAGGGGCCTGAAGGGAAAGAAGGCAAGTAGTGGCAGCTGCTAGTAGACTGCCCAGTGGGAGCTACAGAGGTGGCGGCTGCTAGCACTGCTGAAGAAAGAGGTGGGGAAAGAAAGGCTAGGATTGTGGAGTCCCTCCAGTGTCTGCACCAAGGTTTCCAGGCAGCATGCCTGGCAGCTGACATTTGGCTCCAAGGTGACAGAGCCAGGTGTGGCCAAGTTCTTACCTCGAACATATAGGTTCGCAGGGGCCGAGTATCGTGTGCCTGCTGAGTTGGTTGCCACACACTCGTACTTGCCTTGGTCAGACTCCTCGCTGCTCTCAATCTGCAAGGCACCTGTGGGGACACAAGAGAACAGGTCAGTCGTGGTTCATGTCAAGTGTGGCCTGGAACATGGAGGTCCCACTGCTGTGGCTCACCTGGACCATAACCTAGGGCCTGTGTGGCTTCCGGGAAGCTCTTTCTGATAAGCCATGTCTCTCTAAGCAAGAATCAAGAACTTGTACTTTGAAGCAAGATGTCCTTACTATGGGCCCGTCCCTTAGGAGCTGTCCACAGAGTGCCCACCACTGTCCCAAGAGTCCTAAGGCCTGTTCACCAGTATTCATGTCTATCAGTTCTCTTGTCCCAAAATCTATAAACCCCCAGGCCTAGAAATTCCTAAACAAGCAATGTCCTTGTCTGCAAGAGCCTGAGTGAGACACTGTCACCTACTTGGAAGGGGCTTGTCTTGGGGCTTAGTGCCCAGCAGCCTCTGCCCCACACTCCCACCATCTCCTTCCACTCTACCCCCACCCTGCTAGCCCCACCCATTCCGGCTACTTTCCTCAGTTTGGTCCTGCTAAAGTGCTTCGACCCACCAAGGCTTCTGCATAATTCAGAAGGCTAATGGAGACTATAGCTCCCACTTGGGCCAGCGCCTTAAGGGGTTGCTCTGGCCACAGACGGACAGACAGGAGCCAAGGCTGGGGGTGCGGGTAGCTGAAAAGACCCTCTTTGAGGATGTATGAAATTTGCATTTGGGACCTGTCCTGCCAGGTCAAGTGAGTGAACCCCAAGGTGAAGGGCCATATGCATTTATCACCCCCCCAACCCTACCCCAGCAATAAACTCTTGAAAACTGCTAGTGAAAGCATACTGGGCAAGCTATCTATGACAGAGAAACTCACAGGGCAAAGCACCACACCCCTCCCTGGAACAATTTGACAGACAATTACACCCACACAGGACAGTCCAACGGACAGCTAATAACCCCCACAGGACACAGTCTGACAGAAAACCACCTCCTTCATGAACAGCTGGGACAGCTCTAAAGGGCTTCTTCCTCCACCCTGACTGACAATCACGCCTACACAGGACAGACAGAACCGGCCAGGCCCCACCTAACCGGACAGGACAGGAACCCCAGAGGGAATTCCAAGCTGTGTTTGCACAGCCCAGGTCTAGGAGTAGACACTATGGGTCCAAGCTACAGCTCCTTCAAAGCCTGCTCTTCGTCTTTCCACCATCATCACCCAGGGCAGCAGGAGGGGCTGTGCACACCAGGAGGCTGAGTGAGGGCTATAGGTAGAGCAGGAGGGAAAGCACACAAGGGGAAAGGGCTGCCCCAGCCTCCCCACGGGCATCAGGGCGTATCAGAGCACAAGCCAAATACCCAATAAGGGCAAGACAAGCGCCGACTGGCAGCCAACATATCATGTACATGGGATGAATGGACACTGCTACAGCAAACGGCTACTCAAGCAGGTGAGGATCAGGGCCCTGGCTAGTGGGGGTTGTCCAAGGTCAGCTCAACAGAGGTTTGGGGGAAACAGGAAGCTGGTGCCACAAGTTGAAGACAGGAAATAGTACCTGGTTTGGGGGTTACAAACGATGGAAGAAAGTCTCCCATGACAAGAGCCAAAGTGTGGTCAGGAGACCTCTGCTAGCTAGTTATGTTTGTCAGCTTGACATAAGCCAGTCATGTGGGAAGAGGGAACCTCAATTGTGAAAAAAGCCCCCATTAGATTGGTCCTTAGATAAGTCTGTGGTTAATAACTGATATAGGAGGGCCTGGCTCACTGTGGGTAGTGCAAGTGCTGGGCAGGTGGTCCTGGACTGTATGAAAAAGCAAGCTGAGCAACCCATGGAGAGCAAGTCAATAAGCAGCTCTCTTCCACTGTTTCTACTCCTGCTTGAGTTTCTGCCCTGACTTCCCTCAATGACAGACTGTAATCAGGACACACTGGCCAAATAAACCCTTTCCTCCCCAAGTCGTCCTTGGTCATGGTGTTTATCACAGCAATAGAAAGCTAACTAGGACAAGACCCAATATAGACCCTGGAGTCTATTTGTACACAGACATCTCCAAATCTTTATCGACACTCAGACCCAGTAGCAGGGAAAGCAGGGCCAGCATGTGCTAAGTTGATGAGCAGAGAGATACAGAAAGGGGAGGAGAACTGAGTCCTGTCGTCAGGGTGACAAGTAACATCCCATGGGAGGCAACTACCCTCAACTCCAACTTCTGTCCTGAGCACTCTTAGCCTTGAGCCAGGGTCTAGATGTGCCCACAAATGTTGACAAATGTGGGAAGAAATGACGGGATAAAAACAGAAACTACCATCTGTACATGACAAACTGTCTATATATCCCCATTCTCCTGTAAGTCTCTCGGCCCTGAGGGTAGGTGGTCCTGGCTCCAATTCTAAGAGGAGGAGAAGTACTTGAGAGATGGTTGAGTCAGACTTGAACCATGATCTTTAGGAATCCAGAATCTATGCTTTCTCACCAACAGGTTGCCCTGTTACATGAAAGCAGCTTGAAGGGACTGCAAGCCAACAGGTCAGGTGACCTAGTTATGCACGGGCTTGTTTATTTTCCTATTGCCATCTAACATAATCTAAAATCTGTAGTCCTTGCTGCTGAAGAGATATAGGGGATCCTCATTTGACCACATGACCAAGATATTTAGGATATTAAAAGGAAAGCCAAGTAGTAACTGAGGACTTTAAGAAAAAAGGTTCTTGGCCCTGAAGAGATGGCTCAACACTGGCTGCTCTTCCAGAGGACTGGGGTTCAATTCCCAGCGCCCACATGGCAGCTCATAACTGTCTACAACTCCAGTTTGAAGGGATCTGACATCTTCACACACAGTATATACAGGCAAAACATCAGTGCACACAAAATAAATAAATCTTCAAAAAGAAAGAAAGAAAGAAAAAGGTTCTTAAGAAAGTTGCCAGTCTTGGTCACGCTCCCTAACTTACAGGAAGTGTCTCCATCTATGCCAGCCTTAGGGACAGGCTAGGCTTCACTATGGGAACCAAATGGATCCTTCTGTGGGGCTGGCCTAGAAGGCCTGGTAGCAGGGCTTGCCATCCTGGGAGGTCTCGGCTGGTATCTCCACAATGCAGACTTGTAATGGATGAGTCCACAGGAGGGAATGACTGAGAGTGGAGGTGTGTGGTGGCTGGTGGTATTGTGGGGCTGAACTGGAGATGAAGAGACTGGAGAGGTCGGGATGGGTATGGGGAGGTGACGGACTGGACGGGATGGAGTGGAGGTGACCAACGGCGACAGTAGTGGCGTGGCGTGGTGTGGTGTGGCATGGCGAGATGCACGGACAGCATTCTTACCTCTGATTGGTGAACCACCTGGTGAGGTAATTTGAATGCAAATAAGATCAGAGAGAAACATTAGTACAAAAGGAAGGAAAGCCACAAAAGCCAAATCAGATAAAACAAAACACCAGGAAGGGCCTTAGCTATATGGAGAACTCGAGGTATCAGTTTAGGTGACTCAGGTGTTGTGTGGGCAAGCAACAGGCTGGGCCAAGCTGAGTGTGGGTGGAGCATGTCCCCTGGGTCAATGGCACAGCTCTGAGGAAGTGAAGGGCAGAAGGAGGTATCAATAGGAGTCAGGAAGGCTGGACTGGGCTCCTGTGACCCTTGCTGGCTGGTTGATGGAGGGGAAGGGGAAGAGGTGATACCCACTCTAAAGATTACCCAAACCCACTGGGGTAAGAGTTGGAGGAAAGCCTTCATCAGAACAAAACCAGGGCATTTAAGCAGTCAGGGTTAAGAGGAGAGCTCACATAGGTTACCATGGACCAGGGCTCCCCAAACACAGACCAGCCCTGGCATCCAACAGTGGAGGTGTGGGACTCAGTGACACTCACAGTCCAGTGGCTGACAGCCCACAAAACCCACCTGACCCTATTAAGGACAGAGTGATTGGAGTTCCCCAGCCTAACTGGTGAGAGGCAAAGGGCCAGCGCCCACCCCTTGATTGTCTGGTGCCTCAGAGCCCTGGGATCAGCAGCCAAGAGGGACAGGCACTTGCCTTCCAAAGCCAGGTTTATTATGAGGCCTGAGCAGGTTTGCCTTCCAATACGTGCCTCTCCCGAGACTCCCACTTCAACCACTGGAGCCAGGAACCTGTAGACAGACCCAGGTCCAAGTCTATCCACCCACTGGCTCCTTTGGCAGGGTGGGTTGGAAGTGTTCAAGGCCACAGATCAGTTCCTGTCTCATTGAACTTGGCAACACCCACCTGGAAAAATAACCATCTCTACACACAAATGAGGAAACAGAGGCCTGGAAACATTAAGAGGCTTGGATATGAGGTAGCAGGATGTGGCCCATCTAACTCAGGGCCTCCCCACTGGACACCCTGAAGTTATGGAAGCTAGAAGGAAAGGCGGTGGCTCGGACAGGAGTGTATGTGACCCAACAGGTAAAGTGAGAACCATTATAACGATTCTCCATGTATAGCCCAAAGGTCTACGGGGGGGACCCAGAGAACCCCTTAGGGGGTCCACTAGAATAAAACCTACAATTAGTTTCTACACTATTAAGACTGGGGGTGGTGGAGTACGCCTGTAAGCACTTGGGAGGCTGGGACAGGATGACCGTGGCAAGTTTCAGGACAAGCTGAACTATATAATGAGTATCACACCAGCCAGTAAAGACCTGGCTTCAAAAACAGGGAAACAATTATTGGCCTTATTTAGCCACTTTCTCTATGAATATATAGTAGCATTTCCTGGAGGGCACACAACCTATAAAACCATAACAGGCTAAATGCAGCCCCATTTAAGCTCTACATTAACAACAAGGTTTTTCTTACTAAATATTTTTTTTTGTTTTAGGATATATAATTATCTTTTTTAAATTTTAGAATGTTATTTAACACTTAATAGTTTTAAATTATTTTAAAATAATTACTAAATACTTAAAAAATTTTCACCTTAAATATCTAGCATAGTAAACATCAATAGGTATCATCCAGATAAACAGAACCACTTTAAGGCCCTCTGAATTAAAGTTAGCAATATTGAGACCAGAAAGCCGACAACCACTGACCTCCTGCGGCCTAGGTGCAACCTAGGGTAGTGTATACTGCCTAGCACTGGAGCCCTGAGCCTGTGGCTTCCGCTCTTTTTACATGCCCTACTGACTTCTGGGAATCGTACTCTGCCTGCCAAATGGAGAACCTGCCCTATTCACTTCACTAGACAGGTATATGGGATTGAAGGGGCCAAGAATCAGCCTCCCCAGGAGAGCCATGCCAATAAGCTCAGAAATTGTAATCACACACTGACTATGCTTCTGGAAGACCCAGCCAAACGAAGATCAGAGTGGAATACACGAGCACTTCCAGTCCGAGCTAGGGCCAGCCAGCACAATGAGAAGTCACAAGCATCTCACCAGAGAGGCCAAAGGCCTCCTCCTGCAGCCAGAGCAGTCATCTCCACTTGACACCACTGGGTGGTGGGCATGTGTAGAAGGCGTGGCTGGCTCTGTGGGTCAGTGAGGTGTGCTATATAGTGGCACATTTAGGCTATAAGGAAGCACAAGAGAGCCCTGTTCAGGCCTGGCAGAGCTTATGGGCTAACAGCCCCCACTCAGGACCCAGCCCTGGATACCACAGGTGGTGAGGCTGCTGTGGCTAAGGTTCTGTCACAGCCACAGGAGGCCATTCTCTCTGCACTAGTCCCTCTTAGACCTGCCTCAGGTCTCAAGCTCAAGTGGCCCATGAGGCTATTGTGGGAGCATATCACATTGCTACAGCAGGAAAAGAACCCTTCATGCTGCGCTCACACCTAAGCTGTGCACACTGCCAGCCCTTGGTCCCGGGTCACACCATATGCAGATGCACTATGGTTCAGGTCAGAGATACTAGAGGTACTGTGGGGACTGCCAGAGGGGCTGAGGTCAGGACAGCCAAGGTCTGGAACTCTGGTGGGATGTGACTGCTTCTCAGGCTCCAGGTTTAGTGTATGCTCTTAGAAGGCAGCAAGGTTACCTCCCAGGAGAGCTCCCAGACCCTAGTTTCTACTGGGGGACCCTCCGACCTGCACAAAGTGAACATGATAATTATGGCCTGTCCTACTTCAAGACTCAGTGGTGGTAGAGGGTAGAAGAGCACCCTGTGAACTGTTGGTGATGTAAAAACCACAAGGGTTCTTGTAAATATACAGTGTATAGGGGACACCCGCTCTATGAAAGGGTGTATCCACACGGCTCCACCCCAAGCACTGGACACACAAGCACCCCCTGGCACACACACTCTTATCCTTAAGTCACAGTTCCCTGGTGGCAGGAAAGGTCAAATGAGTAGATACCCTCTTCAGTGACAAGTCCCAAAGGTCAATAAAAGAATTCTTCAGTGAGGACTTAGAGAGCACTGGCTATGGTGGGGAAGGCCTCCCATACCCAGTCTAGGTAAGTAGGTCTGGAGACAAATGGTGAAAACTGCAGCTCCTGCGGGAGTAGCCAGAAGTTGGGTACAGTGGAGGAAGCTAAAGTGAGGAGAGGGCCAGGTGGGTAAGGATGGGTCAGTGTTGTTCCCTGCAAGTGGGAAGTGGCAGGAGGCAGGACCAGAGCCTTTATCATAAACCTGGCAGCAAACTGTCACTGTGTCCTTAATGCAGCTTAATGCAGCTACTTTGAGAAAACTGACAATTTAACTGAGGTCAGTGAACTAATAAGGGTGTATGTAGATAGGACAGGGTGAGATAAAGCTGGCCATATAGGCAGGGTGCCTTGACCAGGAGCACGTATCTGACAACGCAGGCAGGGTCAAGGGTTATAAGCCCAGGGTCCAGCATAGCATGGCTTTCATAGTCTAGGAGGAAGATGAATAGATAATACCAACAGTTGCTAGAAGACAGTTTTCAGAGTCTGGGGCAGGGAGAATGGTGGTGTCCCGGGATAAGACAGAGGCAACAGAAAGAGAAGAGGGCCAATTTGAGAGCCACGTGGTGATACATAAAGAGGCTATGTGGTTCCTTATTGGACAGAGAGTTAGGTCTCTTTCAGGTTTAGGGGTGGGGACCTGCCACTCATGGAGAAAGGGTCAGTGGGAGCAGGGCATGACTGTTTATAAAGGAAGTCACTGTTCGTCCAGGACAGGGGGACATCCGGAAGGCACTGAATGTGGGCCCTGGAGCTCACACAGGATGTTTGTGCTGTGCTGACCAGTGGGGGTACAGATAAGGAGGTGGTGAGTGAAGCACCAGGAGCAATGGGCTTGCCTGCCAGGGGACGGACTATGTCAGAGCAAGCATGAGGCTGGCAGGTCTATGAGCTTGAGGAACCAGCACTTCATGCGAGGGTATCAGGACAGCTAGAGGCAAGTGTAGGGTAGTGAAGCCCAAGGGAAGGCAGGAGGGTTTGCTCAAGAGGAAGGGCTGTCAGCCACTGTGAGGACAAGGAGAGAGAGGCCTGAGCAGCATCCAGTGGAGTGATGGGCAGGGGAGGGGTGGCATGGGGTCTGGCACACAGTAAGCACTACATAAATACTTGATGAACAAATGCTGGAGACGCTGGGCCTTCCCAGAACTGCTGCCTGCCGCAGACAGTCAATGCCATTCTGGGGGAGGAGTCAAGCCCGTAGGGAGGACCGTCTGGCAGCATGGGGAACCTGCCTGGGGCACCCATGAGCAAATTCGGGGGAGACGAGCCATGCCGGCCGCTGTGCTGTGCTGGGCAGCAGCCACAAACGCTGCCGGACCATTTCCTGCCTTGATTATGGCTGTTTTAATTAACTGCACTACAGCTGCCTCCATCTTGTTGAGTTTTAATTAAATTAAATGAGCTAACACTTCGTGGGCTGTCTCAGGCGGCCGTGGCTAGGGCCGGAATCCTGCCCTGCTGGGTGGCTCATCACTCCCTCTTCTCCTTGGGCACCAAGATGGTGTGGGCCTGATGGGAGATGCTGGAGAGGAGCTGGGAGTGGTGAACCAGCAGAGCCCCAAAAGAGGCCGTCACATCCTTCATGATGTTGACATCACAGCTGACAGACAGCAGGAGTTCAAACCAAAGCTGGGCATACCAACAGTGGCCTACCTTCTCCCAGCCAGCAGGACTTCTGGAGCCAAGTCTGTGGGTCTGTCCTGAGCTGCTATGGGGTGTAGAACGCAGCCCAGCTGATTCTGAGCCTCCTTTCCCACCCACTCCATTTCCACAAAATCAGAATCAATTTTCTTGGCGGGAGCCTCACGGGCAGATCGATCAACGGGGCGACACCTCCCTCCTGGTCACAGTGGCATCCTTGTTCCCAGGGCTCCAAGGTGGCTCGACTGAGATATCCATAGGAGACAAGTGGCTCTGGTGGCCAAAGGACAAGGCAGATCCCCCTAGTCTTAGGCTCTTAAGGTCCATTTGATGCCTGATGAATCAAGCATTACTGGCTCCTTCCCCAGAAACCCTTGCTGCCTAGAGAAACAGAGATGTAGGCTGAGCTGTGGGAAAAGTAGATGAAAACCCAGGGGCACCTTCCTCAGGCCTGCCGTGATGGCATGTTATGCATGCTTGGAGGAGCAAAACTGGCCCAAAGTGTGGCATCTGACAATCCCAGAAGAGTCAGGATAGAACTTGCCACCACATACTCTTCCCTAGGCAAGATTTGGTCCATGACACTGCTCAGCCTGCCTTTCGAAGTTCATCCTCCCAACACCTAACTGGACTATGCTAGAAGGTGTCTTCCCCAAGGTATCCATGGGACCTTAACTCTGCCCTCAGCTCACCTGAGCGCAGCTGCTTGATGCGGCCGTTGCTTGAAGTGGGGTCCACAGGAAGGAAGTCTTTGAACCAAGAGATCTCAGGGTCTGGAGTCCCACTAGCTGCACATAGCATGGTGGCGGTACGAGCCTTCTCCACCACCTTCAGTTGAGGGCCCATGTCAATGGTTGGGAACCCAGACGGCAACTGGTCCTCTGCAGACAAAGCGTGACATGTGCATTAGGACTGGCCCTGCTTGCCCCTGACTTCCAGGTTAGCTGGGACCCACAGTACCCTTCTCTTCCCCATCCCTGACTTCTAAGAATGAGCCCTACCCCAGATGAAGAGTCAAGAGACCTAGGTCCCTTTTGGCAAGGCAGGAGCTGCAGGAGGGCCTGCACCACCACATCCCTGCTGGGGAGTTTCCAAGTCTGGGAAGCACAGACTGAAGACGTCAGCACTTATCTCTCTAGGTCCTGGGAAGAACAGAGATCAATGCTCTGCCGGCTGCAGCTGAGAGTGCTATATGGACACAGGGCGGGGGAGGCAGGGGAGAGAGAGCTCCCAAAGCATCACCAGCCACAGTCCATAGAGGCTCTGTGCTTGTTCAGCCTCCGCTTCCTTGTCGGCACACATGACACCGTTCCTTGGCCTGCATCGCTTCAGCAGTGTGGCAGAGCCCCAGGTCACTGACCCTGGGCACCCTGCCCTATCAATGATCTAACTCTAGAGTCCTGCCTCTGACCATTCTTTACTGCAGCCTTGACCCTCGGCCTTCTTTCTCCCTCAAACCTGACCCTGAAAACCATGATAAGGCCTAAGGACCATGTCCAAGTATGTGCTGGCTAAGAAGACAAAAAAAAAAAAAAAAAAAAAAAAAATCCCTTTTTTTTTTCTCTCAACTTTTTCTCGAGTTGGCGACTCACAGAGGAAATCACTTCCACTCTACCCATTCCCACCTCACATAGGTTTCTGAAGCAGCCCTAATGGGCTGAGACAAAGCCACCCAATCATCACCTCTCAGAAGCACCAAGAACTGAGAAGATAGGCACTGGACCAGTGTAGACCATGGGGGACTCCCATCTCTACCACTACCAATCATCTCTAGGGTCTGCATGTGCTCTTTACTCTCTATTTTCCATCTGTCTACTGGGTTTAGGTGTCCATCATGTAGAGATATCTTGAAGACTACATCAGAAAAAGAACATAGGGCACTGGGGAGTACCTGACACAGAACCTGCACCCAATGACTGTTAGAAGTTATAATTAGCCAGGCCTGAACCACTGAGGCAGACAGGTACTGAAACTATAGCCTGAGGACCCTTCCCCAATATAGGCTAGTAAGAAGTCCTTTCTACTAGAACAAAACCATCAAGTGTTCTCCAGAACTCGGCAGTCCCTCTGCTCTCCCTAAGCTTGGTTCTAGTCACACCCAATGAGGGCTCAGGGAATGTTTGCCTTTGTCTATCTTTTGGCAAAAGTTAGGCCTTGCAGTGAGGAAAGGAGGCACAACTCTGGGCTTCCCTCTCGAATGCCCAGCACAGGGTTAATGTGTGAGAACATTTGTTGAGGACAGGTTCCCATGCCAGGAAGACTACCCTCAGAAGGGAGAAATGTAAGGGGCAGGTGGGAGCACCAGCTTTCCCTGCTGACTTGAGCCCTAAGGGAGCAACTAGGGGCACAGACATGAGATGAAGCTAGAGGAGCCACAGCAGGCAGAGGAATCCCATTAAAGTTGCAACTTCCAGGGACATCCTAGAAGGGTGTCTGGCTGGGACACAGGAGAACTCTCAGCATGGCCCAGCCTTCCCTGCCTTGGCCAAGAACAGGCTATACACTTTCTACTCACAGCTCTACAAACTCTGGATGTACATGCTAGGTCTCCTCGGCTGTAACAATAATCCCACGGTGCCCTGACTCTCAGCTCTAATTCTTGAAAAGGATTATATTAAACATTGGCAAGAGCACAGAAGGAAGATGGAGATGAGGGCTGCAGGGGCACAGCTTCCTTTGGCCTGCAAGACCTGAGGTCTATGCCACCCTCCCCACCCCTTCCAGCAGCTGAAGATGCGCAAGACTGCTGGAGCTGTTCACTGACCAGGGCACCAAGCTTGTTCTTCCCAGGTCTTACTCCTATCTGCTTGAACAAATGGGGCTCAGGTTGAGGGGTGGCTAGGTCAGAGCCCAGGAGTTATCGAGCCTCTACTGCCTATCTGCCAGGAGGTACGAATCAAAAATGAAAGCAGTGCATATGCTTGCAGGCCCGTATCCCAAGAATTCTTGACACAGGGAAGGTCTTTGGGACCTATGCCAAATTAAGGACAATTAATTTTCCTCCCTCAATTATCACGCCCTCAAATGGCTCGTCCTTGGCTCAGATCATCCCTCAGGCACCACCACCAAAGCCCAAAACCAGTGAGTGTAAAGAGCTGTCTACTGAACAGCAGGACCAAAAGCCAGTCCCCAGTACCAACTAGGCTCCCAGGCTGTGAAAGGGAGGCTGCTTCTCAGCCCTGGGGGTGAGAGTCCTCAGGGCTGACCTGATTGCCGAGGTCTCTTCCTCCTCTCCCAACTGGGAGCCCTAGGCACATTCACACCAGTTAAGGACAGTAGATATTTCCCAGATGCCTGTTGAGTGACTGGTCCCATATGTGCCAGCATGACTGGCATACTTGCCACCTTCACCCCTCAATACCACCAGAGCTGTGTCTAGAGTAGTCTGAACTACTCAGGTTAATGACCAAGGCAAATTTCTCAAGGGAATGTCACACTGTCACTTCCAACCCATCAACAACAGAGAAAACTGAGGCCTCTGGACACTGGGGATAAAAGGTTCCATACATGAAGCATTCACTCTGTTGCAGGTACTCTCTAAAAGCTTTACAAAATGACAATCTTTACCAAAACCCTATGAGGCACATGAGCAAATGGGGACTTGGCAGAAATCTAGAAACCCGCCCAAGGTCACTCAGTTAAACTGGAGGTGGGGCTTGGAGGAAAGCAGGTGGTAGGATACCCCCCCCCCCTTGCTTTAGAGCAATCTGAAAAGGTGGGCAGGGCAGGGGAAGGGTGTCCCTGGGGGAACCACGCCCTTCCCCCTTTCTACACCTTCAAGTGGCTTCCGGCTTCGGGCTCCACTGCAGACCCCCATGCACACACGCCCCTGCGTTTTCAGGTGCTGCAAAG
The DNA here is from genome assembly GCF_003668045.3 of Cricetulus griseus. NCBI lineage: Eukaryota > Metazoa > Chordata > Mammalia > Rodentia > Cricetidae > Cricetulus > Cricetulus griseus. The sequence continues at coordinate 34,059,244 of NC_048595.1, read as the reverse complement.
CGAAATCCAAAGCTCCCCACGTGTGGACACCCCTGGCGTGCACCCATGTTCCATAGGCGGGATGCATGGGTCATGCTTATAGCCCCTCCAAACGCTCCCGCCAGCACAGGGGCTCCTGGCGCGGGAGGGCCCCTCCCCCCTCCAGGCCACCCGGTAACCATGGCGACGGCGGAGAGGCGGGTGCCACGGTGGAAGGGCTGCGCGCGCCTGTGTCCGAGCGGGCGCGCGCCTCCGTGTCCAAGTCCTACTGGGCGCCGCCCTTCCCGCCCCCGTCTGGGCGGAGCAGCCGCGCCCCCACCCTGGACACTGCTCTTGAGGGGAGGGAGCTCCCCCTTAGGCATTCCAGCTCCACCGATGCAGCGCACCCAGTTCCTGCCTGCCAAGGTCCAGTACAGTGCGAGAGGCTGTAAGTTGCCTCTGCATATACAGTCCGCAGTGTCAGCCAGACTCTCCACTGCACCTAGGGTCCCCAAAGCAGAAAGAGAAGCCTACTGAGGCTTTGGAGGTCTTCGGAGAGGCGCTAACTCGGTAGCCTGGACAGCCTCCATACATAAGTAGCATGATCAATCGAACGTCTGCCCCACCCGCACAGATCTGTCCACCTGGAGTGAGCATTCAAGAGTTCATGAATGGCTCCTGCACCCAACTGTGCTACCCTTTAGATAATGTACTTGGAAGACCTAACTCCTTTCCTGGAGAGGTCCTAGTTGTCTCAGAGATGAGAAGGCAGAGCTAAGGGGGGGGGGGGGCGAGGAGCATGGTTTAGGTCCCTCAGCAGTAGAACTAAGCAGTGTGACTCCACCTCTTATCTGCTATCTTGGCGACTTCCTGGAGGAAGGCAGAAAGCTTTCCCTGTACACTGCTTGAGTAAAGACTAAGGAGATGGAGGAACAATAAATAGCAAGGTGAGTCTGGTGTATGTACTGGAGTTCTGGGAGATGAGGACAGGGTAGGGGTGGGTGGGGAAGTTTAGACCGACAGGCTGCACCGACTGGGGGAGGGAGGCTGCGGAAGGCCCCTAGAGAGCACACACAGGTCTCTTTGTCCAGCTCAGCCTGGGATGCCTGGGGCGGAGTCTGGGCCAGAGGCAGGGGGCTACACCAGGGAAGCCAACAGATGGAGATGCTTTGGCGGCGGGGGTGTGGGGGTGTGGGGGGGTGACAGTAGGGGCAAGCACCAGCATAGTCTGTCAGTGAGACCTCTTCACCCGTGTTTACCCAGCTTCACTGCATCTCTGAATACGGCACATATGCGCATGCACACACCCAGGCTCCCTAGGGTGGCACCGTCTGTGCAGCTGACCCCTCTATGCATGAGCATACCACCCTGTCCCTGAACACACAGACACCTTAGAAACATGCACAGCCAGGGACCTAGAGAACTACATGGAGAAAGAGACAGGTGCAAAAATAGAAACCTACATGTGCTTGTGGAGGGGCATCTGCAGTGACAAGCACCTGTGGAAATAAGACTGCAAGCAGATCCAGGCGGTATGCGCAGACATGACACACAAACGTGAAGACACGCAAACACGCTAAGGCACATGCATGCACCTGCAGATACAGGCAAAGACCAAAACCATGTAGGCACCTCTGTGGGTGGCCAGGCCCCACCCTGCCTTTTGGGCACTTCAAGGAAGTCCAAGGCCACCTCAATCCTGTTCCCAAAGCAGCTCCATTCTCAGCACAGACAGGGTCAAGACAGCAAGCCCTCCCAAACCTGGAAGCTCCCCCTCTCAGGGCCTGGCCAAACCCCACCCCCAGGCTGCCAGGCAGTAAGAGGGGGGGCTCAGGGCCCATCTCCCTTCGCAGCTTTTGGTCTCGACTTTCAGCTGTTTTTCCAAGAGAAAACTCCCACCTCTCCCAGCACTCAGATTTCATCAAACTTGGCATCTTAAAAGCCTGTTTTGTTTTCAAGTCTGAGCTGTTTGGGGCCTGTCGGCAGCCTCGGCCTCCCCCTCTCAGTAACCCCCCTCCCTTGGGCTTCCCTGGCACTCCACATCATCCTACTCAACATGGCAGGTGAGGCCTTCCCACCATGCATACTCAGTAAACCCAGTGGCCATTGCCTGGTCCCCATATTTTAGTTCCTGGCTCTGGCTATGCTGGGCTCTCACCCTCCTGGGGTTCCTCTACCCCAGTTCTGCCCCATGAATATTCTTTTTAACCACTTACCTCTCTAGGTCCAGGCCTAGCTTCCAGTCACTCCAGACCACTGACAGCCTCCCACTCACTCTTCAACCCCCTGCAGCCCTGCTGCCACCCCTGCTGCTTCCAGAGGCATGCTTGCCAAGGTCAGTGACAACTCCAGAGCCAAATCCAAAGGACACTGCTCATCTTGCTTGGCTTCTCCTGTTTCACACTCTTTCATCTACTTCCACTGCCTCTCTCATTCCTGGCTTCTCTCTTATCTCCTGGGAAGCTCCTCCCAACAGCAAAAGTCAGTTCCTGGAGATCCTTCTGGCTTGGCTTCTTGGCTTTCATGATTCCATCACTAGTTGCCCCTCAAGGGTGCCAGGCAAAGCCCATACTAGGGCTGCTCAACATCTTTCCTTGGATACCTGCATACACCTGACTTGACAATTTTCAAATTAAACTTACCAACTCAGTCTCTTAGACCTGGGCCACCTCCTTTATTTCAATCTGAGAAAATTGGGACCGATACCTACTCAGCCCTGGAATCAGGGACCCAGAGCCAGCTGGGTTCTCAGAGCGAGGCAGCTGGGCAGAATGCTAGCTAGCAGGCTCTTGACCTCTGTCCCTGCCTCCCCTACTCACGAGGTTCAGGGCAATGCTAGCTCTTGCCTAGGTAGACCACGTCTTTCTCCCACTGCTGTGACCCACTTCCACCCCACTTTGTGCCAGCAAGGACTTCTTTGAAGCATGAATCTGGTCATACCATTGCCCTTAAGCCCTTCCTTCCCCGGACAACCAGGGAGAGGATACTTTACTGAGGATGGAGAATGTACATCCGGGGCATCTAAAACCTCCCAACATTGAGAGCTATTTCTAGAGCTGCTGGTTCAGCCCATGGTTACAAGCCAGGAGCAAAGGGCAGTAAGCACAAAACAGGCCTGAGAGACACCTGTGACCACAGAGGGATTGAGAGTTAGGTTAGGCACAGGGGAAGTGTTCTGTGTCCACCACCAACAGAAGAGGATAAGCCCATACCATAGGAGGACCCCAAGCTCATCGGGGTCCTTGAAGACTATCAGAACTGGAAAAGATTAGAGGATTCCAGGGACCTAGAAACCCAGGGTCTGACCTTCCAGTTGCCACTACTGGCTCATTCCAGCAGTGCCTTCCTACCTATCTCAAAATGGGGCCCGAACCTCCAAAATCTAGCTATAGTACTTCACATACCTCGGTGGTTCTGAAATCTATTGTGGTCATGGGGTATGGAGGTTAGGTCCCAAAGGCTGCTGGGCCAGAGGCATGCTATGCCATTGCTGCCAGGAAACAACAGAGTCTGTCTGGTGTTCCAGATTTAGGACTTTCTATAGTAGTTCCTTACCCAAATCTTTCCACCATAATAGAAAGGTTTAGAGCAGGGAAGGGGATAGGGCATGGAAAGAGGATTCCTAGAAAAACATTCTCACCCTGCTCAGACCAGGCAGGACACCTAGGGACAGGGTCATTGTGTGTGTGTGTGTGTGTGTGTGTGTGTGTGTTTAAAGGTATTTGTCATCCTATAGCCTCAGAGCCTACCAGAGAGAGCAAGTGCATAACCCAAGATCCAGTGTTACACTGAAATACCCTTGACCCTGACCATCTCACAGCCTGACCTCCAGGTGAGCAATATCAGACACTCTAGCTGGATCCCTGGGCCAAGTGGCATAGGGGACATAGTCCTGCCAACTTAGCAGACACAGGGGCCAGAAAAGCAGGAGGAAGGAAAAGAGGGCTAGGTGAGAGGGTGGAAGGAGGTCCTAAATCCTCCTAAAGCCAGTTTTCATCAGGACTCATCCAGTGTGCCCTCCTCCTGGCTTGGTTAAGAGAGGACTGCTGAGGTCCTCTGCGGCAGATGCCAATAATAGTTTAGCATCACCATGCTGCCCAGCTGTCCTGACTGCCCGACAGATCCAAGCAGAGACTCTGTGGAGTCCCAGAGATGGCAAATTTGAATACAACACCCCTGACTTTCCCCAGCACCAGACTGACCCTACATATCCAGCTCAAGTCGCCGACTCTACTGCTATTCACAAAGCTAATGTATAATACCACCCGCTGTAAACCTTGTCTCCTCTGTCTCCGTCTCTCTGTCTCTCTCTCTCTCACACACACACCATACCACCACCTGCCATATGTGTCCCACCATCCAGATACTGCCTGCTGTGCACATGTGTACACATTCGACTGCACACATAGCCCACAGTACACACCACCTGCTTACACATGCCTCTCCCCCATTGTCTGAGGCACACACATGCACAGGCACTGCCACACACCTCCTTTTGTATGAAGTGCATTCCTGGTATCTACAACACTTCACACATGCTCACACCACATCATCTGCTTGTCCATGAAAAGGCAAACACTAAGCGCCTGAGCCTGGCCCCCAGGACAAGTCAGAAACCATCTATTCAGCTCACAGGCTCTTTCCCTTCTTCCTTTGGGCATTCTGTGTCCCTTTTGGGACCTTCCCAGTTACTAAGGCTCCACCCATACCTTTGGCTGTCCAGCCTCCCCCAGGGTGTTCCCCAACCATGGTTCTGTCTGGCCTGGACTCTGCAACCCCTGGGGACTCTATGACCTCCAAACTAAGCTCAACAGCCTCACTACCCCCCCCCCACCTCTGAAGGGAAAGCCCAGAATCAAGCCCAACTCCCCTCCCCCACCCCTCTCCTCCCTCGTGAGGGAAAATGTCAGATTCCCTGTCTCAGTGGCGGCAGCGGGCGGGTTGGAGGGGGAATGATTCAGCCACCGCCTCAAGAGTGCGGAGCGAGAAGAGCTTTTCCTGCCATTACCCGGCGAGGGAGAGGCTGGCGCGCTAATGGCTTCAATTACCACTCAGACAGGAACGCTGGGCGGCAGGCCCTGGTACTAGTCACAGCCCAGGACAGGACAGGCCCACCCCCAGCCAGCTTGTGCTGGACACTCTACCTTGTACCCTGACAGGGACATTGGCACACAGGACAGTGGGCTAAGGGCTCACACAGCCACACCAAGAATAGCAGTCTTGCTCCAGTAGTGGTAGTCATGAGGGACCTGGCATGGCTGTGGCCTGTGCTGGGCCTGGGGTGGAATGAGACAAGGGCAGAGGGTCCCCAAGGAAGTATAGTGCTGGGGTTCCCTTTTTAAGATACATTGACCCTGTACCTGTACCAGGATCCCCAGGCATTCTCCAGCCACTCTGAGAGCACCTCTCTCTTGATGAGCAGGCTTACACCCTTGTGTGTTTGGAGGGCTACATGCTGTGTGAGACATGGGTAAGGGGTTCAAGCATTATTTCCCAGCCTCCAAACCAAGTTCATCTCCTCACTTCTAAGCCTCTGTGGTAGCCTCACAAAAATGGCACTGGCTCTCCCCTGGTGTCACCCCAGTGCTCCAAAAAAGTCATCTTTTCACTTCTTTTCTACAAGCACCCCAGCTTTCCTGCACCCCTGGGAAGGAGGATGGGGAGGACATGGGGCAAGGTTGGTCTCGAATGCCTCTCTGAGGTCCCATCCCCTGACATTCCTTTCTGCCAAGCCTTAAGCTAGTCAAGGTTACAAAGACAATAGGTCAGCATTTTGTCTTGCTGGTGCAGAGTTTCAGGAGCAGGAGGGGCCCACGAGGCCTACAGTTCCACCACTCTATTGTAGTCAGACCCGTCCCACACTTCACCAGACACCTCCCAGTCCCCAGACGCACAAACATGCATTCTCAAGTCCAGGACTGGGGATGAAAGTATGTGTCTAGTACTGGGTTCCATCGTCAACACCACATAAAAATGAATAATCCCTAATCCATGAGAAGAAACTCTTGAACAGGAAGGCTGTTCCTAAGGCACAGTGTGAGTCCTCTTCCCCAGGCCTCCAGAGACCTTTTAAAGCATGAAGCTGCCAGGGCAGTGGGGATGTTTGGGAGGAATTAGCTTTCCCTTCTCACAAGGAGTCTGCTCCCCAGCCTGGAAGCCCCAGAAGATGACCATCAGGACAGGGGCCGCAGTGCCTGTCTCTTAGACTCCACTCAAATGCCAGGCAGGGCACATGGCTCTCTGCAGTGGCAGAGTTTTGGGCAGAAATACTTTTTCCTGGGTCACAAAGTGGAGAAATGGAGGCCAGAAATGACCGGAAGGAACCTCAATATCAATGAATTTATCCCAGTGCTTATTGTCTGGGTTCTTGCTCCCCAAATGAAATGGATGGTGGAGCTAAAAACCCAGATGATGCCAATCAGTAGCAGCTCAGGTGTCTAAGCTTCAGAATGTACAACTTCCAACTCCATTCACACTGACATCCTGGAATGTACTTTACATTGTAGGCAAAGCTCCACACTAGCTTAGAAGTGGGTACTGTATCCTAATCCAAGATGGAACAAATGAGACTTAGGCACAGTTACCAGCCCAGGGTTCCTGTCTTAACCATTGTCATCTATGGCCCCTCTACAGGGGAGGGTCTGACACAGCTCTGTTAGAACCCATTGACTCACACAACACACACAGATGCAAAAATTACTGAATGGATGCATGTGTGAACACATAAAGCCAAAGCGTAAAAATGGCCAATGTGAAAAGATGTTCAACTGCTCTTGTAATCAAAGAAATGCAAATTAAATTGAGATGCCATTTTTTGCCTATTAACTTGGCAAAGATTTTTTTTAATGGTAATTTCCACTGCTGGTGAAGATGTGCAGGGAAGAGGCCCTCTTACGAATTCCCTGGTAAGAATATAAACTGATAAAATCTTCTAAAAATATTGAAAGCTTAAAAATGCACACGCCCTTTGACTTGGCAATTCTACTCCACAAACCTAGACTACGAAAATGATCAGCAAAGTGACATTATCTTTAAGGACATGTAGAGGCACCTTACTTATAAAGGCTGAAAGCTAAGAACATATGCACCCAACAAAAAGGGAACAGCTAAATAAATTAGGGTGCTTCCATGTGACAGCTTACCCACAGCCATTAAAAAATAACGATGCAGAGGAGTTTTTAATGACAAGGAAAATGTTCACAATGTATGTGTTTTTAGGCAATAGCTGGTGAGATGGCTCAGTAAAGTACCTGGTGAGCAAGCATGAAGACTTGAGTTCCTTTTCCTAGTTCTTACAGTTTCTGTGTAAGAAGCTAGGCATGGCAGTTGAGTGCCTGAAAGGGCAGGTAAAGATAGGTGGATTTAGAGCTCCCCAGCCAGCTAGGCTAGCCAAAGAGATGAGTTTCAGGTTCAGTGAGGGAGCTTGACGGAAAAGCCCTGAATTTGTACTCTAGCATGGGAAAAATCAAAACAAAAACCCAAAAGTCACAAAACAGTGATCACTAGTCTGGTCTGTTTATATATATTAATATGAATAATGTATACATACATACAAATTATACACACAGAAAATGGGCCACCAAGAAATAATCAGTAGCAGTAGAGGGAGGACAGTAAGAGATTGCTATTTCTCCCTATGCACTATCCTACACTTCTCAATTTTTTAACAGTGAACAGATATTGGTATTGCATTTAAAAAAGAAAGCAACAATCGATGCGTTATTTTGAAAATGCACATTCAGATTCATGTATCCACTGTGGTTAAGGTTTAATCATGTCACTTCCCACCCTATTTGTGGCTTTCTATGTCCTTAGAAAGGGTTCGTTTCTCAGCCTGATCCTCCAGACTCACTGAATTACTCTCCCCTCCTCTTCGTGTTCTCCAGCTCTCCAACCGCCACTTGAAGAGCCTCAAATTGACCACTTAGAGTTCTGGAAGCTTTGTTTCCCCTTACACCCTAGGCCTTGGCAAAGGTCCGGAAGCCAAGTGTCCCCATTCCTTGCAGAATTTACTGGACACTGAACGAAGGTAGCACATATCAAGTGACATTCTGAACTTTACGGCAGTTCAAGGAAACTTGTGAGTGGATGAATGAGTGAGCCACCAAAGGAGAAAAGAGACTAAAATCCACACATAGAGCTCTTGATCTGGGGACCAGGAATACACTGACATCAACTGCCAGGCTTCACTGCCACTGTCACATAACCCCAGGGCTGCACAGCTGCAGCACCACACCTCCAGTCTGATCCAGACCCAATGACCCAGCTCCACAGGAGGTCACAGAGCTGGCTTCAACACAAACTCGTGAGCCAGGCTTGTTTAGCACTAACTCTCACCCACCCCAGGATGGCCATCTTGGTGGGCTCCCCCACCTCATTCCAGCTGGCCATGACCCTCTCAGCACATACCTTCAAGCACTGAGAGCTTGGCACTTGTGTTGATCTCGCCTAGACTGTTGGTGGCTGTGCACTCATAGATGGCTTCATCACGCTGCACCCGTAGTGGCTGGATCCTCAGCACTGACCCTGCTCCATCGTCAAACTCGATTACCTGTCACAGGACAGATGTGGTCATACCTGTTAAAGGCGTGGGGATCTGCTAGCGCCAGTTCCCCTCACATCCCCAAAAGGCCCCTGAGGGAGACTAAGAGGAACAAAAGAATGACCACACAGAGCAGGCCAACCCTAACCCTGCTCCGTCTGTCCATCCAGCCGGCTGAGGACAAACCTCAAAGCGCTGGGAGCTGACTTTCTTCCCCTTCTTCATCCATGTGATTCGAGGCTTGGGTTCCCCTGTGGCTTGGCACACGAAGGAGGCCACCCCTCCTGACAGCCCAGTCTGGTCCTCGGGGACCTTGACAAAGACAGGTTTGCCTGGAAGAGACAGAGACACTATTAAATCATGATGGCCCGGTCACATCAGGGATAATCCAACACTGTAGGTAACAGTCCTTGGGGGCGAGGGGCAAGAAACAGTAAATAACGACTAACTTTTATATAGTACTTAACAAGTGCCGGGCCCTTAACTCTTTGAAGAGAGGAGGTGGGTGCTGTAATTACTGTTTACAGAGAAAAATCAAGGTGTAGGGAGGTCAAGGTATTTGTCCAATTCGACATGGCTGGCAAAGACCAGAGTCTGGAGTGGGGGTGGGGGGCGCTGCCTCCCTGTGCTCCACATGTCTCCTGCTTCTGAGCATTCTAAGCTCCAGGAAAAACAAAAACGCACTGAGGAACTTCTTTCTGGGAAGAGCCCCAGACTCCTCTATAGACTTCCCAGCGACCCTAAGCCTTAGGCAGACCCCACGACTTCTCCTTCCCCTCACCCAACATTCCAACAGCCCCAAAGGCCTGGACATTCCAGCTCCAGAGAGGCTCTGGATGGCTTCCCAGAGGGATGCTTTCCTCTAACAGCCCCTCCCACCCCTGCCCCCACTGGCTTGGCAACTGCCCTCCCACAGCATGGGCAGCTCCTGAGTTCCTGCTCCATAGGAGGAGGAAAGGAGCACAGACAAGGTCCTGCCATACCCTGGTTTACATGCCAAGACTGACCCACAGCCTTTCTTATCCCTTCAAGTCCCACCCACCCAGGGTCAAAATCCCCAAGAAACCGGGCTCACTGAGACGTAGCAATGCCTCGTTAATCCTGACAGTAGATCCATTTCCTATTAATCAAGCCAATGAACAGTTTGGGAAAGCTAGTGCCTTGGGAACTGAGTCTTCAGATTACCTGCTTGGTGCCCAGAAGCTCAGGACCAGTGTGGGCCCTGGCAGAAAAGCACCCACTCTGCACCAGGTACTTTATCTCTTGCATCATCAGTGCTTCTACTTCATAGGCTGAGGGATTAAGTCGTCGTGTGTCCAAGGTCACACAGCCATCGAGTAGTGACCAAGACACCTGACAAAGTTCGCAGGAGACTACTGGGGGGCCTTGTCAGAGTGGTGGCTGACCAGAGAAGAGGAGGACAGGAGCAGAAGGCTGTGAGTGGCAATGGGGTGGTTTGTAAATTCTTGGGGTTTTATCTGGGTTGATGTGTATGTGTATGTACCTGCTTCTCTGTATGAGTACCACATGCATGCACTACCCACAGATGTCAGAGGGGGGCATCTGATCTTCCAGATCTGGAGTTACCAGTGGCTGTGAACTGCCTGATGTGGGGGCTGCACACTGACCCCAGGTCTCTACAAGATCACTTACAAGTACTCAATTCCTGAGCCAGCTCTCCAGCACCAATTCTTGTTTTTGTTTGTCTTAGGCTATGAAGGATGGTGTGTAAATGGCAGGCCCTCACCGAGGACGGCCAATCATCTGTTCGCATCACCAGTCCTTCAGGTTAGTAGGTATATTATTACCCCCATTTTAGAGACAGGGAAACAAATGCAGGGGGTGAAAGGACCAAGCACCAATGAGTCACAGTGTTTTTGGGTGCAGCCCAGGGTTCATCCCACATTCTAAATCCAGAGCTCATTTTAAAACCCTGTGCTCTCCCCAGGAAGAAAAGCTCGGGACCCACCAAATCTGTCCCCGGGGACTAGGCTGAGCAATGCAGAAGGCCCAGTGCAGGGGCCGGAATCATGCAGATGACCCTTAAGTTCTGATCCTGTCTGCCTCCACCACCCGCAGCTGCCTTTGGAGAGAGGCTTGGGTCTTTCATAGCTTGTAGAATTTGCAGAGCCTGTCACTGTTAGTTGGACCTGTCTGACAGGACCCTCCCTCTCCAGGGTCTGCTGAGGCCACCTCTCACCCCCTACCCTACAGTAGCTCCCAGCTCCCCATTGTGCACTGCCAACACCTTAAAGTGCCGCTTTCCCTCCATGGGACAACTGGCTAGCTGAACAAGCTCATGTCCCTGCCTGTGTCATCCCCCCCACCTCCTCTTTTTCTATTCAGAATCCAGAGAACAGCCTCCTCCTGATCAAATCTCTCCAAAGGCCTCCCACTGCTCTTAAAAAAAAAAAGTAAACTCCTATCACCCCAGACAAAGCCCTGCCAGGTCTGACCCAACCACCCTCCTCGTCCTGGCTTTAGAGCCCAGAAGAAGCAATGCTCCTTGCAGCCTCAGGGCCTTTGCATAAGCTGCACCTTTCTGCTAAGAACCTCTTGGACTACCCCTTTACCCACTAACCCCCTAAGTCACCTTTAAACATCATCTTCTCAGAAAACCATCCCATACCTCTACCCACCGCTTAGTCCATGGTTTTAAGCTCTCTGTCTCTCAATGTGCTCACAGTTTCAGCATGCATGTGAGGCTACAACTTTTCACCTTTTTGGTATTTAATAGCTGCTTCCCAAACAGACCATAACCCTAAGCAGGGCACATTTCACGTCTGTCCTGTTTCCTGCCCTGTCCCACTCACTATCTGTCCCAGTTCCTGACACCCAGGGGTGCAAAACAGAGGAAGACATGGACAAAGGGCGGAGTGTGAGGGGTGGGTAGAGACTGGGGCCCCTCACATACACCTTCCCTGGAGGCAAGAGAGAAACTCAGGGAATAAGTGCCCCTCCAGGTCCTGCCTCAACGTGTCCACAGCGAAACCAGTAACTAGAACCTGAAGAACCAGAAAGACTAGGAGTATGCTGGGGTGGAGTGGGGTGGGGTGGGGCCTCCGGAGCCAAACAAAGAGCAGAGAGGCTGGGCAGGAGAGCCAGGTAGATCACGAGCAGCCAGGAGGAACAGGCCTGAGAGCTGTTTGGAGGCTGGACTGTGCCCAAGGCCTGGGGCCATCAGGGAGGTGGGACTCCTCTCCCTTGGAGGCTGGACAAGCGCCAGGGTGCTGCCCAGGATCAGACAGTCAGTTCTGCTCCAGCCCCAGGTTGGGGCCCCTTCTATGGCCACAGGCCTTGTTTTGCTCCCTACCAAGGTAGCCCTCACAGAGCCCCAGGGCCACCCACCCCTTCCTCGTTCCAGAGCCCTAGGTAGTCCTGGGTCTTTGGTTCATCAAGAGGAGCGGAGACCTTCCTGGGAGCTCAGACACAATTGTCTCTACACTGTCTCTCCAATTTTGCTCCTGCTAGCCTTTTTCAACAAGTATCTTGTATTCACTTGGCAGAGGTCAAGCACCACACTGAGAATTTAGCTTGGGTCCTGGTGTACTTACCCACTATCTGGGCCTGCCTCTAAGTGTACCCCACACCCCTCATCAGCCCCTCTTCCAGACACTGGAAGCCTGGCCCACATCACAGTTTCAGTTGGGATGCCAGGCAGGCAGGCAGGCAAATTCTGTGACCACTCTGCCCTGGGTCTGATCTGTTGGTGTCGAGTCTAAACAGGGCACTCTTTTGCTGTACACACACACACACACACACACACACACACACTGTAAACTGTGTGTGTGTTTGTGTATGTGTGTGATTTGTGTGTGTGTGTGTGTGTGTGTGTGTGTGTGTGTGTGTGTGTGTGTGCGCGCGAGTGCGCGTGCCTGCGTGCGTTCATGCATATGTGAATACATGCACGTATGTGCTTGGTGCACATTGGTGAGTCAGTTCTCTCCTACTACAGGGACTCCAGAGACTGAAATGAATTCTGGCTTGGGGTGAGCACCTTTATTTGCTGAGCCATTTTGTTGGCCTGTGAAAAAAACTTCTAAGACCAGAAAACAGGGTGCCATCTGAACATGCTAGGAGAAGCTTTGTGTCACAGTTACCTCCTGTGTCACCCAGCCCTGGGGTCAGCTACTCACAATGGGATATCCTGGGACAGTCTTTACATGTCAACAGCTGACCCTTTCAGATGAGAGAAAAGTGACCTTTCTTAAAGGGACTGGCCTGGGCAAGGGGAAGCACACCCCCTGGAGAAGTTGCAGGCATGCAACTCCAGGGAGAGCTAAACTGGGCCACCTCCAGGGCTCCTCCACATGGAGACTGATTGCTATTTTGTGCCTCCCCTGAGGGGCACATAGACACAGGCACATAAACAGCATTGCACACGGAAGGAGAAGCACACACAGCAGTGAGGACTGTGAAGGCAGGGGCGCTGCTAAAGAGGTGATTTCCCAGGCCTGAGTGGCTAGTGAGCTGGGGACTCATTAATGAGCTCCTGTGACTGCTTCTGGCAACCTTCCCCTGCCCAGTCCACTCAAGGGCAATCCTCATTCCAGGAGGTACTCCAACAGGGGGAGCACTTAATAGGTGCCAGGTGCCTTGCCCACGTGACCTCAGTTAACCTTTACAGGTAGGAGTTGTGCAAGAGGAAAACAGGCTAAGAGAAAGCACTATGCTGGAAGCTCCAGAGGGCAGGGCCTAGACAGGCCACCCATAAGCGTAAGGGAAGGGCCCTGCCTTGATCCAGGGGCTCTGGAGGAGAGGAAACACAGATACTCTTCCGGCTCCTGCTCACGGGTACCACATCTACTGATGTACACCGCCTACCCCTTCAGCTACCAGACACCTTGCTGAACTCCAATGACTTGCAAATAACCTGGCCCCAACCAGGACCCAAACTGCACCTTGGCTTGGGGTCCTACCACAGTCCTGACTTGGGGTCCTACCACAGTCCTGAACTATCTGAAGGTCTTGTTCTGGCTTTCTCCTAAGCTCAGTTTCATTTCTTCATTGGGTAATACTCAACATTAGCAAATGCCCACTCATCTTCAGGGGCCATCTATTCCAGGAACCCTCCAGAGATATTCATGCTACTGCCTGTGCCAGCGCTGCCCCAACCTGATCCCGCTCTTCTGTCAACTCACAGACTTGTGTCCGGATCAGTGGGTTCTGTCTTCTGACAGGTACAAGTGTGGATTCTCTTTTCCAAGCATCTAATCCACAAGAGACCAGCAAGAACTTCTCTACCTGAGGGCTGGACCAAGACCACCTCTATCCCCATAACCATATACCTCTCCCCACATCAAGAAGGCACAAAACCCTGGGTTGGGGAGATGCTGAGTGAGGTTCCAGAAGTGTGCACCCATGCAAGCAAGCATGCTTTCATACCCAGGTTTCCACCAGAGCTGACTAGGCATTGATGCTAGGCCTCCAGGCTAACTTCTTGGCAGCTGCTTCTCTACCCTGCTTCTCTCCACTCCCCTCTGAGGCCAGGGCCCCCATTCATTTGTCTCGTTAAGAGGCCTATAGAAACACATTTGTCCGCTCTGCGCTTCACTGCTCTGGTCGTCAATTCTCTGGGGGCACCCACCCTGCCTTCTGCAGCAGCCCTGTCTGTGTCTGGCTGCTTGCCCCTAGTAAGAAGTCTTGGAAGTTCAGTCCAAGCCTGGCCAGGGTGGGGAGAGATTCAAAAGTGAGTGTAATTTAATGTCAGGCTGGGAGGGCAGACCCTGACCCCTGCAGCTGGCTTACCACAGCTCCTGGTTGATGACTGCTCCATGGCTCTTGGCCTGGCACAGTGCTCAAGTCAGAGCACCTGGAGGGACACCCTTGACAGAGGCTTCTTCACCTCGTTTCCACCTTCAAGCACCTGCTTGGTCTCTGTGACCAAATTACTAAGGAGCCAGCAAGAAGATTCCTGGATCTGCCCTATAACAGTTCTACTTCACTCCTCCCCATTCCAATAGAGGTCAGGCCTGTTCCAACCCTTTTTTCTTATTCACCACCCCCTCCAGCCCCTGAGCTGGAAATGTCTAAACTCTAAGACTCCCAGCCTGCCAGGGCAGACAGACCTAGGGCAAAGTGCCACAACAGCATGTTATGGAGTGTAGAGGACCAAGGCATGCCCCACATTGGTATAGGAAATAGTGACAGCTGAGTCAGATCTGATCAGTAAAGAGTAGTGAAAAAGCCCCACCCCCACTCCTTTGTTTTTGGAGACAGAGTGTCATGTAGCCCAGGCTTGTCTTCAATTTACTATATAGCCCAGATAATATAGAACTCCTAATCCTCCTGCCTCCACTCCTCAAATGTCACCACGCCTGACAGGAAAGAGTGTTTCAAGCAGAGGAAACAGAAAGAATGAAGAAAGCTTGGACACAGAGAGCTTTGTGCAGCTGAAAGGAAAGAGCATGGCAGGTTACGGGTGGAGAGGCAGCGAAGGGTAAGTTAGCACACAGTAAGATACTAACCCTGACACCAAAGGCAGGGGGAGAAGGAAAGCTGGAGGGGAGTTTAAACTGAGTACCTTGTCGCAACTATGGAATACAGAATGGGTTAGGAGGGCAGGGGCTGGAGGCAGGGAAGCCAGCAGAAGGCTAATACATGCTAAAGGCCAGGCAGAAGCTGCAGGAGGCTTGGCAGAAGGTGGTGGGGAAAGCAAAGTGGATGCATTCCAAAGACACTCAGAAGGTAGAGGCCACAGAGATGGATTACATGTTCAATGATAAAAGGGAGGGAGGGAAGGAGGGAGGGAGGGAGAGAGCTGGGAGGTTCCTGACTTGGTGACCAGGTGGGTGGTAATGCCAGTCATAGAGAGAAAACTAGAGGCAGACAAGAGGGTGGGGCCGAGGGATGCAGGCTGGGGCGTGCTGGGTCAGAGGCAGGAAGGAGAAGGCAGCTATAATCCTAGGCCACACTTTCTCAACTCAGTGGCATATCCTCCCTAGTTGTCTGGGGCCCTGAGATTATCTGAGGATGGTGGGAAGAAAAGTGACAGCAGTTCTTCAATATCCAAGGGCCACCAACTACCCCAGGCCAGTGCTCTTTCTTGTCAACCTAGTGTGTGACTGCTACTCCAGCCTGTTCCTGTAGCTCCAAGTTCTCACTCATCATCCCAGCAAGGCCTGAGGATCACCCATCCCCATTTCTAAGTTCTCCACCTGACTTCTCCTCTGGACCCCTAGCACCCTGGCTACTCTCCAGAGGAACAGGAACTCTCCCTCCCATTCTACCCTCCCCAGGACAAAGGAAGGGGTGCTCCAAGGCCACCCCCTTCTATGACTGGCTCTTGAATTATTAAATAGCATTAAGAGAGAGAGAGCCCTGGTGGGACAAGGCTCTTGTCTAGAGACCTAGAAGGGACAGAGGGATCCTCATGGCCTGCTGTCCTGGGGCCTGACCCCTGGGGTTGGTCCTGGACTGCCTCTGTGTTCAGGACAGACTGGGAATAGCCCCTTCCCCCCAAGGGACCTCAGTTCCAACCTTGCCCCTCCCCCCAGCCTGCGGATTGGCTAAGCCTGTCCTGTGCTCCGCCTCCCACCAGTAACCAAGCAGTGGTAACCATGGTGACAGGGCGGGCTATGGCCAGTCTTGTGCCAGGCAGGGGGAAGGGCAGCAGCAGGGAAGAGACCAAAGTTCAGAGTTAGACTTGGGTAGGGGACAGATTGTGCCCTAGCACACAAGCACTCATTTTCATTCCCCACTCCCCTCTCCTCCCTACAAGCCATGTAACAACCTTCCCCATTTTTCAGGAAGGATGGCCTTTGCCTTGAAGGTTTCCAGGGAAAGGGAAGAATCTGGATAACTCAGCTCTGAACCCTCCCTGGACCTGTGGCCACATCTGGTACTCTACTCATGCTTATTCTACATGGGGCCCTTCTACAGAGATATGCAACGTGGACAAAGCACATGTCTACACAAGTCACACAAAGATCATACGGTTCCAAGACATGGCTCCCCAGTTCCATAAAACACTTAGACATGCACGGCTCTGCAGTGCCTAAGGGATACCCAGGTGCTCCACGGGGATACCCAGGTGCTCCACGGGGATACCCAGGTGCTCCACGGGATGTTCAGAGGAGGAGGAGGAGCAGGTTACTCCTTAGAGGAGCTTTCCAAGTGGGGGTCTCGAGGATAGAAGGACTGGAGAGGTAGCTATCTGGTCATCCTGTTTCTTTTTCCTAGGACCCAATCCTGTACTCCATCCTGGAGCCCTGCTAGAAGGTATGTCACTTTTCATCCTGGTCTATCAGTATGATGAGGAGTCAGACTTACTGTCGCCATGAGCACCTGCCATCAAACCAAGCATCACCAGTGCAGGCACAAGAGGCACCATCATCCTCCCTGGGGCTGGCTCTGGGGCCATCCAGGGTTCTAACTCCACAGCCAGCCACAGCCCAAGACAATCCACCTGTAAGGGAGAGAAGGGCAGAGCCAATTAGCTGGTATCCACTTTGCCCCTACTACCCATGCTGCCTCTTGGCCCCCACGCATCCTCACTGCCCATTCAGAGCTGACTTTAGCAGTCCCAGATTGGACTGCACAATGGCTACCCATCCTACAGAAAGAGTGCAGTGCAGAGACCCTCAGGGCATTCTCTAAACCCCAGGAGGAAGAACATAGTGTAGACAGAGATGCGCACTAAGTTCGCCATCAACACAGAGCTAGTTAGAAACCAGCACAGGGGTGGGTCCATTCCAGATACTGAGTTTCCAACTCACACCATTAAAGGATGGGAACAGGGAAATGGAGTCAAAGACACACACAGGCTGGAACTCAAAAACCGAACAAAAACAAGACAGAGACAGGAACAGTAAGCAGCCAGGTAGGGTTACACAATCCAGGGCCATCCCAGACCCTGGGGCATCCTGATGCTCTTCCTTGAGAAGCAAGGGGCCAGACCCCAACATACTCAGCACAGGTCCCAGAACAGAGACTCAGCAGCAGTTGATTCCACATTATCAAAGGCTCACAGCCAAAGCCACAACCCGTCAGGGCTCGCCAGGACTACTCTCTACAAGTTACAGTTGCCCTGCCTGGCCACCCTCAACCTACCCAATTCCCATGGCACCTTCCTACCCCAAAGACCATCTGTAAGGAGGCTTCAGTGGCTGAGAATGCTAGACCCTAAGATTCAACATCCACGCTTCCTCCCTCTTCCCCCCTCTTCCCTTGCTCCAGGTACCCAATGCAGATGGGAATGGCTGTGTTTGGAGCCAGCTGAAACCTTCAAGACCCTGCTCACTCACTCTCCTGTCTACATGCTTCTTCCACTCTGCAGCCACCCATTAAAGCCTTTTTCAGTGGCTACACTGTGTACTGGAGACACCTAAGCCCCAGGGGTGAGCTTCTAAAGGTCTCTTTTCCATGTTCCTTGCCTGGGGACTTCATGTGACATGCAGCAAGCAGTGCCCACACCTTGGGGCCCCACAGTGCTAAGAGAATTTAAGTTGACAGGACAGGTGAACGGAAGGGATGGAGCACAAACGTGATTCTGCTCCTTCCTGGAACTTGAACCCTTATTTGAACTTGGGACAGTCAAAGATCGTGAGGTGAATGAATAAACAGCAGGTGAACAAAGGTGGAGAAAGCAGGTGGCCCTGGGACATGAGGTGGGGGCTAGAGACACAGAGGAGGGGAGATGGTCCCTGTCCCGGGAGCTTACCGAACCGGAAGTGAGTGGAAGCAGGAAAAGTCATAAAGCTAAAGGCATGGTGTGCTGTCCAGCACTACTTATCCCAGAGCTGTGGGCTCTGCTGAGTGACCACAGAGCTGAGGAGGTTTAGCCCACAGTGAGGCCATACTCTGCCATGTCAGGATGGGGGTCCTACTTTGTTAAGGCCCTACCTGGGCTTGTTCATCACTGCACCATGGTTATTCAGTGTGGCCATCAAGACATCAAGTGGTGAACTGCCTGACCAGGTTACCATGGGGACATGGTTCTCAGATAGGACTCTAGCTTTGGTACAGATACCCAGGGTACAATTCAGAGGTGTGTCATCACACAGGTCAGACAGTGTGGCCTGGGACTCAGGGCTGCTCACCTCTCTTCTGATGAGGGAGAGGCCCTTGGAGCTGGGAACAGCCTGGACTGCCTGACACCAGGGGCAGGCACTGTGCCCAGAGAGTCTAGGAGTGGGAGATGTCTCTGGGAGAGACATCACAAAGTCAGAGATTTAACTTCCATGCTCAACAATTCGAGGTGCATTCTCCCCATCCCCCAATGCAGCAGACACCATATGGACTCAATCTTCAGTACAAGTATCACAGGGCACATCTCTCCAGTATGGACATAAAGGAATGAAACAGAATAGATGTTACAAGGTACAAAATTGCACAGCACAGTCATCCCGGGACAAAACTCCCCAGCACAATTGCAGAGCCTCAATCCCCTGCAGCTGTCTTGGTACAGCAATCACAGCATGGTTAACTCCCAGGTGGGTACACGGAGCAACGTCTAGTCCAGACATCATGTGGGTGTACACAGAGGCTATAGACATCTGTGGGTCTAGCTGCCTAATAAGGACATCACAGGGATGTAACTCCCCAGTACACTGCCACAGAGGTGTAACTCTGCCACAGGTGGGGGGTGGGGGGGTGTAGGTGTCAATATTAAATAAAGGGGAATAAGGCTCCACTCAACAAAGCTATCATAGTGTCTCATTCCCAGAACAGGTAAGTGAAATTCTGGCTTCTGAGCCCAGTCCTCAGTGTAGCAAAGGCCAGTGGCTCTTACTTGGGGATTCAAGCATGTTCAGAACACTTTGTTCAGCTCCACAGTGTAGGAAGAAGGGAGAAGCACTGAAAATAGGGGCCGGAGAGATGGCTCAGAGTTAAGGGCACTGGCTGCCAGATAAAATTTGATTCCCAGCACCCATATGACAGCTCAGACTGTCTGTAACTTCAGTTCCAGGGGATCCAATGCCCTCCTCTGGCCTCTATGGGAACCACACACACACACGGTTTACAGACATACATTCAGGCAAAACACTCAAACACAGAAAAACGTTAAAACTTTTTCTTCCTTAAGTTGAAAATATACATATTCCCTCCCAAGAGAGCTGCTCCCAGTGATCCCCAGACACAGGGATACAGACGACTCTAAACACCAGGAGACTCCAGGGACATACATAAACATGGGCACCATCTCAGGGAACCGCTCTGCAACCAATGTCTTCCAAGCCAGGGTCCCTCCCTCTCAGCAGCTCCTGGTGTGAGCATGTCGCTCCCACTCCTAGACTCTCTGGGCACAGTGCCTGCCCCTGGTGTCAGGCAGTCCAGGCTGTTCCCAGCTCCGAGGGCCTCTCCCTCATCAGAAGAGAGGTGAGCAGCCCTGAGTCCCAGGCCTGGGCTTGAGTCTAGATGTTGGTCCCCTGCAGAACAAGTTTGCCTTGCTGGACTGCCATGGACCTTGTGCCCTCACCTGATATGGCAGTTCTCAGAACAGACACCCACTCCACCAACACAGATGAGTGAGCCTGAGCCTTGGACAACTCAGATAAAATCAAGGCCCAGACACTTGGGTGCTCAAGCTCATCTCTGAATTACACTGTGGGCCATCGGTTCTACCAAACTGACATACTTGGCCAGGAAAACAATTACGTGGCATATGATATTATAGGATATAATTGAGTGTAATTTTTCTACATTCAGAATGGCTTTGATATATCTTTTTTCTTTGCTACATCACTGTAAAGCTGCCAACTGCCCTTTCTTAGGAAGAAATGTCCTTTATTCTCAAATTTTGTCCTTGGTGCTAAAATGTCCTTTCTTGTATGAAGCGATGGGGACAGCAGATAGCAGTTGTTTTTTATATAATGTCCTTACTTGGCAAAATAAAAAACTTCTAACCCCCTGTCTGGACCTAAGCACTTTTGGAAACTGAACTGTGGATGAAACCAAAGAGCCTGGGAATCACTGCTCTGAGGAAAAGGGATCAGTGGGCACAGCATCAAGCCACAGGGCTCATGTATGTGTATCATGGAAAATGCGTGTCATTTCCATGAGGTCCACCCTAGCCATCCCTGCCAGGGCCAGAGGGCCCCCAAGAGACCATATGACGCCAGGACCAAGGGGTTCCTGGATAGAAAACAGCTGGGATCATTCTCAAGGCCCCCTCATGAATATGCAAACACAGATTGATTTGTTTCCCGTGGGCATGGGTTATTATTCACAAATATTAATTAGTCTCCAAATACCACCTGTTCCTCTAGCCTTCCCCACTATCCTCTTCAGGCCACGACCCTGGCTCCCAGGAGACTGGAGACCAAACATGGATATGGGCAGAAGAAGGGGCATCTAGGGTTCCAGAGTGTGCTTGCCAAGGAGAGGCCAAGGCTTAAGCAACAAGATGCATGCTGGGCAGGGAGAGCCAAGAGCTGTTCATCTTTTAACCTGTGGCGGCAGCTAACCGAGCCCTTTTGTCATGTCCTGGACAGTTTACCGTGTGGTACTGCAGCAGCAGCCGCGGAGGCGGAAACAGGCCTTGTCACACTTGGGAAGGGAAAACCTACATGTTTCCAACTCTCACCAAACCAACCACTGGATTATGAACAGAATAAATCACAGCCTCAGCCTCGACCCTGGCCCAGAGGAGCCTGAGACTGCCTTACCTCCTCCAGCCAGGAGGCCAGAGTCTGTGTGAACAGTCAGGAACAACATTTCCTTCCACTCTAGTATTGGGGTTTCTCTAGCTACACTGAGGCCCCTTTTACAACCCTTAGCTCTTTTGACTCTTCTAGGGAATCAAAAGAGAAACCAGGGGTGTCAAAATCTCTGAGAGTTGCAGCCAAGGACCTAACAGGGGCATAGTTAAGAAATAAAAACAAAGCAAAACAAGAATCAAAAAGGTCCAACATAGGTCCTTCTATAGCCACAACCTGTAAGTCTTCAGAATTTTTCTTGGGGGGTGTGAGGTAGGACCCCTAGGATGAATATTCACCAACTCTGCTGCCTTGGGGCCTCTATACCCAGTGTTGTCTCTACTGCAAAAGATGCCCGTCTCTTGCTCCAGATACTCACTCTGCTTCAGAACTGAGTTCAAGTGATCCACTGATGTAAATCTTCCCCCAAATGACTCTCCCTACATTTCCAGGTTGTCCAGTTCAGTGAAATCACAAGAGGTGATAAAAACCAGTGGCTCTCAATCCAGGGTACCCTGCCACAGGACATGAGATAATGTCTGGAGAGACTTTTGATTGTTAGGACTGGGGATGGAGGTAGGGGTAACTAGCATCTAATGGGAAGAAACCTGGGATACTGTGAGACATCTCACAACATCAGGCTAGCCCCGAGAAAAAAGGATCACCTTGTCTAAAAAGTTTACAGCACCAAGCCCCACAGCCCAGTCCCCCTTGGACTCTCGCACACCTTCAACCAAAGGCAGTCCCTGACATTCATATCAGTCTCTCTCTCTACCCCCAAATTAGTTCAGCTTCCAGAAACGGGGCGGGGGGGAGAGGGGGAGCTGTACACATCAAGTCTCCATCCTCCAGACGTGTTATTTACATGTGCTCTCGCCTGAGCACAAAAGGCTCCTTTTTCAGGGCCTCTTCTAGCAAGACTGGGCTTTTAGGCAGAGCAAACCCTCACCTGAGGACAGACAGACAGAAGGTTGCATAGTATCCTTATACACATTCTCCCTACCTGACCTCACCTGAGGACAGACAGAAGGATGCATAGTATCCTTATACACATTCTCCCTGCCTGACCTTTCCCACCTGTGCCCCTCTGCATAATCTCACTGCCCTTATCACCAAGTGGGAATACTCACAGCATCCTCATTCCTCTCCATCTAGGCCAGACCCATTTCTCTTTTTTAAATTTTTATTTATTTGTTACAATTGTCTGTGTGGTTACGTGGAGTCAGAGGTCAACTTTGTGGAGTCAATTCTCTGCTTCCACTTTTACCACTGGGTTCTAGGAATCGAACTCAAGCCATCAGGAAGCAAACACATTTTACCTGCTGAGCCACCTCACTGGTTCTAGATCAATCTGTCACGGTCTCGTTGTTTAACCATCTATCTAGAACTGTTCACTGAACAGGGTGATGGCCATGAGGCGTGGGTCGTACCTTCAAGAAGCTTCCAGAGAAAGGCCCACTAAGCTCAGGGACAACCTGTCAGCAAGTCCTTGAAGGCCCTTTTCTCATTCCAAATATCTAACTTGTCAGGAAGTTTGGCTTTCCCCCTCTTCCATCCCAACTACCCCTCAACCATTCCCTGGGCTTCACACCATTGGTCATGCCCTTCCAGTCCTTCCTGTACACAAGCCAATGGTGCCTTCAGCTCACAAAGTGCACATCCGGGGACCGGAGGACTGGAAGACACGGCTCAGCAGTTAAGAGTGCTCACTACCCACATGGGGGCACACAACAATCTGTATGGGATCCGGACCCCTCTTCTGCTTCCACAAGCGCCAGGCACACACATGCGTGGTGTATATACATACATGCAGGCAAACACACATATAACATAAAAATAAATAATCCTCCTTTAAAACACAAATCTAATCATGCCCATCGTGTGTGCTATCTGTTGTTCTAGCTCACGGGAGGCACTAGCCGGAGTTCTGTGAATGAAGGGACAACTACATGAATGGATGGATGTTGTCAGCTTAAGAGCCTTCAGTGCTTCTGAAGCAGGCTGAGGAGGAAGTCTACAGCCTTCCAGCTTCACATCCCAGCCGAGCATGTCAACTCCTAACTAACCATCTGGCCCTGTTCTCTACAACCCCAGTCCACAGCCCGGAGGACCCGGTTCCTTCCACGTAATCGGCAGTTGGCAGGTAGTCTTTTCTCCCTACAGAAACAGTGACTGGAGAAGTACACAGACCCTGCTGCCACCCAGAAGCCTACGTCACACCTCCAGCAGCTAATGAGCTGTATATCATTCCCCACCCACCTCTGTCCTCCACACTAGCCAGACACTTCCCCTCCCTCATGTGCCACACTCAATCCTTCACCATGCCCTGTCTACTCTGCCTCCTTGAATAACACTCAAATCCCTTCTCTTCCTCACATCACCGCTTTCCTACCATCGCTCAAACACATGTACATTGGATATCCCCTCCACAACTTATAATATGAAAATCCAAACCAATCTCTGAGCTCGAGGCCAGCCTGGTCTACAGACGAGTTCCAGGATAGGCTTCAAAGTTACACAGGGAAACCCTGTCTCAAAAAAACAAAAAACAAAAACAAAACAAAACAAAACAAAAAAACAAAGAAGAAAAAGCAAATCCAAACCATTCAGCTTAGCAACCTCACCCCCACCCCAGCAACCCTGTACCTGGCCACACATTGGGGCACACTCACCCGGTCTTCGCTTGCTTATACTAGTCACTCTTGCTGGGCAGTCAGCACTGAGGGCAGGGCACCAGGGCCTCCGCTCCTTCCTGCACAGAGAGGGAAAGGTGAGAAAACATCAAGAATTTCATCAAAGCAAAATATAAATTGACACAGACAGACTTTTGAAACTCACTATTTATGCAGGGAAAAGAAAAGCAGGTTACAGATCTGAGGGTGTAGGACGATCCCGTTTAGTAAAAATACCCATCTGGTTACTTCACTGCATTTGTCTGATGCTCCCTAAGCACCTACTATGTGCCTGTCCATCTGCCTACTTCCCTATGCCCATGAGCAACACAAGCCAAGTCCCCAACCACGGCATAGAATCTGGGTCTTAACTCCACAGTGAGCCTGGAGTAGAGCAGCCACCCACCCTACCACAGGAGCTGCACCTGCCTAGGCTCTCCCCTTCCTAATCAGCCACAAGCACATTCTCTTCCAGTCTTCAAGTATGCCCTACTTTCTCCTGTCTCCCAGCCTTGCCCATGATGCACGTTACTGCCTAAAATGGGCTACCTATATGCTTCTGACCAGTTACCACCAGATTTCAGATCCAACAGCACTCACTTCTCAAGTAATCTTACCATGACACGGCCAATCACATGCCTGGACTTTGCCTCAATGCAGTGACCACAAATGAGTTTATTTACTTACATGACTACGAGTCACTAAAGTAAGCTCAGTAAACACATGGGCACACCTGCCTGGCTCAACTCACTATGCCCAGTGCCCAACAGGAACCCAGCACACAGTAGGTGCTCAGTCAACACATGGTGAGAACATGAGTTCACAGGAAACAGCCCAGCCAGGACTCGCCCCAGCACATACACCAGCCTTCAAAGACGCTTCAGAAGCAATATTTATTTTTGACTTTCTGCTTCTCTATAATTTTTAAAATGAAGGTGTGCCCCTGGATGCCTCCTCCGCTGGCACACAGAGAGCATCAGAGCCCTGCCCCTTCCTTCTAAAACCATTATTGAGCTCTCCCTAGCACGCACATGGTCCTGGGTGAGGGGGCAGGGTTTAGTCACGCCCACATCACCTCATCACTAGCTCAGCTACCCTGCTGGTGCCCACTTGAAGCACACTGCAGCCCACTTAGGGCTCCTTCTGGGCCTCACCCCACACTCACAGCTGTGTTCATACCAGTCCTGCCACGGCGGCTCTTCCCTGAACAGGAAACTGGAGGAGCTGGCACATCCTCACTGACGGAGGCCCAATGCCCATCACCATCCACAGACTAACCTCCACGTCCAGGAGTCGTCCTCACTTTAGCTTCTCTTAGATTCTTTTGATGTGTATGAGCGTTTTGCCTGTATGTATGTATGTGTACCGTCTGTGCATATGTATGGTGCCCAAATTCTGAAGAGGGCATCAGACTCCTAGAACTGAAGTTATAGATGGCTGTGAGCCACCATGTGGGCACCAGGAGCCAAACTCAGGACAGCTGCAAGAACAGCCAATGCTCCTAACTGCTGAGCCATCCCTCTAGCCCTTTGTCCTTACTTTAGACTAGTCAGCCACCTTTGGAAAGTTAGGGAGTCTTCTTAGGTAAAAAGCCACTGACTCACCCAAGGTCTCACCAGACCCACCCACCCCTGGCCAGTGCTGAACCAAAGGTCCTGGTCCTTAGGATGCCAGTATGGGCTCCTACCCTAGTCCACCGCATTTCTCCACATTTCTCCACAACATTCCCAGTGGCCGCTGCTTCTGGAGCAGGCTGCCAAGCGGGTCTGGCCAGAGAAACCGGCTTCCTTGTTGCAAACTCAAAGGCCCGTTTGTCTGGAGATGCCAGCCCAGCCTCACAATGCTTGACATGGGGCTGTTAGCTCCACCGTTGCTCAGGAACCCAGGCAGAGGGGTAGTGTTCAAAGCAACAGTGGGTAGTGTTCACACCCAAGGCCATGCCAGCAGCACTGGGCCTCCTGCCTGATGACTGGGACAGGCCCTACCTAAAGTAGAATCCATATCTGAAGAAAGGCATACACCCAAAATGGCCATGAAGTAGGTCTCAGAAACACAGGACCCTGAGGCTGCCAAGACTCCCAAGGAACACAGAACAGCCCAAGGCAGTATTCTAGAACAGTACTCTGGATCACACCAGTCCAGGATCAAAAAAACCCAACACAGTTTATCAAGTCACCTTCAGACCAACCACCAGCAACCCTCAGAACCACTCCAGACACACAAGGGGACAAAACCTAGACCAGTCATGATGGCCAGCTACCCAGAGAACAAACTGGCACTGACATCTGGAAGGTAGACTGGATAGCTGTTCAGCCAGGGCCTAACTGGATAGGATTTCAGTGAGGATTCACACTGGGCACAATACCCAGAAAGGTCTCAGACCAGGCTTACGGAACAGCCATGACCAAGATCACGTAGAAGGCCCTTGCACCAACCTCGCTGGCCTGGCCCCAGTAGGGCTGTGCGTCACCTGCCAGGCTGAAGCCCAGCCCACCAGTGGGACCAGGAGGAGCAAGTAGAAACCCAGGACACAGACAGATTGAAGCAACCTCCGGGCAGCCCTGGGGCTGCACCACAAACAGTCCCCAGAAGCAGCAGATAATACACAGCCAAGGAAATAAACTTGGAGTTCTCAGACCCAGAGGCCCAGTGCATCTGGACCTTGGAAGCAAAGGCAAAACAAAGACTCTCAGGAGGAAGTGGGACACTAAATCACAGAGGTTGCCCCTTCTCAGACTCCCTTCCTATCCACTTCAAGAGCTCTCTTTTCTGGGGCCCCTTCTAAGCTTCCTCAGGCCTACCTGCACCCTGAAGGTCAAATACACTGGTGCAACACACAGTTCCATCAGTGAAGATGAGGCTGGGGGACAAGACAGCTGCCCCTGCATAGTTGAGCATCCTACCTGTAAAGGCCCAGCTTGGAGCAGCAGCTACTGCAGCAGGCACCTCTGCCTGGACAGTATGTGCTCCCACTGTGATTTGGTGATTCTGATGGAGTGTATTTTCATTGATTTTACTAATGATGTTATAACAACTGCTATGACCAAGGGACAATACAGATGCGAGGCCCTGTCCCAAACGCTTCATGTTTATCTTTAACCTCCCTAACAACCCGATGAGGCATGCCATTTGAGAAATGGGGTCCAGAGGTGGCTAGCAAATTGTTCAAGGTCAAGTCAAACTCCAGTTCATAATCAAAGTCAGCCCTTGGCTACTGTTGACAGCTGTCTTCCCGGAGAGAACATCGCTCCTGGCTCCACTGTAACTCCTGATGTCCTCTGGCTTAGACTCTAGCTTCATGCTAAACCCCTTCGCCAAAACCCAAGTGTCTCACAGACAACACATGGGGCCTGAGCTCAACATTTACCTGGCCCGGCCTTTCCTCCCCTGGTCCCTAGCTCAGGACTTCAGTGAAGCCTGGCCCTTCCTCTTCCTCACTCAAACCACCCCGTCCTACCAAAAGTGCTTTCTCGGCGGCCCTGTGCCCCTCCCAGCCAAACTGCCTCTCTCTCACACAGCATCCTCCTTGCTAGGAATCCTGCCTCCACCCAGAACTTTTCATAGCCCAGAACCACCTTCTAGTGAAGAAATCTAACTGTAGTATGACCCACAGTCTCCACCCAAACTTTAAGCCATGGATGTTTCTCCTCTAGGTTTTCAAAAGTCACAGGTACCTCGCAGGATATCCAAGGCTCTGTGAGCTGCTGTGACATCTCTGAACACTCCAAGTGATAAAAATAACAACTCTCAACCTTTACTCATATTGTTTAAACGCTTTAATTAACTAATTAATTTTGCAGTGCTAGGAACTGAGTCCAGGGCCTTAAGCATGCTAGGCAAGGGCTCTTCTGCTGCATTATCTATCTCCGGTGCTGTCCCTGTCGTTTTAATTTTCCCCCTTCATCTGCAGCATCCCTTCTCTCTTTCAGCTGGCAAACTCCTACTGACCCGTCTAAGCCCACTCCAGAGAGCCCTTTCTCAGTCTCCTCTGAGAATCATCTCACCCTGAATCTGCAACTCTCCTGCCTCACATGGACTCCTCCAATCTTCTAACCTCAGCTTGGAACGGCAGTTGCTCTACGTGGCTAACACTCCCACCTCAGCAGCCGCTAAGAGATGAGCTTCCTTTTCTGCACAGCTGTTAGTCCCACAGGAAGCCAGACTGCCAGGCCAAAAGTGCCTAGCCCTGTGCCTGGCACACAGTCAGCAATCAATAATAGGTTACTGAATCATTTTTGCATTCCCACGAAGTGATTGCCACTGCTGACTTGCACAGCCAGCCACACGGTTCTCTTGGCTTCTCACAGCAGCCCTGGGGCCACCTACACTTGACTACCAGTCCCATTCTACAGGGAACTAAAGCTGAGGCCTCCTTTCTGTACAAGCTGAGCACAGAAGTTGTTTAGGTCTGGGGGATCCCACTCCTACTGAGGACCTCAAACTGACTCCCAGTACAGGTGGCCGGGAACCAGTATAGAGAAAGCAAAAACAGCAGCGGACAGTATCTTGCTGCACATCAAAACAATTCACAAGCAAGGGTTTTCAGCCAGTCTACCCTTGCTGCAGTCCACCCCACCTCCCCGCAAACTGCTTCTCCAGCACCCAGAACTATGAGGAGACTGGACAGGGGGAGGGGAGTGTGTACACGGGGAGAGGGGTGTCAGCAGCTGCAGGAGGAAGGGAAGGAAGGATCATTAAAATTGTCCTCATTGAAGGAAGGGAAGAGTTAACTCAAGAAAAACTGAACCATGAAGAAACTGAACTAGAATGTGGAAGGAAGTATGTGCACGAGAAGGCCCGAGACTGAGAGTGCAGGTGCACAGGTGTGTGTGTTGGTGTGTGTGTGTTGGTGTGTGTGTGCAAGCACAGCAGGCTTCGGCATGGGGGCTCCTTCTTGCAGGGAAGATGAAGTGCACCGAAAGAATGGAGGGTGAGCTGAGAATGGGAATGAAGGTGGGGCCTACCCCTGAGCCCTGGCTGAGAAGGAAGGGTTGCTCTTGAAGGAGTCGTTGAAGCCTTAGGCAGATTCATACCATCAGTAAAAACAGGGATTTTCACACTCCCTGAAGCAAGAGTTAATAAGGAGCCACACAGAACCCCTCAGATTTCCTTTCAGACCTCTCCTCTGGATGCTATCAAATTCCTGGTGCCTCCCAAAGATTCCCACACTGGGCTCCTCACCACAAAACACTTCCCTGTATTCCCAGATCAGAGCAAGCACTAGGTCACTCAGGATGCCAAGCACAAGTGGAGCCTTGGTCATCAGCCTTCCCAAGCCCTGCCTGGCTGCTCTCAGGGTGGTCCTCCCTCCCACTCCACAGCCAGGGGCAGGTAGGGCTCCCACCCCACGGGCTCCAATGCAGGGGCCCAGCAGAGGGAGGGGGTGAAATGGGGAGAAGGGCCAGCCCCTCCCCCTCCCGGGGTAGAAGAACCAGAGGGGCCGCATTCCAGAGAAGTGGGGGAGGGGACCTGACAGAGGGGGGGATACAGAGACATGGAGGCACAGACACTCGGGGAGAAAACAGGGACACCCGGGGAGAGAGAACACGGAGACCCAGAGAGAGGGAACACAGAGACCTAGGGAGAGAGGTCAGGGAGACCCAGGGAGGAGAACCCGCTGCACGGGGCGAGAACACGGAGACTGGGAAGGAAGAGAGACCCACAGCTGGACACGCTGGGACCGCAGGGAGTGAGATCTGGAGGCAGTGAGCGACAGGGAGACAGACATCTAGGGAAACCGAGAAAGGCGCCGAGGCGAAGACGCGGGCGCAGAGACTGGGGACCGGGCACGCCCGGACGGGACGGGACCGGGCGGGACGCCGGGAGGCGACTGAGTGAACTTTCGGAGCGGGTCCGAGCGCACCCGCCCTCCCGGGACGAGTGGCTCCGGGGCCTCGAAAGCGCCGCTCGGGGTGGGGGTTGGGACCGTCCGCCAGGTCCCTCCCCGGCCCGCGCTCCGCACGGGGGAGACCAGGAGTGGGAGGGGGGGTTCCCAACTCGCGCCCCGCGCATCCCGGGGCCGCACGTGCGCCCAGTCGCCCCGCGAGACCCGGCGTCGGCTGCGGCTCTTCCGCCGGCGGGGAGGGGGCGCCGTGGACGGGGGGCGGCCTGGACCCGCCCGGGGCCGGCGGGGGGGCTGGAGGCCGCCCCGGAGCGCGACCGCAACGGGTGGGGGACCCGGCGCCCACCGGCGCGGGAAACTTTGCACGGGGGGTGCGGGCTGCGGCTCAGGTGCGGCGGGGGCTCGGCCGAGATCGCGGCGCGGCAGGTGGGGGCGCGGCCCAGCCTCCCGGCGCCCCCGGGCCCGCCCCGGCTCCGCTCCACGGACGCGGGGGCAGGGCGGGGACGGCGCGGAACGGCCGCGCACCGAGGGGGCCCGAAAGGGGTTCGGGGGTCACTCACCGCCTCTCCGGGGCCGTCGGTCTGCATGTCCCCCCTCGAGCCGCTGAGGCCGCCGCTTCCAGTCCGCCGCTTCCGCCCGCCCGCTCCCGCTCCCGCCACGCCGCCGCCCGAGCTCGAGAGCCGGAGCTGAAGCCCTGGAGCCCGAGCGAGCCGCCGCCTCAGCCGACGCCGACACCGCTCCGCGCTCCCGCGCCAGCTCCAGCGCGCGCGCCCGCCCGCGCCGCGCCCGCCCGCGCCCGTGTCCCTGCCCCTGCCGTGCGCGTCCCCGGCGCCGCCCCTCCCCTCGTGCACTCTCGCTTGTAGAGGAGTGAAGCCGTAGGCCCAACGAGGCTGCAGACCAACCCCAAGTCTAAACCGACTGCAACGCTAAGATTGAGCTTAAACCTCAGTAAACGAGCGTGGATAGACCCAAACTCCGACACAAGTCCGGATCCTCCCAAATCCTCACGTGAGCCTAATACTTCTCCAGGGTCCCCTGCCCCCAGTACAGATGTAAATCTGATACTCAGTCCAGAGCCACCTTTGAACCAAAGGTTGAGTCCAGACCCCTAAATTTGCCTAGCAACTGGAACAAGTAGTAATTTTTATCTGCATTTTCTCCAGTTAGAGATTCTAACCCTCAATGGCTTCCTTCCTGACCGGGTCCCTAAATAAAATTTCACTGGTTTATTTCCATCCCAGGTATGTACATTTCCTGACTAGGATTCTCAAATTTTGTACAAAATATTTATTTATTTGTTATTTATTTATTTGTGTGTGTGTGTGTGTGTGTGTGTGTGTGTACGCGCGCACGCGCACACTCTCTCTCTCTCTCTCTCTCTCTCTCTCTCTCTCTCTCTCTCTCTCCCTCCCCTCCCGTGTGGGTGCAAAGTGCTGGCAGAGGCCTGAGAGGGCTTCAGAACACTTGGAACCAGAGTTTTGGGAAGATATGAGCAATGAGCAAACCAGTGTGGGTGCTGGGAATCAGACCCAGGTCCTCTGCAACATAGTGTTCTCAACTGCTGACCCTGGAACTGTCAATAGCAAAATGGGATTAGGTCACCAGAAGAGGAAAACAAACAAAAAACACCCTAATGCCCCTCCCTACCTTTGTGGTCATTTAGTACAATGACCTGATCCAACTCCACTAACTGTGCAACCCAAGATAGGACTGGCTTTGTCGAAACTCCACACATCCTTTATCTCTACACTTCTCCCTCTGCTCTGACATGAAGTCAGCCCCATCCAGAGGGTGACCAACACCCCAATTTCTGTACTAATTCTAGCAGGCATAAATTGATTGCTGGTCTTAAGACCCAGGTCTGACATAAACCTTGGCACTGAATTTCAGACTCCTTGTCTACAGCCATACCAATTCAAATCTTCCCAGTCTCTCCTGAATTTCATATCACTCATACCAAACTCAAATGCATGAGAGACCATGTCCAGTGTGTGCAGTACTAAGCGTTGTTCTGGACTCAATCAATAACCTACCTGAAGATTTAAACTCCAAGCGGTGCTTGTAAGGACTTGGGTATCTCCAAACAAGAGCTAGCATTGGCGCCAGCACCTTCAGGCTCCACACGGCCGGTCCAGTCCATACTACTATCATTTAGAAAGTATTCAAAGGCTAAACCAGCTCTCTTCTGTTCCCAATCCCACCCCACGAGGCTCCACCATTCATGGAAGATGCAATACGTCACTGCCCTGGGTCAGGTAAGACCCTTTGTGAGGGCTCTGATTTTCCTGTGAGTTTAGAACCAAATGAGAAACAGAAACAAGATTTGGAAACTATTGGGCTCCTATATGCTGATATCTCAGCGGTTATTGCTAGGCTTAGGGATCTCAGTTGAGGGATCAAGTTCAGGGTAACACCTAATTCCCAGCCTGCTTTTGTCTTGGACCTGTATTCACAAGCAGTGCGAGTGCGCCCCCTGGTGTCTGAAAAGACAATAAGCCTGGCTCCTGTGAATCTGGGCAATTTGGCCCAGAAGACAAATAGATCAAAAATGAATACTCCTAAGGCAGTGGTTTTTCACCCACGGGTAATTTTGTTGTGCTGTGGGAGAACTGCTGCAATTTTTATGCATCTTTAAATATATTTTGTCTGTTTCTCAGCACTTTGACTGTTTAGTCCCCAACTTAAAAACGTATAATTTTCAGCTTGCTTTTTGCTGACTTCTGGAAACAATTCTTTCCCTGGGCTTTCCTGGCTCATACTGTCTTTCGTGGCTTCTGGTCCTTCAATTACTTTTCTGTGTCTCTTCATTTCCAAGGCTCTGTACTAGGCTTCCCCTTCTGCCTCCTTCCACCCCTTGGACCTCTTGTGCCAAGAGCCTTCTCCGTGACACTTCGTAGTTGTGTCCCAGATAGACAGAACTCCCATCGCTCCCATCTCTCTGTCTCATGTCCCCATTCGTCTCAGGCAAGCATCTCAGCCACTGGTCCTGGAATACGGTAAATCATCTCTTCCTTTCCAACTGAGCATCAGTCCTATAAACTTTGTGAGAGAGATAGAGCAACAGAGGGGAAAGGCAGAGATTGACTGATTGGTTCTAACTTTGACATTAACCCACACAAAACCAAACTTGATATAAGCTGCTTACACGTCATTATATGTCCATCCCCACCTCTCCAGACTTGCTGCACCTGGAGTGAATTGTCATACTTACTAAGGACCCTGGCTTCCTCCAGGAAGTCACACCTAAGCCTTGGGCTGGGTTAGTGAATTATCTCCATCTAAATCATCACGCTGTATATCTGTATGTGTTTCCTTCATCTGAGACTGTAGATTCCCCAAGGGAAGGTAGGATGACCCTGCTTCATTCACTGCCTTATTCCAGTGGCCCGCAAGGGGACCTGACATTCAGCAGGCACCTGGCATATATTTATTAAAAGAATGAAGATATGTTTTTTTTTCCCCCTTCTGTTTACAAGGAGCCACCCGATGTGAAAGGTCACGTGAAGAAAGAGTTCCCTCACCAGGGCTTAGACATCCACACTTCAGTCTTTGTGGGCCTGGCATCTACAGGAAGAGGGGCTCGTGTCTTCTGTCTTTTTGGCTTACCATCTTGAGTGTCCATGTGAGGGAAGCCTGTCTGGTGGCCCTGCGCATCTGCCCAGTTTCATGAGTGTGACATGCACAAGGTAGGAAGACAGGAGCCCTGCACCCCCCCCACCCCCGATAAAGAGAGCAGACCCCCTCACCCCAACTGGGCTTCAGGTTTGTGCTTTGACTCCTTCAGAGGATCACAGGCGTCTCAGCATCTCAAGCTACTGGTCTCTACCCCATTTCTCATCCATCTATTGGTCCCCAATTATTACAGTAAATATGAAGTCAGGACAGAGAATTTCTAGAACCCCCATGTTCTGATCTCAGCCTGTGTAGTACATGCAACTGCACACAAACTCCAGGAAATGAAACCAGAGGCTCAGGGCCTGAGGCCACATGATAAGAGGAAAAGAAAATTCTCAGGTGACCGGTCCTAGATGGCACATAAAGAAAAACAAAGCCAGGGCTCAGACCACATTGCCAAACTCTGAGCACAAGGTCTGTGTGGACCTGCCCTGCTGCCCTGCTCCTAGCCCTGGGAGGGAGGCTTGTCCTTGTGCTCATATGTGAAGGCCAAGCGATGTCTCGTGGTATCTCTGTGCCTGCTGTGTTCCAGCCCCAGGGTGCAGGGTGAGGGAAGCACCAGATGTCGGTTCCCACTTGCTACTCACCCTTTGTCCAGAGCCTCGACCCACTGGATGCTCCTCAAATTTATGACGTCAGTACATCTCTTAGTTGGTTGAAATCAAATTATATTCAGCATGAGTACCCCCCTCCCCACCAGATCATCAGGGAGTTCTGTTGTCTCTCACAGCTGCCTTACTCTCTCCTTGCCAAAAGTTCAAGAATTCTGGGGGTTTACACAGCCCCAAAGTTGGTGAGTCTGAGCTTCTGAGCTGTGCAGGGAGAGATTTAAAACAGATACATAAACACTAACTATCACTGTAATGGGGGTATCCACTGTTCACACACACACACACACACACACACACTATTCACCCCCCCACCTCCCATCTACAAGGCCTCACTTGCCCATCCCCACACCTTATTCATCCAAGCTTTTTCATGGCAGCTCTTCCTATAGACTCTTCACAAGGCTGCAGCCTTTAGCTCTTGGCATTTTCGGTCACCCACAGCCGATTTCCTGGGGCTGGGGGAAGACAATGCTGTTTGCCTACCTCCTGCATCTGGACAGTCAGTTCTTCCTGGGCCACAGTGCTGTCCTTCCTCAGATGTCAGGAAGAGCTCAGAGGCCAGAACTACCAGATTGCCAGCTTGCCTTCCCAGATACAGATGGGAGGGAAAGGCTGAGGCCCTAGAACACAAAGCCTGGCTAATGTCTTTCTTCCTTGCCAGTGAGTCACTGTGGTGGAGGCATGATACAGGAGCTAATTTCTCAATGGAACAAGCTGCCGATGACCTCACCCTAGCAGGATTCCCTAATGTCCTTATCACCAAGTGAGGCCACCCACAACCGCTCCTTCCTGTCCATCCCTATGGCTTCTGGGGAACTGGCAGCGGCTATCTCAAAGAGCCTCTGCCTCCTTCAGGTCTTTGCTCCCCTTTTCCCTTTCACTGAGTCCTCTTTGCTACACCCCGTTCTTCTCTGGCATGTTCAAGCATCCCCTACCCTGAACAAAACTTCCCTCCCTCGAGCCCACACTCCCTCCAGAGTAGGGGAGACTTGGGCACTTCTCTGCTCCCCTTCCCAGTAAATTCATTCTTCCATTTCTTGCTCACTTCTGGGACCATTGCAGTTCAGGTTTAGATGGTCATTCCACTAACTTCCTCTTCATATGCATGTATGATATGTGTGCACATCCCATGTGTGGATGGGAATGCAGGTGAGCACATAGAAATCAGAAGAGAGCCTTAAGTTTCTGTCCTGGCCTTCTTTGAGACTCTGTCTCTTGTCCACCACTGTGTGTGCCTCACTAGCTGCCTTATAAGCTTTGGGGGGGGGGGGCTCCTGTCTCCACGTCTCATCTTGCCACTGCTGCATCTGGCATTATACAGATTCCCTAGTCCTAGTAATGACTGCCTGAAATATGCAAAGTCCATTGGCTGTGTCTCTATGTCCAGTCTGATGGACTTCCCGGAAGCCTTGGGCTGCTTCCTGCCACCACATTGAGTTACTTCCATGCCCATTAAACAGACCAGTTTTTGGTTTGTTTGTTTGTTTGTTTGTTTGAAACTTATCATCACAATGGTCGTTTCTTTAAAGTTATGTGACAATCTCTCTGTCTTTCGCTCTCTTTTTTCCTCTCTCTCTCCTCCATCTTCTTCTGGGTTTCATGTTGTCCACACACTCTCTATACAGCTGAGGATGACCGGGAATGATTCTCCCGCTCCTACCTCCCAAGCTCTAGGATGACAGACCTGCACCACCATGACCAGTTTAAAGCGTTTCTAGGGCTCAGACTCAAAGCTTCATCCACCCTAACCAAGCACTACGCCAACTGAGCTACATGCCCGGTCCAAGGCCCCTTTCCTTAGCAGTGCACACTGGGTCTTGTCTCCATCCGCTGCTGCAACTTGCCGTCGTCTCATCAAACTCTCCTGCTGGTGACCCCTGCATCTCCCGATGCATCACCGGCCCTTTCCTTCTTCCATTCTTTTCCATGCCCAATGTAGGTTCCAAAGCCCAACCCTTTTTTTTTCTCTTTTTATTATTATTATTATTATTATTATTATTATTATTATTATTATTAATTCAAGTCCAAAGCCCAACCCTTTTTTTTTCTCTTTTTATTATTATTATTATTATTATTATTATTATTATTATTATTAATTCAAGTCCAAAGCCCAACCCTTGGAACCCACTTTTTCAGTATTTCTATTTCTTTATTGAATTCTGCATCTCCCGATGCATCACCGGCCCTTTCCTTCTTCCATTCTTTTCCATGCCCAATGTAAAAGACATTCTTGTCAATCCTCCAATCTTCCTTCGCCTTCCCACCTTTTCATCTTGCCTTGCTGGTACAAACCCAGCTCTTAATGAGCCCTCCTGCCTTTTCCTATCTGTGCTAAAGCAACCCAAGTGGCAACAATTTCATTTTGTTTTTAAAGGAATGAATTAGTGAATGAATTGCAACAGAGGGGGGAGGGGAGAGAGAGAGAGTGCACAAGGAGCCACACACCCTGTGTGGGAGGAGGAGTACCTGCAGGTCAGCTTCTCTATGAGACAAACAGCACCCGAGGGTCCTTATCTTTGGGGACCCTGGTCTTTTTGTGGAAAGTGGGGTTGAATCTAGGGAAACACCAGGCAATACAAGTGAAGGGGTTCAGAAGCCAGAAGGGGCCTCTCGAGCTGCTCGGGTGCATTATGCTGGATGCTCCCAAGCTTTCAGAGGCTCCCCATACGCTGCCATCAGCACCCAAAGACTCAGTGAGGACAGACCAGACGGCTGAAGGGGAGGGGAGGGGAGGGGAGCCTGGCATTTGAGAAATGCTGACCTGGGTCTGAATGACACCCACAGTGCAGATCACAGATCACGTCCTTTCACTAAGCCTTGCGTTCCTCTTCTGTGAAAGGGGATAAGACTGCAGAACTGGAAGCAGGACACAGAATCGTGTTTGTAAAGCACTTAATCAGAGACAGCCTAGGTTCTAGAGCGCAGAAACGATTTGATGGTTTTAGAATTAGCATAATCAAGCTTCTAATAGCATCGGTTCAGAGAAGCATTTCCAGGCCCATTTCACCCCGTTGCACATACCGGCTAACCCCACCCTCCACTACTCTCCCACAAAGCCTGGTTTTCACCCCCACCAACCTTCTTTGGCACATCCCCTAGCCTCGTCTAACTCTACTTTTCCTTCCCTTGTGTCTTAAACTCTCAAGCCCCTTCAGACAAGCTTCCCTCCAGTTCCTGCCTAACCAAGAGAGCAGCCACCGTCCCAGGGGAGGCTGCTATTCCACGATCACAGAGCAGAGGCTGGGCAGCGCCTTCTCACTCTCAAAGCCACTCCCCGGTCATTATTCCTGCAGCCTCACGGAAAAGCCCTGCTCGCTTCAGGCTCCTGCCATCTGGCTGGCTCTCACAATTCCTTCATTCAACCAAGATTTATTGAGCCTCTCTCTCTCTCTCTCTCTCTCTCTCTCTCTCTCTCTCTCTCTCTCTCTCTCTGTCCTTCCTTCCTCCCTTTTCTTATCTCCTTTCAAAGAAAAAAAAAAAAAAGATTCAGGTAAACTGGCATGGTAGCAAACACCTATAATCCCAGCCCTCAGGAATGAATCAACAGGATCATGAGTTTGAAGCCAACCTGGCTACATAATGAGATTTCGTCTCAAGCAAATGAGCAAATGAGCCGAGTGAAAATGCAGGCTCTAGAAATGTTCCTGGGGAGAATAAAGGTGATGTGGTGAACGGGCAGGGAACAGCTAGGGTTCAGGCAAGGGAGCAGTGTTTTCTGAAGGTGGGACATCTTCAAGTTCCAGGTGCTTACCAACAGGAAGAGAGGTGAACCCTGCCAAAAAGGTTTGGCACATGATTGGAATACATTCGTTATAAATTACACTTTAAATTTTCATAGAGGCGCCGCTGAGATGATTGAGAAGGTAAAAGCACTTGTATGTGACTCTGGTGATCTGAGTGTGAGACTCCTGAAAGGTATCCTTTGACCTCTGTGTGTGTAGTGACATACAAACACACACACACACACACAGCAAAAAAGCTCATATAGGTTACCTTTCCCCTATTTACTAAACAGGGAAGTAGAAGTCTTTCTTTTAAATCTGTATATCAATGTATTTTATATAAAACAGTCACGATGTAGAGTGTGGGTGATATCTTCGCTGCCTCACTCCTAAGTTGTAACAAACCAAGTCAATGTACTCCACTTAAAACAGCGGTTCTCAACCTGTGGGCTGCAGCCATCAGGAAACACATATTTCACATGGTCTTCGGAACTAAGACACCATTCAGTAGCAGAGCTAGAATTATGAAGTAGCAATGAAAATCAATTTATTGTTGGGGGTTCCTAAGACTAAGAAATATGTTTTCTGATGTTTGTGACTCACGTGTTGATAACTGCTGACTGAGAAGGAAGACCAGACAATCACATGGGGCATGTTACCTAGCATGGCAACTTTTTATTTAAAAAGATTAAACATTAGGCACCCTTGCCTTTTTTCTTCTTTCTTTCTTTCTTTCTTTCTTTCTCTCTCTTTTTTCAACACAGGGTTTCTCTCTGTGAAAGCCCTTGATGTCATGGAACTCACTCACAGAGATGCACCTGCCTCTGCCTCTCAAGTGCTGGAATTAAAGGCGTGCGCCACCACAGCCTGGCTCAGCCTTGTCTTCTTGATAGTGCTCTTTCTTTCTTTCTTTTTTTTTTTTTTGAGATGTGTTTTTTTTAAAGATTTTATTTATTTATTATGTATACAACATTCTGCTTCCATGTATATCTGCACAACAGAAGAGGGCACCAAATCTCATAACGGATGGTTGTGAGCCACCATGTGGTTGCTGGGAATTGAACTCAGGACCTCTGGAAGAGCAGTCGGTGCTCTTAACCTCTGAGCCATCTCTCCAGCCCTTGATAGTGCTCTTATCAGCGAAGATGATCTAAAGTTCTGCTTGAGCTCTTCCATCAGTAGCTAGCTCAGCACTGGCAATGTCCTAAGCTCTGCAGGGGTCGCTGCTCCATGTTGCTCAGCACCTGGAACTTGAAGATGGCCTATCTCCAGAAAATACTATTTCCTTCCCTGTGCCCTAGCTCCCTGCCTGCCCCTTCACCACATCCACCTATGTTTTCCCCAAGACCATCTCCTGATCGTGGGCTACCACATGTGACTTGCTTTAAAGAAGAGTAGCACAATTTTTCTTTTATTAATTAATTGACTTTGGAAAGGGTCTCATGTAACGAAGCCTAGCCTGTGAACTCTTGAACTCTTAATGCTCCTACTTCCACCTCCAGAGGACAGGAATGACAGGCATGCACTGCTACACCAGGTTTTTGTGCTGCTGGGAATCGAAGCTGGGGCTTCCTGCAGGCTAGGCAAGCACTTTACCAACCGAGCCACACTCCAAACCCTGATAATGTAACTTATAAGATGACTCACAAGGTAGACAGAATACGGCATCAGGGTAATAACTAGGACACTCCAAAGACCAAAAAGTAAAGAATCTCCTGGCAAACGAGGCTGACTATGGTGACACACGCATATAATCCCAGCACTTGGGAGCTAACATAGGAGTATTGCCACAAGTTGGAGGCCAATGTAATTTTAATTTTTAAAGTATTTTGTCTTCTTTTTTATTATAAATACTTTTAAAATTAAATTTACATATTTATTTGAATGGGGAGAGGTGTGAGCCTCCGTGTGTTTATGGAAGCCAGAGGACAACCTACTGGGGTTGCATCTCTCCTAGAGTTGCTTCTCCTCCCATCATACAGACTCTCCTCCTACCCTAGGAGTTCTAGGAATTGAACATACGTCATTAGGGTTGGTGACAAACGCCTTTACCTGCTGAGCCACCTTCCCCTTCTCCTCCCACCCTCTTGACTATAGCCCTTCAATCCTCCCCACCCCCACAACACAAGAGTTTTTCATTTTCAGAAAATTCTTTCCTAGTTCATGTAGCTCAGACTTGTAATCTTAGCACTTGAGAGCCTGAGGCAGGAGGATTACCAGAAGTTTGAAGCCATCATGGGCTTTATGGGAAATTCTAAGCCAGTGTATCTACAGAGCAAGACCTTGTTTCAAACAACAGAACAACAACAAAATTCTTTCCTTCCCTGTCAAGATAAGCACTACCTCCCTGGGGTCCTTCCGCTCTTCCAGTCACCTGTCCTGGTCACATCTGCTGGGTGCATCTAGAGACTGAGTAAGAGCCTGAAGAGAGAGAGAGAGAGAGAGAGAGAGAGAGAGAGAGAGAGAGAGAGAGAGAGAGAGAGAGAGACTGAGTAAGGCTGAGATTGGAATGGTTTCTCAAAGGTTTCTAGTATGGAAGGGCGCCATTCCACCTCCTAAGCTTTGAGTGGGCGCGGGCTCGCCATACAGGGTTTTCTTTTCAATGCTTGTTATTCTTACTGGCTTCTTTACTGAGCCTGCTAAATAAAAGACTTTCATACTCGCAGCTCAAAGACAGACATTACTTCTTCAGTCTAGTACATTCTAAAGCTATAGTGAGAAGGGAAATAATTCCTTAACTGCTTCCTAATTAGCAGTGTGTCTTCCCTGTTCCCTGAGAATCAGTAAATCCGATTATTGTGGCAAGGGTAGATGTCTGTTCCTTTCTTGATCCCCTTTGGGGTTTGTTTGAATAAGAATATGGTTGTCGTCCCTTTAATGGCTTTGCAATGATGTTCGCAAGAGAGGCCTTGATGGTTTGATTTTAGGAAGCCTCAATTACATTTTTGCCAAAGGCTAATATCAATTTGGGAATGATATATTCTCCCAGTTAAATAAAATTAAAGATAAGTGTATGAAGACACAGGGAAAAAAAAAGAATACAAGGACAGTAATCAAGAGAGTGTGGGTCTAAGGACAAGCTTCCAAATCAATGGAACAGAATCCAGAGTCTAGGAAGAAACCCTTGTATTTATGGCCAATTGATTTTTTTCAAAAGTGCCAAGGCAATTTGGTGCGGAAAGGACAGTCTTTTTAACAAATGGCTTTCAGAAAACTGGATACTCACATGCAAAATATGAATTCAGATTTGCACCAAAATTCACTCAACGAATCTGACACCAGGGCAAGAACCAAACTACAAAACCCTAAGGAAACACAGTATCGAGTTTTCATGACTTTGATTTGGCAAAGGGCTCTAGCTCTGATGACAAAGGCACAATAAGAAAAGAAAAATAGACTTTATGAGGTCTAAAGAATTTTTAATTAAAAAAAAAAAGCAACATTAACTGGGTAGAAGTGGTGGTACATTCTTTAACCTCAGCACTAGGGAGGCAGAGTTAAGTGGATCTCTGTGAGTTGAGGCCATCTCGGTCTACATAGTAAATTTCAGGCCCGCCAGAGCTACACAGTGATACCCTTTCTAAAAAAAAAAAAAAAAGGAAAAAAGATGGTTAACATTGTTAGTCATTAGGTAAATGCAAAGCAAAGGGGCTGGGGCGTTTGTTCATAGAATGATTGCCGTGCACACACAGGCTCTGGATGTAACCTCTGGCACAATAAAAAAGAAAGAGGATGTGAATCAAAACCACAGTGAGATATCACTTCACACCTACTCGGATGGTTCTGATCAATGAGAGGCAATAGCAAGCATTGATGAGAGCGTGGAGACACTGGAACCTTCCTCATGCATACAGCTTATGGGAACGGGAAATGCTACAACCCTTTGAAAAGCAGCTTGTCAGATTTTTAATACAATTTTACCATGTGACCCTGCAATATCGCTTATAGGTATTTGCTCCAGAGAAATCAAAGCGTATGCCTATAGGATTGATACGTTGAAGCTCAGAGCAGAGGCAGCCATAATGGCGCAAATCGAAGCAACCCCCATGTTTATGATTCAGCGAATCACTGAACAAAATGTAGCACATCATAGCTACTGCACTCTTCAGCGATAAAAGGAAGAGGCGTTGGGCAAACAATGGCTATGAAGAATCTGAAGAACAAACTCGGTGGAGAAATGGAATGTAAAAGACATGATGTGGGCTTGGGATTTACCGATAGTTCAGCACACAAAGGCTAGCAGGCGACAGACCCTTCGTTCACTCCTTAAGGGGGGGAAGAAGATATTTAAATCAAGCGGGGGACTGTCTGCTGAGATGGCTCAGCAGGTGAAGGAACTTGCTGGCAACCTGACAACCTGATTTGATCCCTGGGTCCAACATGACAGAACAAGAGAACTGAAACCTGCAAATGGTCTTCTGGCCTGCGTTGTGAGCCACCTGAAATGTGTTGTGGCACGCTCATGTGCACACACACACACACACACACACACACACACTAAGTGAAGAAATGTAATAATTTGTTTGCTTGGTTTTTGAGATAGGGTCTCACTATGTAGCTCTGGCTGTCCTGGATTTCACTACATAGATCAGGGTGGCCTTGAACTCACAGAGATCCTCCTGCCTCTGTCTCCTGAGAGCTGGGATTAAAGGTCTGCACTGCTATGCCTGGCTAAGAAATGTAATAGATTTCATAAAGGGACATGAATAGTGTGTGGTTTTGTTTCTGTGGAAATTTCCAGAAGAAATTTTACAGACAGAATGTGGACTGTGGTCAACTATGGTGATTGATGGTCACTGACCAAAGACTCTTTCAGGGTGATGCAAGAGGTTTTGAGTTAAATTGTGCTGACTATTGCACAACTTCATAAATTTATCAAAAATCATTGAACTATAGACTTAAGAAGGAAAACACAAGTCAGGTGTGGTGGTGCACACCTGCAATCCCAGTACTTGGGAAACAGTGGTGTGGGGGTTGACCCAAATTCTAGGCTAGCCTAGGCTACATGGAGAGTTTCAGGTCAGCCTGGGCTACACAAATACAGGGACTGGGAAGATGACTCAGAGGTTTTGAGCACTTTCTTCTTTTCCAGAGGACCTGAGTTAGATTCCCACCATCTATGTCAAGTGGCTTACAACCAACCTCTCATAAGTCTAAGTCTATCTCTAGGAGAGTAATAATACATCTGCCTTCTGTGGGCACCCACACATAAGGCATACACACAGACATATATATATATATATATATATATATATATATATATAGTATTTAAATAGTTACATAAATTTAATAATATATAAATAAGCCAGGCGTTGGTGGCACACGCCTTTAATCCCAGCACTTGGGAGGCAGAGGCAGGTGGATCTCTGTGAGTTCGAGACCAGCCTGGTCTACAAGAGTTAGTTCCAGGACAGCCTCTAAAGCAACAGAGAAACTCTGTCTCGAAAATATATATATATATATATATTATATATATTATATATATATATCCTAAGTACCAAAACAGAATGATAAAAGTAGGAAAGAGAAATGGACTGAGTGTGATAATATGTAGCCAAAGGTTCCCATGGGGTCTGGAGATGTCCTAAAACATGTTTAGCATGTGCAAAGGGTCTGGGTTCAATCTCCAGCACTGCATAAAAACCATCCCCACAAGGGGACACATGGGAAGATACCTACTGGGTATGGATGAGCTTCCTATAGCCAATGGAGAAAGGGGAACATGATTGATTATGAGATCTGCATGGTGCCTGAGATTAAAAACAACCATCAACCCCTCTGTTTTCAGAGCAGCTCCTTGTCAGAGGAGGAACTAAGCAACAGTTGGGCTGCCACTGTAGACACTATTTTATGTGGCTATTTAAATAAAAAGTCACTGCAATTCAATAAGATTCAGAATTATTTGGGGGTGAGGAGATGGTCATCAGGTGAAAGTCCTTGCCCTGTGAGTATGAGGACCCGAGTTCAAACTCAGGGAACCCTATAAAAAGCCTGACGCAGGGGTGCACATCTGTAACCCTGTGGGATTAGCGGAAGTTTGTGGGCTAGCCTGGAGTACGCTGCCATCACTGCACTGAGCACTGAGAGAACAGCAAAACAATAAATACAGGTTTGGATCTGGAATGTCAGCGAGGGAGTAACACTGTCCCATTCTTGGCAATAACTCTTAAATATTTGACTTCTGCACGTCACACATTGAGAACAGAGAGAAGGATTTGGGAGAAGAAGAGTCTAAGTTTTAGTTGTTTTTCTTTTTCTTTCTTTTTTTTTTAATGGGGTAGAGATTGACACAGGATATATTCCAGCTTTCCCCAGCTTTTGCATGTGGAGTGGTAGAACAAGCTGGGGCTCACCAGGACACACTCCAGGAACAATATTTGGTTAGTTTCGCTGTTTAGCTAATGACTGGGCTTTTGTTGAGCAAAGCGCCCTTTGGCTGGCTTCTCTTTTGCTGAGTGGTATATTCTGGCTGGCAGGATGCTGATATACAAAACAGAGAGGCAGAGCCAGCCTGGCAGGGGAAGCTGGGAGCTGGAAGAGGGAGGCAGGCAGAGGAGGGGATGGATAGAAACAGGAAAAGTATGACCACTGCCTCTGGGGATGATAGTGCTGAGGGAGCATGGGTTTTATCTTCAAAATTAAATTTATTTATTTATTTAGAGTATGTTGAGGACAAAGGACAATTTTCAAGAGCTGTTTCTTTCCTTTTACCATGTGAGGCCTGGAGATCTTTTGGCCACAAGTGCCTTTACCTGTTGAGCCATCTCACCAGCCCTGGGGACAGGTTTGGAGCAGAATTCTCAGGGGATTCTCTTCTGTAGAGGCAGTGTAAGAACATGCAAGTTGGATTTGTATTAGGGGAGTGTTTCATGCTGTGTAGAGACTGGCTTAGGACAGTAGGAACAATAGGACTCAATGGAATGTAGACTAGTATAAGTTAAAGACTGGACC
Organism: Cricetulus griseus; assembly: GCF_003668045.3. Lineage (NCBI taxonomy): Eukaryota > Metazoa > Chordata > Mammalia > Rodentia > Cricetidae > Cricetulus > Cricetulus griseus. Next base: position 34,014,633 of record NC_048595.1, on the reverse strand, counting down.
TTGGGGTTGAAGAGGTGTCTCAGTAGGGAAAGTGCTTGCCCTGCAAGGATGGAGATGAGTTCAATTGTCCAGGACCCACGTGGAGAAACTAGGAGGCAGTACCAGGGAGAAGGGCACAGGAGGACCTGTGGGGCTTACTGGCCTTACAGTCTAACTCATTCAGTGAGCTCAAGGCTTAGTAGTCTCAAGAAATAAGGCAGAAAGACTGCTGGGCAGTGGTGGTGCACACCTTTAGTCCCAGCACTCGGGAGGTAGAGGCAGGCAGATCTGTGAGTTTGAGGCCAGCCTGGTGTACAGGGTGAGTTCCAGGACAGTCAGGGGTACACAGAGAAACCCCGTTTTGAACAACCAAAACCGAGAGAGAGAGAGAGAGAGAGAGAGAGAGAGAGAGAGAGAGGGAAGGAAGGAAAGAAAGAAAAGAAAGAAAGAAAGAAAGAAAGAAAGAAAGAAAGAAAGAAAGAAAGAAAGAAAGAAAGCAGGCAGTTAAAGAAGACACCTGACATTCTCCGCTGGCTTCCCTGGGACCTGCACTAACTCACATGCACATCAACACACAGAGCAAACAGCAACAGCAGTGCAAGGCTGGGTGTTGTCTGTGATGGTGATTTAACCTAAGAGTGGAATCTGGCTGCATCTTAGAAGAAATTGCTCTCAAACTCTGAAGTGTGACTGCTTCACCAGAATGGCCAGGCTGAATGATTGATGACATGTGAAAATGAGCACTGATCAGACCGGAGGTGTGGTGGAATCTGGACCACAGGAGCAGCGGGGTCTCTGAGATGGGTGCTGTGATACGGTGTGGTGAACTCCCCTGATGCCCACATCTGCCTCCCTGATGTGTGGACCAAGGAAAGGCTAGAGTTACAAAGGGCCATGAGAGATTGTTCATCAATTAAGAGTGCTTACCTCTCTTGCAAGGGACCTGAGTTCAATTCCCAGCACCTACATCCAGTGTCTCATAACCACCTGTAACTCCAGCTCCAAGGGATCATCAAACATCCTTTCTGGCCACTAGGACACCTGCATACATGTACACATAGTCTGACACATATACATAAATAAAAATAAAATGTCTTGCACACATAGATAGATAGAGAGACAGAGAGATACAACTAGGTGTGGTGGTGCATGCCTTTAATCACAACACTCAGGAGACAGAAGCAGGCAGATCTCTGTGTTAAAGCCAATTGGTCTACACAGTGATTTCTTTGCCAGCCAGGACTATAAGTGAGACCCTGTCTCAAAATAAACAAGCAAAAACAAAATACAACCAGCAAAATACCAACAAAAAACCCCAGTACCAAACAACAAAGAGCCATATGGCCATTGGACTCCTCCTGACCAGTGCCTGGAGGGGATGGACAGTGAAACCAGGTGTAACAGCCTGTAGCTCAGAGCCTGCACCGCAGAGGTAGAGGCAGGCACCCACAGGAGGCAACAAACAACACCCCAAAACAGAGATCTGGGCTAGGGGTGGAAGAGGCTTTTGCTTTCGACCTTTGGTGTGTAGGCATTTCAGGTCCAGTGGGAGATGTCATGAAAAGTCCTTTAATACTGCATTGCTGCTGCGGGTCAGCCACTTCTGCAAACAGTTCTGGGGACACTGTCACACCACTTACAATGAACCCTCAAATCAGAAGCCAACAATAACTTCATACATTTCTCCTTGCTTTAGATGTGATTTTTTTTCTTTTCTGGTTAGTATTAGTAGTGTTATTAGTAGTATATTATTTATAGCAAACTTTCACATTTAGGTGGAATCATCTAGAAGTTTTGAGCATGATGGCCATCAACTGTGACCAGATTCAAACACATCAGTGAATCTAGTCAATGTGCTCCCTCATGGGGTCTGAGGTGTGTTGAAAAACACACTGAGGGGTAAAGAACATTAGCAGGAGAAGCCTCAGTGGTGGCAGCTGTGTTAACACACCTGTCTCTGCAGCTACAGTCGTGGAAATGAGAACAAATGGTCCAGCCCACCAAACGCAAGCTCCCAAGGAAGGAATTCAGTAATCGAAGCTGGGTAGACACAGCTGAGATGACTGAATCAAGAGTCATCAGGACTAGTGGATAGTCCCCACTAGAGGTTGTGCAGATCGGTTGCCTTCCCCGAGCCTTTTCTGGATTATGGCCACATTGGAATTAGCTAGTCCGTGGCAGGAATCACTCATTCCACACATTTTAGGACAGGGATGGGGCCTCTCTGGGCTTCTGGAAGGTAGGCTCAGGCACTGGGAAGGACTCTGCTAACACCTATCCCATACAGCCCCACACCAATTATGGGCCACAGGAGGATCCTGGAGCCCTAAAAATAATGGTTGTGCCAAGCTAGAAGCAGTGATAAGGCTCTCTGGGGGCAGTCACACCAGTGAGGTACAGTGTCAGAACACTAGGCATCCTTGCCAGTCTCCTTGGAAAGTGTGTTAGCCAGGATTCTGTCCATGACTCCTAGAATTGATAGAGCAATGTTGTTTTTATAAATAGAAGAAACAGCTTACATTCTGCTTGGTGTTTTAAATTTTGTTTTGTTTTGTTTGAGACAGGGTTTCTCTGTGTAGCCCTGGCTGTCCTGGAACTCACTCTGTAAATCAGGCTGGCCGCAAACTCACAGAGATCCACCTGCCTCTGCCTCCTGAGTGTTGGGATTAAAGGATTGTACCAACAGCCCCTGGCTGAACGTTTTAAATTACAATTTATTTATTTCTTTTGTGGGGGTGAGGGAGGCACACACACCAAGACACATGTGCAGAGGTCAGAAGGTAAATTTCAGGGTTTGGTTTTCTTCTTGCACCATGTGAGTACCTGGGATTGAACTGAGGTTGTCAGGCTTGGCAGCAAGTACCTTTACCTGAGCCATCTCTCAGGCTCTATACTGTATTTTTAATAGGACTCTGTTACAATCAATATTTGTTTTTCTTGCATAACCTCTCTCTCTCTCTCTCTCTCTCTCTCTCTCTCTCTCTCTCTCTCTCTCTCTTTGAGGCCATTTCTGAAGCATCCCAGGCTGGCCTCAAACTTACAGCATAGTCTGAAAATGACGTTAAACTTCTGGGCTTTTTGCCTCCAGTTCCCAAGTGTGTGGCTTATACCACCACATACAATTTATGTAGTGCCAGGGATCAAACCCAGGGCATTGTGTATGCTAGGCAAGAACTCTATCTACTGAGTTGTGTCCTTGCATATTTATACAAAGAGAAAGAAGAAACCTTATGAATGTTTTTCCTAACACCAAGAAACTCTCCCACTCTTGTACTGCCTTAAATAAGAACGCTGATATCACGCTCAGTGGGTTAAATATTACGAGGTTGATGGAAAGTTCAATATCCTATGACAAACTTACAGCGTGTAAATACAATTTTCTACAATCAACAAGCATCATAGTCTTAAGGTTAAGGGTTATAAAACAATAAAATATTGTAATTAGAGTAGAATACCACAGGGGAGCTTCTTGCATACAAACTACTCAATATCAGGATGTCAAGATATAAGAAAGAATGTAGCTGGAAATAAGATCGTAACTCCATATGGTTAGAATTCTCTCTCTCTCTCCTTTTGAATTACTCCTAATCTTTGCTACAGAAAAATAATTATATTCAGCCCGATACTTTGCATTCTCTACAAAGCCCTCATATTAATAACCTCTCAGGATTCCATATCTATTGCTGTTGAAACATGTGATCTCATCCAGTCTTACACCAAGGTGAAATGGTAGATTGGCGGATTACAATATTTTAGGAAATGTCCTAAAAGTGTCGATATTCCACAGTGGCTGGGTCCACGAGCTGAGGAACACTCAGGACTCTCCTCTGTCTTCCCTATCTCTCATCCCTGCTTATTTTCTAGATCATCCTGCTCATTGGCTTCATTCTCTCTACTTTATTTATTTATTCTTTAGATTTTATTTATTTATTATGTATACAACATTCTGCTTCCATGTACAGCTGCACACCAGAAGAGGGCACCAGATCTCATTACAGATGGTTGTGAGCCACCATGGGGTTGCCGGGAATTGAACTCAGGACCTCTGGAAGAGCAGTCGGTGCTCTTAACCTCTGAGCCATCTCTCCAGCCCGATTCTCTCTACTTTAAAAACTTCTTTTTTGAGAAGTGCTTCATGTAGCCCAGGCTAGTCTCAAATTCCTGATCCTCCAGGCCCTACTTTTCAAATGCCAGGATTATTATAGGTGTGTCCCATCACATCCAGCTTCCTCATTCTTCTTAATGCAAAATTAGTCCTTCATGGGACGGGGAAAGGCTGCTAGGAGCCTCAGCTTGTGCTCTCAGAGGATGAGAGCACTTTCTTGAAAGTTCCCATGGGGTCAGGGAGAGACTCTGAGAGAAGGTTCTGATTGGCCCTTTCGGTCATGTGCTCATCCCCCAGTTAACCACTGTGGCTAGAGAAAGGAAATAGATTGGTGTGCAGACCTGTACCACATACTTTTGGGGCTTGGAGAAAGAACTGGGTGGGGAATCAGTACCCTCTAAAACCGTATGGAATAAAGGAGGACCATTTCATTAATGGAAAGGATTTGGGCAGAGGAACAACCTTGATTTAGGACAAATAAATGAAAGTGGTATTTTATTAGTTTGATGGACACAATGCTATAGTGGCATTTTCTCATTGAAGCTCACATGGCAGTGACGTTTCCCCATCTTCTTTCCCCATCTCTTCTTGCTGGGGTGAGGGAAAAGCTGTGCGTACTAGGCAAGTGTTCTGCTCCTGAGCTATGCCCACAGATCGCCTAGGGTTTCTAAGTCTGATGCAGGTGATCAGGACTACATCTGAGGTGTGTGGAGCACCTGGCTAATGGTTCCAGGTTATACTCTTCAACTTCCAATGTTGAGCTGGGTATTGGAAGCTACGTAGGACGTAAACTCCTGGGCCTGTGATTCTAGAATTGTTATTATGTGTCCTGAAGGTGCAGCTGCTGTGTTCTAAAGGTTATGTCCTCATGTCACTGAGGCCATCTCTAATGAGCATGAGTAGGCTATTAGGCATGGGAAAGAGCTCTGGAAAAAATGCTGAGGACTACCCTCAGAAACTGTCAACCCAGCATTTTTATGTTACCCAAATCTACCTCATTGTCCCAGGTGAGGGATCAGCCAAGAGCCTCAGTAGGAAGGTGTAGAGTTGTGGTTGGTGGTGTAAAGGCCTTCTGGCAGGAAGACACAAAGGCTCTGTAGCAGCCAGGAAGCCCTACTCCGGGAGTGACTGAGAGTGCCCTAGTTACTGGATATCTCACAGGATGCTGTGCACATCATGAATGGACCGTGGAAGCAGTTGGTACTGTTTCAAAAGGCTGCCCTGAAGCACAGAGGTCCACGCATGATGAGTTCAGACCTTGGGGAGGGAACAGATGCTGGGGCTAATTAGGGCATGGTTCCTCTGGTCCAAGATGGCAGAGAATATCCAAATAAAACTCGACACCTGCGCCCAGTGTGTTATGTGGGGAGCATTGCTCATTCACCAGCTTATCTGGACATGACTCAGAATGGTTGGCTTAGGAAATGGAGCACTTGATCGTTGTCCTTGAAAGCCACACTGAAGGGGATGAAATTCGTTCTGCTGTGCCCAGGTAATCCACTGTGGTCAAGAAGCATCCTTTGTGGTGGGTTCTTTTCAGGTCTTTAGACTTCCTGTTTTTAGACCTTCTCATAGGGACATTATGAGGTTTTTGAAGCTCATTTTACCACCAGAGTTTCTTCTGACAAGGTGAAGATCTCTCCCAAGGGGGTTTCCCTGACCCAAAGGAGTTAAAGGAACTTGATTAAGTATTCTTGGAGTGCCATATCCAGATTAGAACAAGTAGAGGGATGGCACACAGAGGCCTTTGTTCATGCTGCTGGTAGTGCTCTGTCTATCTTGATAGTCAGGCTGCAGCCATGTCCTCGTATTGATCTTGTCTGGCCTTGACAACAAGGGGCCACACAGGGACAGTCTTACTCAGTGTGCTTGTGGCTTGTCACCATGGAGGCTCAGGGTGATGCAGCACAGAAAACAAGCTCAGAGCCTGTTGAGAGGACATCTGTTGTTTTGGTCCACTCAGAAGTCATTTATCTCCCTACGGGGGAACCAGTTTAGGGGGTGGGGAGGGGAGCAGGTGATAACCTTCAGGCAAGGTTTAAAGTAGATTCTTGAAGATACTTTCTAAATCCTGGGTTGACAAACTTTCTCCATAAAGAACCTACTGTGAGTATTCTTAGCCCATTGTGATATGGGGTCTCTGCTGCAACCACTCAGTACCATGGAGGTAGACAAGACGTAAACAGGTATAGACCATGTGTAACATGTATAGACCACATATAAGCAGATAAGCATGGCTGTGCTCCAGTGAAAGTATTTACAAGGCAGGTGGTGGGTGAGATTTGGCTTAGATGTCAGTTTAGCCAAGGTTTTCCGGATAGTGTCAGACCTTCTAAAATGGGAGGAGGCAACTGCTTTTGAGCTCTTAGAGTGTGTCCTCTCTTTGGTTGAGCAATTGGCTCCAGTTAAGCCTGAGGCTAACTGCCCTTGTTACTTGACTCTTCAGAAGCCAATAAACCCACCCCTCCCCCCACCTTTTTTTTTCTTTCTTCCAGACAAGGTTTCTCTGTTTAGCCCTGGCTGTCTGTAGACCAGGCTAGTCACGAACTCAGAGATTTGCCAGCCTTTGCCTCTCAAGTTCTGGGATTAAAGACATGTAGCACCACCAAACAGCACCAATAAATCTCCCCTTTGACTTACTATGCACTGGTGTTCTTTTCAAAGCTACCAAGAGGTCCCTTAAAATCCACCCAGCTGCATCAGGGTCTCAGACTGGACACTGGGTTTCAAGATGGAATTGGTGGCCTCAGCTAGGCAAAAGGTAGCCTAGCAATAAGAAAACCTCAGGGCTGGTGAGATGGCTCTGTGGGTAAAATCACTTGCTGTACAAGCCTGATGACCTGAGTTTGACCCCTGGAACCCTTGAAAAGATGAAAGGAGAAAATCACTTCCAGAAAGTTGTCCTCTGACCTAAACACAAGTACCTTGAGGTGTGAACACCCACCATCACTATAATAATAATAAAATCAATATAAATGAAAAGTTCGAATTTTAATAAATAAGAAAAGAAAACCCCATATCTGACAGGGGGCCTGCCAGGATCTCTTGACAGCTTAAACATGCAGCTGGGAGCCGGGGCTGTTAAGGTGGTGCCTGGAAGCAAACCCAAGGGATACCCCCGGGGAATGGAATCTACAGCCGGACAGGAAATGCTCCAGTGATGTTGAAAAGAAGCCATCCTTCTCTTTTGTAGAGGAATAAGAAGCCAACGGATGAGGAGGAGGAGAAGACGAAGGCAACAGGTCACCCTCTGCAGTGGGGGTCTCAGAATGCTGACCCCAGTACACATCCATGAAGACATGGGAAGCCCTTTCCACAACACTTAAAGCTAGAGGCAGAAAAATAGGGTTGGAGATGTAGCTCAGCAGGTAGAGTGGTTGCTTAGCCTATAGGAATCTCTGAGGTCACATCCAGGACCACATAACCAGAGGGCTGCAGTACATGCATGCGATCTTAGCATCCAGAGCCAGGAGGGCCAGAGGTTAAAGGTCATCCTCAAATACAGAGAGTTCCTGTCTAAAAAGAGGAGGGCGAGGAGGAAGAGAAGGTAGCAGGTGTTGGAGGAGGAGTGAAGGGTGAGTCCTCTACCCTGAGGTGGAAGTTGGGGAGTCTGTACTGAAGGGACAAATTTTTAGCCTCTGTGGGGTAACCCAATGGTCATTCCTTTGATGGCTTGTAGGGTGGCCAGTTTTGCTCAGGACAGACAGCTCCAGCTTCATCTGTCTAGAGGTATGCCTCTAGACAATTTTTCATTTAAAAAAATTATTTTAAAAAATTGTCTGTCTGTCTGTCTGTCTGTCTGTCTGTCTGTCTCTGTGTGTGTGTGGGGGGGGGTGAATTCATGCATATGACTGCAGGTCCTCATCAAGGCCAGAGAGTAAGTCAGATTCCCAGGAGGTGGAGTTACAGGAGGCTGTGAGCCACTGGGCGTGGGTGCTACAAACTGAACTCAGGTCCTCTGCGAGATCAGTGTGTGCTCTTAGCCTCTGAGCCCTGACAATATTTCTTGAGGGTCAGGTCTCCTTCTGAAGGGGAGAGTAGTGGGGAGTAGATACGTTGGGCCCCCTGCTTCTCCCGAAGGTAGAACAGACAGAACAGACGCCAGCACACAGACTGTGGCGTTCCGAGGGGAGGAGGCGGTGACTTAAGTGGTGGCTAGAGTGTGCCAGAGAAGTGCGATAGCATGGCAAGCCTCAGAGAGCGAGTTTGCATTAAGAGAGCATAATAGAGAGATTATAGACGACACTGTCAATGTGCTGCCCGAGGACCCCTGGATCATTTTGCACATCATCAACTCAAGTGCTTTCACCTCCAACAGCATCCCCTCCTCTGCCAGATAGTGAGCCAGCCTCCCGGGACCCACTGCAAGTCAATACACAGAGTAAATGCCTGGGAAGGTACGTGGGGCAGGGGCAGGAGCGAAGGAGCTTGAGCCATACATACTAGAAGTCTCCTGCTTCCCGCCAGGGCAATCCTCACATGCAGAGCTCTGGTGGCACAGAGCCACAGTCACCCTCTGTGTGACAGTGCTCTTCTCTGCTTGGTTCCCATCCCATCTCCCTCCTGATTCTTCCTGGGAACAACTCCTCGTCTTCCCCCTCCTCCCCCTCCTCCTTTTCTTTTTCTTCCAAGGCGAGGTAAGACAGGGCCTCATGTAGCCCAGGATGACTTCCAGAGTAAGTTAAAAGCCCCATCCTCCTGTCCCCACCTCCTCACTGCTGGGATTACAGGCATGCACCACCATGCCTGGCTTCTGGGAACCCTTCTTAAATCTCATGCTTGTGAATCCATGGAGTGTTTGCTTCCAGAAAATCAAACCAAGTCAAATTCCCAGTTGTTAATGCCACAGGCTCTGCTCTCTGACCAAGGAGAAGAAGGAGGCATATGGTCAGTATAGGTGCTGAGTAAGAAGCCCCAGACCAGCAACATGGGGGTGTGTTCTTATGTACGTGAGCATCTGAAACGGCTGAGCCAGTCTGGGCAGGAGCCACTTAGCCAGGATTTCCTGGATGGTGTTAGACCTCACAGAAACTGGAGAATTACTTAGAGGCGTTCTTGGTGAGGGATCCTGAATCAGTCTGGGCTTGCATCAGAGGGGACAGATGTGGGGACCTGGAGGCGATGCAGGTCCAATTCTGGAGACAGGCTGTGGTGTCTGAGTGAGAGTGATCTCACAGGCTTGTGTGTTTGAGTACTTGGTCCCCAGTTGGTGGAGCAGTTTGGGAAAGATTAGGAGATTAGAAAGATTAGCCTTGTTGGAGGAGGTGTGACGTTGGCAGATGGAACTTTGAGGTTTCAAAAGACTGACAACATTTTCTCTCCCCTCCCCAATCCCCCACTCTGCCTCCTACCTGTGAATCAAGATGTAAACTCTCAGCAATTCCAGCTGTTATGCCTTTACTCCACCATCATGGACTCTAACCCTTTGTAACCATAAATTCCAAATTAAACACTCTATTTTTTAAGTTACTTAGGTTGTGATGTTTTAATCACAGCGATAAAATGTAACCAAGACACAGGCCCTAGTCTGAGGGCACCTCAGGCAGGCCCTGGGCTTGGCTAGACACCACTGATGAGTTGTCTGAGGTGGCAACTTTGTTCTATTGGAATTTGTGGTTTTCAGGTACCTTATTAGCTCCAGTAAGGTTCAAATGGCCTTGGATAGAGGGGACAGGGAGCTGGTTTAGTGGTACTTTCTGTCAAGCCTCACGGAATGAGTTTGATTCCTGATACCCACGTGGTAGTAGGAGAAAACTGACTTCTACAAGTTGTCCTCCACACAGTGCCTCCACACAGTGCCACGGCAAATAAGTAAGTGTAACAATAAAAGTCTTGTGACACCCAGAATAGCCCAGGGCTTTGTGGCATGGCATTCTTCACTGTTCCCCAAACATTTGTGGGTGATGGCAGCAAAAGTCATCTTGTGGCAGACAGATATGGAAAAAGAATTGAGCAAACATGTGGGTATAGGGACTGAAATGGCTGGAGAAGCCACCTCTTCCAAACTGGAGCTTGCTGGCTCTGTTCCCAGGGAGTCCCAGGACTGTAGGTTAACCTCCAGCAGCCACACATGCTCCAGAGCCTCACCACTGAGAGTCCTCTTCAGTTTAGGCTGGGGATGACAAGGACATCCCTAGGTGAAGCTACAGAGATGCAGTCAGGAGTGAGGTAGAATGAGAGGAGGGCACTGTGGGGCTGGGCTCATGCCAGAGGAGCTTCTAGGACAAAGCAAATAACATCCTAGCTCCTCTTGCTGCACAAGGACTTCCAAGCCAGAGAGGTTGGGAAGGTAATTCAGGAGATGTCAGGGGACCTTGTGAACAGTCTCTGTCAGGATAATGTTCTAATGTTGACTGAGTTTTATAGGATAGATCTTCCATGGAAGGAGAGAGCAAGGGGGAAAGACTAGAGTTGGAGGAGGAATGAGCATCTGTTGTGGGCAGAGGCCCTCATGGGAATTACTAAGACTCCCCTGTTCTCTTACAGAACCTTTATCAATATCTGAATTTTCCATGACTGACATCAGAGCTCTTTGGCTTTGGAATGCAGCAACATTTGAGGACTGGCCTCAAGGCTATCCGGAGGGGGAGCAGGCCAAGCCCAGTATAGCGCCCTGCCCCACTGGCAACATGATAAGCTGGTGAAATCCAGAGAAAGTTCAAGTGTGGATGGGAGGAAGGGTGTTTGGAATACAAATGTCCAAGCCTGTGTCCACTCTTCCATTTTCCAGGACAAACTTGACCCCCGAGAGAGAGAGTGGGGAGCATTAGGTGTGGAAGGATGGCTCTGGACTCAGAGATAGCAGCCAGCCTCCATTCAGCAGTGATGGACATCCTTCCTGATAGCCAGGTCCTGCAGAGAGCCTGGCGGGAATGAGACTCCTGTCCGGGAGATGACTTGTGGGGACACAGATCTGGGAAAATGGCACTTATTTTAAATTTGCTTCTACACCAATGAGGTGCAAGTCATTCATAGGTATAAGGGCATCAGAAAAAAAAAAAAAAGAGGAAGCCTCAGTGATACTCAGACAGAAGTTGTGGTCAATGAAATTAAAAGGCCATTGCTGAGGGGAGAAGGCATCTCCCTAAGCCTGTGGGAGTCTGTCACTGCCAGCAGTCTCCATCTCCAAGGCTGTCCGACTAGGTAGCAGTCAGGTCTAGGTGTGACTGATACCTGTGAGGAAACAGGTGGAGAAAGCTGAAATTTACCTGCTTTTAGGACCCCAGGCTGAGGTTGGCAAGCCAGGTGAAAGGCAGTCACATACCTTTACTATGGGTCTAATGTTATTACTATTAACTGTCATTTCATTATTGTTGTTATCTGTGTGTGAGAGAGTGTGGGTACATGTGTGCCACAGTGTGCGTTTGTCAGAGGACAACTTTTGGGAGTCGATTCTCTCCCTTATTGTGGGTTCCCTGGATGGAATTCAATGGCTCAGCAAGTGTTTTTACTAGCTGAGCCATCCTGATGGCCCCCATTGTTGTTATTGGTGTGTGTGCGTGTGCGTGTGTAATATGTGTAAGCATGTGTGTGTGTGTGTGTGTGTGTGTGTGTGTGTGTGTGTGTATTCATTGTATGCCTGAGGGTATGCACTTGCCACAGTACACACATGGAAATCAGAGGACAGTCTCACATGCTTGTCCTTGCCTTCCATCCTATTTGAAATTAGGAGGAATTTGTTGTTGAGGACTCTCTGACTGATGGACACCTCATCACATGCCTGTCATCCCAGCCACTCAGGAGTTCTCTTTGTTGTTTGCCATTATATACTGGTCTGGCAGAATTCCAGAGATTCTTCTGGCTCTGCCTCCCCCCCCCCAGCCCACCAGGAGCACTTAGATTACAGGCATACACTACCAGGTCTGGCTCTTTGTGGGTTGTGTAGATTCTAACTCAGGTCTTCATGCTTGCTTGATAAGTACATTACCCATGGAGTCTTCTCCAGCCCTACGGATCTATTATTAAGGAATGTGAGATCTCTCTCTCTGTCTCTCTGTCTCTCTGTCTCTCTCTCTGTCTCTGTCTCTCTCTCTCTCTCTATATATATATATTTGGAATCAAACCCAAAGACTCACAAATGCTAGGTGAGTGCTATAATGCTGAGCTAACAGTCTCCACCCTTCTTAAACTTATATTCATTTATTTATTCACTTATCTGTTGAGATGACATAGACTGACTTCAAACTCATCTTGAAGCTGAGGGTTGTCTTGAACTGATCTGTCTCTCTCTACCTCCTGAGTGCTGGGATTACAGAACTAGCCTCCTTTATTTATTTATAACATAAGTAGAATCTCACTTCTCATCTTTTGAAGACTTTTAATGTAGGTTTAAGTTGCCCAGGCCCACCTTGAACTCAAGATCCTCTTGCCTCAGAACCCCTGAGTGGCTGGGATGACAGGCATGTGATGAGGTGTCCATCAGTCAGAGAGTCCTCAACAACAAATTCCTGCTTGTTGTTGACATCTGCCAGACTCCTCCGCTTAGTGTTCTCAACTCATCACACCCAATACACATTTATAACAAGTCTTTCACAACGTCCCCTCCTCTATCTTGAAATAAATGCATAAATAATGTTGCTTACTCTATATAATCTTATAAATAAATAATACAACCACACACACACACACACACACACACACAATTTTGAATGTTTAACTTATTCAAATGTCAAAATACCCAAAGAGTCTCCACTTCCTGATTGTAGACACAGTGTGACTGGTGGCCTCACACTTGCTACCAAGCCTTCCCTATCACTATGGACTGTATCTGTTATTTAAAAAAATTTTTAAAGATTTACTTATTTTATTTTATGCGTATGAGTGTTTTGCCTGCATGTATGTATGTTCCCCATATTTGTACCTACAGATGGTTGTGAGCCAGCATGTGGGTGCTGGAATCCAAACCCAGGTCCTCTGCAAGAACAAGTACTCTTAACTACTGGGCCATCTCTCTAACGGCCCTGGTCTTAAACTATAAACCAAAATAAAATCTCCCATAAACAAATCCAAATAAAGTCCCAACGGTGAGATAAAGAAGAAATAAAGGGAAAATGGCATCTGATAGTAGACATGTGCCTTCGAATGTTAATGCTCAGAATCAGAGACACAGTGGATGAGTCATGTGTGTATGTGAATGTAAATTCACTGAAGCCAAGCTGCTACACATACTGAGACACCATGAGCCATTGGTGTGGTCTTGAGGACTGACTTCTCTCTTAATCTCTTGATGGCGCGAAACTACTAGGGCCATTTTAAGTAAAAGGTCAGTGTTTCCTCGATCTGCACTGTGGTCACTGTCTTCCTGGAGGCTCTATACGTGTGGGCATGGAAGAACTCAGGATGTAGGTATGGGGAATGATAAACCCAGGTTCAAAGTCTTCACAAGATGAGAAGCTGTGTGTAGACAGTTCCCTGTGTGCATAGAAAATCTGTGTTGACTTTTTGTGTTGCCTTGATGGCGTTGGCAGCTCATGGTTAGGTATCAGGGAGGCTGGGGGTCCTGCATAGGGCAGTTCTGTGCAGTGAAGAATTGTCCTACATCCTGCCCGGTTTTGGAATATTCCACTGGACTTATATGCACGTGAAGAAACAGGTTTATCACAATCCAAAGCTCCATCCTAACTTTGTGTTATATTGTTATATAACAGTGTGCCCTGCCATCAGAACAATGTGACCCTGGGAGCTACAGCCTCTAAAATGAGGTGGCCTGTGGGAACACATGCTAGTAATCCCAGCACTTGAGAAGTAGAGTCAGGAGGATCAGGAGCTCGAGGCCAGCCTGAGCTGCATAGCAACTTCAAGACCCCAGTTGCATAGAGAGACACTGTCTCAAAGAGAGAGAGAGAGAGAGAGAGAGAGAGAGAGAGAGAGAGAGAGAGAGAGGAGGAGGAGGAGGAGGAGTCAGCAAGTGATGTCAGAGGCACCCCATGTGTTCAAAAGCAGCTCTAGCTTGTGCCAGGCACAAGAGGTCGAGGGTATTGCTCATTGACAGAGCACTCTCCTAAGGCCCTCAGACACAGCTAGGGAACTGAGGGTGTGCCCAGTTCCCCTCTAGACAAAATGATTACTCCTCAACCTCGAATCAGATTGAGGGTGGAGGAAGCTCTGACCTTTGGAATGGCAGGAGGTAAATGGTGTGCTGTGACTGACTGAGTCTGAGAAACTCCCCAGCATATCATTACTGCAAGGCAGAGCTCCCCAAACAAAAGAGCCATCTGAGACTACTGTCCTCCAAGCTTTGTGTGGAGCAAGTGCAAAGTGCCCCAACTCCTCCATCACTGCCCTCAGCACAAAGACAACTCTTCTAGAAACACAGCTACTCAGAACAAGACAGAGGGAGGGAGACAGACATACAAAGCCACCCGCTGTGGGAAGTGAAGAATGCAAGAAATCCTTCACACAGTGTTTGTCCTCATGATAACATCTCCTCCTTCCTGTTGGCAACACCTGCTATTCCTCTAGGGAAATGTGCTGGAATAAAGGTCATTGCAGTGCCCTCCCTAGCAGATTGCCCCAGACCCTCAGGGAGAGGCGGACCCAAGCCTTGGCCAATCAAACTACCTCATCTCTTGGCTAAGTGGTAGGGACAGGAGACCTGAGAGGGACAAGTCCCCAGTTGTCTGGGCTTTGAGTATAGATGTACAGATGTCGAGAGAAATGAGTGCTTTTTCTCCTGGCGTTGCTAAGCTGAGACTATGCGCATTTGGAATTGTCAGTACCTATCTCCCCTGGCAACATGGAGGAAATCCATCTAGAGCTGGAAAGAATAAGATCAACACTCGGAGGGGAGCAGCGGTAGCTCTGTCAGCATCGAGTAAGACTCTGGATCCAACTGTGCATGATGCTTGCCCATGGGCTACCCAGCCAGTCAGCTCATAATCCACTCCACTTTTATTTATTTATTTATTTATTTACTTACTTACTTACGGCTGGAGCTTGTTTGAGATGGATTACAATTTGAAAGAAAAGTATTGGTTTCTACAAAAAGCATTAATCTGCCCATCAAGCATGCATCAAGTGTGCACTATCTACCAGACATTGACTTACATGCTAGAATTGCAAGAGTAAACAGACATCTGATGGTGTGGCTCAGTGGTGGAGCACTTGACTATCTTGCATGAGGTCCTGGGTTCCATAAGTAGCATTGCAAAAGAAAAAAAAAAAAGTAAACAAATGGATTTGGTCCTTCCTGTCACAGGGGGAATCAGAGTGAAAAATCATTTCACAATCTATTTGACTAGTAATTCTAAGTGCTATGAAGGACTTTCTGTAAAATGTACTTCTAGGAGGGCAGAAATCTTAGTCGTTTTTGTTGACAGACCCTTGATGTCTGGAACAGTGCCTGGCACTTAGTAACCACTCAATAATTAAATATCCATTGTAAACAATGAGTGGAAGAGAAACATTTAGGGCTGGGGTTGGAGAGATGGCCCAGGTGTTTAGCGCACATGTTGCTCTATAGCAGAGGACCTAAGTGAAGTTCTTAGATGCCAACAGCAGGTGCTGACAGCAGGTAACTACAGCTCTAGCCTCTTCATGAACCTGCACTCATGGGCACATATTTGCCCCCAACACATTCATGGGCATATACCACCCCCCCAACACACACATGGGCACATATTTCCTCCAACACACTCATGGGCATATATCCCCCCAACACACTCACATACACACACACACACACACACACACACACACACACACACACACACACACCTAAAAAGAAATCTTTCTATATGTTGCTTTTTGAGACAGTCTCACTTTGCAGCCCTGGCTGTGTAGACCAAGTAGGTCTGGAACATGCTGTATAGACCAGGCATATACTAGATGCCCTTCAGAAGAGGGTGTTGGATTACAGGTGGTGGTTATGAGTCACCATGGGGAATCAAATCCAAGTCCTTTGCAAGACCAACAAATGCCCTTAACTACTAAACCAACTCTCCAGCCCCCTAAAAATAAATCTTATAAGTGGAAAAAAAAAAGTTACCAGGTATGGTGGCACATGCCTTTAATCCTAGCACTCAGGAGGCAGAGGCAGACTCTCTGTGAGTTCTAGGTCTGCCTGGTCTATATAGTGAGTTCCAGAACAGCCAGAACTACATAGTGAGACCCTGTCTCAAACAAGCAAACAAACAAACAAAAAAGTAAGTAAAAAAATAAAATAATTTGGGAGCTAGAACATGCCATAATGGAGCATCAGGCTTCCTTGAGGAGCAATAGTTAAGCCGAGATCTGAAGAATCCAGGGGAGTTGCCCAGGCCGCAGAAAGCAAGAGTGAGGTGGCCTAGAAGAATCTGTGAGGGGTGGCCAGTGTGGCTGGATCATCAAGAACTAGGGGGAATACAGTGGTAGATGAAGCTGGAAGTAGGGATACTACTGAGGCTTTGGTGACACACGAAGGAGCCTGGGTCACACAGAGCAATGAAAGGTCAATGCTCACATCAGTAAAGACACAGGCAGGCCCCTAAGAGCCACAAACAGAAGTAACGAATGCAAGGAAAGAGACCGAGTGAGGACACAGAAACAATTTGAAGGCAGAAACAATCTAGTCAAATAGATTGTAATTTAATCCTGGCCCTTGAGAGGCAGAGGCAGGTGGATCTCTGTGAGTTCAAGACCAACCTGGTCTACAAAGTGAGTTCCAGGACAGCCAGGGCAACACAGAGAAACCCTGTCTCAACAAAACAAAACAAAAAAGACATTTGTCAAAGAAATGGAGACATAGTTTACCAATGAAATAAGTGTTTGTTTTGTGAACTGAAGGGAAAATGTTATCTGGATCTACATGTTAAATTAGATTATAACAGGAAGCCTAAGGCTTTGCCTTGGCATTTTATTTTACTTATTTGTTTGTTTGTTTGTTTCTGTTTTTTCAAGACAGGGTTTCTCTGTGTAGCCTTGGCTGTTCTGGAACTTGATCTATAGACCAGGCTGGCTTTGAACTCAGAGATCTGCCCGCCTCTGCCTTTCAAGTGTTGGGATTAAAGGTGTGCACCACCATTTCCAGTTGCCATGACATTTCTAACAATCAAGAGTGAAGGAGCAATGGCTACCCTTCTGAGAGTGAGACAGATGTCAACAGAAGAATATCTTGCCCAACAAGTTGTCACTCATGTGGGAAAACAACAGAAATATATTCCATATTTACAGAGAAGGGTGTAGAAAATGTACCCCCCCATGAGTTTTCCCTAAGCAAACAGCTTGTAGACAGACTTCAGCTGTTCAAGAGATGAATTAAAATTAAGAACTTGGAATAGGAATATTATAATAGAAAAGACTGGTGGCAGGCACAGGGACCGACTAAATATATTGTAGGAATTGAACCAAAAAAAAACCTATGCTTTGAAAAACAGGTCTGTGATTGAAATGTAAGTTGAATTTATAAATCCACAGAACATTTAAAACGACTGAGAATGTGTGAGGAGGGGGCGAGCCTGGGGAAGGGGGACGAAAAGCCCTCATCCGACAGATGGAAGACATAAGCAAGGGAGCTGGCAGCTATTGACCAGTCCTAACCTCCACCATCAGAGAAATAGAGGTTTAAGAGAAATAAGGTTTTAAGTTTAGGTTTGGGAAATACAAAAGTCCATCAGTAGCAAAATTAAAAACAGCATCACTATCTTTTAAAACATGAGTGATGGAAAAAAAAAAAAAAAACCCAGAACGTTAGACACAGCAAAGGGCAGAGAATAAAGGATCGCTCCGTGATAGACATGCACTGTGAATTTTTTTTTTTCAAAAACTGAGTCCAAACTCCCAAGTAATTTCAATTAAACTAGGGAAATGAGGTATATGGAGTGGCGTTCAAATGTGTATTAAGGATGTGATATTGTTTGGGGGGGGTGATAAATTGACTTGATTCTTGGCATTGACAGAAATAATAGCTTTTAATATTTAACAAAATATGTACGGCTAGCCATCAGAAGCCTAGGACTGAAACACAGAACCATAGAAGAACAAAAAAGGGACTAGACATGCAGGTCAGGGTTAGAGCACATGGCACAGCTTTGAGATGCTACAACAACAGACTAGGAAGGGGGGAGGAAAAGAGAGAAATATTATCAAGTAACAAGAGGAAAGGTGATAAAAAGAAACCAGAAAGCACCTGTCCCAGTCAGTTGGCATTAACTTTCAACTTCACACAGCCTTCAGTCACCAGAACAAGATGTGTCTATCAGCCAGACGGTGGTGGCGCACGCCTTTAATCCCAGCACTCAGAAGGCGAGGCAGGAGGATCTCTGTGAGTTTGAGGCCAGCCTGGTCTACAGAGTGAGTGCCAGGACAGCCAGGGCTACACAGAGAAACCCTGTCTTGAAAAAAACTAAAAGCAAAGTGTCAATCAACTGTGGTGATATATTATTTATGATTTATCGAAGCTTGCCTGAGGATTCAAAAAGCAAAGCTAGCCTCAGGCTACAGAGATCAGGCAGTGGTGATACACACCTTTAATCCCAGCAGTCAGGATTAAGAAGTAGACTGATCTCTGAGTCTAAGGCCACCCAGATCTACACAAGAGTGATCCAGTCCTAAAGAGAAACAGCTCACACAAAGATGATCTCAGCATCTGGGATCACAAGCACTAGAGGGTCTTCAGTAGTCAGTATCAGGCATTCATTCTCCAGCCACATTGAGGATAGGAAGACATTGAAGTCTCAGGATTCTCTAGCCATACTGAGGAGAGGCTTCAGTCTGAGGTATGGGAGAGCAGGTGGGTCAGCCATTTCAGTCTAAGGTAGACTGAGAGCTGGTGCCCAGCTACTTTGCTTTTCTGATCTTCAGCTTGAAGCTGGAACACCACTATCAGTCTCTGGGTCATTTAATTTTCATGTTACAATCAAGTAATTGTCTATCAGATTGGTCTGTGGGCATGCCTGTGAGGGATTGTCTTGATTATTAATTGGTGTAGGAAGACCCAGCCCACTATCGGTGAGTGAAGGTGCCGTTCCCTGGCAGGTGGTCTGGAGCTGTCCGAGAAGGCAAAATAAATGGAAGGAGCATTCTGCAGGATTTCTGCTTCAGATTGTTACATGAGTTCTGATCTCAACTTCCTTCAATGCTGGGCCAAGACCTGGAAAATGAAAATAAACACTTTCCTCCCAAGGTTAGTTTTGGTCATGGTGTTTGTCACAGCCACAGAAGAGAAACTAGAACAGTGGTCAGCAGAGCTATGAAGCAAGGCAGTAGGAATAAGTCCAAACACATCAGTAATCACAATAAAACATTATCTGCAAACGAAGAGTTGGCTCTTCTAAGAAAGAAAGATAATCAACTGTAAAACTATTAAAATCATGACAAATGGTGCCAGGAATGAGACCAACTTCCTAAAATCAATAGCTTTTCTATTTGTCTGCAGTAATCCGTTTACAACAACATCCAAATACCTCGGCATAAACTTAAACCAACACATGTGGAATAAGGACGTGACAAACTACCCAATAGAAAAACAAGCAAGGATTATGAATCATCAGCTCACAGGAGAAGAAAAACAACCAATAAACATAAAAACGTGTTCAACCTTGCTTGCAATCAGGGGTGTGGAAACTGAAATGATATTAATATCAAGTGAAAAAATGATTCTTAATATTTAGTGATGGTGACAGAGTGAGGAAGCGGACATTCTCAAGGGAATAAAATTCAGGAAAGCATTTTTGGAAGGCAATTTGGAGATGTTTTACATTCAAATGCATATGTTTTTTGACCCAACCATTCTGCTTTCAAGAATCTCTTCTACAGAAATATCTTGTACCCATGCCAAGGCTTTCGCTGCAGAATTATTTATAATAATAAAAAAGGAGGGAAACAAATATCCCAAAGTGGAGGAACAATCAATTAAATTACAGCGCATCCATATGCAGAACGCTGAGGAGCTGCCTCTGTCTCTGCTTGGGTGTATTTAATATTTCCCCTTGAAGCTGCCCTCCTCCACTCAGGAAGGGCAAGGCCGGTGCTATCCATTATTTATGGCAGTTGTTGTTAGGTAGGCGTCCCTTGTCCTAAGAGAAGGGTGAAAAGGAAGCTTTGTGGCTTCATAAAAGCAAAGACTCTTACATATGTCTTTGATGAGGAGGCTTGGTCTTTGAGCAGAAGGTGAACTGACTTGCAAAGAAGCCCAAGGCCTGCTGGGAGGAAAGGGATGGTCATCTTAACCCTACTTCCTTGAAGTTCCAGGACTCCTGATTCAGATGTGGAGCTGCTGGCAAGAAACATACTATGGTTTCCAGTGAACAGAGAGCCAGGAAGGAAAGAAAAGCCTGGATCATAGGGAAAACGGTGTCTTCTCTCAGGTGGTACTGTGTTCAGGGATAGACAGCTGACTCCATTAAGAAAGAAACAGGCTGGGGGCTGGGGAGAGGCTCAGAATGCATGTTGTTCTTTGAAAGGACTTGGGTTCAATTCCCAGTGCCCATGTCAGGCATCCCATCGCTGCCTGTAACTCAAGCTCCAGGGGACTTAACATCTAGCTTCCATAGGTACCCACAAATGTGACATCCACCCACACAGACACACATACACATGGTTAAAAATAACATCTTAAGAAAGAAAGAAAAAAAGAAAGACCTGGGACAGGAGAGATGATTCAGTGATTGGGAGTGCTTGCTGCTCTTTCAGAGGACCTGGCTTTAGGTCTCAGCACCAGAGGGTGGCTCACAATTCCCTGGAACTTCAGCTCCAGGGAACCTGAAGCCTTCTTAGAGCATCAGGCATGCATATGGTATATATACATATATGTAGGCATAACACTCATATACATAAAAATAAGTGAAGTCTCAGTATTTTGGTGGTCAGCTAATCTTTGGCAAAAGTAGAGTTTCTAGGTTCTAGTTATTTAAGGGAACTTCTGACCAAACATTAGCTGACCATTGAAATAACTGAGTAGAGACATCATGATAATGAATTCAGATTTTAGACAATTAGTTCAGAGAAACTAAATAATTGACTGGTAAACAGCAGTAACTCTGACAGCAGCAAGAGAGAAGGAATCTAATTTCTAGATTACCACATAATAGTATAAAAAAAGTCTATTTTTCACCCCAAAATTATGAGAGAAGCAAAGAAATGAGAAAGTATTTGTCAAAATAAAGGAATAAATAGAAATCGTCTCTGAGGAAGCCCAGATGATGGGTTTGCTAGGCAAAGACTTTAAATCGTTGATTTAAAGTATTATTCAAAGAAGCCACATATAGAAACTAAAGGAAAGTGTGAAATGTTGCATTGTCATCTGTAGAACATCAATAAAGAAGTAGACATTTGTGTAAAACCCCACTAAATTCTCAAACTAAAAAATATAACAATCTGAATAAAAATTCACTAGAGGACACAAATGAGAAACTTAGCAGAAGAAATAGCTAGTGACACTGAAGACAGTTTCAAACTCAAACAGAAAAACTGACAATTAGATGGAAAATCAGTAAAGAAATGGATTAAACAATGCTATAAACAGACTTGACCTAATAGATGTCTTTCGAACACTCCACCCAACACAACACATTCTTTGAGTGTACATGGACTCAGGCTAGACCTCAGCCTAGACCATATGTCAGGCAATAAAACAAGTCTTAATAAGTTTGCAAGGATTGCGTTCACACCATGGATGTTCTATGACCACAGAGATGGAGTTAGAAATCGTGAAGAGAAGGGATGTGGGTGTTCACACGCATGGAGCGTGAAGGACATGCTCATAGCTAACCAAGGGACCAAAGAAAAAAATCAAAGGGGAAGCTGTAAATTGCTTTATGGGAAATGAAAAACAGCAGTGACAACAACAACAATGTCAACAACAATGTAAGGATTAGAAGGAAAACAGTCTTGGCTAGAGGTGGTACATGTGCCCAGAGCATGGGCTGCTCTCGCAGAGGACCCATGGATGAAATAAAAACAAATAAATCTTTAAAAAACAGGCCTTTATATTAAAGAAAGAAAACAATCTCCACTGGAGATTTTTTCCTTTTTCATTTCTTTTTTAAATTTTTGTTTGTTTGTTTTTGTTTTTCAAGACAGGGTTTCTCTGTGTAGCAGCTTTGGCTGTCCTGGAACTCTCTCTATAGACCATGTTGGCCTTGAACTCACAGAGATGCACCTGCCTCTGCCTCACGAATGCAGGATTACACCCAGTTTAAATTTTTTGGTTGATTTTTATTTTATGTGCTTTGCCTCCATGTATGTCTATGTGAGGGTGTCAGATTCCCTGAAACTGGAGTTACAGACAGCTTTGAGCTACCATGTGGGTGCTGGGAATTGAACCCAGGTGCTGTGTAAAACCAGCCAGTGCTCTTAACTGCTGAGCCACCTCTCCAGCCCCCTTCTAAGTTTTTTTTCTTGAGACAAGCTTTCATTTTGTATACCTGGCTAGTCTAGAACTCCCTATTAGACCAGGTCTGCCTAGAGATCTGCCTTCCTCTGCCTCCTGAGTGTAAAATTTATCATTTAAAAGCATATATTAAACCCTGTCTCAAGAAAACAAAAAAGCATATATTAAATAAGAAGAAAGATCAGAAATCAATATCCCAAACCTCTACCCTTAAAAAAAAATCTGTAAAAAAAGATAAAATTAAACCTAAAGCTAGAGAAAAAAATCATAAAAATTAGAGCAGAAAACAACACACATGCACTAAATAAATAAACAATAAATACATATATAATTTGGGGGCTGGAGAGTTGGCTCCACAGCTAAGAGCACTTAATGCTCTTGAAGAGAACCAGATTTTATTCCCAACACCCGAATGGCAGCTCTGTAATTCCAGTTCTAGGGGATCTGATGGCTTCTTCTGATCCCCTTCGGCATTAGGCACACATATGGCACACAGACAAGATATATAGGCAAAAGACCCATACATATAAAATAATCTAACCCCCAACAAACAAATAATTTAAAATTAAAGATAAAAAGAGCAATAAAATTGAGCCAGGAAGGAAGGAAGGAAGGAAGGAAGAAAGAAAGAAAGAAAGAAAGAAAGAAAGAAAGAAAGAAAGAAAGAAAGAAAGAAAGAGGCTGGAGAGATGGCTCAGCAGTTAAGAGCACTGGCTGCTCTTACAGAGGTCCTGGGTTCAATTCCCAGCAACCACATGGTGGCTCACAACCATCTGTTATGAGATCTGGTGCCCTCTTTTGGCTTGCAGGCATACATGCAGCCAGAACATAGTATCAATCAGTCAATCAATCAATCCATCAATTAAAAAAAAAGAAAACCAATTCAAATTACTAAAATTGGGTATGAAAGTATAATGAGCAGAAGTGAAAAGATGATAATGGAATTCTATGAACAATTGTATCTCCACAAATGTGATGCTCTATTCTGGGTGTGTAGCTCAGGAAGAGAGTGAGTACTTCCCCAAGAGGGAGAGAAAGGAAGGGAGGGAAGAAGGAAAGCTCACACCCAGGTGGCTTGACTGGTAAATTCTGTCATATACTGTTTCTTTCTTGAGATTTTACTGACATGTGTGCAGTGCCTACTGAGGCCATCAGATCCCTTGGAACTGGAGTTGTGAGCTGTCACATGGATGCTAGGAACTCAATGAGTTCCCTGCAAGAGCAGTAAGTGCTCTTAACCTCTGAGGCATCACTTCAACTCCAAATCAACTCTTTCTATATATCATCAATGAATTCTGAAAATTAAATTAAAAAACTTCTAGGGGTTGGATAGATAGCTCAGTGGTTAAGGGCACTTGAGGACCTTGGTTTGATCCCAGAACCACATGGTGGCTCACAACCATTTGTAACTCCAGTTCCAGGGAGTCTGAAATCTTTTCCCAGGCTCTGTGGGCACTAGGCACACATGTGGTGCACATACATACAAGAAGGTAAAAATACCCTATACACATAAAACATATATCAAAATAAACACATCTTTAAATAGCAAAACTTTATATTTGCAGTAGCATCAAAGTAAATACAATTCATATAATTGTTTTGTTTTTCAAAACAGGGCTTTTCTGTGTACCTCTGACTATCCTGGAACTTTCTCTGTAGACCAGGCTAGCCTTGAACTCAGAGCTCCACCTGCCTCTGCCTTCCAAGTGCTGGGATTAAAGGATGAACCACCACCACCTGGAAAATTCACATAAAAGACATATGAGACTTCTATGTTGACAAAATTTTGTTGAAAGACATCCAAATCTTTGGGATGATATCCTGCTTCTATGGTCAGAAATACCCAATATTAATATTTCACTGGTCTCTAAACTTAATACATTCAGTCCCTATCAAAATTCTAAGCATCTCTTCTGCAAAAATTGACAAGGTTATCCTAAAATTTATATGGAAATCCAATGGATCCCAATAACAATCATCTTGGAGAAGAACCAAGTTGGAGGGTTTCCACTTTCTGATTTCTGCAAAAGCTCTCTGTGGGCTTCCTGGCCACCCTGAACTAAGCTGCTTTGCCACACACATGTACACATGTTCTCAGAGTCCTGGTAGTCAGCCTTGCCTCAGGTCCAAAGCAATGGAGCCAGCAACTGCAGACAGAAACAAGAGACTGACAACTTTCCTTTGCATATTTAATTTCCCTCCCTCCCTCCCTCCTTCCCTCCCTCCATTCCTCTGTCCCTCCTTTGTTGTACCAGCAATTAAACCCAGGGTCTCATGCAACCTGGCCAAGTGCTCTACCACTGAGCTAAGACCCCAGCCCTCTTTCATTGATTCTCAAGATTGTTTTGCTCTAAAGTGGCAAAGGTCTCTAAGAGGCCATATGCCAGGACCTCTGGGAATTCTGGTTCTTTATTCCAGTGTGTTGATGGCCGGGGGAGGGGGTGCTCTTTTTCCTGTTACTGTAAGAAGACCCAGCAGACAGACAAACGGAGCCAATGGTCCTCTCCTCTCACTTTCCTGTAGAAAACTGGGTCCCTTGAGACTGGAGTGCCCCAAGAAGAGCATTTCCAGGAATGTTTCAGAGTTGACTGTAACTTGGCCTCTTCTCCCCTCTGCCATGAGAACTGGAAAGGACACAACAGAAACAAGAACATTTGGGTGTGTGTGTCAGGATTCTGTATGACCTCTGTACCTTCGAAAACTGGTGTCTACCAGCAGAGACCATGAAGGCAGTGTCATTTAGGCTGTGTAGCCAGATTCCCTCATCACACCTCAGGTTGAGCTTTTCTAACAATCTCTACAGGGGAGTCCTTCATCATGCTGGGTCCTGGCTGCCTTCCCTGTGTGGTAGGAGGTTGTGAGAATCAAACTGTAGACATTCAAGCTATTGCAATATTGAGGACTTATAGAGGTATGTGAAATAGTGAGGTACGTACATCCTTTGCCATAAAAAACACCCAGTTAGGGAAAGCCAGATGGTTCAGCCAGCAAAGGTGCTCTGAAGCCCTGAAGCCCATTGACTAAAGTTCAGATGCCTGGGACTTGTGATGTAAGAATCCCAAAAGCACATGCCTGCGGGGGTGCTCTCTCTCGCTCTCTCTCTCTCTCTCTCTCTCTCTCTCTCTCTCTCTCTCTCTCTCTCTCTCTCACACACACACACACACACACACACAAAACAAATAAAATAAAACAAAAATAAAAACAAAGACAAAGGAACTCATCTGTAGCGGTCTAGCCCCTGCCTTTCCTTGGCCACATCTACAGCTCTATGGACCAGAAGCAGCATAAGGGTGGCTCTGTGGCTCTCCAGTCTTGGGTCATCTTGTTCCTACCATTGGACGTGCAGGACTGAAGTTCTTTTGTGCTATCAGACACAGTTTGTCTTTGCTCTGCTTCTGGAGCAGCTTGTCAGTCCCTGCACCTTCAGGGAGAAGCTTTCCCAGGATTCCAGTAGCCTTTAGGCTAAGAAGCAAGCGATCTCGGGGTAAACAACAATCTTGGGCTAAGAAGGATCTTGGGCTGAGAGCTGTTCTACTGGAAATGTTAGCTCTGATCTGTAAACATGACATGTGAGCATTTCCATGCCCTGTTTCTTGGCCCAAGGGTTTTGTTGTGGTTAATACTGTGGTCTGTCTATTTTATGCTTCATCTTCTCGGAAACAGTAAAATGTTTAGCTGTCACACATTCCTGGCTCTCGCTTTGCCTTGGGCCAGCTGTGTCACTTTGAGCAACACAATGGAATCATAGGACTTTAGACCAGAGAGAGCTGATCCGACCCCTTCACTGAAGGGAAATGAGGCAGTGAATGAGGTGAGGAAAAGAGAGACTGAACCACACAGATGTCAAGATGGCCCTTTCCAAGGTCATCTGTGTCCATCTCTGCAGAGCTGCCTTTCCGGTGTGTAAAACAAGCCTTAGAGTGGAGGCTGCTGGTTATTCTCCCACATGTGTTTGTTTCACAGCTCTTTTCTACACGTACGTCAACCGTGTTATTTAACTCTTTATAGAGATTTCCCCTGGGCAAGTATTGTTATTGAGCTATGTCGTTAGCATATTTGTGTCCTTTCATAGTGTCAGAATTTATTAAATAGTTGTATAACAAGCTGTGTTAAAAAAAAAGAAAACCAAAATATACTAGAAAGCTATAGTAACTGACACAGTATGGCACCAGTACAGAGGCAATCAGATAAATGATAGAATAAAATGGAGGGTCTCTGGTCAATTGATTTTTCAGCAAAGATGATAAGACTATTTAGTAAGGGGAAAGAATAGTCTTTTTGACAAACAGTGGTGGGCAATTCCTGCAAAGAAATGAATTGAGACCTTCCGTTGCACACCTTGAACAAAAATAAACTGAAAATGGACCAAAGATTTTAATGTAAGAACTAAAGCTATAGAATATTTAGAAGAAAATATAGAAGTAAGTCTTTATGACCTTGGGTTAAACCAGAGCTTATTAGATATAACATCTAAAACAAAAGCAACCACCAAATTATAAGATTTGGACTGGGGATATGTTTTATTGGGTAAAGCATTTGCCATATAAACACAGAGACCTGAGCTGGAGTCCCCAGAACCTATGTAAAAGGCAGATGGGGTAGTATAGCACCTATAATCCCAGCACTGATGGGTTTCAGGGTAGTGGCAAAGGACAGGCAGATCCCAGAGACTTGCTGGCTGGCAGTCTAGCTGAGATGATAAGCCCAGGTCAGTGAGAGTCTGATAGAGGGCCTAGAGAGACTACTCAGTGGTTAGAACACTGGCTACTATTACAGATGACCTGGGTTTGGTTCCCAGCACCCACATAGTGGCTCACAAATGTTTGTAAGTCCAGTCCCAGAGGTCGCATGACTTGTTCTGAGTTCCTTGGCCATTTCATGAATATGGTGCACTAACATACATGCAGGCAAAACCCGCATGCACATAACATAAAAATAAAGGAAATAAAAAGTTGGATGTGTGCATGCGAGCAACTCCAGAGCTATAAGGGGTGTGGACAGGAGGACCTCAGTAACTTGTGGGCCTCCAGCCTAGCTCCAGGTTCACCAGAGGTCCCATCTATAGAGCAGACACCCAACATCCTCCTTTGACTTCCATGTGTGCATCTCACCCCATGCATCACACTTACCCCTCTGGCCCCATAAAAGCAGCCATGGAGGAGCTGCTGTTGCTGTTGTGCAATGCTGATGGGGAAGGGAAAACGATGATGTAGCTGCTACAAAATAAAAAAAAAAAAAGTTTTGGGGGTGACGGAAAGCAGGTTGAAAATGACTACTAGGAGAGATGGCTCAGAGGTTAAGAGCACTGACTGCTCTTCCAGAGGTCCTGAGTTCAATTCCCAGCAACCACATGGTGGCTCACAACCATCCATTATGAGATCTGGTGCCCTCTTCTGGTGCGCAGATATTCATGGAAGCAGAATGTTGTATACATAATAAATAAAGTCTTTAAAAAAAAAAAAGAAAGAAAATGACTACTAAGGGCTGTGGCTTCTAGATGGTGGATGCCCTGGAGGTACACAAAGATGGCTGTTTCAGTTTTAACAAAATACTGTTGATAACTGGACTTTGCACTTTAGAAAAGGTAAATATTATAGTCTGTGAACTATTAAGAACAAACAAATTAACCTGGACGTACATGACTGTAGTCAGCATCTAGAAGACAGAGGCAGAGGATTAGTAGTCTAAGGTTATCTTTGACTTTGACACATAGCTTCAGGCCAGCCCGGGCTACAGGACACCCTGTCTCAAAAACAAGACAAAATAGGGTCTGGCGAGTTGGTTTATCAGTTAAGAGCACTGGCTGCTCTTCCAAAGGTGCAGGATTTGATTCCCAGTACCCACATGATAGCTTGCAACCATCTGTAACTCCAGTTCCAGGGCATCGGATACCCTAATCCTGGTTTCCAAGGGCACTAGGCATGTAAACAGCACATAGACATACATGCAGGCAAACACGACACAGACATAGACACACACACACACACACACACACACACACACACACACACACACACACACACACCAGATGGGTAGCAGTTACCAGAGCCTTGGAATAGGATGTGGGAGGGTGTGGTGATATTTTATTTATGATCTAACAAATAAAACTTGCTTGAAGACCAGAGTGCAAGGCTAGCCACACTAGTCAGCCATAAAGACTAGGCAGTGGTGGCACATGCCTTTAATTCCAGCACTAGAGAGGAAGATAAGGTGGGTGGAGACAGGAGGGCAATGTATTCAGTCTGCAGTCACACCGAGCACAGGATCGCCCATTTTAGTCTGATCCTTGGTAGAGTTAAGAACTCTCTAATGGCTGACTTCTTTGCTTCTCTGATCTTTCAGCTTTCCCCCCTACTATCTGTCTCTGGGTTTTTATTATTCATGCTACAGGAGGGGCATGGAGAGATGCTGGTTAATGAGCACAGGGACACAGGTGGATAAGAAGAAAAATATCCAACATCCTAAAGCACATTAGAATCACTATGATGGACAAATGGTTAGATTTCAAGTGTTCTTAACAAATAAATGACAAGTCCTTGAGGAAATAGATCAAACACCCTGATCTGATCATTACATGTTGAATGCATGTATTCAAATGCTAAGTGAACTTCACAAATATGTCCAATTGCTATGAATCTATTAGAATTAGTATGAAAATTAAGTATTATTAGATGCATTCAAATAAAAGATTACGGAACATATAAACACTCATCTGATCTAAACTGAAG
The DNA here is from genome assembly GCF_003668045.3 of Cricetulus griseus. Taxonomy (NCBI): domain Eukaryota; kingdom Metazoa; phylum Chordata; class Mammalia; order Rodentia; family Cricetidae; genus Cricetulus; species Cricetulus griseus. Next base: position 33,985,514 of record NC_048595.1, on the reverse strand, counting down.
GAGGGAGGGCAGAAGAAAGAAAAAACAGAGGTAACGGTCCATCAGTCCACCAGTCACGTGTATGCTAAGGTCAAGAGGTGACAACCTTGTAGCTAGAACCCCATAGGAAAAGAGAAACAAAACGGGACAGAAGACATCTGAATCCTATTTAAAGAAGCTATGCCTGGAAAATGTTCCAAATTTGATTTTAATTTTACACCAGCCCCAGATCTACTCACGTCAGAAAATTTCAAGCTGGATAAATACAAAGATAATCATATCTGTGTACAGGAAAGTCAAACTGGGGAGCCAGACAGTGGCAGTGCATGCTTTTAATTCTAGTACTCTGGAGGCAGAGACAGATGGATCTCTGTGAGTTTTGGGCTTGCCTGGTCTATATGGTGAATTCTAAGACAGACAGAGCTACATAGTGAGACCCTGTCTTAAAAACTAGCAAACAAACAAACAAACAAAAACTGCTGGACTTCCCAAGTAAAGAAACATCTTAAAGGGAGTGAGAGAAAAAGGCATACTGTATATAAGAGGATAAGGTAAGAATTTTAATCAGCTTCTCATCAGAAACAATAGGATCCAGGAGGTAATGGCGGGGGATTCAAACTCCTGTCCTCACGCTTGTATGTCAGGCACCGCATCTCCTTAGCACCAGTGCCTGCTTTCGTATGACACTCAGTCAAGTAAGAATGGTTAGACCTAGCACAGGGCTTCAAATATGCTGGACAAGTCCTGTATCCCTCAGCTATACCTTGAGCCTCAGATTCAACAACAAGAACAACAACAACAAAATAGGAACTGGAGAGATGACTCAGTGGTTAAGAGCACTGGCTGCTCTTCCAGAGGACACAGGTTCAATTCCAGCACCCACATAGCAGCTCATAAGTATTGTGACTCCAATTCCAGGGGATCCAACACCATCTTCTGGCCTTCACAGACAATGCATGTATGTGATGCATAGATGTACATGCAAGGGCTGGAGAGATGGCTCAGGAGTTAAGAGCACTGGCTGCTCTTCCAGAGGTCCTGAGTTCAATTCCCAGCAACCACATGGTGGCTCACAACCATCTGTTATGAGATTTGGTGCCCTCTTCTGGCTTGGAGGCACATCTGCAGGCAGAACACTGTATATATAATAAATAAAATCTTTAAAAGAAAAAAGATATACATGCAAACATCCATACACGTACAGTAAAAGTAAATAAAAATGAAAAAGAACTGCCTGTTAAAAGTAAATAAATTAATTTTCAGTTAAAAAATTTTTTTATGTGTATGAGTTTGTTGCCTATATGCTGTTGCCCAAGAAGATCAGAAGAGGGCATCTATTATTATTATCATTATTATGTTATTGTTATTATTATTATTTCTAGGCAAGATCTCTCTATTCCATAACCCTGGATGCCTGCTGTCCTGGAACTTGCTATGTAGTCCAGGCTGACCTGGAACTTACAGAGATCTGCCTGCCACTGCTTCCCAAATTTTTCTCATTTTTAAGGACTGTGAAAGAGGAGAAGGAAAAGGGGGAGGGGAAGTGAGAGTAACTAACTTTGCCTGGCCTCAGAGATCTGAAATATTTACTAATGCCCTTCCTTGAGTTGCAGTGTAAAAGCTAGATGAAGCCAGGCTGGGTGTTGGACGTCAGTCATGGTCACTGCTAGTTAGTTGCAGGGATGAGGAGTGTCTAGGACAGAGCATGAGCAAACTTTCTTGTGTGGTAGAAATATTTAAAAATTTAAAAAAACGAGACAAGGTTTTACTACATAGTCCTGGAGCTCCATGTGTATCACGTTGGCACTGAACTTACAGAGATCTACTTGCTTCTGCCTCCCGGTGCTGAGATCAAAGGTATGCGCCACCACATCCAGCTAATATGTTATGACAATCACTAGACTGTATGTTTTTGTCAAGCTCATTAAAGTTTAAATACTCTATTGTCTATAAATTTTACCATAAAAGAAGAACTGGAAAGTCTTTTCCCTTGAGAGTTTAATTCACTGATTAAAGTTAAAATAAATTACCTTTAAAAATATGGTTTAGTTTTTCCCATAGCTTTCCCTCTGGGTGAGATTGATCTGTTGGATAAAGAGTTTACTTCTCGGGGTCTTCTTTGGTATTTTTAGCTTGATTGAGAGCTAATCAAATAACAACCAGAATTTATAGGGCTTTGGAAATTATTGTTTCCCTGATCGTGCTTTCCAAGTAACAATTTAACATGATTGAAAATATAAATTTATGTTAGGAAAAATCACAACAGATGTTTCCTTTCAGCGTTTGTCTATCTGTATCTGAATAGGGCTGAGCAGTATATATAATTCACTCTATACTAAAATTTTTGAAAAAACTCATGGTGAATTGCTTTTGCAACAAGCAAAAAATTCTTTCAGTGTGAATTTGGTTGATGGACAGTTGACTTGGTTCTTAAATTGTTCCTATGCTCTGGGCCAGTATGACTTTAGGTTTTAAGAATCCAAAGTTATGCAAGGCTGGGGAGGTGTAAAGTGATTGCTGTGTGTATCTGAGGACCTGAGCTGAGATCACCATAAACAGCTGGGAGTTGTGGTGCATGTCTATAATCCTAGAGCTGGGGAAGCTGAGAAAGGAGGGTCCCTGAAGATCATTGGCCGGCAGGTCCTATTGAATCAGTGGGTTCCAAGTTCAACGACAGACTGACTCAAAAAATAAGGTGGTAAGGTGGACAGTGATAGAGAAGACACCTGATGCTGACCTCTCTCTTCACACACACACACACACACACACACACACACACACACACACACACACACACACACATGAACCCAAAGCTGTGGATTCTTTCTTCTCCCAAAGTTTAATGCAAAATGCTGTTGCCTATGTTTGCCCGTGTGTAGATCAGGAGATACCTTGTTCCCTTCTGCCTCTGACCAAATGGCATCTCTAGAAAAGGAACTTTGCTGTACAGGTTTTGAGTGCTTATTAATCGAGTTATAAAGCAACATAGAAAAATAAAGAACTACGAGTTACCAAACTGGTGAAATATTATTTTAGGGATATTTCATTTCCAAGCAAGTTTTGTTATTCTTTTAGATATCCAGCTGGCAATAAGGGTGGAAAAACATAGAGGGATGTACTGGCTGGTTTTGTGTGTCGACTTGGCACAAGCTGGAGTCATCAGAGAGGAAGGAGCCTCAGTTGAGGAAATGCCTCCATGGGATGCAGCTATAAGGCATTTTCTCAGTGATTGATAAGGGAGGGCTCAGCCCGTGGTGGGTGGTACCACCCCTGGGCTAGTGGTCCTGGGTTCTGTAAGAAAGCCATGGGAAGCAAGCCAGTAGGCAGCACACTCCATAGCCTCTGCATCAGGAGCCTCCTGCCTCCAGGATCCAGCCCTGTTTGAGTTCTTGTCCTGACTTCCTTCAATGATGGACTACAGTCTGGAAGTATAAGCTAAGTAAACCCTTTCTTCTCCAACTTGCTTTTCGGTCATGGTGTTTCGTTGCAGCAATAGAAACCCTGACTAAGACAGGGAAAATATTTTAAAAGCTGACTTAGTCACTTCTGAGGAAAAGGAAGGAATAAAAAATAGTAGCGGGCCTCTGAGGCCTCTGCCTCACACATTACAGACAAATTCCAGGTGCTGGGGAGAAGTCTCCTTGGTTAAGAGCTTCTGTTGCTCTGATAGAGGACCTGAATTCAGTTCCCAGTGTGCATGTTGGGTGGCTTACAACCGCCTGTAACTTCAGCTCCAGGGAAATCTGACCCTTTTGGATTTCTCAGGTAACTGCTCTCTTCTTGTGCACATGCCTCTCCACAAATACTTAATAATCTAAATAAATAGTAAGTGTTGTGGTTTGAATGAAAATGGCCCCCATAGGCTCATAGGAAGTGGTACTATTAGGTGTGGACTTCTTGGGATAGGTCTGGTCTTACTGGAGGAAGTGTGTCACTGGGGCAGGCTTTGACACTTCAGGTGCTCAAACCAGGCCCGGTGGCATTCTTTCTTCCTGCTCCTGCTGATCCAGATGCAGAACTCTTGGCTTCTTCTCCAGCACCATGTCTGACTATGTGCCACCACGCTTCCTGCCATGATGACAAACGAACTAAACCCCTGAACAGTAAGTCAGCCCCAATCAAATGTTTTCCTTTATAAAATTGCCATAGCCATAGTGTCTCTTCACAGCAATAGAAGCCCTAACTAAGACAGTAAGTAAATAAAAACAAATTCCAGGCTAGCAACATGTGGGTAAAAGTGCTTGCCTGATGACCTGAGCTCCCCTCACTTAATCTGCGCTGTAATCCCAGCCCTCCTATGATGAAATGGGAGAAGGAGGCAGGAGAATAGAAAGCTTGCTAGCCCGCTGCCTTAAGTACATAGGATGGCAGAAATAGCAAGAGACAACAGGGCTGGAGAGATGGCTCAGTAGTTTAGAGTTGCTCTTGCAGAGGACCAGGGCTTGATACCCAGCGCCCACATGGTGCTTCACAACCAACTGTAACTCTAGTTCTGGGAGATTCAATGTCCTCTTCTGGCCTCCTCTAGCACCAGGCATGCAGGCAAAAACACTTACACACATAAAATTAAAAAATCTAAAAACAAAACAAGCAAAGCCCCCCCCTCAAAAACAAAAACAAAACAAAACAAACAAAAATATCGAAACAATAGGAAATAGGTGATGAAGAAAACTTCTCCTGAAAGTTATCCTTTGATCTCCGTATGTACCTGGTGACATCAATGCATCCACTCAGACAGACAGACATAGACACACACACACACACACACACACACACACACACACACACACACACACACAAATCCCAAGTAGGTTAAAGCTACAGCAGCAACACACGAATATAGTTAGCCCTCCCAAACTGCATGTATGGCTTCAAACACTCTGAGATTACAATACTTAGGAAGGAGATATGCCTGCCCCAACATCTCTTCTTGTCTTTGCTCTCTAAACAGTATTTTATAACAACTGTTCATGCAGCACTTACATTGTAATAGGGATTATAAGTAATTTGGAGATGAATTAAAGTATGTGTAGGTTATATGCAAATACTATGCCATTTATATAAGGGGCTTGAGCATCCGTGGATTTTGGCACCCTTAGGTGATCTCGGAGCCAATCCCTCACGAAGGCTGACTGTAGTCTATTTCCAGCGATAGCTGTCTGTAGAACCTCTCCCAGTATAGAGTACTTAAAATTCTGGATGAAATACAAAAAGCATCTTTCTTTTTAAAGGCATGGCAATGTTGTCAGGAAGGGAAGGGAAATTATCAGAAACAAGGAGAGAGTTCTATACCAGGAAAATTCCAGCTGGAGCTGGAGTTGCCAAGTGACACCTGCCAGTCCCTGTGGCCAAGCAAAATGCAGAGAACAGAGTTGAAATTTGAGTCCTAACGGGGTAGGGAGCTTGGGTTGGAACTCATTCAAGAAGCTGGTTGAGGATAAACCAAAGAAGTGAGGGGGCTAGAGAAGTCCCAACAGCAGAAAAGGCATCGCAGATCCTGTCTCCCAGCCACAGGCCTGCACTCACTTGCAAATGAAGTCTTATTACTGCGCTTTTGTAATGTCTTAAGCCTAAAATTTAACATGATTCTGGGTTTGTAGTGCCCCCAATTGCCAGCAAAATAAAACAGATTTTCCACAGAAGAACTTCTTTTTCATAGAGACCTAGGTTCCCACTGACAAACTTCCAAAGAATATGAGTTCATGCACATTGAAAAAATGTCTGTTTATTTTTTTAAGCGGTCAGCATAAGCGATGACATTTTAAAACAATTTTTACTCAGTTAAGTTTTTGAATTGAGCATCCTTTTTGACATTTTTGTACACATACACTATGTGCCATGATTCGCCCTATCCCCCTCTCATCACCACCCCCACTCCTTCTGACCCCACTCTTCCTAACCAGTCCCTTTCTACATCTTTTCTTTTCCTTTTGGACCCACTAAGTTTAATTAGAGTTGCTTATATGAGTATGGGTAGGGGGCTGTTTATTGGATCATGGGCTAGCCTAACAATGGCTACAGCCCTGAAAAAAATGGCTTCCCTTACCCTAGCAACCATCAACTAAGCTCCTCAGGGAGGGGTGGGGCCTCATAACACCGCCTCCCACCCCCATCTATGAAGGAATGCTTAAGACGTTGGTTTTGTGCAGGTCTTGTACAGGTAGGTAACCATAGTTACAGGATGCACATTTAAAATATTTTTGTACATTTATTTATGTGTGTGTGTGTGTGTGTGTGTGTGTGTGTGTGTGTGTATGTGTGTGTAACAGAACAGGCCATGCTTAGGCACATCAAACTGATGAGAACCAAAAAAAAAAAAAAAAAAAAAAAAAAAAAGAATTAAAAAAAAAATCTCTTCCAGGGACTGAGGGATGGACCAGCGGTTAGGAGCACTTGCTGCTCTTCTAGAGGCAGAGGACTGGGGTTCAGTTCACAGAACCCAGATCAATTTGATCATATCTGCTTGTGACTCTAGCACTGGGGGATCCCATGCCTGCCCTCTTCTGAACTCTGTGGGCACCGGCCATACATGGTACGCGCGAGCGCGCACGCACGCACGCACACACACACACACACACACACACACACACACACACACGACATACACATAAATAAAAATAAAATCTTCAAAAGGAAAGAAAGGTGTCTTCCTAAAGGCTGAAGAAGGGAAGGGACATGTGACTGTCACGTGGCAATATCGAGGCTCATGACTGATTCTTCAACAGAAACCGTGTATGGCAGAGACAACTGAAAGCTGCCATTCCAAAATCTAAATCCAGTGTAACCACACTTGAGAAACTAAGGTGAAATAGAGGCAATTTCCCAACAAACAAAAGCTTAGCGAACTTGTCATTATGAGCTTTCCCACAAAACGATTAAGGGAAGTTTCAATCTGGGCATGGCGGCACATGTCTGCCTTCCCATGCTACTCAGGGGCTTGAGGCAGGAGGATTGCTTGAGCTCAGGAATTCAAGACCTGTTTAGGCAACACACTGAAACATATAGTGAGAGGAGAAGGAAGTGGGTGGGGGTGGGGGAGACAGAGAGGTACAGTGGCAGAGAGAGACAGAGAGACACACAGAGAGACCAAGGAGAGACAGAGAGGGAGAGAGAGGGAGGAAAGAAGGGAGGGTTAGGGTAAAGTAAAAAGAATTCTAGACTAAAGCATGATGGTGCTGGAAAAAATGTAAAGGACTAGGTGGGATGAGGAGAAATGCATACAGATATCGACTCTTACACTTAATCACACACACATATATATAGAGATACCTACCATTACACTTATCACATATATATGGATATACATATATATATGTATATATATATATATATATGTTTATGCACTTATTTAGGGTGTGTGTGTGTGTGTGTGTGTGTGTGTGTGTGTGTGTGTGTGTGTGTGTTTAAATACAGAAAGCCAGGGCCGAGGATGTAGTTTAGTTGACAGAGTACTCTCCTGATAGGTATGAGGCCCTGAGTCTGATTTCCAATAGGGCTTAAACTGTTGTCATGGTGAGTGACTATAATCCTAGGACTCAGGAGGTAGAGGTGGGGGAATCAGAAGAATCAGAAGTTCAAGGTCAACTTGGGATACTTAAAACCCTGTCTTGAAAACTCAAAGCAACCAGGACCAAGCTGGCTGTGGTGATGGCCACCTGTAACCGCCGCACTCAGGAGGCAGAGGCATGAGGATCACAAGCTTGGCCTACATAGGGAGTTCCAGGCCAGCCAGGGCTACATCATGAGAAAAATCTCAGAAAACATCTATATCAGGGCTGACAAGGCCACTCAGTCAGTAAATGTGCTGGCTGTGCAAGCCTGGCACCCTGAGTTCAATCCTCGGAGCCCACGTAAAGAAAGGAGAGTTGTCTCCTGACCTTCACATGCACACCTTCACCCACAATAGTAATATCCAAAAATGAAAAAAAAAACAAATAAATCAATACATAGTGCTTTATGGAATTTAAAATAGATGTAGACATAAAATAGATGACAAGAATTACACAGAGAGCAGAAGGGAGGGAACTGGAAGTAAACGACTGTCAAGCCCTTTGTTGTTTGAGATGTAATAAAAATGCTAATCTAAGGCAGTGAGTCCAGCAGTCATATATTCTTTAAAATATTATTTTAATTGCGGAATAGTTTTAGAATTGCAGAGAAGCCGAGGGGACAGCGTGGAGAGCTCCCACGGCTCCCACAAGTTTTCCTCCATCAACATCTTGCATTTTACAGCACTTCTGTTGTGACTAATGAATCGACGTTGACACTTTTTCTTCTGAGACAGGATCTGACTATATAGTTCTGGCTGTCCTGGAACTTTCTCTGTAGACCAGGCTGGCCTCAAACTCACAGAGATCCACCTGCCTCTGCCCACTGAATGCTTGGATTGAAGGCGTGCGTCATGTCACTACCACCTGGCTTATTTTTATTTATTTGTATATGTGTGAGCATGTGTACATGAGTACCTACACTCTTGGAGGTCAGAGGCATCAGATCCCCTGAAGCATCGGCTGACATAGATAGATGTTAGGAGTTGAACCTGGGTCCTGGGCAAGATCAGCAAGTGTCCTTAACCATTGATCTCCTTAGCCCCCTTTGTTTGTTTGCTTGTTTGTGTGACAAGGCATTATGTTTCCCAGTCTGGTCATGTCACTGAGAATGACTTTCAATTACTGATATTCCTCCCCCACCTCCCTCATATTGTGGTTGCAGGCACTGATACACTGTTAACTAAAGATTTACTTTATGCAACTGGTGGAAGTAGAAGCAGACACCCACAACTAATCACTGAACTGAACTGGAATCCAGTTGCAGAGAAGGACGAGTGAAGAGCAAAGGGGTCCAGACCTGGCTGGTGAAACCCACAGAAACAGCTGACCTGAACACTGGGGAGCTCTTGGTCCTTAGACTGTTAGCTGGGATACCAGCCTGGGACTGATCCAGACCCCAGGAACATGGGTTTCAGTGAGGAAACCTCAGGACCTCCTGTAGTAGTTCAGTACTTATCTCTAGCATAGGTGTGGACTTTGGGGGCCCATTCCACATAGAGGAATACTCCCTGAGCCAAGACACATGGGGGTGGGCCTAGGCCCTATCCCAAAGGATGCATTAGACTCTGATGATACCCTATTGAAGGCCTCACCATCCACGGGGAGCAGAAAGGATATGTGATAGGTAGGGTTTTAGTTGGGGAGGGTGGTAGGGGAGGAGGAGAGGGAGAGGGAACTGGGATTGACATGTAAAACAATCTTGTTTCCAATTCAAATAAAAAAAATCTGCAGAAAAAATATTTACTTTTTATTTGTTTAATTCTTACCTAACATCTTTTCCCGTTGAGGATCTGACCTAAGATACTCTAGCACATTTATTTGTGTCTCCTTAGGCTTCTTTTGGCCATGGCAGCTTTTTAAGCTTTCCTCATTTTTTTAAAAAATAATTTATTTAACTGAAAAAGGAAAACTAAACTCTAAGGCTTCACTTCTAATAAATCACACTGGGGAGAAATTGTATAAATGTGGCAAAGCCTTAATTTCCAATTCAGCTCTTATTATTCATACTAGAGAGAAACTATATAAATATAAAGGTTATGGAAAAGCCTTCAAAACAAATCCAGTCCCCTAACTTCTAGTTCATGTGTTGTGAACAAAACTCCAAGACAACCTTCCTCTTAGACTTAGTAAGTACTTGGATGCTGTGCTTGACAACAAACCACCTCCAAGAGACATAGAAACCACTGAATGCTCCCTCCCAGCACCAACCAATGAGAACAGGCTACCTGCAAGTAACAGACAAAGCCGGAGGAATCACTGATGCTCCCATCTGTAGCCAACCAATGAAAAATACTAACAGACTCTGGAAAATTTCCCTAGTTATCCCCCAAATGTCTACCAATCAGGATCTGACCCATACCTACTGATGTAATTCTGTGTTTTGTTTTGTTTTTCCTTTAAATTCTGGCAATAGACAAGGGACTTCGCTCCCTCTGGAGGCTGCTGTGTCAGCCTGCTAGATGGGAGTCCCTATCGGTAGGATTAAACAATAAAGGTTTGCATTTGCAGTTTGGTGAGTCTTTCTCCTTGGTAGTCTCTGGGCACAACATTAACTTTATTTTATTTACATTGGTATGAAGGTGTCAGATCCCCTGAAACCAGAGTTACAGATAGTTGTGAACTGCTATGCGGGTGCTGGGAATTGAACCCAGGTCCTCTGGAAGAGCAGCCAGTGTTCTTAACCTCTGAGTCATCTCTCCAGCCCAGCTTTCCTCTTTCTCTTCTTTCCTCTTCTCTTCTCTTCTCTTCTCTTCTCTTCTCTTCTCTTCTCTTCTCTTCTCTTCTCTTCTCTCTCTCTCTCTCTGTCTCTTTGTCTCTCTCTGTCTCTCTCTCTCTCTGTCTCTCTCTTATCTTTTTTTTTTTTTTTTTTTTTTTCCGAGACTGGGTTTCTCTGTATTGTTTTGGAGCCTGTCCTGGAACTCACTCTGCAGACCAGGCTGGCCTCAAACTCGAAGAGATCCACCTGCCTCTACCTCCCAAGTGCTGGGATTAAAGGCGTGCGCCACCAACGCCCGGCTGGCTTTCCTTATTTTTACATCCTTAGAAGTCCTGAAGGGCATTGGTGGCATGTTTTGTAGGCTGTCCCTCAGTCCAGATTTGTCTGATATTTTTGTGAAGACTAGATGTGGAATCATATGGATTTCCCCCCTGCATGCACAGATGATCTGTGTCTGAGGGGAAGATCAGAGTGTTAAAGTTCTGATTTCATCACGGAGCACGAAGGGGAACACCCCCCTGTCTCTGTTGACGCTCACGTGGTCTGAGGTAGAATTTGCCAGGTGCTTCACTATGAAATTCTTCCTCTTCCTCTTTCCCTCATGGCATTCTTTTGAAAGAGTCATGGTGGTCGGGCCATACTTAGATGAGTAGAATTGCGTTGTGCCTCCTTGGGGGCACAGCATCTGCACGAGTCATTCAGAACTGGTGTGCAAGAGAGACTTTTCCTTTCCCATTTGATCATTTTACTTATTCGTTTCTATCATAATGATTTCTTTTATACCTTGGTTTATAACTGTGCATCCCAGGCTGGCCAGCCTTTTACCTCAGGGTTCTAAGTATTGAGATGATAGGCATGGAGAACCATGATCTGCCTGCCTCTGCCTCCCGAGTGCAGGATTAAAGGTGTGTGCCACCATGCCTGGCTTCGTCTTAAGGCTTTCTTTTCTGTAATGTACTATAGAAAAGTAGTAGGCACCACCACGTCCACAGTGGCTTTTCTTGTTTGTTTACCTGCTGTTCTTTTGATTTTTGGAGACAGGGTCTCATGTGTCATCCATTCTTCAAGGAACCTTGTTTTCTTTGAGAATTGCATTAGATGTGGGCACTAACATTAATGTGTCATTTCTTCTAGACTTTTAGTTGGCAGAATAAGAAAAAAGTATGTATGTACTTTAGCCTATGCACACACACATATGAATGCATGTCAGGTATATGTATTTATATGTATTTCTACATATAGTCATCTATGTCTGTGGAAACCACTGAATAAGGAAAGAATGTAAAAATGATGGGTTTGGTAGTTCATTTTGATTGATAACTGGATTTGATTTAGAAATGCCTAAGAGGGGGGCTGGAGAGATGGCTCAGTGGGTAAGAGCACTGACTGTTCTTCCAGAGGTCCTGAGTTCAATTCCCAGCAACCACGTGGTGGCTCACAACCACCTTAAATCTGGTGCCCTCTGCTGGCATGCAGACGAAAGACTATACAAAATAAATGAATAATTAAAAAACAAACAAACAAAAAAGAAATGCCTAAGAGGTTAAATCACACTTCTGGGTGCATCTGTGAGGGCAGACCCAAAGGAACTCGCCATGCTGGGCAGCAACTGAGAGGGAATAGTCAGTCCTGAATGTGGTCAGTGCTGACCCAGTAGCGTGGGGGCCAGGACAGGGCAAAGGTAAAAGACCCGGCAGCCCCAGCACAGGCATACTCTCTCTCTGCCTTCTGTCCACCACAAGGTAAGCTGGCCGGCTTCACCACGTCCTCCCTTCCATGATATTCAGTTTCATCCCAGGCCCAGAGTGTCGCAACCTGACCAGCTACTAAACTACATAAGCTCGTGAGCCAAAATAAACTTTCTCTTGTAGGCCATTTTCCCCTCAGGTTTTTTTTTTTTTTTTTTTTTTTTTTTTTGTCACTCGAGTAAAAAGTGTAACAAGCACAATAGAGAGGAATAGTGGAATAATGAAAAACAACTCGTCCCAACGAAGACAGGGATAGAGAAACAATGGGATAAAAACTAGCAAAACTGGGCAAGACAAATAGAAAGCAAAGAGCGAGGTGGTGGTAGACATAAATGTAAAGGGAATGAAGAATAAGTGTGTCAGAAGAAACTAGGACGGTCAACACTCCGAGTCTACCCTCTCCCTTCTCCATCCTGTTCTACCCTCTACACTTTCCTACCCTCTGCCTGCGGGAGCTGACCTGTGCGGACTGGGCCAAAGCATTCCATTTCTTGTCTATGACTCGTCTCTTGGCTCAGCAGGACAGATTCACTCACAGAGTCCACGTGGGCTGGCCAAAAGCACTGCTTCTTTCTAATTGGTTGGCTCTACAGATATTTCCATGTGGATTTTGAAAACTGTTCACTCTCTTCATCCCTTCAGGCCTAGGAGAATTAATAATGCTGTGGTTATTAGCTCTGAATAACTGCACAGTCCCCTGTGGGTTCCCTGTACCCTGTGCAAGCCTCTTCGTAAAGCCTTCCATGAGTTGTAGTAATTTCCATGTTGTATCATCTTTTTTCCCTGTTTGGACTCAGACTGATGTAATAATTGTGGAATCTGGAAACAGTCCTTCAAGATGGGATTCCAGCTGATGTATTTGAGGAAGGCAGTCCTACTGCTGGGGAACAATTAGGAATGGGTCCTCTGCTTGTGTAGCATGTGTTAGCACACTGTCAGACCTCTGCTTAGTGGTGGTGGGGGCATGTGACGAAATGCAGCTGAGGGAGAGGGCCTCAGTATGGTGAGCAGCATCAACCTGCTCTGGTAACCAGTGTGGGTACAGACGGTAGAACCCAAAGACTTCCTCTTACCACCCTATGAAGTTTACACAGGAAAGTTGCCACGGGAGGGAGGGGAAGAGTAAAGACCAGAATTCTTCGTGGCAGCAGCTTTAAAGGGCGCCTTGATTTCTGGAGATTGCAGGGTAGATAAATATGCCTGTAAACCAAGGGTAGGGCCTGATTGTTGGGGCTGTGGACTTGTAGCATCTAGTAAATAAATAGCCCCCACCAAGCCCCTTACATCAAGACAAGATTGTTGGTGGGAAGAGTGAGATTCTGGGATGTAGGGAGGGAATACAGGATGCTCCCCAAAAAGATGTGAAGATGTAATGGGGCTGAAGATTTTAAACTTCTTTTGATGGAACCAGTTCTCCTCTGGATAAAAGCCAGAGGATAATGGTACTGGATGGCAGTTGCCTAACAAGCTGAGGCTACTTCTCAGGTCCCACCCCGTTATCTCTTGTCACTATCAGGACCACGCTGAGAACCATGTGTGGAAGTACAGGGTGTGCTCCGGAAAGAGACCAGTAATCTACTTAAAAGTGTTCAAACCTGGGCAGAGGAGATGCCTCCGTTGGTTAAGTGCCTGCACATAGCATGAGGACCTGAGTTTGGCTTTCCGCTACCCATGCTAGTTCAGTTTGTGTGTCATCCCCAGGACTTTGGGGACAGAGACAGACAGATTCCAGCAGCTTATTGGCCAGCCAGTTGTCTGAATAGACATGCTCCAGGGTTCAGTGAGGGACCTTGTTTCAAAAATAAGGTGGAGAGGGTCAGCGAGATGACTCAGCAGCTTAAAATGCTTTCATCCAAGCTCGATGACCTGAGTCTGATTCCTGGACCCCAAGTGGTGGAAGAAGAGAACCAATTCCTGTATGTTTTCTTCCAATCTCCAAATACAAACCATGGCATGCACCCCTCCTCTAAATAAGTACATACGTAAATAAATGTAATAATAGTAATAGTAATAAATACTATGGAGAGTGATTGAGGAAGACAGCCAACATTGCCCGCTGGTCTTCACATGCATGTGCACACACCTGAATGTGTGCTTGCACACACAAGCAAACACACACACAACACACAACACACACACACACACACACACACACACACACACACACACACACACACACCAAAACTTCCCCAGGTGTATCATCAAGTACCTAGGGCAAAATGTCTTTGTGATGCTTGACAGCTGGCTGTAGTGGCCTCTTGCCTTGCTGGTGAACTTGTAGTGGTGGCCACACCTTTTGGGTGTGGTTTTAGGTGCAGCCGTAACCCATTATAAGGCAGAGGAGGGGCTGGCTCGAGCTCTCTTGAGTTGCAGAGAACATCAGAAGAGCAGAGACTGCATCAGCTATTTACTCTTATCTGTGTAAGTCCTTCCCTAATAAACACCTATTTATCATTTATCTTGGGTCTGGTGAACTCATTTAAACCCTGCCTTCAGCTGGCTCTCCAGGTGTGGGCCCTGGACCAACAGTGGCAGTATTGTTAGATTTTTGTTTAAATTAGAAATAAAAGAAAAGGAGGCACAAGATGAGACATATTAGACATATTAACGAGTTTATCATAGGCCCAGAAGAGTAGAGAGACTGAGAGAGAAGAGAAACAGGGTTAATGGCTGTCCGCCATGGCCGGTTGCCAGAGAGAGAGAGAGAGAGAGAGAGAGAGAGAGAGAGAGAGAGAGAGAGAGAGAGAGAGAGAGTAAATGGGCAGGGGCTTCCCCTCAAGTGACAGGACCTAAGAAAAAATTTTTTTTCTAAACTTAACCTTGTCCTCTGCTCTGCCAACATCTTGCTAGGTCTAAGAGGCACCAGGGAGTTCCATACAGCCTAGACTGCGATGAAACAACCAGCTACCCCAGGATGTGACAGCACCCCAATCTTCTCAGGTCCCCCAAAGATGGTCAACGCCCCCCACGTCAGCAGGAAGCAGCCTTGAGAATTCAATGCCCTTATTCCTAAATCTGCCATGTCTAACACCCCACCTTTTTAATAATAAGTAAAGGTGGGATTGAAAAGTTCAGGTATTTTGCTGGCCTGCCCTTGTTACCTGGCCGAACAGGCAGTAGTACCCTGGTCAGCCCAGGGTTCCATGGGAACTAAGTCTGCACACAGGTGCAATGGACCCCTTTAAAAGACAGACCCCTGCCCATTTACGCTCTCTCTACTCTTCTCCACTTCTCTGTCTGCTTCTGCTTCTCTTTTCTCTCCCTCTCTATGGCGACCAGCCATGGCGGTCAGCCATTAACCATGTTCCTCTTCTCTTTTAGTCTCCCTACTTTGCCGGGCCTGTAATAAACTGGTTAATATGTCTAATATGTCTCATCTTGTATCTCATCTTGTGCCTCCTTTTCTTTTATTTCTAATTTAAACAAAAACCTAACAAGTGGGGGCTGGAGAGATGGCTCAGAGGTTAAGAGCACTGCCTGCTCTTCCAGAGGTGCTGAGTTCAATTCCCAGCAACCACATGGTGGCTCACAACCATCCATTATGAGATCTGGTGTCCTCTTCTGGTGTGCAGATATACATGGAAGCAGAATGTTGTATACATAATAAATAAATAAAATCTTTAAAAAAATCTAACAAACGTCACCTACGATTTTTTTTAGACATGCTGAGTCTCAGGCTTCCATCAGTTCTATGGCATCTAAAATTGAGGGGTTGCTGCCCAGAAATTTACATTTTAACAAACCTTACAGGTGATCTGGTTCATACCAAAATTTGAGAAGCATAGACATGATAAAGTGGTTGCTTCCATTTTCTTGAGCCTTTAGACAGCACCTCTTTACTGTCATACTAAGCGCAGTGGCCCTCCATCAGAAAGATTGACATCATTAGAACTGACTAGAAAATGCAGAATCTTGGGCCCATCCCGGGCTTGCTGAACAAATCTGCATTTATAATCTTGCCAGGTGATCCAAGCATGCCCTGCAGTTGGAAGAGCCCTGCCCTGTTGCAGTGGTTTGCCAGCTTTAGCACATTAGAATCAGCACCTTTTGGAGCCGCTGTGCTGGGTAAACCTACTACATCTCTCTAACCACAGCCTGTAGGAAGGCATGGGTGATCCCTTCACAAAGGTAGCTGTTAAGTAGCCAGTGAAGGTGCTGTTTGAAATACAGATGGAAAATTCCTAGGATTCAGGGTTGGTCACCAACTTGGGTCCTGTTACCAGCTATAGAACAGGGATAGTTGCCTGCCTCTTGTATTTGTCCCTATGCTGTCTAACAAATAATCATCCATTTAGCACCTTTCAGCAACAGGTGCCTGTTATCTTACAGTTCTGTAGGCCAGACACCATAGTACGTCATGTATATCTGGATTCTCTGCTCAGGGTCTCAAAAGACTGATCAATCAATCAATCAATCAACCAACCAACCAACCAACCAACCAACCAACCAACCAACCAACCAAGGTTTTAGATGAGCTGTAATCCCAGCCAGAGCTCAGAGTCTTCTTCCAAGCTCAAATGGTGTGGCAGAATTCAATTCCCTGTGCCTAGGAGGCTGAGTTCCTGCCGGCTTTGCAGTCATCAGACAGCTCTTAGACTCTGCCCACGTTCCTTGCCACCTGGCTCCTCCATTTTCATAACCACCAATGGAGAATTGTTCATGTATCCCTGCTTCAAATCCCTCTCTCCAGGAAGATCCCAGTTTTGTGGAGGATTTAGCTGCTTATCTTGGGACTACCGGGTTCATCTTCCTATGACTGACTTGGGACCTTATTTTTTTATTTTGTTTTGTTTTTCGAGACAGGGTTTCTCTGTGGCTTTGGAGGCTGTCCTGGAACTAGCTCTTGTAGACCAGGCTGGTCTCGAACTCACAGAGATCCGCCTGCCTCTGCCTCCCGAATGCTAGGATTAAAGGCGTGCACCACCAACGCCCGGCCGGAACCTTATTTTTATAACAATCATATTTTACATAACAATCCTAGTTTCTTATCCCTCCTGCTCTCCCACTCCCCACCCCATCTACTCAGAGAGGGTCAGGCCTCCCCATGGGGAATCGTCAAAGTCTGTCATATTATTTGGGGTAGGACGAAGACCCTCCCCCCTGTATCTAGCCTGAGCAAGGTATCCCTCCATGGGGAATGGGCTCCAAAAAAGTCAGTTCATGCACTAGGGTTAAATACTGATTCTACTGCCAGAGGCCCCATAAACTTCCCAAGCCCCACATTCAGGGGGCCTAGTTCAGTCTTATTCAGGTTCCCCAGCTGTCAGTCTGGAGTCAGTGAGGTCCTACTTGCTTAGGGCAGCAGTTTCTGTGGGTTTTCCCAAGATGGTCTTGACTCCTTTACTCATATTATTGCTCCTCCCTTTCTACAACTGGACTCCATAAGTTCAGCCCAGTGCTTAGCTGTAGATGTCTGCATCTGCTTCCATCAGTTACTGGATGAAGGCTCTATGATGGCAATTGAGGTGGTCATCAATCTGATTATAGGGGAAGGGCAATTCAAGTACCCTCTCCACTATTGCTTAGATTCTTAGCTGAGGTCATCCTTGGGGATTCCTGGGTATGTCCCTAGTGCTAAGTTTCTCGTTAACCCCACAATGGCTCCCTCTATCAAAGTCTCTCTTTCCTCGCTCTCCCTCTTCGTCCTTCCCCCAACTCAATCTTCCAGATCCCTCATGCTCTCTGAGATACCATCTTACACCTGTCAGAATGGCTAAGATCAAAAACACTAATGAGAGCTTATGCTGGAGAGGATGTAGAGTAAGGGGAACACTCCTCCAATGATGGTGGTGGGAGTGCAAATTTATACAGCCACTTTGGAAATCAGTATGGTGGTTTCTCAGAAAGCTGGGAATCAATCTACCACAACACCGCGCACTACCACTCTTGGGCATATACCCAAAGGATACACATTCATACCACAAGGACATCTGTTCAGCTATGTTCATAGCAGCACTATTTCTAATAACCAGAACCTGGAAGCAACCTAGATGCCCCTCAACTGAAGAATGGATAAAGAAAGTGTGGTACATATACAGTGGAGTACTACTCAGCAGTAAAAAACAACGACATCTTGAAATTCGCAGGCAAATGGATGGAACTAGAAGAAACCATCCTGAGTGAGGTGACCCAGTCACATGGTATGTACTCACTCATAAGTGGATATTAGACATACAGCAAAGATAACCAGCTACAATCCACAACCCCAGGGAAGCCAAGAAACAAGGACCCTAAGAGAGTCATACATGCATTCCCCCTGGGAAGGGGAAATGGACAAGATCTCCTGAGTAAACTGGGAGCATGAGGGGAGGAGGAGAGTAGTAGGGGAGTGTGAAGGGAAGAAGGGAAGTGGGGAGGAGAACATGAGGGACCTTTCTTATGTGGGCAAAAGTCCCTTCACTGAGGCCACCTGTGTAGTGCTTGACTGAGCAGCTGAGAGAAGGTACAGCCGTTCTGGGGAAGAGACTGGGGGAAGACCTCTCAGAGTCCTATTTGTCACATCTCTCCTCACTTCTTCATTTGAGGAACAAGTGTTTCCACATGAGGTTTTAGGAGTGGTTCTGCCAGATTGAGAACAGAACTCTGACTAACACATTCTGCTAGGTCCCATGCCCCTCTCTGTCCAAAGACATGTTTCTGAGTTCGTACCATCAATGAGTTTTCTTTCTTTAAAAATTATGTGTATATGTCTGTTCCTGTGTGTATGAACACGTGTGAATGCAGGTGCCCACAGAATCTAGAAAAGGGTGCCTGATCCCCTGGAGCTGGAGTTAGAGGTGATTGCGAGGGACCCACCATCGGTGCTAAAAATAAATAAATAAATAAATAACAACTCAGGTCCTAGGCAAGACCAGAAAGTGCTCTCCCAACCCCCATCAAGAGGTTTTCTTAACCTTTGTTCTATTGAGGTATCTAACTGGGAGGAAGTGGGTTTGCACTTGAAGGGCCTGAGGCTTGGTGGTCTTGACTTTACTGGGCTGTCAGTTTCCCACTGACCAGGATGTTCGAAAACACGGTCCTCCTTGGCACCTATTGTTCAGCAGCAACACACTTTCCCTTTAACTGACAGGACTCATCAGCCCAGGCCAGAACCATTCTTTCCTACTTTCCTTGTCCAGGCTTCCTCTCTGTAGGCTTGCCTCTAGCTGCCTGTGCCCTTAGCCTGAGGGCCTCTTGTCCTCTTAGCTATACATACAGGGTTTTTCCTTCTGGATTTCTTCACTGCCTTTGGCACCTCTTAGGGCCCAGAGGCCCTAGCTTGCTACAGTATCTCATGTATACTCCTCTGCTCCTGCCCACACCTTCCCAAATAGTCCCATTATGAAACCTTGGGAAGGATCCTAATTTGAATATGCCATCTGTTTTCTGTTTGGGCTCTGACTGCTTCAAGAACCTATTAGGAGATAGACACAGGGCCACGGCAGACGGAGGTGCAAATATTCCTTATTTTACCATCAAAACCGATACTGGACAATATGGCTTAGGTCTGGTAGTAAGCATGTTTGCTAACACGTCACTCCAAGGTCAGCCCTGAGAGGCCTTGTTCCTGTGACACCTGTGGTGTGAAGAAATGACAGGATTCACATTTCTCACTGTGGGAGAAACTCCATTCTTTGAAAAGATGTGTTTATTTTACGTGTATGTGTTTGGCCTGTATGTACGTATGTGCACTCCACTTGGGTTTGGTGCCCACGGAGGCCAGAAAAGGGCATGGGATCCAGACAGTTGTGAGCCACTATGGGGGTGCTGAGAATGAATCGGGTCTTCAGCAAGAACAACCAAGTACTCTCAAGCACTGAGACACAGCTTCAGCCCTGCAACTCTATGCCAAGCACCAGCAGCTGGTTCAATCAGTCTCAGCCCCAAGGCAAGACCAAGGAGAGGAGCCAAGGGGCCAAAGACTTAATTTTGCTGGACTCTGAGCTGAGTAGTTTTATGTCAACTTGACATAAGCTAGAGTCACTGGAGAGGAGAGACCCTCCGTTGAGGAAATGCATCCATAAGATTGTGCTGTAGGCAAGCCCGTAGGGCATTTTCTTAATTAGTGATTGCTGAGGAGAGACTCAGCTCATTGTGGGTGGTGCCATTCCTGGACTGGTGATCTTGGGTTCTGAAAGAAAGCAGGCTGAACAAGCCATGGTGAGCAAGCTAGTAAGCAACACTCCTCCATGGCCTCTGCATCAGCTTCTGCCTCCAGGTTCCTGCCTTGCCTGAGTTCCTGTCCTAACTTCCTTCAATGATGGAGTATGATGTGGACGTGTAAGCCCAATAAACCTTTTCTTCCCTCAATTGCTTTTGGTTGTGGTGTACAGCACCAGCATCTTGAACAGTGAATGACATTTTAATAAGAGGAGCCTACCATGGTGGTGTTCAAATATAGTTCCAGCATGTGGAAAGCTGAGGTAGGAGATCACTTGAGTTTAGGAGTGCAAGACTAGCTTGGGTAATATAACAAGACTCTGTGTCAGAAAACAAAGAGGTGTGTATTAGAGAAAGCAAAAACAAGCAAAGGGCTCTTAAATATTCAGATTTTTCATCATTTAGAGCCATAAATTGCTTAATTAAAACACTAAGAATCCCACTGAAAAGTAGACAAAAACTACAAAAATATTTTACATAAAAGGAGTTCAGGTTTTTGTTTTGTTTTGTTTTGTTTTGTAATGCTGGAACTCAAACCCAGGGTCTTACACATGTTAAGCTCTACACACCAGCCATGAAAATAAAAACACTAATGGCTTTTAAAAAGTGGAATGATGCAGTTATTTAACTCCAGTAACAATCAAAGATCTGACTTAAAAAGAAGTTTCTGGGGGTGGGAGGAGCTGGCTCAGTCAGTAAAGTGAGCTTGGATGCCCAGCATCCACATGTAAGTGAGGGTTCTTGGCCCGGCAGGTCCCACCGCCCTTCTCTGTCCCAAAGAAGCACACAGATGATATATTAATTATGAAACTGTTGGCCGGTGGCTATGGCTTCTTATTGGCTAGCTCTGTCTTAATTATTAACCCATAACTACTAATCTATGTATTTCCATGTGATCTTGGCTTACCGGGAATGTAGGACCTGCAACTCCTTTGCCTGCTACATTGCGACTGTTCAGCGTCTCCGAAGACAAGAGAAGAGAGTGATCTCCTGTTTGTCCCTGCTTATATCTTGTTTCTGCCCAGCTATGTCACTTCCTGCCTGTCTGTACAGACCCCCAGACCTCTATGGTTAGCTAGTGGTAGTTTCTGCCCAGCTACATCACTTCCTGGGATCACATGATGACTCCTCTCTGCCTACACTTCCCAGAATCCTCCTTGTCTCCTAGTCCTACCTATCATCCTGCCTGGCCAATCAGTGCTTTATTCATCAACCATTAAGACAAACATATACACAGTAGAACATTCCCCATCATCCACATAACAGTTAGTGTCTAGAGTCCCAGGGCTTGGGAGATGGAGACAGGAAGATCCCTGGGGCCTGGGAGCCAGTTAGTTTAGTAGAATCTATGAGATACCGGTTTAGTGAGAGACTATGTCTCAAAATATAAGATGGAGGGGCTGGAGAGGTGACTCAGTGGTTAAGAGCACTGGCTGCTCTTCCAGAGGATCAGGTTTGATTCCTCATGTGACAGCTGACAACCATCTGTAATCTAGTTACAGGGAATCTAGTCAGGCATGCAAGTGGTGCACATAATACCTGTGGGCAAAACACCCATACACACAAAATTAAAATAATTTAATAGAAGACTAACAAGCTGGGCATGTTGGCACATGCCCCTTTAATCCCAGCACACAGGAGGCAGAGGCAGATGGATCTCTAAGTTCGAGGCCAGCCTTGTCTACAGAGTAGCTCCAGGATAGCCTGGGCTACACAGAGAAATTCCATCTCAAAAACACCAAACAAACAAAAAACCAAACTGACTTCAAAACATTATACCTGTATCCTATTTTAAAACATATGTGCATGAGGAGTATTGCTGAGTTTAGAGTTTGCACGATGGCACGCAATTAGTTAACATTCCATTAGGCTGCCAAGAACCTTTGTTATTAAGTATGCATATGCACGAGGAGGAAAGAAGGGTTTCTGGATGTGATCCAGCCACCCAGTAACAGGTTAGAAAGAAAGGATAAAGGACCAGTTACAGGAACCCCCTTTGAAAGAGGAACGCGTGTAACAGGGAATAGCAAATATTGTAATATTCTTCCGAGAATATAGATAATTGCTTATGCAAGTGCAAATTTTGTAAAGTGATTCAATTCTGTTTTGTATAATGATGCTATTATTCAATGTATGGTGCATGTGAGATTATTCTGTTTAAATGTGCTGACATTTTAGTTACAGGGTCCCAAATGTAGATGTATCATGGATATTCCTGTATAAATGCTTGGGTACAATAGGAGGCTCTGAAAGAAGAATTTTACCCAAGATTTCCACTCCTTTTTGACGCTGTAACAAGCTGTCATGTATCGTGTGATATGGACTATTACTGGTAAAATTGAGTATAGTCAGAAAGTTAAATTCCGAAGAGTTAGAAATGTAAGGCTCAATGGCTCAAAAAAAAAAAAATAATAGCAGAGTGACACTTGAATGGAGATATTCCTAAATGGAGGCAGCTATAACTGAATACATGGCCGGGTATGGAAATATATAGTGTGATGTATGGGCTCTGATTTGAGCATATTGTATAAAAATGATAGGAAACTAACAGTTCAGAAATAGAAAGTTGAAGAGAAATGAAAATGTTCTTGTACAAGGCAAGATAATAAAGAGCTTAATGAGGAGAGCAAACTAAAAACACTGGCATAAACTATGTCTTTGAAAGACAAAGATTTCCTGTTAGACATGGGAATTTTTACATTGCTCTTGGGTTACCCAGCCTTCCACAGCTAGTTATGTGAATTATACAGATTCATGAAATGATGTAGATATGTAATCCCAGTGCCCCAAGGTTAGATCTTTACATTGTTGAGGTTGTTTTCCTATTGCTGTAATAAGACACCATGACCAGGCGACATATAGAAGAAAGAGTTTATCAGGCTTACAGTTTCAGAGGGCGAGTTCATGGCCATCATAGTGAGGAGCATGGCAGCAGGCAGACAGGCATGGCGCTGGAGCAGTAGCTGAGAGCTCACACCTTGATCCACAAGTTTAGAGCAGACAGAAGGACACTAGCAATGGCTTGGATCTTCTGAAGCCTCAAAGCCAGTCCCCAGTGATACACCTCCTCCAACAAGGCCATACCTCCCAAACAGTTCCACCAACTGAGGACCAAGTATTCAGATATGTGAATCTATGAGAGCCACCACATAATATTGCTTTTTACGGAGAGACTCAAATATTTATTTAAGTGTGCATAGGCTGAGAGGGGAAACATCAGATTAGTTCTGGGAAATCTTGATTTTTGGAAAGAGTTAAGAGAAAACAAGACAGGTAGCCTGGTTGATTCCCTAACAGAGGCTCTGCAACAGATACAGAACTTCTTTGTTTTTGCCTCTGCTCTGCTGTCTGACGATAGTTAGTGTCCCGGGCTGACTGTTTCTGTGAGTGTGATTTTACTAAGAAGGAGAAGGGAGGGAACAGATTTTGCATGGGCAACCTACATCTATAACGGATATACTGGTCCAGCCAGGGTCAGGATACTAATTACTGTAACACCCATTGAAGCCTTTGGGTGAAGAAAAGATGAAAGTTCCTCTGCTAGTTAGCAATTGCTGCTAACAAATTATCCCCAAACTCAGAGCCAAAGAGCTTCTCAGGGTCAGGAAACCAGGTTTGGTTTTAGCTGGCTTTCTCCCACTGGGTCTCTTACAAGGCTCTACCCTGGCTGTTAGCCACTGGAGGAGGACCTGCTTCTGTGCTCATCTGGTGGCTCTTGGCCAGTGTTAGACCCTTGCTAGCTTTGGGCCAGTGCATCAATTTGGACTGTGTCATGATTTATATTTATGTGTCTCCCTAAGGCCCATGTGGTACATTGTAGGCAAATGTAGGCGAATCCACAAGAGCTTGTTTAAGGGAGTATTTAGGATTTATAAGAATACACTGACAAATACACAATAAGGTAGATAGCCTCTGTGGTCGTCTGTCCTGACCAGGGGAGGAGAATGGAACCGTCAGTTGGATCTCCAACCTGAGAGAGAGAGAGAGAGAGAGAGAGAGAGAGAGAGAGAGAGAGAGGAGAGAGAGAGAGAGAGAGAGAGAGAGAGAGAGAGAGAGAGAGAGAGAGAGAGGAGAGAGAGGAGAGAGGAGAGAGAGAGAGAGAGAGAGAGAGAGAGAGATTTCCCCTCTTTCCTTTAAAGGGGTCATGTTGGCAGACAAGAAACTCTGTCCGGGACTCCATGTCTACTGGTGGGATGAATTCCCACAACAGAACATACTTGGTACCAGGTTGGCTCTATTAGAAGGCAGGGCACTCTTTAAGAGGTGGGGCCTTGTGTGAGGTCTCCAGACATTGGGAGTGTAGGACCCCAACTCATCCTGTCTTTTTCACTTGCTGCCTGTGAAGTGAGCAGCTTTGTTCTGTCATGAGTGTCTACCAAATGTGCAGCTTTGCCACAAGCCCTAACTATTAATCATGGACCAAAGCCTCTGAAATCATGAACCCAAATAAGTCTTGTGTGCGTGTGTGCGTGCGTGCGTGTGTGTGTGTGTGTGTGTGTGTGTGTGTGTGTGTGTGTGTGTGTGTGTGTTCTATTTTTGAGACAGGGTCTTACTGTGTAGTTCTGGTTGTCCTGGAACTCACTCTGTAGACCAGGCTAGCCTCAAATCCACAGAGATCCTCCTGCCTCTGCCCCCCAGTGCTGGGATTAAAGACATGTGGCACCACACTATCTTTTTCTATGTCAGCTGGTTACCTCAGGTAAGGAAAGCTAACTCGGACTGATGAACTAAATTAGTGTAGCTTCAGTGGCTCTAACAACAGGTATTTATTTCTTACAGTTCTGCAGTCTGGCAAGTCAGAGACCCAGGCTACCAGGAAGGACTCTCTTGTTGCCTTGCAGATGGCGGACTCATTTGATGCAGACACAGAAAGCCGCTCTGGTCCCTCAGCACCTCTTTTTATAAGGATACTCATGGCATCTTATTTTCACAGTCTTATCTACATCTAACTATCACACAAAGGCCCAGTTCTAAATCCCATCCTGTTGGAAGTAAGAGTTTGTGATGGTTAATCTTAGTTATCAACTTGATCACGCTGAGCTATGATACATAGGTCATCAGCAAAACACACTTCTGGGTGTGTCTTCCAGGGCATTTCCAGAGTGATTAGGTCACGAGGCTTAATCCAAGGATGGACTCTAACCTTGAATATGAACCGAGAGAGGTGGGGCCTAATTAGAGGAAGCAGGCTACTGGGCTGTGGGTTTGAAGGATACACAAAGCCTCACTCCTTCATTTATTTGTCTATTCTAAGACGGGGTTTCTCTATGTAACCCTGTCTGTCCTGGAACCAGCTCTGTAGACCAGGCTGGCCTCGAACTCACAAAGATCTGCCTGCATCTGCCTATCAAGTGCTGGGATTAAAGGTTTATCTCACACACACACACACACACACACACACACACACACACACACACACACACACACTTTTCTCCCCTTCTTAAGCCTCTCTGCTTCTTGGCTTCTGTGAGGTGAGCAGCCTTTGGTTCTATGCTCCTGTTGTCATATCCCTGCCTTGCTTCTAGCCCAAAGCAATGAGTCCAGTTAATTTTGGATTGAAACTTTTGAAGCCATGAGACTAAATAAATCTTGTCTCCTTTCTATTGTTTTTCTCAGGTGTTTGTCACATTGATAAAATGTCTGTTTGACTCAGAACTTTGACATGTGAAAGGGTGAGGGTGTCATCTTTGTCATAATAACTACAGATGTTGGAGTTTCTAACATGTAGGTTTTTCTTCAGGGCACTTTAAACATGGCACCTTCCTCAGAGCAGGTGAGCAAGACACCCAAGTCACTCTCTGAGGTACCTTTCACCATCTAATTTTTTGGAAATGAGTCACATACTCAAGGGGAAAGGAGTATCCAGACATCTGGATACCAGTAGGCATAGATCACTGGGTACTGTGCTGTAGGATGCTCACTGTAGCATTTGAGCAGATAATACACTAAAAAGCCACCATACTGAGCAGTGGCAATCTCAAAAACCATAATCACAGCCCAAACTATACAAATGTTGCAAGGAAGCTGAGACTGTAGCAAAACCTTAAGATTCTGATGATCCCACAATGAAAATGTTAACATAGAACGTGCTAGCAGGTGGTAGGCATGCATGCAGAAGGTCTTAACGCTCTGTTTTTATTAAATATGAAGCTGATACACAGAATGGGTGCCTATAAAACATATGTACGTGATAAAGAATCGTGATATAATTAGCATACATGGTTGTACCACCCAGTCTAAGGGAAGGAAGAAAAGGACTTTTGAGGTCTCCAGTAGCTTCTATTTCTCCCCCCTCCCAGCACAATCATGCTGTGTTTTGTGATCGCTATTCACTTTTTTTTTTAAAGCAGAAATCTTCTCATGTGACACTAGTTTTTTCCTGCCTTGTATAAATGAAGCAGGGCTGGTGAGATGACTTAGTGGTTAAGGTGCTTGCTGCTCTAACCCGAGTGACCTAAGTTCAACACCAGGATCCCAAGATAAAAGAAGAGAATCAAGTTTGGTTTCCAGCACCCATGTCCTGTTCCAGGGAAATTGACACAGCAGACACTGTATTCACACACCCATACTCACACCACACACACACACACACACACACACACACACACACACACCCATAGCCACACTGACACACATACACACACTCACACACAAACCCATACTCACACTGACACACACACACACACCCATAGTCACACTGACTCACATACACACACTCACACACACCCATACTCACATTGACACACACACACACACACACTCACTCACATACCCATAGTCACACTGACACACATACACACACTCACACACACCCATACTCACATTGACACACACACACACACACACACACTCACTCACATACCCATAGTCACACTGACACACATACACACACTCACACACACCCATACTCACATTGACACACATATACACACTCATACACCCATACTCACACTGACACACACATACACACTCACACACACCCATACTCACTCACACGCGCTTACACACACTGACACACACACTCACATGCACACACTCACACACATCCATACTCACACTGACACAAACACACACACTCACATGCACACACTCACACAGACACACCCCTCACACACACTGACACACCCATACTCACACTGACACACACATACACACACTCACACACCCATACTCACACTGACACAAACATGCACACACTCACATGCACACACTCACATGCACACACTCACATGCACACACTCACACAGACACCCCCTCACACACACACACTTCCACACCCATACTTACACTGACACACACATACACACACTCACATGCACACACCCACACCCACATGCACACACACTCACACACACTCACACACACACATTTACATGCACACAACTACACACTGACACATACACATAAATCAAATCAAATCTTTAAAAGAAGAATAAAACCAGAAGCATACTGTACATACTTCTCTCAAAATTATGTTTCTGAGATTTTTATGCTCTCACAAGGCTTTCAATTTGATCCAAACTTCAACTCCTCAGCTCCACCAAACTTCACGTTGCTTCACTACAAGAGCAAACTCAATTTTTCATTTGAGCAACCAGCTTTGTCATCTCCTCTCTGTACAACACTGTGGGACTGTGCTACAACTCATCTACATGAGTCTTGATGGATGTTTGGCTCATTTCATTCTTTTGCTGTGTAAACTGTGCTGCTATGAACATCATGGGGCTTGTTCCTGCCACACTGGTGCAAATGGTTCTTCAGGGAATACACCTGGAAGAGGAACTGTTGGATCAAGGGCACATCGGCTCTAAAAGATCATGCCAAATTGTTTTCCAAAGAGGTTAAAGTGATTTACATTCCTACCAACAGTGAGGAAGCATTCCAGTTGTTTTAAACCCTGTTGGATGTTTGATACTGACTTTCATTTTTGCCAGTCTGGATGGTATCAAATGGAATTTCACTGTAGGTTTGATTTGTATTGTACACAGGCTTGTCAATGTCTCAATACCACACTGGCAGACACTATCACATGACCAGATGAGACTCTGAACTCTGAACTCTACATTCAAGTTTTAGCTGTCATCCATTAACATTTACAGGTTGTTGATACCATAATGAAACATCACTGCTGTGCAAATTCTCTGGGTAAAAGTTAGACACAGTTGAAACTTGGGATAATAATTTAGTATAATCCCCATGTTGCAGAGTGCTGGAAATTATAGATGACCAAGTTATGAGTGAAGAAAATAATTTGTAGGCTGGGATGTAGTTCAGTGAAAAAGCATATTTCCATGGACAGCCGCCCAGGCTCAGTGCCTGGCATGGGGAAAAATATGGGGGGGGGGTGATTTTCATGGACATTGTGCTCCTTAAGTATTTATTTTAGTGAATGTTATAAGGGAATTAGGAGGAAAAGGGAGTTGTGTCCATCTAGTTCGTATGACCTCTGCCATATGAAGGACTATGAGAAAGAGTGTGGCTTACTGTGGGTCCAAGCACCCCTGATTCAGAACTTGGGGTGTAGCGGTGGTAATAGAATTTAAGTAGAATTACCTCGGTACAGGCGAGGGATTTACAGTGAAGAGTTCATAAAGGAATCTCTTCCCTTAGGTGTCACTCTGGATTGTAAACCTGCTGATTGATTAAAAAGTTAAGCTAAGTTAAGGGACCACAACCTCATCAGAGTCCAGCCAAGAAGCAAGCTCCAGAACAAGTCAAAGATAATTCAACTGCAAATGGCAAGAAGTCAGGTGAGCTGGGCGGGGGGGGGGGGGGGGGGGGGGGGGGGCTCTGTCCTGCAGGAGAGGCAGAACTGCAGGAGTGGAACCTCCAAGTACGTGGCTTAAGGATGGGATGAGACTGGACCGGGTGTCTGTGTAGGCTAGCCTTGAGATGAGGCTGAGCACAACCGTGGGAGCTGGCTGGGTGCACTTGGAGCTCTCAGAAAGGAGGTTGAGATGTGGGGTTGTGCGGTATAAGTTTCCTTTTTAAAACTCCTTTCTTTCACTCAGACAAGGTGTTGCTATGCTGCTCAGGCTGGCTTTGAACTCACAGTGCCCCCTGTACCAGTCTCCTAAGTACTGGGGATTCTAGGTACACACGATCCTTATAAATTTACCCTTTCAGAAAGCACTCTAGCAGAACTATCAAGAATTTAAGTGGGGGCTGGAGAGATGGCTCAGAGGTTAAGAGAACTGACTGCTCCTCCAGAGGTCCTGAGTTTAATTCCCAGCAACCACATGGTGGCTCATACCATCTGTAATGAGATCTCTTTTGACTTTACGGGAACACCGTATACCTAATAAATAAATATTTAAAAAAAGAAAGAATATAAGGGGGCTGGGGAAGATGTGCTCTTCCCCGGGACCCAAGTCTAGTTCCCAGCACCTACTTAGCAGCTAATTCCAGGAGATCCGATGCCCTCTTCTGGCTGTCGTCGGTACTGCACGAATGTAGTGAACAAACAAGTAGAAAAAACACCCACATATATAAAATAAATTTTAAAAAATAATTTAAGCATGTTTCCACTTATGAAGTATATAATTCTATGTAGTTTTGTGGATGAAAGATTTGTTCCGATTGTTTCAAGAAACACAGGAGGTTTTGCAAGTAAGTTTCCAGCTGTGGAGCAGCTGCCCCGGGACAGCGGGTTTTCCAGATGCCTTTACCGTTACACTCTTCTGAGCTCTACCTTTGTTTTACTTTAGATGATGATGATTAAGTTTCCACGTGCCCAGTCATCGGGAAAACCCAAGTCCTGATCAGGGAATCTTTACTGGCCAGGTTGACTGCCCTTGGCTATCCTCCCATGACCCAATCAGCGGAGGCGGAGACCGCCCCGCCCCCAGCCACTTACGGCCGTTACCCTGCTAAGGCAGGGTAAACATCCAGGACTGGCAAGCACTGAGATGGACATCGTTAAAAGGGGAATATAAGAAGAAGATGGGGACCCAGAGGCGCTTTAAAGTACTGCTACAGTCCGCGCGCGCGCGTGCACGCACACACACACCCCATCCACAGCGACGTGGTGATAATTATGGGTTGTCTAAGTGTGCAATGCAACAATAAGCGGCGATTGGCATGACTTTGAAGAGTATTGAAGAACACGAGGGAATGCTAATAGACTGTCCTTTGAAAAGGTATAGGCTATAAAACTATGAACAACATGATCCGAATTTTCTGTGAAAAAAAATTGCTCATTTGGTGTTTAGTCTGTAAGGGAAAACCAACGGGCTGGCGGTGTGATAGCTGCTGGCATAAAGATCCGAGTGTGGAGGGGGCAGGCTTATAATCCCATATAAAGAGGCTGAGGCAGAAAGACGGAGGTGGGAATCCTGGGCCAGCATATGTGACATTGTGGGACTCAGATAAAGCTATTTGCTCACAGCTTTCGGGCGTTACTTAATGAAAAGCTACCTCCTTTTTACCAGGAGATTCGTTCAGAGGTCACCTCGCTTTATTGGAACTGGGCTGGGGCTGCGGCTTCCAAGTGCGCTCCGCCCCTCGCCGGCTGCCTTGCTTCCTGACCCAAGGCCGCGCCCTCGCCTCCGTCTTCCGCCCACATGGCTCCGCTGCGCTTCTCGGCCAACGTGTCCTGGCTGTTCCCGGAGCTCCCCGGGCTCCCCGAGCGGCTGCAGGCCGCGGGCCGTGCGGGCTTCGAGGCGGCCGAGGTGGCCTGGCCGTACGCCGAGCCGCCCCAGGCGCTGGCGAGCGCTGCGCGGGCCGCGGGGCTGCGGCTGGTGCTCATCAACACGCCGCGGGGTGCGCACAGGGGCGGGGAGCGGCAGGGTTGCGGGGAGCCAAGCCCGCACTGACGCTGGTTCTCTCCGCAGGAAACCAAGAGAAGGGGGAGATGGGGCTTGGGGCTGTCCCCGGGAGACAGGCGGCCTTCCGAGAGGGGCTGGAGCAGGCTGTGCTGTACGCCAAGGCTCTGGGCTGCCCCAGGTACCCTGCCCTGCCCTCCCTTGACCACGGGGCCGTGTCGTGGGGGGGGGGGGCGGGGAAGCTCTGAGCGGAGACACCCCATTGTGAACTAGGGCCTTTGCAGCCTGCTTTTTGTATCTCATCTGTTAGTGTCATTCTGTATGCTACACTTTCAGGCTCACCTCATCCCGGGATCCCATTCTGGGTGCTGGGATCTGATGGGGGAGTTTAACCAGGACGAGAAACCTGGGGGCGGGAGGGTGGGGTTGGGCACCTAACCCTGACTTGAAGAAAGCTGCTTGCCGATAGTGATACAGGAACTGAATCTGGCAGGCTCACGCATCCACTTTATAGGGAGAGAGTACGCTATTCAGGCAAGGAGGCTGTCCGGAGCCAGAGGAGGGGTTTGCCGTGTCCAGCTGAGTAGTTAATGAGGCTGGAGGTGATGAATACTGACTTCCAAGGGCTTGAACTGGAGGCCGTGGGAATTTGGATGTGATGTGATGCAGCCTCATAGTGGGTCTTAAGGGGATAGATGTCAAATCCCAGATCAAGAAATGCTGGGAAGCACCTGGTGGTAAGAGGCTCCTTGTCGGTCAGCAGTAGGGGCAGAAGGCATTTGGGAAGAGGCTAAGATGTGAAGCAGGGTTAACCAACGGGGACTGTCTAAAAGGGCAAGGGTCAAGATCATTCTTAAAAGGTGAGCCTCAGGGCTGGAGAGATGGCTCAGCAGTTCAGAGCACTTGTTGCTCTTGCAGAGGACCTGGGCTGGGTTGCCAGTTCCCACATGACAGCTCATAAACATTTGTAAATCCAGTAACAGGGTATCCAACACCCTTCTGACCCCCAAGGGCACCAGGCACACACATGGTACACATAGATACATGCAAGCAAAACACTCATACACAAATTTTAAAAATCTGAAGAAAAAAAAAAGGTGAGCCTCAAGCGTGCTTATGAGCTGAGAAGGAACCTGGGAAAGGGGAGGTTATGAGTCCAGGAGGGAGGGAGTGTTAGGAAGAGGCCCTGATGGGTTGATTGAAGAGGGCATGGGTGACTTGCCTTGGCTGACACAAATGTGGGAGGCTGCTGGGATACTTGGGTGTCATGCCTTAGATGGTCTGGACAGTAGACCCTGGGAGATGGAGTGAGGCTGGTATAGCCAGAGGGCATCTAGAAGATGCATAGGAAATTGAGGGCAGGAGCCCCTCCCTACCACCTTCTCTACAGGATCCACCTGATGGCTGGCCGAGTGCCCCAAGGGGCTGACCGAGCTGCAATCCAAGGTGAGATGGAGACAGTTTTTCTGGAGAACCTGAAATATGCAGCTGGGGTTTTGGCTCAGGTAAGATGTGGAAACACATAGCTAACGTACTGGGGAGTAGAGGGAGTACACAGTGGGGACAGTGGGGACAGAGGCACAAAACTGAGCAAGAGCACGGGTCAGAGGAACAGAGGAAGCTGCTGACCTGGGACAGCTGAGGGAGGAACCCTTGACAGCCTCCATCATGGTCTAGGAGAACCTCGTGGGACTGCTGGAGCCCATTAACACTCGAATCACGGACCCCCAGTACTTCCTGGATACACCCCAGCAGGGTAGGACTCCAGTTCTATGCCACCTCCAATTCCTCTTTAAATCACATGTTGCAAAGCCTCATGGCTTTTCCCCTGGCTTTCCCCCCAGCGGCAGCCATCTTGCAGAAGGTTGGGAGACCCAATCTTCAACTGCAAATGGTGAGTGAAAGATGGGTGCTTCTTCAGGTCATGTCTTCCGGTCTGGGGAAGATTGGAGGGACACCCGAGGGTTCTGACTGACATTCTCTCCCCCAGGACATATTCCACTGGCAGATCATGGGTGGTAATCTGACAGCAAACATCAGGGAGTTCCTGCCCATTGTTGGTGAGGGCTCCCCCTCCCCAAGTTCCTCCTGGTCTCATGCTGGCTCTTATGCTTGCCTCCCTTTTCATTCCTTGTCCCATCTCTCTGCATCTGTCCCCAGGGCATGTGCAAGTGGCACAGGTCCCAGACCGAGGGGAGCCAGGCAGTTCTGGAGAGCTGGACTTTTCTTACCTGTTCCAGCTGCTAGAAGATGAAGGCTACCAAGGATTTGTGGGCTGCGAGTATCGGCCTCGAGGTGAGACTCCTGGTAGTTTGGGGCAGGGGACATTGGAGGGATGGGTGTTGGACAGGGGCTGTCCTTTCCCTTATGGGTTGAGATGGCATTGCCTCTCTTTTACTGCAGGAGACACGGTGGAGGGTCTGAGCTGGCTACGTTCATACTGGGACAGACGGGGCCACCCACAGACAGGCCAGTAAGGTTCTACACAGTACCTGCATGCTGCTCTGGGGCAGCGGGCAAGGGTCCTGAGGCCCCTCCTCTGAATTAAAGACACACTGAATATTTTCATATGTGTATATTACAGGGATGGGGGACACATAGTGTCTAATGCTTCAATGTCTCTGGGTTAATTCCCTCCTACTGAGAAGGGACACACAGATCAAGCTCACATCCTCCGGTTGGTGCCAGGGTTGCTGTGGATACAGAGAGCTTCTTAACTCTCCTTATCTACAGACGAGGAACCACAGGTCCAGTGGGGGTGAGGGAGGCAAACACTGGTCGCTTGAGAGGCAGGGCCAAGATTAGAACCAGTGTCTTACCGAAAGAGTAAATGTCCAACAGTGATGGCCAAGTGGGAACAAAGATCAGAGGGCCAAGGATGCAGGTAGCAGACAGTGACAAGCTGTGAGTCGGGTCACTAGCAGAGCTCTAAGGGGTGAGTGGTTTGCCAGTTCACAGGAAGCCTGGGACTCCATCAGGTGGGCAGGAAGGAGGCCTCTTCTGGATGGGCCCAGGGGCCTAAAGTAGTCCAGGATGTTTAGCAGCTAGGGAGGGTAGTCCCGGTGTCCAGAGCATAGCAGCAGTTCCCCAGACGTATTCACAATCCTTGGTGTCACTTTGTGTCTGAGGACTTGGGGATCATAAGTGCCCGACAGTCCTGCCTCAGATGGGCAAGCTTATAGATCCATAATTCAACCAATGAAGCCAGTGGTCCACTTTCTCAGAGGAGGCGAGTCCAGAGGGTGAAACAGGCTGTGTTGATGACAGACTCCAAGTGGTGGTATGTAGAGACCAGCTGGGCAGGGGGGCTCTCACTGTCCTGGGGCTGCACTGGGAAGGGCTCTCGGAACACCACCGTCAGAGACTGTGGGGAACACGATAGAGGTGCAATGTGAGAGGGCGTGTAGAAAGGACAGACAGCTGGCTGCAGAAGGACAGGCAGCCCACTCTTAGAAGGCTGAGAGGAGTAATTGGGGAACAGCCTCCATGAAGTCCCTTGCCCTTTGTTCTCACCGTCTTTCCCAAGTGGGAGTCCAGAAACACTAACACAAAACAGTCGGTGAACTTCTGATTCAGCACAACCTGAAGCAACAGATACAGCAGAAGAGAGTGAGACTTGTCTCACCCGAGTGGGTGTAAACCCTCCTGCAGGGCTTCTTACAGAGGCAGGAGGGTGAGGCCTCCTTTTGTCATATGTCTGATCCTATCTGCGAGCCTGGGTCACTAAGGATAGTGTTGCCACACTGGGCCTCAATCTGTCTGTCGGAGCCCTGTCAGAAGCTTCTAGGGAAGCTAATCAGTAAAGGATAGTTCTAGACCCTTTGCGGGACCCCCTCCAGCCAGTTCTAGGTCTCCTATTGCCTCTTAATGTCCCCTGCTCCCTATTCTCAGCTCTGGGACTGGGTTGTTTCTCCTCGGGGCTTCTGTACTATCTACTAATGTGACTGTGGCCTATATCCCTCTTGATCCCGATGTCCACATATCTCAAGGATGACAGACTCAACTTGCCCCAAGAACTAAACACTTCCTCTGTCCCAATCCAGCTTTAGTGCTCCCATCACTGGCACCCCAAATGCCCCCTTGCCTGCCCTACGGTAGCCTGGGCTTCTCTGGATGACCTGTGGTATATCAGAGACAAATCCTGTTCCAGCCTCACCACTGTTACTCTCTCCCTCATGATCTTCCTGACCACAGCTGTCTCTTTAGTTTCCCATGCACATAGTGTAGCTTTCTCTCTTCCTGTCCTTCACAGCTGTGTCTTCACGCCAGTGTGCACAGACCTTCTGGGGATATTGCTGAGACACGGATCCCCAGACAGTGGTGGAGGTGAGCACCTGCCTCCAGCAGGCTGAGTGCCTCACTTGCAGTAGGCATCAAGCCAAGATGTGCCACTTCCCAGGAATCATGCACTCAGGATCATTACCCACTGCTCAAAGTTTTTTAGGCTATCATTGTGGTCCAACTCCAGCAAGACGATAGTGTCAGGCAGAGCTTTTTTGCTAAGCCTGAGCTCCCTGAATGGTTCTGTGATGTCAGATGTAGAGTTCCGCCAATGGGACTCACCAGGTATTGGGTGATGTAGAGTGGGGCCAATGGGACTCACCAGGTACTGGGTTCCCAAGTCCGGGCTCTGAAAATGGCGGCAACTTTGGGGGAATCGGCTCAGGAGAACCTTGATGAGGCTCTGATACCAGGAGACAGTCATGGACAGGAAGCAGTCCTGGGGAGGAGCCACAGCCCTGAGCCTACCACTCCAGAGTCACCCAAGATGCCTTCCCTCCCACTCAGCCAGCTATGGAACTTCTGGAAGCAATGCTGGCCCTTGTGGAGTCAGGTCTCTTACCAGCTGGGGGTCAATGTCGGCAATGGACTTGGCGTGGACTGCCTCTAGGAGCTCCTCCAGCTCTGCCAGGGCCAGGCGCCCCCCTAGCCTTAGACGGTCAGGCCCTGGTGGCTCCAGCAAGAAGAGGCGTTTCCAGAGGGTATCCCGCCGGCAGTGCCCACCAGCCAACCTAACCAGCTGAGCAAGCCGGGCCCGGGCCATACCCACTTCTGTGGCTAGTGGTGGGAACAGAGGAGCTGGCCCTGGGGCCAGCATAATTCCTGATGCCTCCCCGGGGCTACCAACCAAGCTCCCAGGAACCTCTGGCTCAGGGGGAAGCCTGGATGGTTTCCGGAATCTGCGCATGTCAGCAGTGAGTCTTGGGAAGAGTTCTCTTTGGCTGGTAAGCACCACAAAGAACTGAAGCCTAGGGAAGGGAAGGGGCAGGAGAGTGGCAGAGTGTCACACCAATAGACTCACGGGTAGGAGTAGAGGGCATTCTGAAAAAATGGGTACATTTGCGGTAAGAGATCTGACCTCAGAACATGTCGCTCAGCCTCTCCTTGCTCCTCAAAGGGTGCAGCAGAGTGACAGACAAGCAGAGACACATCAAAGTCATCCTGATGGCGAAGCCCCTCAGAGTCCAGATAGGAGCCAGAGCTGTGTAGTTGGGGTGGGAGAGATGTCAATTCCAAGGCTCTAAAGAAACCAGTCCCAACCTGCATACCCAAGAAAACATACATCTTCCTATTCCAAGTGTGGCCCCAACCTCAGCCCTAGTAGGTGTGTCCTGGAAGCTGCCTCCTCGCCTTACCTGTGCCATGCTGACACCAGGGCATATTCATTATGTTCTGGGCCACCGGGCCGGGCCATTCGCAATGGCTTCATGTGATAAGAACTGGCGTGGTCGGCCACATAGTTGTACAGCTGGTGGGCAGCAATGAGTGGGGTGGGGAGCTCCAGTGTCCCTATGACACAAGTTATAGGCAAAACAGACACTAAGTCTGGGACAAGCAACCTGGGCTGGGACAGGGGATGCGAATACTAAGGTTTTGCTTCCCTGGGGAGCGCCCAAGCTCCTGTGGAATGTTGTTGAGATGGGATAAAGTGCTCAGAACAGAGAGAGGGCAGGGTAACACAGGACACAGGCCTTAATTCGGGTATGAAATCAACTGTGAGAAACCTAAGACAAAGACCGAAAGTATGAACATGGTTCAAGGGAAATGAGTGACTCGTGGTCCTATCAGGCCAGGCCTGGCCATGTGGCTGCTCTATTTTAGCTTCACTGGCTTGCCCTTGGGCACTGACCTTGGTAAATGTGATTGCGGCCAAAGTGAGGGCCATCAGGGTGGTGGGCTAGGAAATGCTGCAGGAAGGTGGTGAGGTGGTAGCCATGCCGCAGTACCAGGTGTGCACCGAGCACATGCTGGTGCACAAGGCGCAGATGGAAATCATAGCTGAAGGAGTGCACATGCATCAGATCACGGACCTTGTCACACTCCTCTGTGAACAGCATGGACAGCTGGGGAGGAAGAGGAGGAGGCGGGGTTAGGAACATAGGCTGTCCAATCCATTCCTCCCCCCTGGGCATCGAGGACATTTGGCAGCACTTCTTGTTGCTATGGGCCCAGCAGAACTTCCTCAGCCAGCACAGCTTCCATGGGGAGCCTTCCTGTTATACTTTGTAATGCTGTGTTTTGCCTCCATATTTATATGGAACTGGGGCCATCTGGGCATTCAAGTCTGGCACAGAGTTAGCAATGCGGCAAAGGCTAACTGATGGTCTACCATGTATTTACCAGGAACCATTCTAAGTGCGGGGGGAAGGAGGGAACAGACACAATCCCTTGCCTTCAAGAAGTTTACAGTCTAGTAGTTGGATATGTGACAACAGACAATATGTGGAATGAATAATTATAAAGCAGTAGAAGTTACTGACGTGGAACGTCAGGTCAAGGTGTCCATCTATCAGGAAACTTTCGCTTGCCTTTCCCAAGGACAGTATGCTCCTCTGCACTTCATACTTAGAGCTCTCTGCCTGGAATGCTCATCTACCTGACACCAAGCATAACTCTTAACTCTTTACTGTAAAGCTTCCTCCTGAACACTCAGGGCCAGGCCAGGGTAGGCCTCCTCTGATTGAGTCTGTGTGACTACCTGGTTGAATGAACTGGTGGTAGGAGGAAGAGAGTGAGGGAAAGAGGCAGAGATAAGGAATAAGCCCTTTCTTGATGGAACTTTCTACCGACAGTGTTAACAACAGGTGTGTGCTGCTGGGATGGCAGGCTCCATCTGGACAAACTTGGGAGCATCAGGGGTTGACAGAAAAGCAAACAAATGTTAGAAGGAGCCAGACTACTGCAATGGCCTTGGTAAACCAGTCTCTCTAGGCTTCAGCTTCCTGACTTACCTTGAAGATAATGTACAGACCTCAGTCAGGGGCAGTGTGACGAGATGAACAGACAGTGAGATCAATGCACACAGAAACCTAGATTTCAACCAAGTCTTCCACTGACTAAGCTGTGTGTTCCAGGACAAAAGTACTTAATTTCTGTGACCTTCAGGCTCACCACCTGCCTAGGAGTAAACTACTTCTCTCCTGCCTGGAGTGGGCATTCAATGGCATCCTAAAGCAGCCTAGACACTTGCACAGGGTCAGCTCTTCCCTACCTCACGGCCTGTGAGTCCTAGCAGTTGGGAGGTGGAGATAGGAGGGTAAGGAGTACAGAGTCATTTCTGGCTATATAATGAGTCCAGGACAGCCTGGGCTATGTAAGACCTTTCTCAAAAAACAAAAGAGAAGCCTGAGTAGGGTTAGAGATTAGTGAAGGAGGGATAGAGAGAGGCCAGGCAATTCTGGAAGTCAGGTAACAGGCAGTCAGAGAAAGCTGGGAAGAAGACCTCCAATCCTACAGAAAAGCATGAGTGGGGACCTGCCTAATCACAGCTTCCCTGTGAGAGCTCTGGTTCAAGTAGGTTCCTGCACATGAAGCCACTATGCTTTTCTAGGTTGTATTATCCTGTGACCTACTGTGGCCAGGTATTTATGCTCAATGTTCAAAGCAAAGGCAATCATCTGGGGCTAGGTTTGAATCACCCGGGCATGGAGGTCCCCACAATGGAGAGGAAGCGGTTTTGGCAGCACTGGGTCCCACTAGATCCTAATCTTCCAGAGGTAGATGTGAACTTACAACAAGGGATAGGCCCTGTTGTGACATTTCTGGCAACCTGAAGAGGCAAAGCAAGCAAGTCAGGGCTTCAGGTTGCTGACCTTACTTGCTCCTTGACTGACGCTGCCCGCTCCTGATTGCTTGGCCCTCCAGGGTATCAAGGGCCTGCCTTGAGGCAGACAGATGGGAAGATAATGATCAAGTGCCAGTGGTGGTGACTACGCCACCGACAGTGTCAACTGTCCCCAGTTTGCAGCAGACTAGGTCTTGCATGGCACTGACCTGATGTGTCTGTCACATTACACACTGTGCTGGCACAGGGCAGGACCATCTCTGTGGTCCTGTAGGCCTCTGTTGCCTTTGTACTACAGCTGAATGTAGCTTTGAATTTCCCAGGGTCAGACAGGAGAATGGTCGAGTCAGCACTTGATCCATCACCTCTATGCCCACTGTGCCCACCCACTCTGTGGGTCATGAAGCTATCATGCCCCCCCATAAAATGGTGTGGCAACGAGTATACCTGAGCTCTCTGTCCCTCCATATTACTCTGGCCCCATGACATACCTGAGAGTTGACAGCCTGCCCCATGGGGATTCGGGAACATTCCAGAGCAAACTGTTTGACACAGAAGTAACAGCCCTGAAGAGAGGGTGAGATGAGGTGAGGGGGGCAGGAGAGGAAGGAGGAGCTCCTCCCACTCAGTGCTCCCTGTTCTTACCTGGAATGTCAGCTCCATGAGGATGATGCCCCCAGGCAGTGCCCGCTGCAGGTGGTAGGTAGTGACTGGGGTGCCAGTGCTCTGAAGAAAGGAAAAGGGGACATGTGCTGAAGGCCCAGCTGCCTCAGACCAACACAGCAGCGTCCCTTGGGTTCCTGGCTTTAGTACTGGTAGTCGAGGATCGGCCAATCAGCACGTTAGTCAGGGTCACTGGCATTGGGTATGGATGGGAACATGACTCAGGTCATTGCTGACTTCACCATTATGTGACAATGAGTTACCTTAGGGCTCCCCTCAGTCTTGGCTTTAGGGCAGGAAAAGGAGCCACGACCCTCTGTTCCAAGGATAGCCATAGCCCGTAGCCGGCTGGTGCTGTACAGAAGGAAGAGAGAAGAGGTTGAATGAAGCAGGCCAGGGGCTGAAGGTTCTGGCATCAGGCCATTTCACATGGACTTGCTTTACAGGCAGGAGTCAGGCCTGAGGAAGGATGAGTTTGCTCAGGGTTCCCCAGTTAGCACGTTTGGGGCTAGAGTCCAGGTCTAGACTGCAGGTCTAGAGTCCAGGTCTAGCTACTGTCTGGCAGGAAAGCTGTGTTCAGGGTGGCGTAGGGGTGGCAGTAGACCAGGCATCTTTGTTTGTTACCTGGAAGAGAGGTCTACAGAGAGGAAGGAGAAGACGAGGCATGTTTGAAATCATATTAGGAAATGCTGGATGCCCTGGGGAATGGCAGCCCCACTGTTCTGTTCTTGATCTTTTAATTTTTGTTTTTTTGTTTTTTACTTATGTGTTTGTGTGTATGTGTGACTATGTGACCTGTCTGCACCTGCTTGTGAAGGCCAGAGGAGGGCATCAGATGCCCTAGAGCTGGAATCACAGGTGGCTGGAAGTTGTCTGAAGTTGTAGTACTGGGAACTACCCTGGGTCCTGTGGAAGGCAGCAAAAACTCCTAACCACTGAGCCATCTCTTCAACCCCTTCTAGTTAATACAGAGCCAAGGAGAATGGGAAGCAGGGGAGGACTTTGAAAAGTCTGAAGGAGCTGAGATGCCAGACTTGTGCTGGTAGGTGGTAATGGGAGTGCCAATGCTTGAAGAAAGCAAAGGGGGCACATGTTAGGGGCTCACCAGCCTCGAACCATTTTGGGGGGGCGATTGCTTTAGGTTCCTGACCTTAATGGTGTCATCTGGGATCAGTAAACTCAGTAGAGCACTCAGAACACTGGCAATTCAGTTACTATCTACTACCTGCAGCGGGTACTGCTTAGAGTATCTTCACCATGGAAGTGGCTTTCTGATAGAAGAAATGTTCCATTTAATCCTCAAGGAAGTGCTGTTAGACTTATCAAACACTAAAACTGGTGAGAAAGGGATGCTTAACTTTAAATTATGTTCTAGAAACATTTTAAAAAAAACTAGCATCATACTTTCTCATTGGCTATCTGAAAGCAAGACAGGTCACAAGTAGCTGTACTAAAGTCACTCATGTAAGTTCCATCAGGGTCCTCACTCTTGCTGTCTACTCAAACTGCTATGGTCTCATCTGAAAATACCAGCTGAATGTGTGTGGTCAGTGTTTCTGTCAGCACTCAAGGATAACAGCTCATTAAAGTGAACTAAGCGCCCTTGAATGTATTATCAAGGTCTACACAGTACAAAAATGTCATGCTAGTCTTTGTACACACACACACACACACACACACACACACACACACACACACAAAAATGTAATTAAAACCAAAAATACAGGCTCTGAATCTGGCCTAAGACAAGAAAGGTTGTTATAGAATTGCTGGGTTTAGGGTTGATGGGTGTTAGAGAGAACTGGCTTCTTCCAGGACTCAGGCTGTTAGTACTAGGCAGAGAGTTGAGTGTGACTAAGAACAGGCCATGGTCAGGGGTAGGGCCAGTAGAGAACACCTTGGTGAAAATGGACCAAGGTAAAGCAGTTAATACAAAGACCAAGACAGGGATCCATAAGACCCACATTCAAAAGCTTAGGAGTATATGTGAGATCTGCATGAATGGACATATGCAGGCATGTAAACAAATGAGGTGTGGGTAGGCACAGCTTGGTGAGAACATGCAGACTGGGTATGTCCTTGTGAATTCTACAAACTGCATGAGGTTTGTAGGACATGCAGGAGGGCCACACGAAACGTGTCTAAGATCTTCATATATGTGCGCCAGTGTGGTGAGCTAAGATGAACATGTACCATGCCTGAGCTGTCAAAGCAGGAGCCATATGGAGAAAGCAAGGCTGTAGGGCCTCACTCGTGGTGGATAAATGGTCAGGGAAGGAGGTCCAGATTCACCTGCGGGTGGGTGATGGGGGCCGAAGCGGAACCAGCACAAAGCCAATGCTCTGTAGATACTGCACATACTGCTGCAGGAAGGCCAAGCTCAACTCCTTCAGCCATGGCTCTTCTCGGGCTCCTGGAGGAGGCACCTCCAAGGATTCGCAGCTTGTGGGAACCTCTCGACCTCCAGATCCTGACTCGGGACGTTGTCGCCGCTGCAGGGGTGAAAAATTAAGGTTCTTATCCACTGACAATGCCGTGGGGATGAAGTGCAGGCCACTGTTGGGGACAGGTCTCTGAGGAGAGAGCTAAGGCTCACCTGCCCCTCAGAGGGTACAGAAGTCTCTGGGGGTCCATGCAGCCAGGCAGCTGGGTCAAAGAGCAGAGCAGTTGCGCAGTAATGCACCAGTCGGGATGACTGCTTCAGGGTCTCCAGCTCCCCAGCCTGGGGACACAGGACAGTGCACACTGGAACAGTGGCCAAGGAAGGGCCAGAGATCTTTGTGGAGGATGCAGAAGGGGCGACTCACACTGATAGGCATGCTGGCTGGCGCAGAACGCTGCTGCCAGCTTACAAACAGGTTCTCCATCTTCATCTGGCGCTCCAGCTCTGGGGGTGGAAGGCATCAGTAGAAGCCTTCTCAGCTGCCCACTCCCTGCCAGCCTCCCCAGAATTTTACTTCCCCACTGTCTGGCCCGCAGCCTTGTCCACATTCCTTACCTTTTCGCTCTGTCATCTTGATCTCTAAGAACTGATGCCCATGGTAGGTGACAGGATCTGGAGGTCTGGGCACAGGACCAGCAGTGGAGCTGGGGCGAGCAGCTGTGATGTCCCTTAGGGCTTCATCAAAGGGAAATGTATCCAAGGAGAGGGGACCTCCACCACGAGAGGACCCACTAAGCCGCCCCTGTTCGCGACTCAGTGGCGGGCTTGCATTCCGGATGAGGGTCTCCACTTCCATGGTTGGCAGCAAGAATGGGTTTGGCTCCTGAGAGGGATGGAGGATCACATCTGGCTCAAGCCCTTTTGACCTTGAACCCTTCCCCCCACATGAGGGGTTCCTCTCCTATCACCTCTGTCCCCGGTCTGTCTCCTGTCCCTGCTTCTTTTAACTGGCACTCAGTGGCCAGAACGAGCAGTGGGAGCTAGGCAGTAGTACCTTTCCATCTCGCATAGGAAAGTCCAACTGGCCACAGTGATGGAAGAGCCCAAGCTTCTGGCTGAGCAGGCAGAAGATGAGATGGGCTCGTGCGTTCTGCCACTGTACAAGGCGGATCAGAGCTCGGCCCAATGCTGCACCCAGGTCTGGAGCCCAGTTGTAAGTCAGCAGCTGTAGCTAGAGATAGGGGTCAGGGTCAGTGAAGTCACAGAATTCCTCCTCCCCACCCCAGCCCTTGACCACACACACTTACCTTCTTGTCTATGACCTCTAGCAGCAAGAGCCTTTGCCGGGGAGCACTTCTCCCTGGGCTTCCGTCTCCTCCTGACTCAAAGCGCTGCACAGCTTTGGCCGCTACAGGGAAGAGAGGAGGGCAATGGGAGCTGTGGGCAGAGCCCCAGATCCCACCTTCTCCCTACAGGGCCAGCGACTACCCAGCAGTCACTCGAGTCCACCATTTCCTCACCTTGCTGGGTTGGTCTCCTCCACTGTGCAAAGTTCCTTCCTAGAAGAAGTAGGTGCCGCTCTGCTGCTGGACGGGGTGCTGGGCCCAGCTGCCCTGGGGAACAAGGGCTGAAGATATCTGGCTCAGAACCTCTG
Organism: Cricetulus griseus; assembly: GCF_003668045.3. Classification (NCBI taxonomy): domain Eukaryota; kingdom Metazoa; phylum Chordata; class Mammalia; order Rodentia; family Cricetidae; genus Cricetulus; species Cricetulus griseus. The sequence goes on along the minus strand of NC_048595.1, from coordinate 33,941,854 downwards.
TTAGGAGGAAGGAGTGGGTAAGAACAATTCCTGGCCCCATTCTCTGGCCCAGCCTGTACCTCCTGAGGCCTTGTGCCCACCTCTGCTAACCCAGTCCCTACTGGTTTGGCTTACTGTAGTTGCCAGCTTCTGGGACTCTGGGGAAGGAAGGCCATTTCAATCCTACCAGGTCTCAAACTCACAAATGCTGCTCAAAGACACGGACACTGGTGTCTCCAGCCATGGAGATGACTAGACTGGTGAACTCTGACAGGATGGACGGAAGGAGGAACCGGGACACCATATGAGTGGAGCTTCTGGACACGGAGGCACAACCTGGAGACACAGAAGTCACTGCATAGCTGCAGGATAGAAAGCAGGTCATGGGCTGAGGAATGGGAGAGGGACCAGGGTCTCACCAATCTGAACCATGAATCCCATCCAGCGCTGAATGACACGAGCAAACACAGGGTGCAGAGTCCCCACCTCACCTTCCTCCAGCTGTGCTGTCCGGCGTCTAAAGACAGAGTAGGAGTTAGAATGCTACACTCACAGGACACACAGATACCAAGCACCACGCAGGGACTTCACACCTGGTCATGCCTAACACCTCACCACACAGACCACACCACACCACACCACACCACACCACACCACACCACACCACACAGACCACACCACACCACACCAACCACACCCATACCTTTGTCTCTGGGCTCCAGAATCTGGGCCTGGTGCCCGCTCAGATCCACCTGGGGTCCGAACGTTCTCAGTTTTATGACGCCTCCGTCCCCGAGTATCTTCTGGCCGGTCGAGGACAATATCATCAGTTGTTTTGGGGGAACCCAAGTCTCCACCTTCTGTTTTACTCTAGCAGCAATGCAGGGAATGAGGATGTGCCATTAGGAAGAGGAGAGCGGAGATGGAAGCACTGTGTAGCAGACATGAGCCTAGAGGGCTCAGAGGCCTGACTAGGGCCCTGATGGCTCAGTCCTGGAGGCTAACCAACCAGCCTGGGTCAGCTACTTAACTTTCCTGACTTTCGTCCTCCTTGTGGGCAAAAGTGCTATTTTAGAGGGCTCCCATTTAGAAGCATGAAGGCAGCTGGTAAGCTGGGACTCTATAGCAAGAAGAGCTTGCCATGTTTTGCAAACTCCAATCCAAAGGACAGAGCAGTTTTATCTCAAAAGACAAGTGACAAGGGCTGTGGGGGAAGAGGGTTGGAGCAGCTAGGAAGCAGTCAGTTAGAGAGAAGCCAGCTTCACCACTTCTTTCCATTACCAGCATATCCCAGAAGCTACGGCGGCCAGCTTTGCTGGGAGGAGTCACAGGCTCCCCGGAGACAGGGTTAGAAGGAAAGGTGCTGGCTCTGCAGGCAGGGCTCTTAGTTTCCAAGGACCCGCTCCTGAGACTTCCTGTGGACACCAAACATCGCAGGCTCCCATCACTGACTCCCTTTACGGAGAAGCTCACCCCAACCCTGGCACGAGGGTCTCAACACCTACTCCGATGGTGAGTACCACAGTCATGGTCGTAGCTGCACATGCTGTGAGATGAGTTCCTGAGGGTATCTCCCTCCTCAGGTGCGTGCTGGGGTAGGGCTGGGGCAGCTGAGTGTCTACACCTCTGTCACCGCCTCACCCTGAGGGTGTGCAGACACCGGGATGGGCAACTGGCTGTGTATTTCTGATGGGGCTTCTGCTTCTTTCTCTGAACCTCATGTCTGCGCAGGCCCTTGCCCACCACGTGATCCTGCTGTGATTTCTGACTCTCTATGGATCCGGTATAAGAGTTGGGTTCGTGATTTGTATACCTGGAGGTGTGTCTTCTATACACAGTGAAGCTGGCAGCAGCCGCAGCTCCATGATGGCGTCAGCCAGGGCCTGGCGAGCTGCAGCCCGGAGCTTCTCCTCCAGCTGTACAATGCTAATGTTCCCCTTTTCCCACACATCCAGTCGCAGCCTTGGGGACCCATCCTGAGCTGGAGGGGAAAATGGAGGTCACCTGTGGTGGCATTCCATCCTAATCACCACTTTTGTCTTCACAGAACACTCCACCCCAGCAGGCGGTCTTACCTGAAGAACTGTCCAGCATGTTTGGGCAGCGAATGACCTGAGTCAGTTGCTCAAATTCCTCCTCTTGTAGCGGGTCTGGAGGCCCCGGAGACGAAGGGGGCCACACTGCTAGTGAGATGGGTGCTCCTCCTTCTTCCACAAAGGCTAGAGTGATGCAGGCAACTCCTGTGCAGAGACCCATAGGAAGGCTCAGGTCTAGCACATGCACACAGCCCCTCCCAGTCCCCTCCGCAGCAGCAAGGCCCCCCAGCCTGAAGGTGAAAAAGCCTGTCTTACACTTGGTATAGTACAAGGCCTGAGCCCAGCAATTTACCTTTGCCACCGGTGCCCTGTCCACCAGGTTTGTTATACAAGTAGATATCCAAGTCGGGGAGGCCACCTTGCGGTGGGAGCGGATGCTGGGGAGGGAACAGCCATGAGCACTAAGATGGAGGCCCATGGAGGGGAAGAGGGTACGCGTATGCATGGGAGCTCAGGAAGACACAGGCAGGTGGGCAAAACCACAGGTGAAGTATCCGTAGAAAAGTTACAGTCTGGGTGCAGGGGACAGGGTACTGAGTGAGGGCAGGCAAGGGCAGTCTCACTTGGAAGTGGTTCCGGCTATTGCTGTCTGTGTACTTGGGCGAGTGCAGGAAGGTGAGTAAGTTCTGACGGAGGTACCAGGCCAGGGCGGGAAGCCAGGGTCTACAGGATGGGGGCAAGGCTAGGTGCAGCACTTCTGAGGGGAGACTTCCAGGAGGCTGGATGAACTGCATTACAAGAACAGAGCTGAAGGCACGGATTCTAGACTAGATGTCCCCAGCACCCATGGCTGGATGCAAAAGTGAGGTTGGTGTCAGAGGGGCAGCTGACCTCTACATCAGCTGGGGTCAACTTGCAGTTCCGAACCAGCATGACTGTGATGACATCCAGGGTGGCCTCATCCAGGCGCCGACGCAGAACCCTCACCAATTCATCTGTGATTTCAGGACCTTGACGGAGCCATTTTAGAAGGGTGGGGGATACTGTTAGAGCATTCAGCCATCCGGAGTGCAGGCCTTAAGTCCCTGACCACGTGATGGGAATGGATAAAGCTATGCATGCCAGCTAAAAGGGAACTAGCACAAAAGTTCTTGTTTGTTGGGCTACTCAACATGATTTTGGACACATAAATTTTGCCTAGGATCTTCAAAGTTCTTATCCAAAAAAATGGTAATTTTAATAACACCAATGCTACAGTTGTGTTACAACTACTAAAAAAGAAGTGTCCTAGTTAGCTTTAACTGACAAGTTGATACAGCCTAGAGTCATCTGAGAATGAAGTCTCAACTGAGGGACTGCCCGGATCAGATTGGAGTGTAGACTTATCTGTGGGAGATTGTCTTGATTAGTAATTAGCACAGGAGGACCCAGGACACTTTGCCAGCACCATCCTCTGGGAAGGTGGTCACTGAGGGAGGTGGGGGGAGAATGCTAGTTAAGCATGGGTCAGGAAGTGAGCCAGCACCAGCGTGCCTCCATGGTTTCAGCTTTAAGTTACTGCTGAGCTCCTGCCTTGATTTCCATTGATGATGTAACCCGTAAGCGGAGACAAACTCCTAAGTTGCTTTTGGTTTGTGTTTTTCACAGCAGTAGAATGAAACTAGGGCCATATGTGACAATTTTAGCCTAAGATCTGGTCGACATCACCTGGACACCTCAGGTTCAATGCAGCCCCAACTGATCCTATCATCTTCACCTAGTCCATCTCTGGTCTCGGGCCAGGGGACCCAGCAGCTATTCTGCAATAGTCTGGCTGTTCTTCCCACACTACTCCTCAATCGGGCTGTTTTGTCTCACCTGGTTCCTACTCAAGGCAAGCTCAGAGCATAGCAAGCACCGGAGGAGAGACCCCAGGGTAGACTACATGGCTGCAAAGATAAATACTTCTCAGAATCCTTACCTGCCTGTCCTACACCGTGTACCAGCAGCTGGATGTGTCTGTCTACTTGGCCCACAGGGCGAACAGCATCAGGACTGCGGCTGGAAGCCATGTCCAGGGGAGAACGAGGACCCTACAGGGACAACAATGGTCAGGTCTAGCTCCAAGAAGCAGAGTATGAGGGGTGCGTGGGAGCAGCAGGTAGCGGAATGACACGTGCCAAGGCATCCTCAGAGCAGATGGGTTCTTGGCTTCTGGACAGAGCTAGGGACGGGGGCAGAGAATCCCCTTCCCATGGTCGGTCACTGCAGGATGTCTCCAGAAGCCTAGAAAAGAAAGGCGAGGTCTTTGGGCACATCTCCTCCCATGCCATCCCTGACTCAGTCTTTAACCCATGTCCTCAGGGTTCACATACCGAAGGTAGTACACGGCCTTCGTTGCTCGCTCTTGATAAACAAACATATTTTTTCGGTTCACTACAGAGAAGGCATTGAGCACGGAGCGCAGGGCCTGGATAGCTGGAGTAATAACACAGGGTGAGGAGACTTCTTTCCCTAGAGCTCCCACTCCCACCTGCCCTCTCACGCCAATCACATACCCCGAGAGACCCCCATGCTGGGTCCCATCTTGAGGCGTGAATGGACTCGGATCACAGTTCCCCATACAACATCACAGGAGAAATGGCCTGGGACAAATTGCATGGTGGCTGCTAGGTATCCTCGGGGAGCACAGCTCTCATCAGCAGCGTAATCTGCAGACAGGGGCAGCATGGGTGACAAACAGGATATCCAAGCCTCAGTCTCCTTACCCCAGGCTTCTCACTCACATCCCTCACCCCTGACATTCTCCTAAGGAAAGGTGAACATGGGGACCAAGGATGAGCTAGGCACAGGCACATCCCGAGGAGGTCAGGCTATGGTACAGAGGCTTCTGGGACTGACTTCAGGAGACTGGAAGGAGTTAAGGAGGGGCATCCAAGAATCTAAAGGCGATGCCAAAGGATCCTGGCTTATCATAGCACATGACAGTGGCCCCGTAAGCTACTGTCTTCACCAAAAGCTGTAGCAGTAAAAGAAACAAGCTATGGATGCCTGTGCACACTAGCTGCAGAGTGGGGGCAGCACTCCTGTGCTTTGAAGGAAAGGCACCCCAACAGCTGGTATAGTAGTAATCAAGGGCCACAGGCATAACCCAATGCCATTTAATCCTTATGCTTCCAGGGGAACGAGGAACTTTCTTAAGGCTGAAGGAGCAGTTCAATTCCCCAGAAACACTACTGTCAGGGGTCAGCAACATACAGGCTACCCATGAGAATTCAGGTTCTCTGGCCCAGAACGCAGCTCCTAAGGGCTTCAGAGAATATATGGAGATTGAAACAAGGAAGAGCTGTGCCTAGCTTCTGACTGGCCTCACATGTCAGACTGCTGAGAGTCCTGATGTTGCAGTGTTTGGTTGTCTTGGCTCAGACTCAATGTGCAGAAACTGCCCTCAAAACCACAGCAGTCTGCTAATTATGGGGTTTCTACTTCTATACAGGGAAACATTCCAGGATATGCTAAGAGGAATACTCCTCTAACAGTGGTCAAAAGGGTCGAGAATATTAAAAATAAGGCATCTCACACCAGAAGGGAAAATTGCAGAGGTCATGATTAGGCTTTTCTTCTGTGGGCTGGCATGAGCACTCATGGGGTGCAAGACAAGGAAGCCCAAGTGTTGAGACTTTAATTACTACTCCCATTAGATTAGTATGTTTCCTTCCCATGACCAGAAACCCCAGGAAACCTGGGGTCTGCCTGTCTGGAAGGACAGCCAATCACAAGACTAACTTTGCTATAGCGTCTCAGACTCCTCCCCTCTGTCTCCACCCTGTAGAACTAACTGGCTGCCAACTTCTTACTCCCTCACACTCTTCACCGTCTATTCCCTTGCTGGGTTAATGTAGAATATTAGTTTAAGATGTATTACATTCATTTATGTTGTAGAATATTTGTTTAATGGTGCAAAGATGTGTTGCATTCTTTTATGTTGCATCTGTTTAACTCTGCAAAGCTGTGTTACTCTGGGTCTGGAGAGATGGCTCAGAGGTTAAGAGCATTGACTGTTCTTCTAGAGGTCCTGAGTTCAATTTCCAGCAACCACATGGTAGCTCACAACCATCTATAATGAGATCTGGTGCCCTCTTCTGGCACGCAGTCACACAGGCAGGCAGAACACTGTATACATAATAAATAAATCTTAAAAAAAAAAAAAAGCTGTGTTGCTGGGTGTTGGTGGCACACACCTTTAATCCCAGCACTTGGGAGGCAGAGGCAGGCGGATCTCTGTGAGTTCAAGGCCAGCCTGGTCTCCAGAGCGAGTGCCAGGATAGGCTCCAAAGCTACACAGAGAAACCCTTGTCTCTCAAAAAAAAAAAAAAAAAAAAAAAAAAAAAAAAAACAAACAAACAAAAAAAGCTGTGTAACTTTGCCTGCCTAAAACACCCGTTGAAAAGGCTAACACCTAGACAGGAGAGAGAAACAGGTAGGAGTGAGGGCAGAGAGAATAAATAGGAGGGGAAATCCAAGGAAGAAAGGGAAGATCAAGAAAAGGAGTAGAGACATGAGGGGCCAGTCACCCAGCCACATATCCAGTCATGGAGTGAGAAGGAAAGAAAGATATATAGAAAAAAGAAAGGTAAAAAGCCCAGAGACAAAAGGTAGTTAAAGAGAAATGGAATAATTTAAGTTAGAAAAGCTGACTAGAATCAAGCCAAGCTAAGGCCGGACATTCATAAAGTAAGTGTCCACGTATTTATTTTGGAGCTGGGTGGCAGGCCCCCAAAGAGTAGAAAAAAACAAAACAAACAAACAAACAAAAAAACAAAACAACTACAGGTTAAGATGAATATTTTGGGTATCAAGGCAAAGCCAGGCAAAGGAATGCCATTATGAAATGAGGTCACAGCCTGGAGCTAACCATCTTTTTAATCCAACATTCTTCAAGCATGGCTTTCCCCCGACTGAACAGTAGCAAGCTCAATTCTGTACCTCATTTTGAAGGTCTTTGCTTGCCTCTTCCTTCCTTCAGTCTCTATATCCATTTTCTCTGCTGACCTATTGAAAGAGCAGTTGCTCTCTGCTTCAACTATCTATCTTCACTCTGCCTTTTCATCTGGCTTCCATTCCATCTCTCCACTGAATCTGCTTTCTTTAAAGTCAATGACGACCTTGCAGTAGCCAAATGCAGGGTCCCTGTCTTTCTAGTCTTGCTTCTCACACGAGGGATGGGTAAAAGGAAGGGAAGAGACGCTACTTTGTGAGGGAGGCTCCTGGCTGTGATCATACCATCACTGGGCAGGGGTGCCCGCTGACGGGAATGGAAAGGTGTCTCACTGCGCCATAGATCTTCTTCACTCTCGGCCACCAGAAGGGAGTTACAAACATGACTGTCATGAAGGTCCTGAAGGAGCAGTCGCTAGGAGAAGGAGCAAGGTGTCAGAAAACCGAAATACCTTCTACTAAGTGGGTGACGGTCAGGGGTGATGAAAGGCCACAGACAATAACTACTATTACGGAGGTCCAAGGTCAGAAAGAGCATCAAGAGCCCAGCCTGGACTACCTCTAATACACTGTATCAAAAACAAAAGTGATGTACTGAGGACTAGGAGGCAGCCAAGGACAGTCTGCTTTGATACTGCATCAGCCTTGCATGCTGCAACCTGGATGGAGAACAGCCTATGTTGCTACTATGAAAGGTTATTTCTAGGCACTATGAAGTGAAAGCCAAGGAACAGGTTTCTCATCAAGGAGCACAGAGCCCATGGTTTCAGACACTGTTCAATTTACATGGAGAAAAAGGTGATACAGGCAATTTGGGGAGTCAGAAATACAATTTTGAATTTCTAAAAGCGGAAAAAACCAAAACAAAATAAGAATGAAGCACTCAAAAAATAAAAAAATCCCAAAACCAACCCCCCCCAAAACAAAAAGCCACCAATGAAGGGTACCAGTGATGAGGGTACCATGAGAGCAGCAGTAATGAAAGAATAGTGTCCTGCTGTAACAGAGCTCAGGGCTCTGACAGCAAACTCAGGGAGCAGCTGTCGCTCACGAGAATCTGGTTACCATCAGTCAGTTCTCAACTTAAAACTGCTTTCTCCAAGAAGTCTTCCCAGGTACCCCAGGGTCACAGCCCCGTCAATGTGCTCTCCTAGCAGCCTCTGCTTTTCCGCTACAGATTCTTCACAGCTGACACGGAAATCATCCATGTACTTTAGTTGTTCAGTCTGGCCTCTTGTACACAAGCACCACAGAGTCAGAGTCCCTGTGTCTGGTTCTCATTGACTTCCTAATGCTAGCACAGTGTAAGGACAGGAAACATCTCAGGAGTCACTGGCAGGGAACGAGAACCTTCCAGTTTGTAGGAAATTGAACAGTTTTCCAGAACTTAGGGTGTCAAAGAAAAGGTCTCTGTCATTGCTAAGTCTGACACAGACTACCAGTTTCTAAAAGTTTGGTTCCTAGAAACTCCTTCCTCTTCTGCTCTGCCTGTGCCTGAATCCTGCCCCCGGCTGACTTACCTGGTTGACCTCTCTGCAGATCTCCCCAATGCGCCTCACCAGGAGTTGCTGCAGGTGGCGACACTCAGTGCCAGGCCCACTGTCCTCGCGAATCAGGCCCCTATGCAGGGAGGATGGGTATGACAGAAAATTGCAGCGGGAGGAAGGTTTAGCTGTTCTAAGTGGGAGGGAAAGTCATAGTGCTGGGGGCCAAAGGAGGTAAAAATGGACAAAGGAAGTGAATTTGTGGGAAAGGGGAATCATGGACATTTCTAGCAGTTCTGGAGGCCTAGACTCTATGCTTGCCTTGCCAGTGCCCTCATGGAACTACACTGAAGCTCCCACCTCCAGCGTGCCCCTTGCTTCTCCTCAAAGCTTGGTCAAAATGGTGGCCTTCTCTTGTGCTCCCTCTGAGAACGTATTTAAGCAGATGCTGTATTTTAATGAGTCCTGGCTGTCACCTACTATAACTCGGGCAAGTATTCAGTTTTCTGTACTGAGTTTCCTCACCCACGCTATTGGTACAATACTATGCAGAATTCTTCTGTAGGTTGGACAAGCTGATCCCTGCACATGCGAGAGACAGGCACTTACATGTTACGCACACTTGTTAATTATCAGCCATCACTCTGTTTTTCAAACATCAACTTCTGGAAACTTTATGAACTGTAGATGCTTGTAAGGCTCAGGGAGAAGTCATGATACCCAGCAGCTTTTCAACCCCACTGAGAAAGTCAAGAGTGCCGGACATGGTGGCACACACCTCTATTCCCAGCACTCAGGAGGCAGAGGCAGGCAGATCTCTATGAATTTGAAACCAGCATGGTCTACATAATAGGTTCCAGGTCAGTTCTATCTTAAAAATAAGTGAATAAATAAATAATATAAATGTAAGAGAGATGCACTTTTCCTAGAAGATGTGCGAAGATCAGGAGTGGGCCTCAGAAGATCCCCCAAAGCTCTCAAGATTCCTGCCCCAAACCCAGACAGGGTTCCACTGTAGCCCTGGTGACCTGAAACATACCATGTAGACCAGACTGACCTCAAACTCATAGAGCTCTTCCTAACTCTGTCTTTCCAGTGCTGGGATTGATCTTAGGGACTTTGACTAACCCTGGAGAGAGGTACTGTGTGAATATGTACAAGAGGCTGAGAGCACCAGGTGCACCCATGGCTTCTACATACCGTGCATGTGCGTACACTTCCACACGGTCCTGCAGGATCCTGACAATGAGCCAGAAGTCAGGCAGGGAGGGCCCAGGCAGGCCTGAGTGTGAAGGCTGTGGAGGTACTGGTCCAGGTGGAGTCCGAAGTGTGAAGGGGGCTTTCTCACCAAGGGTCTCACTGGGACCCTCACTGTCTGAGCCACTGCTGCCACCATCATAACCTGTGTCAAATGTGCTCACATTCATCCCATCCTTATCTGAGCCTGAGCCATCTGAATCTTGACACTGAGCATCACACTTGACACTCTTTTAAGTAAGTCCCCCTGATGCCCTTACCTAGACCTTTCCCTGTGCAGCCCTAAGCTCAGCTGCCATCAACTTGGGCTCCTCCACCCCCACTCTGAGCTTACCTAGGTGGTCTGAGTCCACGCTGCCTTGACTGGACATAAGGCTTAGTCCCCGGGTAGGCCCAGGCTGACTTCCTGTATAGAGAGGAGAAATGCCTGGTGTATTTCTGGATCCTGCGGAGGATCTACTGCCAGTAGAGATGAAGGTGGGAGAGACAGCTATGGCCCCTAGACTATGCTGCCCATCTTCTTACCTCCCTGTGACAAGCTGGGCAGGCTGACGAGGGGGGCGCCTTCGGAATCCTCTAGGGAGCCAGGGACTTGGGGGCTGGCTACCAGGACCTGAAGAATAGAAATCAGAACTGAGACACAGTGACATGCCAACTGCCACACCTGTTGGTCTTCAGGTCAAACTTACCTCCCCTTCAGCATCTTCAGCCTTGTCTTCGCGGCTGTGCCAAGCCCAGGCTGCTGGAGGGGGATCCCCATGGAGTCCACCTGGCTGTTGGCCAGCTGCCACAAAGAAGAAGCCACTGTCAGGATCCTCAAGGAGAACATGGCCAGGGAGGTGAAGGCGTCGGAACTCCTAGGGAAGAAGCCAAGATCACAGTTTAGACAAGATTTCTCATTTGACACTTTTGACTACCACAGAAGCAGAGGTAGCATCAGCGCTGCTGAGGTAAGAAAAGATTAAAGTGACTTGACCAAATTCAGCAGGTCCAATAACAAGGTGGAAAGTTGGTTACTGTCCATGGAGCTGGGCTATCAGGCAAATGGGGGAGGAGCAGAAGATACAGCAAGGAGATATAGGAGGGGAAATTCTGTGGATTCAAATTAAGAAAGGGCCTTTCTTTCTGGGGCTCAAGGAAGGATGAGCCCCCAGGGGACCATCAAGTGTTCTCAGATGACTTACCTCCTTGAACTGTGTAAGGGAGCGTTCTGGCCCAAACACAAAACTCAGAGGAGGAGCTTGACGAAGGCAGGTAGAGCGTCCCGAAGAGCTATGAATGTGGGTGGCTGCTCGGTGCAGGGCACGGCTCTGGGGGATGCCCCCTCTTCGGAGTGCCCCTACCATCTCATCTTCTAACAGCCAGCGGATCTACAGACAGGATGCAGGTGCAAGCCCTTGCTTATTGGGACATCACGTCGACCCCAAACCAAAAGATACTCGAAGGTAGTTTGCCTTATAGACTGAGAGAAGCCTGCCTTAGTCCTAGCATAAAGCAGCACCTCATCTCTTTGACCTGACTGAAAGGGTGTCAGGTACAGCACTGGAGGGCTACCACTTACACTGAAGGAGAGAAGGCTCTCACCTCATTCATTGTGCTCTCGATAGCCAGTCTGTGGGGTGTGGCCAAATTGGACAGTCCTGGGTGCCTAAGTGGAAGAAAGGTTTATAAACTAGTTTCCAAAGAATGAAACTGAGGGGGAGTGAGAAACTGAGAGGGAGATAAGGATGTACCTCTCTTCTTCTGGGGGTGGTAGTGGGGGCCCTAGGCCATCATCTGACCTTAAAGATGATGGCTGCCCTGGGGACCGTGGGAATGAAGCACTGCTCTCAGATGTTGACCTAAACAGGGTGGGAGCAAAAGTCAAAGATCAGGAACTCCTATCCTCCTAGGGTTTCCCAAGGTCTCCTCACTCCCTGAAGCCCCACAACCTGCCAAGCTTGCAGCCGTACCTGTGGTGCTGAGGGTCCGAGGCTGGGGGGAGTTCCACTTCCAGGGGCAAGGTCAACACAAAGACATCGAGAGTGATACTGAGGTCCCTCAAGGGGACTCGGCCTCCAATTGGGGGTCCCTCTAGACTGGCAAGCACCTGGCCTATAAGGGAGATAAAATTAGGGGTTCCTGGGTGTCCCAGAAAAATATAGATTCCAAAGTTCTAAGTGATACCAAGTCATTCTCCTAGGTTCTCTATCTTCCCTGTCTTCAAGGCAAACAAGCCATATGGGGACCTTTGGCCTTCCTCTTGGCTCCTCCAAACTCACCCAGGCAGGTGGGCAGGCTGCACACAGGCACTGAGCTGTGCTGCCCACGCAACCGCACGGAGCATGTGAGATGTAGGAAGAGGGGTGGCAGGTCATGCATGAGGCTGTCAGGCCCGGTGGGTGAATCACCCCCTAAGATACTGAAGGAGTCTTCATCGGGGTTCACAGTGTCTGCATCTGACAGTGATGTGGAGTCCAGCCCAGCAGGCCCCAGGTCTGGTTCGCGGCTCTCACGGTATTCCACCTCCAGTTCCGGATCGCTTTCAGTGACCACACAGCAGGCAGATGTGTCCCCTAGCAACACAAGACATGTGGTCAACAGGAGAGGATAGCAGTGGGGACCACTGAATCCTGGCTCGAAACAGCCATCCTACTCTGGCCACATACCTTCCTCTCCCACAAGCTCAGCCTCTGAAAACTCCAGGTCACTGACTTTTCTGTCGACAGTGTCTCGGGGTCCCTCATCCTGGGGAAGGGAAAAGGAAGGTAATCAAAGCAGGACATCAGGTGTCAGGGAACCAAGATTCAAAAGGACTCAGATGGGCTGGGGGTTCCTTTGGGGCTCCGGTTGGGGCCTGAGGAAGGAAAGGAAGAAAGCATCTCACCTCTCTCCGACTAGATGGAGGGCAATAGAAGAAGTAGTGAGGATTGGAGGGCACTGTGCGGAAGTGGAGACGACTGATCTCCAGGAACTTCTCCTGTTGTGGGTTTAGAAGGAGGCTATGTCAGACACCCCTTATAGGACACTACTCTCTTCATTAGGCCAGGATACATGACCATCCTCAACCCAGGGATGCATCTGAGGGCTGCGGAAGCAGGACTTGACCTGCTTCTGCTCTCTCCCACGCTCCCACCTGGATAAGGCCATGAAGGGCATCGTGTGCCTCTCCTCGAAGCTGGCAGACATCCGTCAGAGAAATCTCCGGGCCAGGGTCTGGATTCCCAGGGACACGGGTGCTCTGAAACTCAGGCTCACTTAGGTCCTCAGTCTCTATGCTGGGGTTGGAAGGAGCATGCCATTGTTAAGAACCACCAAGTGTTAGAGCAGCACACACCTGTCTCTCTCAATAGGGTGTTAGAACAATGGTTTGGGAAGTGATGTGGGGAATCGACCCTCTTAGAGTAAGGGCGCTCGCCCCTTTCTGACCTGCATCACTGGGTAGGAGGGTGGTATCATTGAGCACAAGTGGAGAAGAGAGAAGCAAAGCTTGTTGGAAGCAAGTGTTCACTTAGAGGGGGTCATGGAAAGTGGGGGCCTAGGGCTCCAGAGCACTCATTGGGGTGGAGTCCTTGGTACCCTTACTATTCTAGTTGTTCTTTCCTGCCTTTGTCTGGAATTCCCTCTAGCTTTCCCTCAGCAAGGACCTACTGTGGAGACTCAGTAACCAACATGCAGTTTTGTGCCAAACTAATACACTCACATTAGTTGGGGAAATCATTATGATTAATATGGAAGACATCACTTCTGGGAAGGGGTTAGCCCTAACACAGCTAATCAGAACACACTAAATTAGCAGAGATGGGATATGCTTGAGAGGGAGACTGATGTCAAAGCCAAGTAGGACAAAGCAGATGCACTGGAAACGAAGCCAGTGACAAGACACCACTACTTCTAGGGTGCACTTCTCTGGACTGGAAGGTGCAGGGAGACACTGTAGCCCCGCCTCCTAGGAGCTAGCTACAGGTGTGCTTGACTACGCCTGTCAGGGTGTGGTCAGGGGAGGTTCAGGATGACTCGTGGGAAGTTCTTAAGGGGGCAGCAGACACGTGGGGACCCTTCTCTCTGGCCTCCCTAGCCTGCTGCCTCTGGGCACACTCTGGCTTATGCTTGGCCGGTGTTTATCTGAATAAAGATATCTTAACCTTACGGACTATGGATCACCTCCACTCTCGTTATAGGAAGGTCTGGCTTGTGGGGACTTGATCAATGGGTCTCCTACAGCCCTGCTCAACAACCTTCAAGAATAATCCTAACCTGGACTCAGAAACTAGAATAGCTCGTTCCCGGGGCTCTGGTCCTTCTTCGATGCTACTGCTGAAGGGCCCTGGACTGAGAGGACCAGGGCTTGGGGGTGCATGAGGCAAACCCCAAGTATGGCCACACAGTGCAAGCAGAAAAGCAGTGATGTCTATTTCTTGTAGTATCTCCTCACAGGCATCTACAGCTGTCAGCAAATCCTGGCAGGTCACGCTCTGTGCTTGTTGTAAGCTTCGGAACAGCCCTAATGGAAGTGGAATGGGCCACAAGGGTCAGCTCTGTCACTGTCCTTCCAGTCCCCGACCCTGTAACCCCCATAGTGCCACCCTCAGAGCCACATTCCTTGCTTGTATGATATTCCTGCTCACCACGGACATAGCATCGTTGTGCATGTTCCTGCAGCAAGGCACAATGGGTGGCTGCCTCTTTATATCTGGGCTCCATCCAGGCTGAGGACGCAGAGGGGTGGTCCAGGTACTGAGTCCTAGGAACATGAGGAAAAACAGAACTTGGCAGACTCCCCCAAGTGACACCCTGGCCTCATCGGCCATTTGAACTCCAGAGTAACGTAGAGACTCTTAGCAAATGCATGATTGGGAATGGTCTGATGATTTGCTGGAGGATACGGCTAAGAAGCTGAGTTCCTCACTGACCAACGGCCTGTCTGTCCATACCTGAGTGTGTACCAAACCTTGGCTGGAGGAAGCCAAGAGTCACAATGGAGTACACTCACCGGAATACGAGATCTCGTGGTGCTTGAGGAGGCTGCAAGCCAACCATTTGTTCCCTCAGTGCTTCCAGGGAACAGCTATAGATGTAGACAGGGCACCGAGTCCGGGGCCCATCTGTACACTCTGTATGGGGAACCTGGCGCCCACCGTAAGCTGGTAAGTCTCGACAGGAGGGTGAGCTTGACTCTCCTGGGTCTTGGGCACTGTCTGTGAGAAGAGGTGTTGGTGGTCTTCACATCCTCTACTGGCTTCCCAACCCCAACCTATTTAATCGACTCCGGGCGGCAGCCTTACCACTAGCAAGTGTTACACTGAGGATGGGGACTTGGGATTGTGTAGCCTTAGGCCCAGTTCCTCCTAGGTCTTTCAGGCTGGGAGCTCCGCTACAATCTCCTGATTTAGGTTTTGTTTCTTCTTGAAAAGAACCCTCCAGGCCATAAGCAGTCAGATGTTGGACATCTGAAGAGGAAAAGAGGGGCACCTGTCAGTGCTCTCTGGCAGGCTTCGGAGGAAGCTCAAGGGTTTTATCAGTGGAATCAGTGAGGAAGGTTAGCCATTGGTACCTGAGAAGGTGGCTGGGAGAAAAGTCAGAAACACATGCTGGGGGTTCAGAAGCCTAGCATAGCAGTGCCACTGAGGGGGCTGGGCAGAAGTGGAAGGCCTGAGAATTCCAGGAATGCCTACACTCTGTAAGAGACAAATAGAAAATAAGAGCAATTTACAAGGGACTATTTCAAGTCCCATTCCCTTCTGCCACCCTGACCCGGTTCCTCAGGTTTAGTGTGACAGGTCCAGATCAAAGGGGAATGACAGCACTGTCAAGGGTGACAGGAAACCGGGCAAAGGTGTGTGGCGATGGGAGGGTGTAAGTACGGTAAGCGCTCAGGGAAAAACAGTAGTGCTGACCAGGGTAGGAAGGGTGGAGTCTCCAGTGGCCTGGGTGCTGTTGCCTGCTTGATCCTTTGGGACCGTGTGGCCCCCCACTAGAGGACCTTCCAGACCTACAATGGGGTAGAGATGGTGGGAAAGGGCAGGACCAGCACAGAGGCAGGGCTCTGAGGTGAAGGGTGGGGAAGAAGGCTAGAACTCAAAGATGGGAGCTACCCTGGAGGAGGGAAAGGCAGGGCTGAAGTGTGGTATTAGGAAAGTGATAGCAAGCTCACCTGGATCACGGCAGCTCCGCCGCAGGACCTCATTCAAGAAAGCAGCCTGGTCAGCGGGGGTCAGTGGGATCTCCCGGTCACTTAGCTCCTGCCCCAGGCAGCTGTGCAGCAGGCACAGCACCATGTCGTTGGTGGGACAGGGCCCCTCGGCGAGAGGCACACCCTCCGGCTCTGCCCGACACACACTCTGCTCAGCAATGCTGCCAGTGTCCCCGGCTCCACCCTGACCAGCAAAGCCCTTCTTGCAGCCTCAGCCTCAGCTGCCCTATCGCTTGCTCACTGTGCTGGTTGACCTGCTTTCTATCCTCTGAGGTGCCCAGCCAGGTCTGCTGACCCCTGAGGTGAGGGTGATTAGGCCCCAAGCGTACCCACCTCTGGAGAGCAGAAGAAAGAACATCTGTAGCTGCTGGCACTGTGGCAACAATCCTAGCAGGTCAAAACGGAAAGGGATCTCATGCACACAGGCGTCTCCTCCTTGGGCTAGTCCTAGGAAAGAATAGGACACAGTGAGAGCCAGATCCCCTACCTGTGGCTGTCTTCTTCAATCTTATGACCCCACTGCACCCTCTGCACTGACCATCTGAGACCCGAGGCTCTGGGGGCACAGGACCCCACTCCTTGCTCTGGCACAGCTGTATCAGGTATTCAAAGGTCAGCAGGGAGCCTATGCAGGCAGCATCCCGGGGGTGGAGCTAGGGGAGAAAAACCAGATGACAGGAGTCATTCTATTCCAGCTTCTACCTCTGGTCCCCAAGGAAGTGCATAGGCTACAGTCTCCAAGCAAGGTATAATCTGGTAGGAGGCAGAGGACAGCTCTGGGGTCACTCACTGCTTGAGGGATCTCAGAGTAGGTCAAGTCCTGCAGGTGTTTCCAGCTTTCAGGGCCAGGTCCCACTCGTCCATACTGAGGCTCCACCCACACCTCGGTGACCAGATTGAGCTCCGAGTCCCCCTCTAGGGCCTCCACCTCCACATCATTGTCATCATCTGTTGAGAAGCTGGAAGAGGAGGGGTTCTAAGTCCAATGACAGCTGGTGGCAGGAGGGATGAGAAGGCAGGCATGAAGATAGCCACATGGCCTATGCAGACAAGCATGTACTCAGCATGGACCACCTAAAACCAACAGCTCTTTGCTCTCGTTTGGGATAGAGATCATATTAGAGTATGGTAGCCAGACATTGAGGTGACCTGGGGGAAGGGACTGTGCAGAGGTGGTTCCCAGAGGTCTGGTCCTCACCTGTCTTTAGTGGAGGTGGAGTGTGGGGGGAAGAGGATATACTGGACAACACATGTGTGCTTCTCTTCCGCTGCAGCCTGCCCCAGTGGTTCATTCTGTGGGTAAATGGGAGATCCTGGGCAACACCCTGCCAGTGAAGAGGTCTGGCTTGCTTCCCATTGACTCTGGCCTGAGGCCTTGGTCCCTTGATCGGGTGAGCCAGTTTCTAGCAGACACCACCCAGCGGAGAGGCAAGAGTCCCAAGGTTCTGAATGCCCGTGGGGTTACTTCAGATGGCACATACCTGAACTGGAAGCTCCAAAACCATATTGATGATTCCTTCCCCACTACAGGCAAAGTGGAACCCTTCAGACAGCCGGACCCTGAAGCCCCCCAAAAGACAGAACAGAACCAGAAAGGTGAGGAAAGAAAAATTTAGTTCTGTGCTCCAACTGCCCACCTCCTAGGAACTGTCATGTGACCTAGTCTACTGGAGGCCTGGGCAGATTAGCAGTTCCCTAGAGTGTACAGGTCTAAGTAGGACCAGAAGCCAAACTTAGCAGAGCTGTGGGAGTACAGAGTAGGAAGGCAATAGCATCAACTCTGTATTCACAATGGTGCTTGCAGATGGGAAGGGTCTGGCTTAGGCCACTATTCAAACCCAGAGCCTACACTTGTTATCTCCCTGCCCTAGCCACCCTGCTGGTTTAGAGACATACTCAGTGAGAACAGAGAGGAGCTGGGCGATGGCGCTGAGTGGCAGGGTTGGGGCCAGGCCTGATGGGACACTCCACAGCCAACGATGATGATAGAGGTAGCGTGACAGCGATGCGAGGCTAGATGAGGCTGAACGGCCTGACACCAGGGGCAATGGTCCTGGTGGTTCCAGTGTCAGCAAGAAGGGTGCCCTGTAGTCCAGGGGTAGCTTCTCATACCTGAGAAACAGGGCAGCTTCCTAGTGGATTTCTGCTCACAGCCTTCTCTTGTGACCCCAGGCCGCCTCCCTATCCTCTATACTGACCTGATGAGGAGCTTGTCCAGTGGTTTATGAAGGACCACAAGGCAGGGCCTGTCAGACAGGGCCTGCTGTGGCCCCAGTGTGGGGGGTGACTTGGAGGGAGAGTTGCCCCCACCAATGCCCCCTAGCCCTTTTCGTTTCACCTTGGGTGTCGGCTCCTTACTTTGCACACGGTGAGGGAAACGAAGGCGCAGGATCTCTTCCTGCAGGTCTGACACAATCTGTGGGGGAAATGTAGTCAGACTCCTTTACTCCCAACCCCTCAGGTCTGGGAGAAGGGATCCACAGTCAAGGAGAGAACCTTCCATTTCACATTCCTCAAGCCTTACTTGGTCTGGGGGTGCCTCTCCTTACTGAGCCAGGAGGGCCAAGAAAACAGTTCATCAACACCCCAGAACTCAGTCAGAAAGTCAAACGGGGCAGTCAGAGCCTAGATTACCTTGTGCCGGGCCTGGGCTGGTGTGCCAATTGGAAACCCCAGACGGAGAACCATGCACGGGGTCTTGGAAATGATGCGGACCATGTAGAAGGAGGATGGGGGCTGGTCTGGGCCGCTGGGGAGAGACGGAACCAAGTGAGCAGTCCTGAGCTGGCAGTAGATGAGGTGTGGAGAAGGGTGAGAAAATACCACTTTGCCCACCTGGAGAGCAGCTTGACATAGGAATAGCCCTCGACCAGCACAAAGCTGCTCCAGTCTCGAAGCAGAGAGGTCAGTGAGGAGTGTGAGATTCTGCACTGGATAGTGCTATAGCGCCCATTGCTGCCTGGTGTGTGCAAGTGCTTAGGCAGTGGCCTAGGGGCAGGGCGGGAGAGTGAGGTCAGCCCTGCCAGCCCCGATCTCTTCCAGACCCTGAGGCCATGGAAGCTGATGAGTGGGAAGGCTTGGCCACAGTTGGCCCTCCACCCATCAGCCCCACTCCCCATCTTCTTCCTCCATCAGAGTCATGGCCTGGGTCTGAGGGTACCCACGTGTCATGCTCCAGGATTAGCACCAGGCGATGCATGTGTAGCCATCTCTGCCATGAATTAGCATCCATGGAAAGCACTGGCTTCCAGTAGGCAGCAAACTGGGCATGGGATGAGTCGGAACCACTATGCTGAAGGGAAAGCACCTGGGGACAGAAAGGCCAGCCCTTGGAAAACGTTTGTAGAGAAGCAGAATACAACCTCTAAGAAGCAAATAGTTACAGTAAACTCAGCTCAGGGGGGAGTCAGCATTGAATTGTGGTTAAGGGACATAGGCCAGCCTGAGACAAAGGCAAAAACTGGTTTTCAGCATGAAGGCTTATGTTAGGATGACTGAGCCGGGAATGGACTGTATAGCTCTTTAAAAGCTGACCCAGCAGGAGGATGGAACCTGCCTCACTTATATTGCTGACTTTAGAGGAAAACTGCTGAGAGCTGGCAAGATCTAATGATGAGGCCACTGCACACTCCCATGGTCCATGTGTTCACTGTACCAGGCTATCAGCTGTAGGCTAAGTGGAGAGAGCCCAGAACTGAAGTTGTGGTCTTCAGGAAGTACCCAGATCTCATGGCTGGTGGTGGTTGAAAAAGAGGTAATGGGTAGATGGGGGAGGGCCAAGTATGCCACATGGACATGGGCAAGGACGATGGCAGCTTGCTAGGGTATCATCACCTAAACATCCTGCAGAATGTCGATCTGCTAGGATGGTCTGTTCAGGTCCTCTTTTTCTATTAGTTTTTCTAGGGACTTAGGATGCAGGAAGAGGAGAGATGCTTTCAAGGCTAAAGCTGGTTTGGGTAGCTCAGACTTGAGAGAGAAGGAACAGGGGTGGTTCTGGCCTCCAGTCTAGAAGGCATGAAAGGGTCTAGAGTTTCAGGACTACTCACCGGGGTGGTGGAGCCAGGAGGAATGTAAAAGAGTGGCACCCCACTCTTGGTGCTGTCTGGAAGTGTGAAGTGTTCCGGCACTGAGGAGAAGGACTGAAGGTGGGCAAGCATCTGATCTGTCTGGTTAATGCTGAAGAACAAGCAACAAGCCTGAGCTACAGCAAACTGCTGGGGGCTTCAGAGAACCCTGGACAGGAATTCAGTCCACTGGGTCCCTCCCCACAGCTCCCAGACCCACAAATGTGTCCTTCCACACAAGTGGGGTATTACTCATTAAGGGGTAACCTTACTTACCTCTGTAGCGTGTTCCAAAAACGGCGGATAACATGAGTACGATACAGTGAACGAATAGGTTGTCTTAGTGCACAGGACACATCATGCAAAATGTCATAGCCGCCTTCCATCGTCACTTCTACCCGTGTCACTCGAGGGCCCTCGGGCTCTAGGGGCCAGGGTGCCATCGCCACATACTCAATGCGCATATTGTGTTTCCACAGCAGCACAAGCTTCACCTCCAGCTGGGACCCTCCTGCAGGGGGCAGGAGGGCAAGTGTGGGTTAGAAGGAGCAGGACTCTAGGCCCGAGTCCTATTCAAAGCCTCACCTCTCTCATGGAACTCGAGCCTGGCCAAAGTTCCAAACACAATTCTATCCATTTCAGAGCCACAGCCTGACAACCAATGCAGAGGAAAGTTTGCAGAAGGAATGTGAGAACCAAGCCCAGGACACCGTATGCCCTCAGCTGTCTACCCTGGGCAGGAGATGGAGCCAGGGACTCCATGCTAAGAGAACTCAGCCTGAAAGCACCTCAGAGGCCCTTGTCTTTCTTGACCAGCAGAGTATCTCATGGGGACACTTAAATGAGTGGTAGGCAGGTGTCCCTACCTGGCAGGTCTGCACACACATAAGTGACCAGAAATCTGTGAAACTGTAGCAGGGTCTAGTGACTCTTACCTTTGGCTAGCGTAACCTCTCGGACACTGTAGCCCTCTCGAAGGCGTACAGACACAGTGCTGACCAAGTCAGCCGGCACTTCTTTCTCAGTGTGCTTCTTTCTGCGCAAGGCCAGGGCAGGGTTGCTGCTTGCAGAGACCAGGTGCTCATTAAACAAGCGGTGCTGAGAGCCTGGATGAAGATGGGGAAGGAGAAAGTGGTGATCTGTCAGCTGATGGATATATGGGGGTGGGTGCTACACTGAAATCACTATGAGAGAAAGTCCCAGAGAAGCCAGCCCCAGTCTTCCCAGAGTCAAGGCCATACCATCTCCAAGGCCATTCTATATATACCCCTTCCCAAACCCACAGGCCTGCCTCTTACCGCAGTAGTATTCAGGGTTCAGGGCTTCACCACTGCGCAGAAAGGAGTAGAGCAGAAATGCCCGGTGGTAGACAGTCAGACCCAGGTTGCCTGGCTCAGGCTCAGGACAAGTGGACAGGTAGGAGCCAAATGTTGCCATTGCAATGAACTTCATCAATTCCACATTGGGCACATGGCCAAAACTACAATCGTAAGAGTAAACTCCTCCGACCTGGAGAGAGTGAGCAAGTGAAGACCCTATTCCACCAGAGGACCAGGAAAGGGCAAACAGAGGGGAGGAAACTACTGCTCCTGCATCCCAGACACTGAGAGGCAGTGGGCCACAGTACTCCCAGGATAGACCACCAAACCTGCACCTCTCCTTTAGTCCTTCTAACTAAACCCATGCCAGATGGCCAGACCATCCTCTGCCCTCCTTCCTCCAGGCCAAACACTCTTCTTCTCCCTTCTCTACACATTTTGGCAACTGTTCTCTGGCTTTCTGTCAGTATACTTCTAACAAAGTGCTTCTTAAACTTTAAGGTGCATAAATCACCCTTTGGGATTTTGTTAAAGCATGTCTGGTGTGAGGCCTGAGAGCCTGCACTGAAAGTAAGCTTTTGGTAATACCAACAACATAGCTGTAGGTCAAACCACCTCTAATCTATAGGCCAAGTCAACCTATTTTTGTAATGAGGATTTGTGAACAGCCATGCCTATTCACTTTGCATTTTGTCTGTGGCCACTTTCACACTACTACAGCAAAGCCAATGGAGCTATGGAACAGAGGGCCCACAAAGCTTAAACATTTACTGCCTGAGCTCTGTAGAAAATGCTTACAGACCTGCTCTACATGACTCATTTAATTCCCTGGCCATTCAGTTCCCAACCTTCATCTCTATTCCACGCACCTGTCAGCTGTCTACACACTGGCCCTTGGCTTCACTTGGAATGAATTCATCTTTGCAATTGTAAATTGCCACATGGTACAATACTCCTTTAGCTTCCTTCCACCCTCTTCCTGCTGTGCTTTGACCTCATTGTGATTGTCTGCCAGGTCTTTGGCCTCTACTGTCTGCAAGTTTATCAACACCATCCCGACCCTCATTTCCCAACCCAGCCTGGGCCCTATAATCAAACAACTCTGAAAACATCACTGTCAAATATCTGACCCTCTATTTTCTTCTGTTCCTACCTCAGAACCCCAACCAGGATCACAATGTCTACACTGATGCCTTAGTGAAGGAAACTGTGTAGGCTGCTCCATATCAAAACACAACACACCACCCAGCTACTTCTTCAGGGCTGTCCTCAAAACAGTCCCTTCTTCCCAAGGCTGGCTTCCCCTCCTGATGTATTTATTGTCACCTTCTATTTCTGAGAGGAAGCAGAATTTGTCTGCACTTTAACTTCTAAGCTTCAGTCTCAAAGCGAAAAATGACACTTGTTCATAAAGAATCATCCCATCTGTTTCTAGAGCAAATGTTTCCCTGTCAGTTTAGGGACTTTAGACTGTCAGATCCTTTTTCTGTTCTCTCCCTAATTCTTAAATCCTTCACAGACACCATGATCCCTTACAACTATGAACAAGCAAACAAAAAAGCTAATTAAAATACAGGGAAATTTTCTCTTTCCCAGTTAGAAAGGCTATTGTTTAGAAAATCTCAAATCCCAGTAAGGACCTTGAGAGAAGGAGCCCTTATACACTATGGAAATCAGCATGGAAAGTCTTCAAAACACTTCCATATGACCCAGCTTGACAACTACAGGGTATGTTCCCCAAGAACTGTAAGTCAGCACACCAGAGATGCCTGTGTAACTATGATCACCGCAGCCATATTCACAAAAGCCAAGTCAGATGATCAGCCTAGGTGCCCGATGAAACATGAATAAAAAATGTGGCCTGTACACACAACGGGATGTTTGTTTGTTTAGCATGCATTGGTGTTTGCTGGCAGTTACGTCTGTGGGAGGGTATCAGATCCCCTGGAACTGGAGTTACGGAAAGTTGTGAGTTGCCATTGGATGCTGGGAATCAAACCTGGGTCCTCTTAACCACTGAGCCATCTCTCCAGTCCCCACAATGGAGCTTTATTCAGAGATAAAGAACTAAATTATGTTGCTTGTAGGAGGAACACTGATCTACCTGAAGGTACACTGATCTACAGTAAGTGAAATAAAAGCCAGACTCAGAAAGACAAATATTTCAATTCCCTCATGTGTGGATCCTAGATTCTATGCAGGTAAATGAAATCATTTGCATATCTCTATGATAACATCAAGGAGAAATGACACTGGGGAAACAAAGGATAAGTGAGAGGTAGGAGAAAGGTGAGGGTACAGGAGTGAATATAGCCAAGGCATATGGAATATCTGCCTGAATGACAACGTCTATGAAACCTATCATGATGCAATGAACATATGCCAGTTAGATGAAAGATCTGTAAGTGTCTACCTTAAAAAGCAAACTAAACCAAACAGAGAAAACACCCTTCTTCCACCTTCCAATTCTTTTTGACTGCTATTCACTCTTGTTCCTCACTTCAGCCAAATTTCTCACGTCAACATTTGTCTTCACCTCCTTCTCTCCTGCCCACTGCAATCCACACTTCCCGCACCACCTCTTCACTGAAATGGCTCTAGAACGTTCCATGTGACTTCCGAATCAACAAGTACAAAGGGCACTTTTCATTCCTAAGTTAACTAACCCCTTCCTTCCAAACCTGACTTCTCTGACATCGCTCGGCCCTTCGTTCCTTGCTGGTGTTCCCTGGTGCTCTTCTGAGACCCTCCTCTCTTCTCAATTAGCATCTGCAGCCTGACAAATCTAAACTCTACCTCTTAACTCCTGCTATTTCCTCAGTACCAGGATCTGTGTCCCCAACTGTCTATGGCCATGAAGAGCAGCCTTTCAGTACCAAGTATGTGTGCCTCATGCACTTTGAATGCATCATCTCGCCCATGGGATAGGTACTCTCCTTTCACAGATGAATCCCACCGAAACAGAAAGCCATGCCCAATGTCACAGAGCTAATAAGCAATGCCAAGGTTCAACCTGGCAAAGTACCTCACTGCCATACAGTACTGAATTACATGCACAAGTCTGAATTGGTCATCTTGTCTTTAATCAACCGAGCAGTAAAATATCCTTGTAAAACATAAGCCCAACTTTCCTTCCACATACCTTCATCACTCAGTGAATTATACTTTAACTTCTTTACATAACAGAA
Source organism: Cricetulus griseus (assembly GCF_003668045.3). Taxonomy (NCBI): domain Eukaryota; kingdom Metazoa; phylum Chordata; class Mammalia; order Rodentia; family Cricetidae; genus Cricetulus; species Cricetulus griseus. The sequence continues at coordinate 33,917,375 of NC_048595.1, read as the reverse complement.
TCAGTTTTTCACACCCTGGTTATGCCTACCCTCAGGCCTTGCTTCTCATAGCTCTTGTTCCCTGCCCTGCAAGTCCATCCATCCAAATTAGTGGTAGTGTCCTGAATAGGCCTTCCCTTCCTACTTTGGTTAAGCTAGTCTAAGCTGGGTTTTCTGACCCGTGCAACTAAAGCAATAACTAAGTGGGCAGATGGAATTACACTTGTCACAGATTTCCAAGTTTCCATTCTTTTTCCCACAATGGTAAGAAAAGGGGACAAATCCTGAGGAAACCCGACAACAACGAGAGTCCTCTCCCACCACTGTCACCTACCCTGCTCTAGACCTGGCACCTTCTCCCCAGGAAACCATGTCATCATCTTCACTTGGGTAATCTCGCCTGTAAAAAAGTAACCGGCCATTCCTGACTTTGTGAGATACCCTGTTTCCCACTCCTCCTTCCTAGAGAGTCCTCACCTGCACAAAGGAACAAGCCACAGTGCCACTGCGGAGCTGGTTCAGTAGTGTCTCACACACAGCAACATCAGGGACACTGGTAACCCCGTCTGTGATCACGATGATACCTGAGACAGGAAATAAGTCAGCCCTGAAGACAATGGCTATACTAATCAAAGGGAGGCCCAAACGACAGTGCCCTGAAGACCTCAGTGTTCGCCCACCAGCACAGTTTACAAACTCCAAGAACCTTTATTCTTCCCCTGTCCTCCTGCCCTCCCTTAGGTGCTCCTACTTCACAGATTTCCTGGATGGTGTCCTTCCTACCAGGTCTCTATTGGTGTTGAGGGTACTGGGAATACACATTAGTAAGGACTTGCAGTTTGCAAACAAGGAAACAAAGTCTGGGGTTCATTAGTTCTGGGGAAACCTCAATCTTTGTCAACAACCCTCTACCCTTTCTGAACACATTTCCCACTTACACCAACGTGTCTTCTACTAACCTGCACTAGAATTTGAGGGCAGTAACTGCAGCGCCAAGATGCCCTGACGAATCATACTGACCAGCCCAAGATCAGCTGTCACCATGGAGACTCCTACCTTCCGGCCCAAGGACTCCCCTGATTCTGGGGACTGGTCTTCTGCCTGGCCCAAAAGTACAGAAAAGAAGGAATGGGAGAGATGGCCCTGCTGCCCCTGTGGATGGCACTACAGCAAAGTCAGATTTCCCTCTGTCTCTCGTGTTTGGTGCAGGAGACTGAACCTGGGGCTTCACATGTGCCAGCCCTCAAACTGGAACTCAGAGCCCAGGACCACCCAAGTGAGACAGATAATCAATCCTAAGTACCCCAAGTTCTAGACTCTTCAGCTAAGCTCTGCTGTGTCCTCATGCCCAGCATATGCTAAAATGTAGACCCTCAGATGGGAAGGGAGCAAAGCACCCAATCAAGTGCCAGACTCTACTGAGGCAGTCTCTCTACCTTTCACCAAGAAAGGCCCCCTTCCATATTTCCCCATCACTGTTCACAAGTATTTCATAACCAGCCACATACACAGCAGTCATCAGACACTATTTTCACAGCCACTTCTACGTCTCCAAAGTAATGAGGCAGAACACCCCCGCAAGCCAAACAGCTTTACCCTGATTGTGTAAAACACTAAAGAGAGACCTAAGCTGCCCATGATAATGTCCAGATTCAGGACTGGAGAAAACAAACAAAAAAAGGCAAACAAACAAAACTCTACAGGCAAATGACCTTCAGCCTTTCTCCCAGCATGGATTTGTGGTGTGGGCATTGTATCTGAGCTGCCTTTGTTCAGCAAGAAGCCGGTCTTGACTGTTCACCAGTGCTCTAGCCTTTGTTCTTCACCCTTTTCTGCTCTCTCCCGTCTAGTGGGCTTATGGCTCCTCCTTGCCCTCTGTTCTTTCCCACTTACCTGGCTCTGGGGCTCATACTGCTGCTGCAGCATGGTGGCCACCTTATCCTCAAAGAGGCAGAGCTGCTCATATACCTGCTGCAGAAAGGCCTCCCGCTGAGAAGGGTCCAAAAGGCAGCCCTGTACCAGAACCTGAGAAACACAAGGGACAGGCTGACGGGGTGGGCAGGGAGCGGGGCACTATACCTCTATTCTTTTGCACATCTCCCTTCAGGGAGTTCTGACTTCTCACTCAACAGGCACCCCAAATCTAACTTCACATCCAGATCCACCTCCTCAGTCCTCTTTAATACCCTGAACCCAGGAACACTGCACTCCTGCTCAGGAGCTCAGGTCACTATCCACCTTAATTTAGGGTCACAATGTCCCTCTGTCTATAGTCCTATACTCTGGGGATCTTACCCCCCACCCCTTCCTTTAAGCCAGCCCCATGTTTGGCTACAGAATGCTATCTGTAAACTTCTACTTCTCTGCCTGGCAAAGTCTTGTTTCAATCCATGCCCTCCTATTCCTTTTTCTTCTTGGACTTACTTCCCACACAAGCTATTCTGGACCCTTTCTCTGCTTAAAGTTCAAAATCCTTATTTGAAATCCCTTCAAATGAAAATCCTTTCCTTCCTTTTACCCTTAGCAGATAATTCCCACTCTTCTGTAGGAAGAAAGGAAGTCAGCCACTAGGAACTCCCACTATAGAGGACGTGCTACTCTCCACACCTCTGACAGTCACTTTGGACAGTCACTTTGGACAGTCACTTTGGACAGTCACTGTGTACACCTGCCCATGCCCTTGCTCTTTCTTCCTTAAGGCCCTGAAGAGAAACTTCCTCTTCCTTCTCCTTTCCCCTCCAAGCCCCTACCTCGAACCTTTTATGTCTCACTCACTCTCTGTGGCTCCTCTGTTCCTAGTTGAACCATGAGTAGCCGTCTCTTGCATATGGCCTGCAGTCCCTAAGGTGGCCCTCAGCATACCTTTGCCCTCATCCTTCCTTGCCCTCCTGTCAAATAACTACTTCTACTTCTTTGTTCCCTGTTCTTGACTGGGTAAGGGACTAGGGATGACAGTTCTCCAGGTCTGTGAGTTAGCAAACAGAAGGAGAAATGTCAGAACCTGGAACCATAGAAATATGAGACTGAAAGACATCTTGATAAAATAGTATGTTTTCACAGCTGGAAAAAGTTGTATACACCTATAATCCCAGCAGGAAGACAAGGCAACCTGATCAAGAGTTTGAGGCCAGCCTGGGCTAGGTGCTGAGCACTGGGCCACCTTGGGCTGAGATCTTGCTCAAAAGATACCCCCTCAAAATAAAGTTGTCATTAAAAATCCTATTTTTTTTAAACATGGAATAATGTTCTTATTATACAACATAGGACACGAGCCATCTATTTTGAAGGAACATGATGGTTTTTCCTCCTCTTCTGGATGAAGAGATATGGGGAGGGAGGATTAACCCACTCAGACCACAAAAGAAGTCTATAAAACATTAACAATACCTTTTGAGTATTATATTACGGCTAGGTTTTGTTATTCCTCTTAAAGTAACTTTTTTTTTTTTTTGGTAACTTTCAAATCACCTTCAGAGGACACATTAGAAATGTGATCTAACTTTTTTAAAAAAATTTTATGTATTTAATCTTTTTGGGAGGTGGAGTCACAGAAGCTGGCTCTCTCCTAGCCTATAGGTCCTGGGGATGAAAGTAAGGTCTTCAGGCACAGTGGCAAGGATCATTTAACCAGAGCTACCTTATTGGTCCTTAATGATTTTTTCTTTTGGGGTATCAGGATACTGTTTGCAGCAACTAGAGAGAGAAAAATCCTCTCCTTGCCTACAGTTGCTGTCTCTGTTCAAGCCTTGCCCTCTTTCCCACACTTCAGCTATCTCCACAGCCTGTTCTCCCCTCTTTCAGGCTCTCCCCCAATCTGTCTTCTATACTGGCCACAACAAGTGACTTTTCCTTTAGTACAAACCAAAACTTTTGTGGTTCCCTTCTACCTATGGCTAACCGTTTTAACTACTGGTCCCTCTGACTGAAAAGCCCTCTTCTCCTTGTTTGAATCATTAACTTTATTTTTCCCTCCTGCCTCAGTTCATGCTCCAGGACTAGTGGTGCAGGCTTACAGTCCTAGGCATTTGGAAGACTGAGGTAGAAGTAGGATTGTACACGAGGTGAGAGGTATAGAACCACTTCAAAGCAGGATCGTAAATACATATGAGCCAGGTATGGTGGCACATGTCTGTAATCTTAGTATGTGGAAAGCTGAGGCAGAAAATAAGAGTCCCAGGCCAGCCAGGTCGTCTCAAAAAAAAAAAAAAAAAAAAAAAAAGACAGTTTAAATGGGTTTTATTGGACATTCTCTATTGATGTTCTCATAGTATCTATGTCAAAACCTATCAATGCCCTTACCATACTCAGCTGAAATTGTCTCATTTAATATCTGTCTCCCCTCCTAACTCTTAATTACTCCATTAGGACAGAGACAGTATCTGGTTTATCTGTGCCCCTAGGACTTAGCCTGGACATGGCGTAGCTCAAGCTCTCTAGTCAGTATTTACTAAGAGGAATAGTATTTGAGTGATCACCTGGCTTTGCAGGCCTCTATCTGGAGATACGACCTACAACCACCAGTTAACGGCCATGTTAGAAGACACCTGAAACTCGGGCAGAGGGCTGGCACTCCTGCCTTGAGACCTGGCAAGTATCAACTGTTCTGTTAGTGCTTCAGACCTTTAGGTGCTATTCTTGGCATCTGACTCTCAAAGAAAATCTGACTGTGGAGGGTGACACTATACCCATGAGGGACAGTTTTAGTGAGTTGAGGGTGGTTAAGAGTAGATGAGGGGAAACTTGGCCAATGTTTATCTAAGCCAAAACCAAGTATTTCAGTAACAGACTTGAACATTTTCCAAAAGGAGTGCTTTGTGATAGGCTGCTCTGCTGGTGGAGAAACCTTTAATTAATTGTGCAGTCAGCATTGCACCTGACTGTGTACCTGCAGCAGTGCACAGAGTCCTCAGAAAATGACCCCTCTCTGTCGTTAAAATAAATTATGTTTCTGGGGATTGTAATAGCTCACAAGTCACAAAAGTATCCTAAAAGATTGTGTCCTGGGCTACTGACAGGAGTCAGCACAACAGAAATCACATCACAGAACTAAAGGAGTTGTGTGTGGGTGAGGGTTCGGATCCTCACCAGGTGTGTGTGTGTGTGTGTGTGTGTGTGTGTGTGTGTGTGTGTGTAGGGGGTAAAGGCAAAGAAAATAATCAAGGACCAGATACCAAAGACATTTACAGGATGGGTAGAGAAGCATGGCCTAACCAATGTCAACTAACCAGAGAAAAGCTCTTCCAAGACCAAGCAACAAATCTAGGGGAGAGACTTGCAGGAGTAGATATGATGCATGCTCATGAAGCCAGAAGAGGCTGGAGGTGGAGCTCTACTGATAAAGTACATCTGAGCATGCATGAAGCCCTGAGTGGCTCACACCTGTAATCTCAGCTTTTGAGAAGTAGAAGAAGTTCAAGGTCATCTTTGGCTACACAGCAAACTCAAGGTCAGTTTGAGTGGCATGGAACTCTGTCAAGGGGTTAGGGAGTGGGAGACACAGACATCGAGATGGCTCAGAAGGTAGATGCTTGCTACCAAGTCTGATGACCTGAGTTCCATCCCTGGAACTCACATGGTAGGAGAGAACTGACTCCCACAAGCTGTCTTGACTTTCACCAGCAAGGTGTAGTCACACAGACACACAGACACAGACACACTAAATGTAATGAGAAGGAGAGAGAGAGAGAGAAGACAGAAACACTGAAGACCTGGTACCTGGGTACAAACAGTAGAGACAGGATAAGGGCTTTGTTTTAATGGGCTGCCAGAAATTCAGACTGCAGGTACAAGCTTGGAGAAAAGATACACTACCTGGTGGGACTGCAGGCCAATAATGGAGGAATAGGCCTGGATTGTTACATAGATCTCAGGCTGGAAGTTGATGCAGGATCCAGGCACTCGGAAGGGCCGAAGCAGCCCACCCAGACAACGGGACAGAGCATGGAAAACTTCATCGAACAAGATCTCCCCTGTGGAATCATCCTGAGGGCAAGGAAGAGAGAGATCTGACAAGGTGTCCAAAGCAAAGCTCTAAGCAGAGTACAGAAACAAGCAGGTTTCTGGGGCCAGCAGGACCTCTTTCTTATGGTTGACTGTGCCATGGACACAAACAGGCTGCTTCTGAATGCACAGCATTCACTCATTCCCTTGTCTTTTTTCCCAGCTCTCTCTCCTCCTTATTCCCATCTATCTGTGTCATTCCCTCAAATCACTTACCACAATGCCAGTAGATGGGCTGAGGTCCAGCTCAATAACAAAACGATACTGCCAAGCCAGGAAGGTGACCCGGGTGGAAGGGACAAGAAGGAATGGCCTTGGGGCCACTGGTTCATCTGGCTGCCAACCAGGGGGCAAAACACTGAGGACTTCCAACTCTTGCTCAGACTGAAGCTGACAAGATGGAAGAGAAAGAAAGGGTCATGGGCAGGAGATCTGATGGCTCAGTGCTTAAGAAAGCTTTTGCTCTCAGAGAGAGCAACTGTAACTCCATCTCCAGGGCACCCGATGCCCTCTTCTGCCCTCTGTGGGCATCTACACATATGTGACACATACTCACACATAGACACACATGTGACATACACTCACACACACACACAGAGATACACACGTGACACACACATGGACACATTAGAAAAAAGTTAAAAGAAGAAAGTTGAGAAGAGTTTTCTTTCTTCTCTGAATCCCAGTTTAGCCAGGTCATAGCTGTGAGGCTGCAGAAAAAGCATTCAATCTCTTTAGCATCAGTGTCCTCACCTGTAAAAGGAACACCAACCTGAAGTGCTGCCGTGCAGTCCAAGGGAATCCTGAATATGAAGTACTCCCTAGACCTGCCCCCTATATCCAATGTGACCCTCCACTGGCCCAACTTCAATAAACCAACCACACATCCTTTGCCTCACTAGCTAGGAAAAGGATGAGCAAATTTCCCATAAGGAAACACTTTGCAGGTAGAGTCACTATTCCTCCCAGAGTTAGAGATCTTGAGAGAGAGAGAGAGAGAGAGAAAGAGAGAGGGGGGGGAGATCCTTCTGGGCCATGGCCCCACCTCCCACCTGTCACTAGGACATACCAAGAACTCTTGGGGTGTGGCCTGAACAGTTTGATGTAGATGATTAAGGAACCAAGCCAGGCGAACATTTCGGGAGATTCGATAATCTTTTTTCATTAACAGGAACACCTGCCCAGCTTCTTCTACCTAATGAGATAAAAGGGGGGGAGGGGAGAAGACACTGAGATCCCAGTACATACACATCCCATGCAAGAGGCTTGCCCAAGGAGCCAGGACAGTGAGAAAAGGTAGCAGAGGTGACATCTAACTTTGTATTATGAAAACTGCTCCCAACACAGACCCCCACATAGATGAAGGGAACTTATCTTCTTATGGTGTGTTTCCACAAGAGTTTATCTTAAAAACAATAAGCTTCCAAAGGTAGGAGAGGGGCTTTGTTCTGCTTTTGTGCCCTTGTGCATGGCAAACTGATTTACAAGAGACCCAGTAAGTATCCAATCTGTTACATGAACACTTGCCAGTAACTGCCTCCGCCTTACCCACAGAAGATATTAAAGAAACCTTCGTTGAGTGCGTTTAAGGGTCCTGAGTGAATGAAGCCTCCTAGATATTATATCAAGCTCCTTGGGTCACATTCTCCACTCATGAGTCTATCAACTGTCCGATGCTTTAGTTCTTTTCCCTGACCCTTCAGAGGTGGTCAGTTCAATAGCATCCTCATTATTCTATACAAACCCGGGCCAAAGATGTCTCAGGACATATTATCTGTCCACACAAATATGATGGCAACTGTACTTTCACAGGAAGAAACCTGCCATTTTGTAAAAGCGGTAAGTCTTAACAGGCTTGACTTCTGGGTTAGCAGCTTTTCTGATTTTCCCCAGGTTTTGCCACCACCACCCCAAGCCTGTGTTCCCAACAGACCAACTTACCTTTCACAAAAACTGAATAATTACCCTAGTTATTATGTCATTACAAACCGAATATACATGCTAATGGGTAAGAATGTGGTTTTATGACAGCAGGGACAAAGTAGCCTGGTCCTGTCTCGGGTCTTAGGAGGATGCCGTCATGAAGACCCAGCAGAGCCTTCATACATGAGATGACCCAGACAGAGGGTAGAGACCAGCCACTGCATTACTGAAGGCCTACATTTGAGAATCCAGTTTCACAATGTACAGCTTCCATTTCTTTCCCTTTCTCTTGGTTTCAATGCCATTTTGAATGACTGATTTCTCCAAGGCCAAACTGAAGTCTGGCTCACCCGTCAGTTCTTACAGAATCATCTTGAAACCAGGAATGTTTGCCTAGCTTTCTGGGAAAAACTCCCCTTTATCTGTGATTGTCTGATTCAAACATTTTCTAAACCTCCTAAGTTGCATTACATTCCAGATGTACTTTATCAGAACCAGAAGGCTGGTTTAATATATTTTAAGCAGCTGGAATGTTTTTCAAGGTGGGATTCAAGCAACAGCTGCATCAGAATCACCTGAGTTATTAAAATGCGCATTTGATTCCTGGGTACCATCAGAAACCAAATGGATGAAGAGCTGACAGAGATCAAGAATTTACATCCTAACTAGCTCCCCTGGGGATTTTTCCATATTACTGTTTGAAGATTTTTTAATTAATTACGTTTCATAGCATGCACATTCATATGGAGCTTCAAGACCTTAATCCTAACTTCCCTTGAGTCTGATGTGCCTAACTTTTGAAGCAGTCTGATAAACAAGACAAAGCAGGCTTTTGAAGTCAGAGACCCAGATTCTAATGTGTTCCATTATAGGTTACCCTTGTGATCTTACAGGTTACTGAAGTTTTGTTCCAGACATCAATCTCTTTATTGTAAAAGGAAGATACGGGTATCTTTGTAGGGTTATTGGAGTTAAACAAGGGAGGCAGGTACAATGGCAGAGGAAGGCTATCATTGTTTAAGATATTCATCAAGGCCTACATACCATTTATGCCAAGCTGAATAAAGTGCTGCCAGGCACTGCGCTTCCTTTTTTTCTGGGTTTTGTTCTCGGGTCTTTCAGATTAAGGGCCAAATTATTCTCTGAGCCTTTTCTAAACTACAAAATACTGTAGATATCACCCCTTCTGTCTGAAGCCCCTCACCATTATAAACCTGAACTTCTAGTATGACCTCATGTTGAACCGTCTCTCTCCCCAGGCTCAGCCCCCTCACCCACCACTACAGTAAAAGCAGGCATTTGAGTGTTAAGAACACCGTGGACCAAAGGCTGGCTCTGTGAGTTTCTTCATTTGTGAACAGGGATAACAAGAGTGGCTATTTCATGAGGATTGTACCTGCACTAGATACTCAGAGAACTTAAACTTCCCGAGTTCCACGTAACAGCTTATGGAAGAAGAAAGTTAAATGTCCCACTAAACCTTAAATATCCTCATTTGCTCGTCTGCACCTATTATAACCCAACGTCCGCTTATCCCTCAAAGCTAAGGAGTGTGTCAGCCTTACACTCTGCACCCACCGTAATGTGCGGCACAACTTTGGGCCCAGAGCAGCACTCATTTTTCTCTGTTGGGAGCCTAACATCTCCAAACATCACTTTTTTATTCTTGGTATTGTTTCTACACTACTCGCTGAGTTTTCACATGCGTAATTTATCACATTCACATCCAGACATACACATTGTGTACTCATACACATGTATACATATATATGTACTTTGTGAGTGTACGAACACAGAGGACAACCTGTATGTCTAGGGCTAGTTACCCATCTGGGAGTTCTAGCCCTAATACTAGCTGTGCAACTGTGTTTCTTTTAATAGCTGCACCCCAGTTTCCTGAAAAGGGGGGTGATAATGGTGTTTACCTTATAGGGTTGAAAACACTGGTAACAGCTATTTGCTCAGAATGGTGGCTGGCATGCCGGGAGAACTCAGCAAGCGGCCATTCCTATTTGTATCCTTATACATGTCCAGTCCGTCACCCTTCCCTCCTAAGTTTTCCTGTGTGGTCCTGGACATTCCAGCCAAACCAAAAGTCTTGTTTCCTTCTCAGACCCTCGAATTCGGAAGGTATCTTAGCATAAGGCACCTCGCCTGCTGGACTTTTCAGTTTTCTGCTCTGCGCACGAGAATTAAATACTGCCAGATTCCCTACACGAGTTCTTCACATCTAAGAGGTGCCTCATCTCACTTAGTGATCCCCAAGCCACACCACAGAACATTTTTTTTTTCAGAGACAGGGTTTCTCTGTGGCTTTGGAGGCTGTCCTGGAACTAGCTCTTGTAGACCAGGCTGGTCTCGAACTCACAGAGATCCGAGTGCCTCTGCCTCCCAAGTGCTGGGGTTAAAGGCGTGGGCCACCACCGCCCGGCCAGAACAAACATTTTTATAAAGAAGGAGACAGGATCTGGGAAGTTAAGACTGCTGTGACGGTTGCAGGGCTTTTCCAAAAAGCATGGACGCTAAAGCGAAATCAACTCATGCTATTGATTACATTCCAGTTGATGAGCTACAAAAACCCGCAAAGTCGGTCAGCTTCAGCGTGGCCCAATGAAAATCGCAACTAATACCCCAAACACGAAGTTTTGTCATTACAACCATCTCTAGATCTGTGGGTGGGAGATGAGGATCAGGATGACATCTGAGTAAACAAAACAGCTACGGCCTCCTCGAGGCTCCGGAGGGTGGAGGCTGCTACGCGCCTGCCCTCTGGGCCTCGGTCCCGCGCCCGCCCGCCCCTCACCTCTGGCTCCGGGCGCTCCGAGGCCATCACACAGCCCTCCCGCGCCGGCCCGGGCCAGGGAGGATGCTCCACTCCTGACCTCTGACCCAGCTAGCTCGGTACCGGGCAGGAACCGGAAGTCGTAGGGATGGCCGCGTTCTGAGTTTTTTGATTGGTGGGCACAGACGGCGGCGCGAGAAACCGGAAGAGGAAGTGGTTGCGCCAACCGGGCCGTGGCAATGCAGGTGAGAAGCCGGTTGGGCCTCCCAGCCGCTAGCCACCGGCTGGAGGGTGGGCGGGCCGAGGACTCTGGGAAGTTGGAGCTGTGAGGATAGGGCAGAGGCCTCGGCTGTTTGGGGAAAGGCGGCGAAGCCGGAAGGGACGAGGACAGCTGCGGGGGGCGCGGGGATTTAGCGCGCTAACGCCAGAGGGTCAGAGGCGTGGGTTAGGGGGAAAGGCACGGCCGACTTGCTTGACTGTGTGAAAGGATCGAATTGGCATTTGGGAAGGCTAGAGAAAGAAGTGGGCTGGGACAGCCCTCGACCTCGACTGTTGGGCACAGGCGCAACAAGGCTTCAGAAGGCTGAAGGGATTGTGGGCCGCCAAGGACGAAAACTAAGCAGTTTGTAATCCGAGGCTGTGGGTGGAACCTAGTATCCAACCTCATCCTTCACATTCTCGGGTTTGCAAATCAGCTTTGTGTCATTCTTCCCGCCTTGTACCCCGTTGCTTAGGGCGCAGAAGTGGAGTAAATAGACCACAGATGGTCAAACGGAAACCCTCTGCCAACACAGCATTTAAAATTGTCTAACGTCCAGAAAGAATGTGTTGGTTTCCTCGCCTTTGTCTTCCATTACTCAGTTTGTTGCACCTGGTATTCCTACAGTGACTGTTTATGGGTCACCCGAGTTTACGAAAGAGACACTGGAATACTGGCACAGAGATGCAGGAGTACACATTGACTCAGCAAAGGACCAGTTGGGGAGGGGAGCTGCAGAGCTGGTGTTCAGAGACAGCCTCAGATACGGGCAAAATGTGAGATTCTCCAGATTGTGTTGAGAGTAGCTGCACTCACAGGGCAGAGGATAATGGCTTGCATGTACTATAGAGGCACCCATGAGGTAATGAGATAATGAACCTCAGGTGTGCCTTCTGGCCTTATATGCCGACAGCACCCCTGTTACCTTGGCAAACCTTTCTAACATGTACTGAACTTTCTGAAAGAAATGTGGCAATACCAACTCCACAGAATGACACAATACAAGGATTCTCTATATGCCCAAGGAAAGCAGAGTTAGGACATCAAGCAGCTGCGTGGTAGGCAGACTGTTTTCCAGAAAAGGCTAGACTTAACAAAGAAGATTGTGCTTTGGCTTGAGCATCTGCAGATTAAGAGAATGTTGGCTTTTAAGAGAGGCAGTCTTTTGAGCTGGGAGGAGAAGAGAATCGAAGTGAAAAGATGAAGGGCTAAGTGATAAACAGTTCTAAGCCAGTTTTGTTATGAAGACAAAATGGTGAGGTCATAAGCAGAAGGGAATTAGGTCTGGTGTAATGTTCCTTTTGAAGGGCCATAGTGTAGGAGGTTGATAGAAGGAATCAATTGGTAAGAGGACTTCAGGCCAGGTGAACAGGTTGAAAGGTCTAAGGGTTGATGCTGTCTGTAACCCAAATACCAAGATAGAAACCAATTTAGCTTTTCTGTATGTGCCACGATCGCTCGTATCTGAGTAACCAAGCATACTGTTGATGCAGAGGGAGGAGAAGCAGCTTGAGGCATCCTTAGATGCACTGCTGAATCAAGTGGCCGATCTGAAGAATTCACTGGGGAGTTTCATTTACAAGTTGGAAAACGAGTATGACCGGCTGACTTGGTAAGGATTGCCAGGGCAAGCCGGGGAGGGAATCCATGGGTGGTGGGGCCAAGCCCCCGGGCTGACAGGACATCTCCAATGATGTAACTATTTATCAGTTTGCAAATATCCTTTTTGATTTGGCAAGAACTAGGTTGCCCAACATTGACAAGTATAGTTTGGCTTAAAGCCTCCATGGCAAGGAAGTAGAGAAATGCCCAGTTTCCCAACGTAGGCTGTTTCGAGGTTTTAATTCTTACGCTTTGACTTCTTTGGTGAGGAGGTGTTCCCCCAGTGGGGAACCATTAAAGCTATATTCATGCTGGATCTCCTTCCACAGATGTGGCTGAATCTGAGATCCACCCTACTCTGGAATGATGGATTCTGTTAACTAGGCTAGAAAGGAGGCTTTTATCCACTTAAAGAATTTTTAGTTACCACAGTGTAACCACAGTTTCTGTTTTCCACTACCTCCAATCCCATTCAAACAATGAGTTACGACTGGCAGTGGTGGCACACACCTTTAATTCCAGCACTCAGGAGGCAAAGGCAGGTGGATTTCTGTGATTTTGAGGCCATTCTGGTCTACAGAGTGAGTTCCAGGACATCCAGGGCTACACAGAGAAACCCTGCCCCCTCACCCCCCCAAAAGGAAAAGAGTTGCTTTTTTTCTACGTCTGTGTGTCCGTGTTGGAAATTGACAGTGTGCTCCTCTTTCCCAACTCCATCATCTCTGCTAGAAAATCTGGTTCTTGCCTAGGCTAGTCATAGGGCTGTGAGTCTTCTGGGGGTGAGTCTGGGTGTTCCAGCATTAGAACTTTAGAGATTACTTTATAGGGAAAAGTAGTTCTGATGACTTCCTACCACCCGCAGGCCCTCTGTCCTGGATAGCTTTGCATTGCTCTCTGGACAGTTGAACACTCTGAACAAGGTCTTAAAGCATGAGAAGACACCACTGTTCCGTAACCAGGTCATCATCCCTTTGGTGCTGTCCCCAGATCGAGATGAAGACCTCATGGTAAGAAGAAAGGATTGAACCAGGGAAATCAGGTCCTTAAATGAAAGTCTGGAGCACAGTTGTTGATTGGACCCTCTGTATAGCAATGAAAAGTAGGGGCTGCTATCTGGAAGACTTGCTTTTTTGTCCTTCTGGAGTCAGGAGTCACTCTTAAATAATGTTGTGAAAGCCAAGGCCATGTCAACTAAGTCCATGACCTTTCTTTTCCAAAAAAAAGTCTGTTCTGCTTGCCTGTAACTTTGTCCAATCAGTCTTTAAAATGTGGGGTTAGGAATTTAGCTCAGTGGTAGAAAAAAGTCCTGGTTTGGTCCCCAGAATGGGGGTGGGGAATCACGAAAGACCAAAACAAAATAGAAACAACAACAAAAAGAAAATTACAGTGCGGTTGTGGAGGGTGGAATTTATTTTGTCCTAGTTCTGATAGAGTGTATGTGAAAAGACAAAGCCACAGAAAGCTACATTTGTGTCTCAGGTTGTGTTGTCTCTAAAAATGCAGTTTCCCACGGAAGAGAAACTGGGTTAGAATCGGCTTACTTGGATAGCACAATAGGATCAATACAATCTGTGTTACAGCGTCAGACTGAAGGACGAGTGCCTGTTTTCAGCCATGAGGTCGTCCCTGACCATTTGAGAACCAAGCCTGACCCTGAAGTTGAAGAGCAGGAGAAGCAGCTGACAACAGATGCTGCCAGAATTGGTGCTGATGCAGCTCAGGTTGGACTGAGTCACTGCCCTGCTGCCCCATCCCCATCCCTTCATAAGAAGCAAGACTTTACCAAGCCTGGGTAGTAGGAGTCTGTGGTTGGTTACAGCTAGGCTGCCTTTGGAAGAGCACAAGGAAGATGCTTTCCCAGAGTCATTTCTAATCACTACATCAATTCCTGTGTGTTGCAGAAGCAGATCCAGAGCTTGAATAAAATGTGCTCAAACCTTTTGGAGAAAATTAGCAAAGAGGAACGAGAATCAGAGAGTGGAGGTAAGGAGGCTGGTTGGCAGAACAGAGTGAGAACTGTATACGACCACTATGATAGGAATGATAGTCTGTGTAATAGTGAAGTGAGGACATAAGAATGAACTGCTGGGCTGGCAAGATGGCTCAGTAGGCAAATGCACCAGTTGCCAGCTTGACCTAAGTTTAATGCCTGGGATCTGTATGGTAGAGGCAAGAACCAGCAAATTGTCCCCTGACCACCACACACAAAATAAGTAAATCCAATTTTAAAACAGAAGAATGAACTGGCAAGGAAAGGGTCTGTACCCTGTTAGTGTTTTGTGTTTAAGACTAGCCTTAAAGCAAATGAAAGAAATGGACAAAGTGAAAATTAAAGATAGGTTTGGGGATTTTGAGCTCTTTGATGGGCTGGAGGGATTGATTCCAGGTGTTTCTGCAGTCACAACTGTAAGCCCTGGTGGTCATCATTGGCCTCACAGCTGCTGGGTTTGGTTGAGAGTGGAACACACACTTCAGGGTTCTTGTTTTTTTTTTTTTTTTTAAGGTCTCCGGCCAAACAAGCAGACTTTCAACCCTGCAGACACCAATGCCTTAGTGGCAGCTGTTGCCTTTGGGAAGGGGCTGTCTAATTGGAGACCTTCAGGTAGCAGTGGTCCTGGCCAACCCGGCCAGCCAGGAGCTGGTACAATCCTTGCAGGAGCCTCAGGATTACAGCAAGTTCAGATGGCAGGTGCTCCGAACCAGCAGCAGACAATGCTCAGTGGAGTCCAGATGGCTCAAGCAGGTCAACCAGGTAGGGTGATGTGGGCTAACTGTGCAGCAGTGTGGGAATGAGCTAGATTAAGCCTCCTTCAACTCCAGCCTTGGAGATTTTCCTCCTTCCATTGCCACTCAGAAGACAGTTAGAAGCTCTGCAACGGGTACCAGAGAGTGAAGAAGGACCTTTACTTCCATCTCAGATTTTTGTCTCAACTGTCCTGTTTATTCTGGATGTTAGTATGTTTCTCTTAGATAGAGAAATAAGTGACCAGACCTTAATCAAGAATCAACACCTGGCAGTTTCCTGGGATTTTTTTCCTTGCATCCTGTCCCTTGGTCTTGACTTCCTAGCATTGCTCACACACATTTTTACTTACTGTGAGAGCAGTCTGGAGGGCTGCGCAGGAGCAGCTGCAAAGGTGTCTCTGCAGGCTGTCTAGAGAAAAGGACAACTAAAATAACAGAGAACACAGTACTCTTTACCTGTGACACTAAACAGGGGCCACATAGGCCACATGCCTGTCTTTTCCAGAAGTAGATGAGCAGAAGCCCATGGGAGGAGGGGAGAAGGGACTCTTCAGACCCCTTCTGTCTTCTTTCAGATCACCCCTTTCCTTCTAGATATCTTCAGTGAGGGACCTGGCTGAAGAGCCACAGCCTATAATCTCTGCCATCCAGAATCAGAGGCTGCAGAGATTCTGAGATATAGGAGTTGACAGGAATCTGAGAGGCTGCATTTCTGATTTATTGTGAAAGTTTACCTTGTTTCAGATGCCTTTCTTTGTGTTAATTTTAGGGAAAATGCCAAGTGGAATAAAAACGAACATCAAGTCAGCTTCAATGCATCCCTATCAGCGGTGAATGTGGACAGCAGCCTCCACTCTCAGGTGATCTGTGCTGAGTTGAGGAATGAAATTATCTTTTGCTCAGACTTACCTAGATGGGTACAATAAAAAGAACACAGGCTTTCAGCAAGAGACAAATCTCAGCTCCACTGTGAATAGCTATGCGACCTGGGGAAAGTGACCTAATTTTTCTGAGCCTGTGTTCTCATTTGTAAATGGTGATAATACCTACCTCATAGGGTTGTTGTGAGGATTAAAATGAGAAAATGAATGTAAAACACTTAGCATGGTATATGAATTACTGGGCCTTGAATAAATGATAGTTTCTTACTTTTCCACCCTGCTATTCTCTGTCCTGCAAACAGAACTTGCTGTGATTTACACAGCTCCATGACATTGGCGAGCTAATGGATGCAGGATCAAGTAATCCAGGAACCAGGGTAGCCTGCATGTTTTGGAGGTGTATTATTTCTGTAGGCTCTCCTGCCTAGGTTCCATCCTGCTGGCTCCATCCAGGCTGCATGCAAAGAGGTTTCTGGGCTGGGACACTGTCCACCTACAGATCTGATGAAACCAGTTCAGTTTTTATCTGGGAAATGGATAAAAGTGCCCATCTTTTACCCTGCTCTGCTTATGAAGATGTCTAGGGACCAATAGGTGGGAGATTTCCTAGGAGATGGCCCTGTCAGGCAATAACACACATAAAATACCGTCTTCCGCCTTTGAAAGGAATTGGGCTTAACACTGTCATTTATCAGGGTTTGTTTGTCCTCACAGTAACAACTACTCCCTGTTTCTGTCCTCTTCCATTTCACTAAACATGTGGCTCAGATAAGATCCAGATTGAAAGTGGGAAGGGCAACAGCCCCATTCACCTTGCCTGCTTTTGTAGAGTTGAACTGAACAGGCAGCCATGTTGCCTTCCTCAGCGTTCTTTTGTGGGCAAGGGCAAAGATTGAGTCAGCAGAAGTGGACCAAAAGGTTTCTTCGTTCAATAAAGTTATTTAAATTAATGTTCACTGGCTCAGGGTTGTCTGACTGAAATTTATGAATGATCTACCAGGCAATTCTAATTTGTTCTCCTTAAAGTATTCCCTTATTTTTAATTTTTCTTGTATTTAAAAACACAAAGACTTCCTTCCAGCTGCACTATTTGTGTTCTGTTCTGTCACACACTAGCGCTCTGGTCTTTGGTCTTTGTTAAACAGCATTCTACCAGGCTGTGGCAGCAAAGGCCTGGAAAAGTGGTCCTCTGTTGCTGGTCTGTGGAGACATAGGTGGTGTTGACAAAGCTAATTGACCACAACACACTACACCAGGAGAATCCTGTTAACTGCTCTGAGCAATGCCAAATCTTTTCCCCACTTAAGTTGGCTGGCCCATTAGCCCGTCCAGGTGTTGTTTATTTTCTCATCTTTTCCCTTCCCACTAAACATCAAAGCTAACTGGGGTATTGAATAGAATTTAGCTGGACATTTCCAGACTCTCAGAGTATCTTTTGGTTACTGCTAGCCTTTACTCCACCTGTAACCAACCCTGGGCGTCTTCATTGTACCAGCTGAACTGACTTCATTCCCACCATACTATTGAAACGACTGTCTTGTCCTCCAAGAACAGCAATATCTTCCTGCTGCAGGAGGAACATTCAGGTCTCACCTACATCTCTTAAGCAAACACTTTGGTGGTAGAGGCACCCACACTTCTGTTATTTGCTGTCATTTCCACCACCTCCTCTCCTCAAAGCTCCAGACATCTCAGCATACAGACCTGCTGATCTCCCACTTTGGGGCTCATATGCCAGTTCCCCCACAATGGAAAGTATGGAACCCCTACTACTTGGTCTCTCAGGAGTGTATATGGAGTTGCCCATGAAAAAGGCAAAACTATTTACTTGCTCAGACTTGGGTTTTGTAGATGACTTGCACTACTCTAGCATTCCTATTTCTGACCATTGTCTTCTGCTTGGGGAATGTACTTTCTGCTGCATTTGGGGCCCTTGGACAAGGGGATCAGATGGACAAAGGTCTGCTCCATTGTCTCCCAGGTTTGTTCTGGGATGGAGAAAGCAGCAGCAGGCGTGAAACGTCAAGTCTTCCCACAGCAGTTCATCCCACTGAAGGTGGAAGCTTATGGAATCAATGTTAAGCCCAAGGAGGTTGCCTAAGACCTCTCTCTCTAGTTCTGCCCTGAGGCTGGGATTCAGCCATTGCTGATTGCCCTGGTCACCTGTTCTTTCTCTTCTTCCAGTGTGAATTGCTGTCCTATTTAACTGCTTCACCATGCTCAACTATGCTAAGATAGCTAAGCTAGGTAGGTTGTAGGCAAATGTTCCTTGTAGCTCTGTAGAGAGCCAACACTAGCTAGGTACAGGCTAGAGAGGATGTGGTTGTCCACCTCTGACCCTGCTGCTGAAAGGAAGAAGCTGAACTCAGCAGGAATGCCCCGATGTGAGGCCGAGCTCTTTTCCACCCCCCTCCAAACCTCCCCCAAGCAGCTGGAAACAACCTCTCCCTTTGTCTGAGTTTCTTGTACAGAATAATCCTCCTTATGGACAATGTATTCTCTGTGTCCTGTGGACACAGGAGCCGTGTGTGCTGATCCCAGCACTAGGCAGGACGGAGGCTGAAGTCTTCCAAACGCCCACCCTGCTCAGCTCCTGATTGATGTCCAGTGGAACTACTAAGGGTTGGACATTTTTCCTGTGTGCTCCAGATTGGAGCTGCAGCAGAGCCTTTTGTGGCTTGTCACTGGCCAGTAGAATGACCAAGAATTGTGCCCTGAGTGTTAAGCACCAACTTGTAGAGAAAGGTTTGATGTGAATCTTTCCTCAAAGTCTGGAATGTGCAGAGGCTAGCATTTAGAAACTGATAGGACCCCAGGTGACTTGCCTGGCAGGCCATGGTGCTCCATCGTGCCACTTGGACAGCGACATGTACTCTATCCCACAGGACAAATTTCTTTAACAGTATGTCTCTCTTGTTCCTGTCTCCCAGGTGTCACTGAGGCAGACCCTGGGTTCCTCTAATGTCTCTTGTTATGACTCTCATACACTCAGAATGTGAGCCACTACTTGGACACTTACACTTCCTGAGTATGGCATAGACCAAGGCTGTTGAGTTCCTTGGGCCTCCCTTACCTCACCTGAATGATCCCAGTGATCTTTCTAGTCTGGCAGTCTGATGTTGACTCCCAAGGCCACCTGTATGGGCTTTGTCTTTTTTTTTTTTTTTTTTTCCTTGCTGCATAGCTTTGTTACTTGAATAGGGCCAATTTCCTAAATTCCTCAAACCTCTAACAGCTCTTCCTAACATTCTCTGTCATGAGCCTTCTAGAGTAGCAGTTCCCAACCTTCTTAATACAGTGACCCTTTAATACAGTCCCTCATGTTGTGGTGACTCCAACCATCAAAATATTTTTGTTGCTACTTTGTAACTGTAATTTTGCTAGTGTTAAGAATCATGTAAATACTGTTTTCTAATGATCTTAAGTGATCCCTGTGGAAGACTTGTTTGACTCTCAAAGGGGTCTTGACCCGCCAGGGGTTGAGAACTGCTGCTCTAGACTATGCCCCGGCACTGTTTCCTAGCTTCTGTGCCTTTCTCATGAAGATGAATCAAAGAGGTGTGAGGTAGCCGATTGTTAGCACATGCCTTTAATCCTAGGCAGGTGGCTCTCTATGACTTGAGTCCAGCCTGGTCTACATAGTAAGTTCTAGGATAGCCAGAGCTACATAGTGAGACCCTGGCTTGGAACAGACAATCAAACAAAAAGGAGGTGGTGAAGTAGCTGTGGATTTGAAGTTACCTCCCACTCTCAAACATCTGTCTCCTTTGAACAAGATAAATGTATGGAAAGATTTTTCCGGTCCAGAAAATTATACTTTGTGTAACTCTGAAATCCCTGCCTATGTGGCCCATAGTTACTACAGCTTCTGGATGTCTAAACCCAGTCATCCTTCCCTTCATACCTGTTCTCTGGTTTTCCTGGAAATAATCTAAGCCAGGAATATGGGAGCATCCTAACTATTTTTCTTATATGTTCCCAGCTACCTCCCCTGTATCACTGCCAAGCTCTGTTAGTGTGTCTCCCCAACACCTAACCCATCTGCACTAAGTTGCACTTTTGGCCACCCTCAGTGAAAATATTATTCAGACAGTATCCCTACATCTACATCTGGAAACTCCAGCTTCTCTTCCCAAAGCTGCCAGATCTTTCTAGACTGCAGATCTGATCCTATTACTCCCTTGCTCAAAATCTTTTTGACAGTTCACTTCTTATATTTCTCAAAGTGGGAGTCACTAGCGAGTTGGTAGGGACAGTGTTCCAGGCATAAAAGCCATAGGATAAAATCAACCTGGGATTTTCATTTTACTTGAGGGTGATTGAAAATGAAATGCAAATCCAGTACACGTGTGTGTGTGTGTGTGTGTGTGTGTGTGTGTGTGTGTGTGTGTGTGTGTGTGTGATAGAGAGAGTAGAGAGAGAGAGAGAGACAGACAGACAGACAGACAAAAAACACTAGAAATTGAGCCCAGTGCCTCACGCATAATAGGCAAGTGTTCTGTGATGATTTACATTTACAGCCCTCTTTTTGGAGACAGGGTTTCTCTGTGTAGCTTTGGAGCCTATACTGGCACTTGCTTTGTAGACCAGGCTGGCCTCGAACTCACAGAGATCTGCCTGCCTCTGCCTCCAGAGTGCTGGTATTAAAGGTGTGTGCTGCTGCCGCCGCTGCTACCACTACCACTCAGCTCTCAGCCCTCTTTTTAGATTAAGTAGGTAGCAATTCAACAAGATAAGCCAGAAGACAGGCAACTAGGTCAAAGACTTACTTGCCTTTCCATAAAATATGAGCCCCTTTTAAATAGTTCTTTCAGGCCTCCATTTTTTCCTACTACTTTGCTTTATCATCCTGTCTGATAAAAAGTCAACCATATTTCTTTTGGAGGAGGGGGTTAAACAGGTTCTCATCTAATCTAGGCTGGTTTAGA
Source organism: Cricetulus griseus (assembly GCF_003668045.3). Classification (NCBI taxonomy): domain Eukaryota; kingdom Metazoa; phylum Chordata; class Mammalia; order Rodentia; family Cricetidae; genus Cricetulus; species Cricetulus griseus. The sequence continues at coordinate 33,896,276 of NC_048595.1, read as the reverse complement.
ACTCTTAGCAGTCCTGCATCAGCCCTCTAATCACCATGCCAGACTCCCAATCAAATATATATGTATTTATATATTTGAAACAAGCTTCTTTTATATGTCAATCTCAGTTTCCTCTCTCTCCCCTCCTCCCCTGCCCCCACATCCTAACCCCTATCTGCTCCCCAGGAAGGGTGAGGCCTTCCATGGGAGATCTTCAAAGTCTGTCATATTTGGAGCAGGGCCTAGACCTTCCCCTGTGTATCTAGGCTGAGAGAGTATCCCTCTATGTGGAGTGGGCTCCCAAAGTCCATTCGTGTACTAGGGATAAATACTGATCCACTACCAGAGGCCCCATGGATTGCCCAGACCTCCAAATTGACATCCTCGTTCAGGGGGCCTGGAACAGTCCTATGCTGGTTTCCCGGACATCAGTCTGGGGTCCGTGAGCAACCCCTTGTTCAGGTCAGCTGTTTCTGTGGGTTTCTCCAGCCTGGTCTTGACCCCTTTGCTCATCACTCCTCCCTCTCTGCAACTGGATTCCAGGGGTTGTGTTCAGGGTTTAGCTGTGGGTGTCTGCTTCGGCTTCCATCAGCTACTGAATGAAGGCTTTAGGATAGCATATAGTCATCAATATCATTATCGGAGAAGGGCATTTAAGGTAGCTTAGATTGTTAGTAGGGGTCAAACTTGTAGGTCTCTGGACATTTCCCTAGTGTCAGAATTCTCTTTAAACCTATAATGGCTCCCTTTATTATGGAATCTCTTTTCTTGCTCTCCTCTATTCTTCCCCTGACTAAATCTTCCTGCTCTCTCATGTCCTCCTCTACCCTCCTCTTCTCCTCTTACTCCCAATCAATTTTAAAAACTGAGCTCCCATGTTACTGCTCCGTGAGGCCTTCCAGCATCCCAGCCTGTCCACAATTCAGTGCCATTCCCATCAAGAAAGGCCAGCTGCCTACTCTTTTCTGCTCTATGTCTGTATCTTGTACAAATGTCTTCCGGCTCCTGCTTCACTTTATTGCCCTTCAAGTTCAAGCACCCTGAATTTGTCAGAGTTTGAGTCACAGTTTTTTCCATGTGAGAATGTGTGGTCTTTGGGAAGATAATGTATTTCTGGTATCCCATAGCCTGTGACCCATCATAAACACTACCTACAGAAGTGTTGCTATTATTTTTATTCGTTTTTTGGAGTGGTGATATGAAATAACTTTGGGGTGCATGCCAATAATTATAGCACTTGGGAGGCAGAGGCAGGAGGATTGCTGTAAATTGTAGACCAGGCAGAGCTACATAACAAGACTGTTTTAAACAAACAAATAAGAACTACATATATATATATATATATATATATATATATATATATATATATTTGTGCATGTGTATATATTTGTAATGTCATGTTGCTTGGATTTAATCCTAGCCTAGTTGCTTACTAGCTATATGGTGCTGGGACATCAGAATATTTGTGCTCCATTTCCTTATTCCTGGTATACACTCTAGAGGGTTGTTTAAAACAGTGCCTGACAATAGGAGAACCTTGATACATGTTAGCTGTTCCTAGCTAGAAATCTGCTCCCTGAAGTTACTTGAATAAATGATTGACCAATCCCTCTAAGAGGCCATAAACTCTTCCTCCTGCCACTCCCGATGTGTATGCTTGGAGAGCTGAGAGTTGGATGAATTTCATTCCCAGGGTCTCCTTAGCAACTCTACAGAGCTAGGAACTTTTTTTTTTTTACACTGAGTTGCCTGATAATGTGAATCAATTTTGTATCTTGTTTTGTGTTACTTATTTCTCCCACTTACCTGTTGCTTATGCCCTAAGCTCCAATTTGGTCTTAATTGTATCATTGGAAAAGCTCTCTCACCTAAGATGTCCTTTTTCATGGTTTCTCAATAATGTCTCCTCCCTGTCCTAACCAGCTAACAACTCAGTTTCAGTCTCCTGCCCCTAAAGAGGGCTGTCACCTCTCAGATTACTCTCGGTGCAGCTGAGACAAGCCCCTGCTTCAGTTGTGTGCTTCTGAACACAGGTTGGGCTGACGTGAGTTACTCTGTATCAGAGCCAGAGCACACTGTTCTTCAGACTTCAGTTCATGCCTCCTCACTTCGCTGTAAATGCTCCCAGCTGCAGCCATCCAGACACCCGGGATGGGCGCTGTAGCCATGACTTAACGTGCTCTGCCCATTCAGAATGCCATCCTCCTTCCTGCCAGTGAGCAATTCATCCTTGCAGTTCAAGTGTCACCAGTCCTGAAAGTTTTTAGTGTGTCCTCCCTGAACATCTGACCATCCTTAAGCAGCCTCTCCTGTATCCTCTACACAATTCCATGAGAGCAGTTTTTTTCAAGACAGGGTTTCTCTGTGTAGCTTTGGAGCCTATCCTGGCACTCGCTCTGGAGACCATGCTGGCCTCGAACTCACAGAGATCGCCTGCCTCTGCTTCCCAAGTGCTGGGATTAAAGACGTGCACCACCAATGCCCAGCCGAGAACAGTTTTTATTTTAATACAGTTTATTCTTTTAAGTTCAAATCCTGGCCTAGACACTTGCCCCTTGTATAATCTTAGACAAGTTATTTCATTTTGAAGAACTTCAGTTGCCACCTCTGTAGAAAGGAGCTGATTTCAAAGGATACTTTTTCAGCCAAGCATATTTAAGTTAACCCTTTAAGTAGCTATAATTTTCAACAGGATACAGGCCAAGCTTCTTACAAGTGCATACAAACTCCTTAAGGCAAATAGCACTCAAATGCTATTATTCTCTTATTCTCTCTTCTAAGAAGTCAATTTTACCTAATTAGACAATTTTTGATTACAACATTTCAATTAAGCTATTTTAACTTAAGAAAAAGAGAGAGGTGGGGGCATAACTCGGTGGATAAAGTGGGCAGAGTGCTAACTGTGCAAACATGAGGATATGAGCTTGGATTTCCAATGTCCTGAGTCATATGTAATATCAAGGTTGTGAGGTGAACATAAGAAGGTCCCTGGAGCTTGCTAGTGAGCCAGTTTAGTCATTCAGTGAGCTCCGGGTTCAGTGAGATACCCTTCCCAAAAAGTAAGGTAGAGGACTAAAGAGTTGGCTCAGTGGTTAAGAGCACTTGTTGCTTTTGCAGAGGACCTGGGTTGAATTCCTGGTACCCATAAAGCATCTCACAACTGTCTGTAACTCAGTCTCAGGGATCTGTACATGGTGCACATACATATGTGCAAGCAACACACACAGTAAAAAAAAAAAAATTAAAAAATAGCCATACCAGTCCTTGACCTCTTGCCTCCACATGTACACCCATAGGACCATGCACCCACATATGTGCATACACATGTGTGCACACAAATCCACAAAAAGAAAAGAAAGGAGACCCACCTGTACTCGGGCTGTGTGTGGTTTTTAGATGGGCTTAGGGTCTCCCAGTTTGTTCTCTGCCTCTGCGACTCTCCATTCTGTTTCATTAGGATTCCTCTCATGGAAAAATTCTGGGTTTGCTGGATTGAATGCTATTAGGAGCTTGGATCTGGGCTTGGTCAGGGAAGACATAGAAGTAGTAGGTGAGGAATGCCTTGAGAGAAGGGACAGCCCCAAACTAGAGCTGCCATTGTTTGCTCCGTGCGGTGCCACCTCTGTAGAGAAATCCTTGGACCTTGTTCTTTTGAATTCACAGTACTGGGCTTCAGATTGCCTGAGCTGTATGTTTTTTCACCTCAGCCTTGGAATGTCCCAAACTGCATTCATGTTCCATCCACCCCACCCATGTTATAGAGCTTGCATCAGGCCTGGGTTCTCTCTGTTCTCTCCACCACTGATGTAGGTCAGACATGTGCCACATCTGTGCCTTTGAATGGGTCCCTGTCTGGTCTCCCTTCTTCTGCTTTCTTTTTAATAACACACTTACTGTGGCAGGGTATCCATCCAAGTACTAGATGGATCATGTCAGCCTTCTACTCAAAAATCTTCAAGGGCATCTCTACACAAATAAGTCTTCATTTTATTATTTTAAATCCCAGTCACTTCATGACTTCAGGCCAACCTCCTTTCTAAATTATGTCATATGAAGACCTTTTACTCACCATCTTTTAGACAAAGGGTGTCCTTTGCAGCCCCTATGCTTGTCCTATGCTTTCCTAGGTCCATTCCTTTGTCTGGAAGGTTTCCCCTGCCTTGCTTACTACACAACCTTGAGCTATGTCTTCAGCCTTTCTAATTCCCCATTTCCATCTAAGAGCAGATGGCAGTGCCAACATTACAGGAAATCAACCACAGGTGCACAGGAAAGGCACCTGGCCTCGGGCTGTCCAGAGAAACCACTGCATAAAAAGGGAATTTCTCTTTGCCATTCTGGATCCTTCTCACAAATCTTGCTAATTCTTTTTCTTCCATCCTAATAGCCTGCTTGGTTTGCTCCCTAATAAAAAGCCTCTCCTTTCTCCTCAGTCTCTTCAATTCCATGGACACTGAATGATACCCATAGTGCATGTCACTGGCTGCCCATCTAGAGATCAGACCTCATCCCTGACCTCAGGGCCTCAAGAATGCTTTCAGATTATAGGTGAAGATGAGTGTTTTCGTGCAGTCTCTCCCTTTTGTCATCCAGATGTCATTCTAGTCTCAGCCACCTTAACCACCATTCTAGTTTCCTCTAGAAGGAACCAGAAATCTGGCTGTGGCCCAGGGGGCCTGCAGAATGATTAACTGAAACAACCTTCACCCATATCTTTGTACCCATGTCCTCACATGTGCAACCCCTCTCTGCTTCTCTGTCTGAAGTGCCCTTTGTCTTTCACAAGATGGGGTAGGTAGGAGCTTGACATAGTTCTCAAGAGGCTGCCTTAGAGACATGAATCCCACACAGTCTTCCTCCACTGTTACACTCACTCATAAACATATGGTATACCTTTTCCTGTTCAGCACTGTCATTCCTGCTTCTCTGATCTTTGTTGGGTTTTATTTTTGTGCCCAAACAGCTTCAATCACATATTAGAGTTGGTAGAATTCATACAGTTGGTTGGCTTTCAGGCTGAACCATAAGGAAAACATTATTGGTTTTCTTTTTCCCCTTTAGGGCATTGGTTCCCAACCTTCCTAAAGCTGTGACCCTTCAATACACTTCCTCATGCTGTGGTGACCCCCAAGCAGAAAATTATTTTGTTGGGACTTTAGAACTGTAATTTTGCTACTCTTATGAATCATAATGTAAATATATGATATGTGACCCCCAAAGGGGTAATGACACACAGGTTAAGAACCACTGCTTTAGGGAAAGAGAACAGAGAACATTCCCTTCAAGAACAGTGAGTAAGGAGTGAGTCTATTAGGGTGGGATGGAGAGGGAAGCTGTCATTTCCCTTCCCGGGTGTTGGAAAGACTCCTTTGAGGAGAAGGTACTGTAGCTATTGGACTGGGCAGGCTTCCCCACTCTGTTGGGATTTCCTTCCTATCTATCTTGTGAGTTCACTTCCTCCAGTTTGTCAACCTACTGTGGTTTGGTTTTCTTTCCCTCTCACCTCCAAGGTCTTGTGTGTAGCTTTCCTGCATATCCCAACCTGTCCTGTTTATGTCCACTCTCCTAACCTCCTAAGTTCACTGGGAGCTCATGGACACCTGCAGTCTCAACACTCGGGAAGCTGAGGCAGGAAAACAGAGAATTTCAAGCTAAACCTAGACTATAAAGTAAGATCCTGCCTTTAAAGGGCAGAGGGGCAGTGCTAGGAAGATGCCTCAGCTGAGAAAGTGCTTGCCACTCAAAAGGACTTGAGTTTGATTCCTAGCACCAATGGAATAGATTGGTGTTATTACCCCACCACACACACACACACACACACACACACACACACACACACACACACACACATACACCCCTTTATAAAAGAAACAAAACAAAAACCCTAAACCTAAGTCTGTAGACCATGCATGGTCTCCAGTGGGTGGGGTCATCATCTGTGCCCAGGAAGCCTGTCCAATGCCTGCCATCAGTTTTATCAGACTTTTTATCATTTCCCAAAACCTCTAATCTTATTGCCACTTGTGCTCACTGAATGCCTCGCCTTCTGCTGAAAGGAAGATAGGCTCCTTTAAGAAACTCCCTCAATTTGCCGGGCGGTGATGGCGCATGCCTTTAATCCCAGCACTCGGGAGGCAGAGGCAGGTGGATCTCTGTGAGTTTGAGACCAGCCTGGTCTACAACAGCTAGTTCCTGGACAGCCTCCAAAGCCACAGAGAAACCCTGTCTTGAAAAACCAAAAAAAAAAAAAAAAAAAAAAAAAAAAAAAAAAAAAAGAAACTCCCTCAATTTCATCCCAACTACTGACAGTCTGCATTTCAATCTGTGAGGTGATTTTCTTAGCCAAGACCAATCAGTGTGTGTGTGTGTGTGTGTGTGTGTGTGTGTATGTGTGTGTGTGTTCCTGGTGGGTCCCATTGTCTCTTTCCATACAGCCTATAAACAAATTCCAGCCCTTTCCTAATAAAAATATCCATTAGCATCAATTTAGAAGCTACACACACACACACACACACCACACACACACACACACACACACACACACACGGGGGGGGGGGGGGGGCGGGTAGCATAGGGGAGTCTGGGGTGGCTCTCTGAGCTGGAGCCATACCAAACTACTTAAGGGTTTCCAACACCTGCATCTTTTGCTTCTAGGCCATTACATGCTTCTCTGTGTCTCAAAGGCTCTCCCTGACTGCTAGTAAGTGTTCCTTAGTGCTCAACTCAGGTGTCATTTCCAAGAAGCCTTTAAGAACTGCCACCCCCCACTTTGACTATGTTCCCCTTTCCCCAGAGCCTTCATAAGCCACTGGGTCTCTTTCTTTGGGAAGATTCACAAGGCACTATGTGTTGTTCATTTTTATGTATGTCTGCTCTCCTAGGCTGGAGGCTTTGCAAGAATCCATTGGTCAAGGAGATGCCATTTGGTAATTTGGTAGACATGGACTGCATCAGATATTGGAAGACGCTTTCTGTCAGTAACAGGTTAAGAACTGAGTCTTTGAATTCATTCATTCATGTAGTCAGACAACATTTATTGAGACATTACCATACTCATTTATCAATGTGACCCAAATAAATACGTACATATTTGAAGTTTCCTGTTTGTTTAACTTTGGAACAGCGTCATCATCTTCCCATTGCAATTTCATAATGGATATGTAGTTCCAAATCTCTGAGTAGGACTTTCAGAGAAGCTTATGTATTTGTACATTGTTTAGGAAAGACCTGTTAAAGGAGCACCCATCAATTCATATACAAACACATGCTTGGCTGCTGTGTTGGACTGCTTCTTACCTTGTCTATCAGTGGCGAGATACAGTGATAAGCACTTTACATGGGTTATCTCCTTTAACCTAGCTGGTAATCCTATCAGCTAGGTACTATTTGTTCTCAATTTTAGGAGGCACCACTGTATATCTATGATCACACACATATTAACTGGGACATTTAAACTCAGCTTCAGAGTCAGGAATGGCCTCAAAGCTGTTCAAGTAAACACGAAAGACATTAGGACCTCAGTGAATATTAACTCAACAATACTGCTCTCCAGAGAAATGTAAATATGTGGAGTCTTACTATTCCTCCTCTCTTGACTCTGGATCTCTTGGTTTCTCCCTCTTCCCTTCCATTCTCCTGTTCATTCTAACATCCAATCAACACACTGTGTAGGAGCAACTAACTGAATAACAGGCAATGGGTCCATTTATGGAGATAGAGACATGACTAAAATATGAGCTTCTGCTGAAAGGATCTTGGAGTTGGGAGAGGTACAGAAAACTGCATGATAATAAACCAGAGTCAGGAGTGATTTGCTGCCTGGAGATCGACTGTTTGTTGTGCTGAGCCAAGGGAAAGGCCAGAGAGTTGGAGGCAGGCCCATAGATCAATATATGTTTGTATGTGAATTTGTGAACATTTACTTATCAAGTCTTTCCTAAGCATACATGCAGAGCATCATCCTGAATGCTCCACTGGAAAGTTTTGGATAAGATCCATCATGGATGTTGACTGGAAGGATGCTGACATTATTTGATGGCTGAAGTGCAGGCTGTGGCTTGAGAATGACATAGACGATCAGAGAGATTAGGGGTTTAGGGTACAGTGCTAAGGAGACTGGATTTGGAAGTAAATGCTTTGCTGTTCTTGTCAAGAGTAGGCACTAACAGATAATCTAAGGTATGCTCAAAACTGTACTCTGGCTTTTGCCTCTTACCAAACTCTAAGATGACCCTGCCTAGGTAGCTATGTCCACCAGTTATCAACGTATTATCCCTCTTAGTCACTGCCTCTTCTGAATCCGACTCGATATGTATGTACAGCATCCAGTTGTCCAGGCTGTAATCGGATTATTATAAGCAAAACAGATAGAGATTTCATATCACTGAAACCTGGTCCTATAATTTGGGCTACCGGGTGAGGAGCCAGGTAGTTTTGAATTGACAACTAAATAGAAACACCCACATCTGTCTTTCTGAATCCCATCAGTTTCCTGTTCAGGTCCAGGTTTTCTCTCACCTGGTTTCTCTACTTGTACCAGGACTGTAAATTATGTTAAGTCCAGAACCAGAGCTTAATGTGGTTTTGCACACTGTAGACGGAAGGTAAATGTCTGAGATGAGCCGCTTCAAAAATCCTGTTTTCTTCTGCTTCTAGAATAAAAGTCAGCCTCATGTGGCCTTCGGGATCTACTATATTGAACCACATCCAATTTCACTTGCCTTCCCCTCACCCCCACCCACTACCTTGAAGGCTAGTTTAGACAATGATTCATAGTTTTTGCCTGGGGCCACTTGTATTCTCCCATCTCCATTCCAGGAAATCCTCTCTGTGGCTCCTAAAGCCAGGACTCATCCAAGTTTATAGGCTCTGAGAGACATGGAGGTGGCAAGCTGCTGCTTCCCGCTAAGGCCTCCCGCCACCCCAATCAGCACTAAGCAGGCACAGCTGGCCCTTCTCTGCCCCTGCTGGAGAAGCCTTGAGGGGATGGTTGAACCCTGGAATTTCCCTGAAGTCTTAAGCCGCGCCTGTCGCAGACAGCAGATGAGTGGGTCCTAATGCTGGACTGGACAGAGCACCGCGAATGAGACCGACCATGCAGGCTGGACGTCTAGAAGGAGCTGGGTGCGGGCCAAGGCAGTCATCAGCAGGGCAGGCTAAGAGATGCGAAGGAAGGGGTGGAGAGCTGAGGCTGGGTGTGCTTCCTGCCCGGGGATCTGGCGATCCGCCCCTACTCCCGCCCTGGCGGCCTGGCGGGTGCTGGACGGCCCCTCCTGCCTCGGCCAGCCGCCCAATCAGCAGGCGCCCCCCGCCCGACCCGCCCCCTCCCCCTCTGGTGACAGAAAGTCGGCCCAGCAGATGAGGAAGTGGCCGGCAGGCGGCCCTGGGGACTTCTCTCTGGCCCTGATCCCTCCGAACCCTCCACTGCTACCCGCCTGGTTCCCACTGGTGAGTGTGAACCTTCCATGGCTCCCCACGTGCCAGCGCCCCCTACCTGGCTGGCCGGGCTAGCCCTGCCCTGCCCAGCCCGCCCTGCCCTGCCCAGGCTGTGGGCGAGGCTGTTCTTAGGGCGAGTGGGTGGGAGGTCCCAGCTACTGGGGCCGGGCCAGCCCAGCATGCTCCCTCCCCCGACACCTTGGCCCCTGACCCCCATTTGCTCACACCTTTTCCAGTCCCTCCTGGCCGTGCCCACTATGCCCCCTCCTTTCCCTTTTCCTTCATTCCCTTTGCCGGTGCCCTTTTTCATTTCCATCCTTAAAGGAACTGGCCGTGTTCCACCGCGGGGGGGGGGGGGGGGACACACGACACACCCGGGTTTCCCTCAAGCCTAGGGAGAGATCCTTCCCAGAAGTCTGACTCCCTCCTGTTCTCCAGGGTACCGGTGTATGTGGTGGTGAGGGGGGAGTAAACTGGAGGAGGTGGTTGAGGGAGATAAGAACTGGCAAGCTCACATGTGTCAGAGAGGAACTGTGTGTGAGAGCACATGCTTAAGTGCTAGGCCCCATTACAACATAAGCCACCAACAAAAGTGTGACTGTGTGTGCAGAAATGATTAGTGTCGCTCACCAAGAGCTTGTGAAGGAGGGAGGTGAGTGAGGCAATGTGCCCTCACCCCTCCATGTGTCCATGCCTGGTTAAGTGTGAGTGCCACTGTGAGTGCAGTCCCCACCAGGGGTAAGATTTAGGAGCCTGGCATGTCATTGTAAAGTTGGGAGGCTTGTTTTGGTTGTGTAGTCCCCAAGATATGCATGGGCTGTCTGCTAGCCCTTAGTGCTAGCCCCTGGTATAGTGCGTGTGTGTCAGGGGTGGTTGAGAACTGTGTGAGGCAAGTGTGTCTAAGTGTGAGCGTGCAGATGTGAGCCCTGAGAAAGAGTGATGGAGGGCACCTGGAGCACTTCGATTGTTGGGTAATTGCCTGATCCCTCAGGGACAGAGTCCTAGGCTTTCCTGGATCTAGGCTGTTTCTGTATCCCTGTAAGCCTTCCTCTGACATTCCTTCCAACTTTGAGGAGGTGGCCTAGCCCATGAGGATCCCTTCCAGAGGAGGGAGGGTTCCTGAGACCTCCCCCACTCTCCCACCTCCTCACATACCACTCTCCTTACCCCTCCCTGGAAGGGCAGGGTGATGCCCATTCTCAAGTAGGACAAACTAAGAATTCGTGGCTGGTTTGGGAGAGAATACTGGGTGTGGATTTTTAGCAATTCCTCTGACCAAAGTCCTGCCTAGAAGTTTCCGGAGAACCTACAACAGCTTATCTGGCCTATCTAAGCGGCGAGTCTGGGGCCTTTCTTGGCTTTCTCAATTCTGGTGGGTCCTGCTCCTCTAGGCATTGACCTGTGGCCTGGACCCACCCTCCACCCCATGCCCAAAGTAGCGGGGGCGGGCAGAGGGCGGGGCTGCTGCAAGAGCTAGTCAGACAGGTGGAGCCGCCAGGGCAGGAGTCTCAAAGAGCCAGGCTCCTGGAGTGGAAGAGAGAGAGGAGAGAGCATTGGAGGTGAGAGCACTGGACGGCAGGAGGAGGCTGGAGGTGAGAGACCCAGAAGGCAGAGGGGACGCCTGGGAGACTTACATTTAGCAAGGGAGAAGTGGAACCCTAGGTTTGTCCAGGTCCTGGAACAGAAAAGACCGTGGAGGTGGGAGTCCTGGCAGGGGACAGAGGGGAGATGGGAGTCTTGGGAAGAAACCAGAGGACTTTACTTGGGAGAAGGGGGAGTAAGAGTGGAGAGACTGAAGGGAGAGTCGCTGGAGAGGAGTGACCTCTCACAGCCGGGGGGGGGGGGGGGGGGGGACGACATGGGACTGCTTGCCAGGAAGCATGAGGCGGTTCACTGGGAAGATGAGCTGTGCTGTGAGGATAAGGCTCCAGGAGGTCTCATTACCTTCAGAGTTTCAGAGTTCCCGCATAGAGGAAGGGAGGGAGCCAGGAAGGAAAACTCAGGAGTAGAGAGGAGGGGAAGGAGTGGAGAGGAAGGGTGGGACAGCTCTCTCTAGACAGACAGGATGCTTGGGGAGCAGATGCTCCATCCAGACTGCCTTTTCTCCCAGTATATCTCCGGCTCCCCATGGTTGGGTCTTGTGCATACTAGGAAAGTTCTCTAGCACTGAGCTATATTCACAGTCCTATCCATTTATCAGCGAGGCATCAAGAGTTGTTTGATTCTGTATCTTGTCTCTGTGGGCCAAGTGTGGGATGGGGGCATGCAGTGATCCCTATCTGATGTCTACTCTCCATCTCTCCTCAGTCCTTAGCCAGGATGGAGGCTGTTACGAACTTGTATCAGGAATTGATGAAGCATGCAGGTAAGCTGCCCTCCATAGCCATACCTTCCCAACTTCCCTGGGATCCCAGGATCTAGGGTTATGTCCTAATGAAGTCTTTATGAACTACTTCACCCCTTTTGTGACCTGATCTCATGGCTAGACCTAGAAAGGCATCTTGAACCCTGTGACCCTAACTCCTTTGACCTCCTATTCACAGATCCCCGGATCCAGAACTACCCTCTGATGGGGTCACCCTTGTTAATTACATCCATCCTTCTGACCTATGTGTACTTTGTCCTCTCACTTGGGCCTCGAATCATGGCTAATCGGAAGCCCTTCCAACTTCGTGGCTTCATGATTGTCTACAATTTCTCACTGGTGACACTCTCCCTCTACATTGTCTATGAGGTAGGCTGGAATGCCTAGGTTGTAGTTTCTGACTGCAGGATAAGAGTTAGGGCATAGGGCATGGGACAGTGTATGGCATGCCTACTTTCCAGAGGTTCGTTTAGAGAAGGGGAGGGGTTGCTGGGAGAGGGGAACGCTGGTCTAAGCCACATTCTTTTTCTTAGTTCTTAATGTCTGGTTGGCTGAGTACCTACACCTGGCGCTGTGACCCTGTGGATTATTCCAATAGTCCTGAGGCACTTCGGGTAAGTAGGGCCTTAGGGTAAGTCATAAGCAACCTAGATAAGGGAGCCGTCAGAAAAGACCTATGTATGATTGGCCAGACTCTTTGGGTACTGTGTAAAAAGTATTAAGACTGATCTAACTTCTCACAGATGGTTCGAGTGGCCTGGCTCTTCATGCTTTCCAAGGTCATTGAGCTGATGGACACTGTGAGTAATTACAGATCCTAGAACTTGGGGGTAGAAAGGAAGGCACTGGCACTCAACCTTTCCTCCACTCTTTTCTCAGGTGATATTTATTCTCCGGAAGAAAGACGGGCAGGTGACCTTCCTACATGTCTTCCATCACTCAGTGCTTCCCTGGAGCTGGTGGTGGGGGATAAAGATTGCTCCAGGTGAGCAGTCAGGGCCAGTGGAGAGGAGGGTGGCCACTGGGGGCAGAGGCTTATCTCCTGACGCAGTTTTCTTTCCATCTTAGGAGGAATGGGCTCTTTCCATGCCATGATAAATTCCTCTGTACATGTTGTCATGTACCTGTACTATGGATTGTCTGCCCTTGGTCCTGTGGCTCAGCCTTACCTTTGGTGGAAAAAACATATGACAGCCATCCAGCTGGTGAGGGGCCTGGTGGGCCTAAAACCAAACCCCCAATATTCCTTAGTCTTTGGATCAACCAGTTTCACCCTATCCTTCCTGAAAGCCTTTACCTATTTCTAATCTCCCTCCCTCCCAAACCTGTTTATGACCCTTTCCTTTTTCTATCCCAGATCCAGTTTGTCCTGGTCTCACTGCACATCAGCCAATACTACTTCATGCCCAGCTGCAACTACCAGTATCCCGTCATTATCCACCTCATCTGGATGTATGGCACCATCTTCTTTGTGCTCTTCTCCAATTTCTGGTATCACTCTTACACTAAGGGAAAGCGGCTGCCCCGTGCTGTTCAGCAAAATGGAACTCCAGCTATCACCAAGGTCAAGGCCAACTGAGAAGCATGGCCTAGATATTGCCCACCTAAGTGCCTCAGGACTGCACCTTGGGCAGCATCCACCAGTGTCCTCTCCACCTACACCTATGACCAGGGCTCAGGTGGTCAGGACTGAGTAGGAGGACTGGCTCTCCCCTCCCACAGCTGGTCTACAGGGACCACTGTTCCCATCCCTTCTCCCAGCCAGCTCCAGGGATGTGGCCTCACTGCTGTCTGCCACCAGAACTGGAGGCTGAAAGGGCTGGACACTTACTTCCCCCTCCCTGCCTTAAACTTGGGAGAGGAACACTCAGGGCTGGCCCCAATCAGGGTCTTGTGGCCTTTCTCCTCACACTGAAGAGGTCAGCAATAATCTGTCACAATGGACTCAGGCTCCCTTTTTCACTCCACACTGAAGCATGAGCTTCTGGGCCAAAGGTCAGGATGGGCAGCAGGCCTGACAATACAGGCTGTGTACTCATTTGTCTTAATTAAAGTGACAGAGGAAACCACTGAGATCGTGTGTATGCATAAATGGAGGTGGGGCACACAGCTTATAGAAGGGATAGTGGTGCAGGCAGTAATTCTAGTTGTTGAGGGTTGCTGAAGCAGGAAGCTCACGAACTTAAGGTTAGCCTAGACCCTGTCTCAAAATAAAAATGAAGCTCAGTGGTAAGGTTCTGGGTTCAATCCCCAGTATCACAACAACAACAACATGTTCCCTTAGACTTCTAGCTCTAGTTAGAGTAGGGGCAGCCTCTTGGAAGGATGCTTGGGACACAAAAAAGGAAGAAATAGCTTTATTAGAAAAATAAAAAACAAAAACAAAAAAACAAGAGGGGTCTGTTTTCAACGGATTCCTTGGTGGATAAGGCTACTTTTAGCTACACTGGCTTTCTCCCTCTCCTTACGCAGGGCAGGGTCCAACTCAAAGCAACGCCACAGCCGTAGAGTCTCATCAGCTGCTGCTGATGCCACTGTGGCCCCATCTGGACTCATGGTAAGACTCAGGACTCGGGCTGTGTGACCTAGGGTAAGAGCAGTGCATGAGTAGAGAGACACACAGCCCTCTAATTTTGTTAGTCACCTTGAAATAAAATTTGAATACCGTAAATTTATCCTCTTAAATAATTCTGTGGTTTTACTGTATTTATAAGGCTGTGCAACTAGTATCATGACATTCTAAATCATACTTCCCATCCTCTCCAAAGCCACTAGCAAACCCTGTATCCACATTTACCTATTCTCATCATTTCATATAAATAAAATCATACACTATGTAGCCTTTCTGCCTGGCTTGCCTTAGCCACCTACCTTTGAGCTCAGCCACCTTGGCCATGGTTGGGTACTTCCAAATAACCAGCTGGTTCTGGGCAAAGCCATGGCCTGAGATAAGCTCCTTATAGTGGGGAGACCAGAGGATGGAACACACCTGTGGAAAAAGAGTTGTTGTGGGCATGACATATAGCCTGGGCTACTCAGAACTGAGTTCATTCTAGTATTAGGAACTTTACCAGGTGCTACAGATTCAAACTTAATGGTTCACAGTCATTAATGAAGTCCCTTAAGATAAATATATCTATTTTATGGAAGATAAATCCACCAGTAGGAAGTTTCATAAGTTGCCCAAAAATTACTCCAACTATCTGACTTTAGAGCCCATGCCTGCAGTGAGGGAAATGAACAGAGGGGAAACTGGAGTGTTTACAGCAAGGCAAACACCAACAGCTAGAGCCTCAAATGTTCTAATGGGTTTGGGTCATGTTGTAGGTTGTGGGAGTCACAGTTTTAACAGTAAGATACCACTCAGACTGAGAAATAGAGAGGGAAGACTGGAAGAGAATGAAATGCTTGGGAGCCTGGGCATGGTAGTTGCACTTATAATCTCAGCACTTGGGATGCTGAAGCAGGAGGATCACTGCAAGTCTGAGGCCAGCCAGGGCAAGACTGTCTCAAAAAATAAATGATGAGACCCAGTGATGAGGGACAGATATGAATGATATTCCAAGATAAAACAATTCTCTTGATGAAGATGAACAATGAACTAGGAGGTTCTAAGTAGGATCTGCCACTCTGAACAACAATACTCTTCAGGAAGGCAAGGTGAAGTGACAAGCTTAATTTGGCACATATGGAGGAGGTGATACTTAGAGGACCTAGAGTTGGAGGTAGGCCAAACTTGGAAAATGGTAACTGGAGAATGAGGGCTGAGTTAGAAACTCAGAAATCATTGGGTATAGAGACGGAATGGAATTGGTTGCTCAGAAAGGTCACATAGAACACACCTAGAAACAGAAGCTGGACTAGGTTACAACATCAGTCACCACAAAAACTACCTGGGAATGGGCATCCACAGCACTCAGACAGGCCCCAGAGCAGACGTTCCAAATTCGG
This sequence comes from Cricetulus griseus, assembly GCF_003668045.3. Lineage (NCBI taxonomy): Eukaryota > Metazoa > Chordata > Mammalia > Rodentia > Cricetidae > Cricetulus > Cricetulus griseus. Next base: position 33,880,546 of record NC_048595.1, on the reverse strand, counting down.
ATGTGTCGGTCACTGGTGCCTCCTCCTGTTGCCAGAATATTGGACTGCCAGGGACACCATGCAACAGCCTAGACAGGATGGACAAAGGCTGGGTCAAGAAGCTTTAAATGTCACAGTTAAACCCGTTTATCCCTACCATGTCATCTCCCCCTTCACAGTCCCTAGCTGATAGCTGAGGGTCTTCAGAGACCTCAGTTTAAATGCAGTTCTCACCTTGACAGCACCTTGATGTTGAGTGAATGTTTGCAGGGGAGCCCAGCCACTTTCTCCAGGACCACTGGGCCACACATTGACCACGTTATCATTGCCACCGCTTGCCAGATGCCGTCCATCTGGGGCCCAGCGCAACCCACATACTTCCTGGCTATGGCCACTCAGTGTGGCTACATGGTGTTCTGCTACCCGAACATCATGGTGGTGAATGTGGCCAGAACGTGAACCACTGAGAGAGAAGGAAAGAGATTTAGAGTTCTGAGGCAGCACAAAATCAAGTCAGAGCCACTTCAGTTCTGGATGTGCCCTCAGTGGTAAGAGGCAGACAGAAACCAGATGGCCACGGACTAGCAAAAACCACTGACCTGGACAGAATATAGCTGTTCCAACTTAGAGAGCTTACTCGAGCCGAGTGACTGGCCATGTTCCGAAGCCGTTTCTGCTGCTGCACATCCCAGAGCTGCAGAGGCAGGGCCATGGGATCAGAGACTGGAGCTGGGCATCAACATCCTTCCAGCTGGGCTACCTCCTCCCTGGGGCTGATGACAACAGAGCCACAACACAGGTACCAGTCTCACCTGCACTTCAGCGTTACTGGTGCCCACAGCCAGGTAGTTGCCCTCTTTGATCCAGGCCACAGAGGATATGTAGTCCCCAGGCTGCTCCATTTGCAACAGCTGCAGGATGTCACCAGAACCAGCATTCCATAAGTACACACTGTTGTCCAGTGCCACAGCCAGTACATTTCCAGAGCTCCAATCAACAAGGTTCAAGTCTGCCAGAGGCAGAAAGAAAGGAACATGAGGTCCTTTGTCGGACTGGCCCGTTCCCAGGCCATCTTTCTCCATCCACAAAGACAATGATGCAACACTTACAGTAGTCATTTCGGATTTCAGGGGCATCAAGTATCCTGTCTGGTAGCGAAGGAATATATCTGCAAGTCTTCCGGCTGGACCCAGGCGTGGCTTTCTGGCTGTAGAGCACTTTCAGTCTGTTCTGGTAGCCTGTGGCAACAGAGTGGGTCTAGACCTTGAAACTGATAGCACCCATGCCCTCGTCTTTACTCGGGCGAAGCAGGCACATGTCTCCCTTAGGAGGGGCTGACACCAACCTTCTGGGGCATTCTGAGGTTTTCCACTGAGCCTGAGGATCTTGGCTTCCTCTACATCGAAACCGTTCAGGTTCAGAGCCCAGGCTTTCTGATGCTCCTGGCATAGAGAGGTGATGGTGAGGCATACCGCCATCGTTCAAGGGACACATTAAGGCCTCATGCCTCATGACCCCTGTGGAATCATACCTTCTTGGTGGGCGTCTCCCCGTCTTCTGGCTGGTTCTCCTTGCTCAAGAGGAAGCTGGCCACCTCCATTTGAGAAGCACTGCGATGGGGGATATAGCGGTCACCTCCAGGTTTGCTAGGGGTGCTCTGAACCTTGGAATTAGATTTGCCTGGGGCAGGGGGAGAGAGAGAGAAGACAGTCTGTCGAGGCTGCTGGAGGGAGCTCCGAGTTCAACTCTCAGAGATTCTATCTCCCACTCCCGGCCCCCAACTCACCAGGAGTTCGGCCCGGGGTCCGGCCGGCGCTGTGAGATCTGTTGGCGGCCCGCATGGGCGAGGGAGCTGGGCCGGTGGCTTCCTTCGCTTTGCGCTGCCAGCGCGCAACGGGTGCATTGGGGATGGGCGCGTCCAGTTTAAGGAGAGAGTGCAAGTCGCTCTCGAACACGAACTGCGCCATGACAGTGCCTACAGGGGCAAGAGGCGACCGAGTTCGGGACTGCGCCGGGCTTCTGGGCTCCGCCGGCCACAGCTCCCACCAGTCGGGCACCTCCCGGTACGCGGCCTTCCCAGGCACAAACCCCCGGCTCCTCACAGTTGGTGCGTGAGTCTGCCGAACGCCTTCTTTCCCCGACCAGCTAAAGGCACGCCGGGCTGTTATTCTTAAACTCTCCGCTGCGAGCAATCATTGGCTCCTTCAAAACTCAACCGTCTTAACCGTCGCCCTCGCCCATTGGTCGCTACGCTGGAAAGGGGCGAGTCTTCCGGGGGCAAGTCTCACGAGAGTCCGGTGGCCCAGCGTTTGGAGTAAATCCCGAACCCACCTCCCGGAGCCCAAGTCTTAGACCGAAGCTGAGCGCGGGGGCGGGGCGGGCCGGGGCGGGGCGGGGCCCGCACTGCCGGTCACTCCTCGGCATCCGTCTCTCCCGCTGGGATCCAGCAGTCGGGGCTCAGAGAGTCTTGAGAAAGCCTGCGTGTGGGTGGTACTTAGGTTATACACACAAGGGTAAACTCGACCCCGAGGATCCCAACGGTTCGAGACCTGGGGCAGGTGGCAGTCTGAATGGGGAGGGCGGGAGCTTGTAGGCGTGCAGCCCGCTAGCCAGCAACCCTGCTAGGAAGGAAGGGTGAGTGTGTGTTGCTTAACAAACACAAAGTGAGGCTGACGGAGGGGAAGTGTGTGGGGTGTGTGTGTGTGTGTCAGGATTCCAGCCTTTCTGTCGTGAAAATTAAGTTAGGCTGCTCTTGGGGACATCCTGTGGCTTTGGATTCTTGAGAATTTTAAGAGATTCTGCCTTAACTCGGGTTGCATGCTACCTGCCAGTGAGCAACAACTATTTCGTTTGTTTGAGATGAGGGTCTCCCTATGCAATCCAGGCCTGGAACTCAGATACCCTGGATTTAAGGCGTGTGCCACCACACCCGGTCCAGAACCAGGTTATGTTGATGGTAAAACTAAGGCCCAAAGCAAGGAATTTGCCCAAGGCCATAAAGAGAAGTTGGCAAGAATCCAGGTCTGGGACCTAGAGAGAGAGTTCGGTGGCTAAGAGCTACATGCTGCCCTTCCATAGGACCAGAATTTGGTTTGTCAGGCAGCACACAACTTCCTGTAATTCCAGCTCCTGAGCATCCAACTCGCTCTTCTTGTAGGCTCCACAGGGACCCAGCACACAGGTGGCATATACTCATGCAGACACACGCATGCATAAAAATAAAATCTTTTAAGGGGAGGAGATGGCTTAGCTGTTAAGAACACTGAATGCTCTTCCAGAGGACTCCAGGTTTCAGTTCCTGGCACCCATATAGCGGTTCACAACCATCTATAACTCTAGTCCCAGGGGATCCAATGCCCTCTTCTGGCCTCCACCAGCACCAGGCAGGCATGAGATGCACAAACAAACATGCAAGCAAAACACCTATGCACATTTAAAAAAAAAAAAAAAAGTCTTCGGATCTCCATACCCATGACATACTGCACCCCTTTCCTCCAGTAATAACTTAAGAACTTATTTAAAAAATCCAGGCCAGGGAGTGGTGGAACACGCCTTTAATCCCAGCAAGGCAGAGGCAGGCAGATCTCTGTGAGTTGGAGGCCAGTCTGGTCTACAGAGCAAGTGCCAGGACATACAGAGCTACACAGGAAACACTGTCTCGAAAACCAAACAAACAAAAAATCCAGGATCCAAGTCTGACTCCCATTTAGTTCAGGGCTCTAATGAATGGATATGCTCATAGGTAAAACAGCATTAATAAAAATAATAATGAATGCCACTGATTGAGCATCTGCTAACTATTGCATTAAAACAGCTTACATATTTTTTTTGGAAACCATGTTCTCATATAGCCCAGGTTGGCCTTGAACTCCATGTGTTAAGGATGACTTTGAGCTCCCATTAAACACTCGCCACACAAGGTTTCTGTGTAGCCCTGACTGTCCTGGAACTCACTCTAAACCAGGCTGGTATAAAATTCAGATGCCTCTGCCTCTGGAGTACTGGGATTAAAGGCATGTGCCCCCACATCTGGCAAATTCACTGAGCTCTTAAGGCAGGTAAATCAACTGTCTTCATTTTATATATAAAAAATTAGGTCAGAGAGTTAGGTATGGTGGCATATACCTTTTACAGGTTAATCCCAGCACTTGGAAGAAGAGGCAGGTGGCTCTCTGTGAGTTCCAGGACAGGTAGGGGTTAGGTAATAGAGAGACCCTGTCTCCAAAAACCAAAGGTTAAGAAATTAGGTGAGAATGAGGTAAGAGATGTTAACAAAGACACCCCTTTGCAATTCCAGCAACATGCTGCCTAAGGAAGAAGTCAGAAAAGACAGAGTTTGGTCCTTAGCCTAAGGTCACCCTGATGATGGCAGAAGAATATTCAGCTGTTAGTCTAAACTTACTGTTGTCAAGTACTCTGAAGTACTTGTTTTTCCTCATTCTAATTACCATGGAAAAACTAGAGATTTAATGCCCCAAAGTTCCAAGTGGTGAGTTCCTGAACCTCAAAAAATGTAGAAAAGGTAGCCTAAATTGGGCATTGGTGGTGCACACCTTTAATCCCAGTACTCAGGAGGCAGAGGCAGGCAGATCTCTGAGTTGGAGGCCATCCTGGTCTACAGGTGACTTCTAGGACAGTCAGAACTACACAGAGAGAGCCTATCTTGAAAAATCAAACCAACCAACCAAACAAAACAAAACAAAAAACCAAACCCACGAACCTTACAATTATGATATAAACTAGGTGAGGGAAAGATCTGGCCACTTCAGAAACAAGTCACTGGAGATTCTGGGGAGAGGATAAGGGAAGTGAGTGCTTGGGGTCCATTTAAAAGAGATTGCAGAAAGCAAGGCAGACTGACATCTGCAGGCTCAGCTATGAGCCCAGCCTCTGAGTGTGCTAAAACTTCCATAACAGATTACCACAAATAAGTCTTAGATGACTTATTGCCTCACACTTCTGAGGTTAGAAGTGCCAGGCCAAAATGTTGGCAGGAATGGTTTTTTTGGAGGAGTCTGTCTTGTGTTTCTCCTGGTTTCTGGTGGTTTGAAGGTGTTGTTTTGGAGTCCTTGCCATCTTCTTTAGCTTACTCATTCCACTGTCTAAGTCTAAATTCCTCCTCACCCAGAGTACCAACTATACTGATCCATTTTTGACTAATTTTGTGTGTAATAAGCATGTTTGAAAAAAATCACATTTGAGGTACTTGAGTTTGAAACTTCAACATCTGGATTTTGGAGACAGGGGACACAATTTACCAATATCCTCCCATAGATCCCAGACAGAAACCTAAGCTCTGGGAAATCATCTGATACATACTCTGTGAAACAACTCTGTGGATTGAGGTAGAGAAGGATGAAGTGTGGCAAACAGATGGAATACAGTATATTCATAATTCATCCCCCCTGCCATTTACAATGAATCTCTATTTCAAGAGACTCAAAATGAAGCATTTGAACTATTTATTCCTCTGCTTCCTCCTACCGAAGGCAGACCTGTCTTGTAGTTATTCCCTCTAGATCTGATGTCTCCATTTCTGCTTGATGCCTAGGGCTGGTGCCAACTTTGTTATTAGCCCCATGGTACAAAGGACTATTCCTTGATGGTTTTCCAAAATCTCACCTTCCCCTTTGGAAATGCACCTGGTATTAAGCTTGTCAAATTGGCTGGGAGTGGTGGCACACACCTTTAATCCCAGCACTGGGGAGAGAGAGGTAGGTGGATCTCCACTCCAGCCTGGTCTACAAATCAAGTTCCAGGACGGCCAGGGTTGTTACACAGAGAAACCCTGTCTTGAAAACCCAAAAGCAAAAACAACAAAACACACACACACACACACACAAAAACAAAAAGCAAATCTGGGCAGTGGTGGCGCATGCCTTTGATTCCAGCACTCAGAAGGCAGAGGCAGTCAGATCTATGTGATTTCAAGGCCAGCCTGGTCTACAGAGAGAGTTCCAGGATAGGCTCCAAAGCTACACAGAGAAACCCTGTTTTTTTGGTTTTGGTTTTGGTTTTTCGAGACAGGGTTTCTCTGTGTAGCTTTGGAGCCTATCCTGGCACTCGCTCTGGAGACCAGGCTGTCCTCGAACTCACAGAGATCCGCCTGCCTCTGCCTCCCTAGTGCTGGGATTAAAGGGGTGTGCCACCAACGCCCAGTGAGAAACCCTGTTTTGAAAAAACCAAAATAAAACAAAAAAAAACCCCCAAAATTAAATAAGCTTGTCAAATTACCCAATTTGTCCCATCTGTCTCTGCTAAGATCCTGACTAACAAAATGGATATATTTGGAGCTAGGAAAGACCCAAACATGATAATATTTGATCGAGAAATGAATGGCTTAGAGGAATCCATAGCTTCTTGAGTGGTTTGAGTTTATTTACCATTGCATAGGAATGGCTTGAAATATGAAGGAAGTTTGCATGGAATTAAGGGAATATCATTCAGAAAGATTTCATTAATTTAGATAACATCTATTGAAGGTCTATTACCTTTCATGCCCCAAACAGTACTCAAGGTGCCGGGGAAAAGAACAAATCCTTGCCCTCATGACTCACTATTCAGTAGCAAGAAACACTCATGTAAAAAGTCACACAAAGCCACATGGGTGCTATAGTAGAAGTGTACTTTCTAATGGTCATCATATAATAAAGGCCAGCATAGATGGAGAAGAAATACCTAGGACACTAGTTGAGGTACATTAAACATATATCTTTGCCATTGTGGGTTTCTGTTATTGTTCATGTTCTGTAGATTAGAGGGAAGGGCTCAAAGGCTTTCAGCTATTTGCTTAAGTTTGCACAGCTAGCAGGTGTGAAAGACAGGCATACAACCTGGCTCCATCTAACTCCAGAGTTGGTTCTATTGCTGGTATGCTCAGAGAGGCAGGAGCAAAATCAGGGTGGAGGAAAATGCCGACAGATCAAATAAATAGATGATTAACAAGACCCTATGGATCTCATAATTAAAAGGCTTGAAGTGAACTTAGCCTGCACAGCTTCATTTGCAGTGTAAAGGGTCAATAGGAGATGGGGAAGTAGAGACTTTTTCCCCAAAGAGGAATTACAGGGCATAGAAATTTTAGTTCCAGCAGGCAGATCTCTGTGAGTTTGAGGCCAGTCTTTTCTATATAGCTACTTATAGGCCATCAGGACTATATAATAAAACCCTGTCTCAAAAAAAGCCAGTGGACCCTAATATAGTGGCTGTGGAAAAAGGGCTTTGGATTTATCAGCAGCAGCATGGAGAGATCAGAGTTATAGAGCCCAAGGAGATGGGGAAACAGAGTGGATGGTGGAGGATACGGATGGATAAGGCAGTATGTAGGGAGCCCTAGATCTGTGGTAGCAAGGAGCTGCATTCAGGGCTGCTGCCAGTAGCTTAGTGGTAGGTAGGAATGGTTGGCGATATGGGTGGTGCAGCAGGACCCCGACTCAGCCATGCGTGGGCACACAGACAGGGGCATGGTTCTCAGGCAAGGTTGCAGTCCTCGGTAGTCCATCTGAGGCTGGGAGGAACACAAGGGCAAAGGCATCCTCTCTGAGGACTTAGGTAGGATTTCCAGGAGGCTGGGTTCCACTTCTTCACAGCTATCAGTAACTGTGGCCTTGGGCTGAGAGAGATGAGCAACAGGAGCTAGCTTAGCCAAGCATGGTGCATGCTTTTAATCCCAGCACATTTACAAAGGGGAAGGCTGGAGGCAGAGGCAGGAGGATATCTGTGAGTTTGAGGCCAGCCTGGTCTAAATATCAACTTCTGGGAGACCCAGGACCACACAGAGAGAACTCTATCTCAACAAAACAGAACAGAACAACAACAAAAAACCAAAAAAGCAAAACAAGAAGAGCTGAGTTGCTGGATTATACAGCAATAGGCTAGGGAGTAACACCTAGGAATAGTAAATGTCTAGGCGAAGACTATGAACAAGTTGCATTGTGGGAACAAGAGTCATTGGTGGTGGAATGACTGGAGGAGGGGAGCGTGGGGTGTACTCACAGGACTTAGGGCTGCAGTGTCTCTGAGGTACTGGCCCAGGACCCGGTGTAGGTCTGGAAGGGAGGGCCACACAGTATGCCTCAGTCTTCTATCAGAGAAGGAAGAGAGAGGAATATGACTTGGGATTGAATTGGGAGTGATGAGGGCACCAAAGTGGGACAGTAGGGGAGGCAGTGAATTCAGGAAGTAAGTTCGAAGAGACAGGGGCATAGTCAAAGCATGTTGGCCTTCCCTGAGCACTGCCCAAACCAGTGCCATCTTCCTTCCCCATCACCCTGTATGTCATGGTCTGTTGTTTTTAATTTACTGTATATTCGTTGTATTGTTATGTTGGTTTGTCTTTATATCACTCCACCAGAACACAAGCTTCGTGAGAGCTTGAAGACTGTCTATCTTCTACTTCTCTATCCTCAGCCTTGAACCCACAGTTGGTGCTTAAGAAATTGCAAGAACGAAGGAAGAAAAACAGAGCTTCTTACTATGTTACTGCAGAAGATTGTCTGGGAAGAGTACAAATTAAGGTACATTGGGGAAATGTCCAACTTCTTGGCCCTAGATTTTCATGTTAAAGAGCTTCAGCCAAAGGTGTCTGACTCTTCCATGACCTTCACCCCCATCTCCTGGGAGGAGAATTAGCTTTCCGATCTGAAAAGGCCCTTCTCAGAAAAGACCCCTGTATGCCTGTTAGCTAGCAATACTACTTCCTCTTCTCTGTCCATGTTTTTTTTTTTGGGGGGGGGAAGGTCAGATATGGCTACCTTGAATAGAGGCTCCATTGCAGTTTGCTCTTACACAAAGGCAGATTAAAAGTTCAAAGAAAGTCAAGCATGATGGCTCATGCCTGTAATCCTAGGACTCAGGGTGGGGCAGGGTGTCGGGAGAGAGCTGAGGATTGCAATGAGCTTGAGGTTGCCCTGGACCATACAGTGAGCTCCAGGACAGCCTGGGATACAAGTAAGAGCCTGTTTTTTTTTTGTTTTTTTTTTTTTTAAAAAAGCACATTCAAAGTGAGGTATGGAATCCAGGAGAGGGGCACCTGGCCTAACCTATAACCAAAACACGCACACTCTACACTTTGACTTCTGAACTAGTGTAAAAAGAATCAGCAGATAGTACCAACCGAATGACTGAAGTGGTGCGGATTTTATCTTTAGGTTTATAATTTCTCCTCAGCCCTCACATAAATGAGTCATTCATTATTACATTTATTTAAGGGCCTTCTACTTGGCAAGGCACCATGCTGAGGATTTAAAAATGACCAAGTAAGGTATGGCGAAGAAGACATGTAAAGGAATAAATGCTGGGCTGTGAGGGTAGGACCATGGCAAAGCACCTGCTAGGCAGGTGTGAGCCCTGGGTTCAACACTCCCTACACCAAAAACATAATTAATGCAGGAAAACGCTATGGGGCACAAAGGAGCAGCCAATGAGGGGAGATCAGGAAAGGTTAAGAGTTAGTGAAGAAAGTTATTTAAAGACGAATGGGTAGTCAGCCAAAGAGGATATTCCAGGCGGCAGGGACACTTTGTGCAAAGGCATGGAGCAGTAAAACAGCCTGACTGTGGCTAAGTCAGGACTTCGGCAAGGCTTATTATACAGCGTAAACGGTGCGGAATGAATTCCCACAACTTAGAGCCCTGCTGGATTCTATCCTGGGGAGCTACTGAAGGAGTCAGGCAGGTCACCACCATAGGTTTTCATGCATTTAGAGAAGTTTGTGAGGAAGGGGAGAGAGGAGGCACTATTTCAATGAGTCAGGTTATATGCGGGGGCCAGAGAAAGAAAGCATTGTTCGATCCTTTCCTGAGGTGGAATGACCAGACCTCAAGGCCAATTGGGTGGGGTGGGAACCGGAAGAATGCTGATTTGGGTCAAGGTTGAACAGTAACCCTGTCACTAAGTGAGCATCCAGGAGGTGGGCGTGTTAGGGGTGTCCACCGAGTGGGCAGGCTAGAGTGTAAGGAGAAGGTGCCACTCCCAGAGGAGTGCAGGAAGCAGCTGAAGTGGTAGGTGTGGATGTTCCGTGGACCCTGGAATACTTGTTCAGAGGCCACTGGCCTTGCAGAGACCACACCCCATCACCCTCTTGGCAGGGGCGGTACCTGTAGTGCGCAGGAAACTGCCACTTCAGCAGCAGCAGGCCAAGGAGGACACTGAGGCACAGCACCAGGAACAGAGCGGTCACCAAGGAGATCCAAGCTAGGGGACAAAAAGCTTAAGACCTCGGCAGATCCTCGGCCCCGCCCGGGGGCGTGCCGGCCCCAGCCCTGGCTCCACCCTTAGTCTCCCAAACACCCAACATTGCATTGAGACTCAGGGAGCTCCGAGGCCCGCCCATCGTCCCGCCCATAATATAACCACGCCCTTTAGGCAGCGTTGACCAGCTTCGGCCCCGCCCATCCTCACCAGTCTCCGAGCCCGTGTCCACCCTAGCTGGAGGAGACCAGGCGCTCCAGGGACCTTGGTAGGTGGGGCCGTTGAGCCTGGCGCGCAGCTGTAAGCTGTAGCGAGCTCGGGGGCGCAGCTCCAGGGTCCCTCCCCGGGCCCCGATAGATGGCTCCAGCACCTGCGAGGAGAAAGCATGGATGGGTCGGGGATCGGCACAAAGAGCCTCATCGGCAGAGGCGTGCAGGATCGAAAGCCCTGCCTGAGATCACGCCTGGGAACACACCCTGGCACTTACAAAGCTGTGTATCCTGCCACAAGATGTGGGGACCCGGCTACAGGCGCTCACCACCCCTACTGTTCAGGCCTTGGATGCTCTTACAGACATGCTCAGAGCCACACGGACCATACCACAAGTACTATACAGCGCAGAGGACGCCAGATTTGCGCTAGGTGCTGGGGCCACAAACACTATTTTGCGCAAGCAGGGATGCTATTATACACTTAGCAAACATCTGAGTTGCTTAGGATATGTCAAGCATTGAGCCAGACGCTACAGACAAAGGTAAATGAAATACAGTTTCATCTGAAGAATTAGGCAGATAATCAATTAATGCAAGACACCATGGGAGCACAATGAAACAATTAATACTGCCTAGTTTAGTGTGCCAAGAGCACGGGTGGTCAAAGGGAAAGCTGGGAGTGAGGAGTGTTTAAAACATTATTCAAATTACTTGTTGATAAATAGGGGAAGGGAAAGTGAGAGGAGGAATAAAGGATGCTTCCAGGCTCAGGTCTTGGGTAAGAGGTGGAGCCATTGTCAAACAGTTGAAAGGAGTAAGCTTGAAAATAAAAATAGCATATGGGTCTACTTTATAAAGTTTAACTACAGCCAGAGGAGTAATGCCAAGATAGTGGTCAGTTTTGGTTACTATGCAGGGTGACTGTAGGAGGCACAGGGATCTAATGGAGTTTTGTATATGCTATATGTAGATCTGGGTAACTGACAAATTGGCTAAATGTATGGCATGTACATGAAAAATTAATTCTATACTTAAGGTTTGTATATAGTATTGTATATGAGCTATATCTGGTAAAAGCAGTACAACCGAGGAGGAAAATGAATTTAGCTTCAGCTACATTGGATCTGATCTGCTGGGGTTGAAGCTGTTTACCAGAGTTGTCTGATATATATATATATATATATATATATATATATATATGTTAAGTGAGAATAAAAACAATGTTTGTGTATGGGTTACTTTTCTATATGCCTGGAATTTACATATTAAAAATTTAGGTTTATGTGTATGAGTGTTTTGTCTGCAGTACATATGTGCATCAGATGTGTGTCTGGTGCTCTCAAATTCCCTGAGGAGAAATTGGAGTTACAGATGGTTGTAAACCACTGTGTGGGTGCTGGGACATGACCCTGGGTTCTCTGCAGAAACAAGTCCTGCAAACTTCTGAGCTATCTCTCCAGCCCTTATATTTAATTTTTACCCAACTCTAAGGCAGGAGGCTTTCTTCTCATTTCACTAAGGAGGAGACTTCAAAAATTTAGGTAATTTGCATGTGGTGCTTAAATCTCTTTTCATGTGGGCTCTAGAATGATAAAATTGGGGTTGTTGCTGGGCAGTGGTGGCTCATGCCTTTAATCTCAGCACTCGGGAGACTGAGGCAGGAGGATCTTTGTGAGTTCGAGACCAGCCTGGTCTACAAGAGCTAGTTCCAGGACAGGCGCCAAAGCCACAGAGAAGCTCTGTCTCGAAAAACCAAAAAAAAAAAAAAAAAAAAAAAAAAAAAAAAAAAAAAAAGAAAGAAAGAAAGAAAGAAAAAAATGGGGTTGTTAATGTGTATAGTCGTTAAAACCATAGGGCTGAGTTACTCACCTAGGCAGAGCAGATATATTTATCTAGGAGAGAGTGTTTTGGATGGGGTGCTAGTAAGAACAACATCTCATGAAAGTCGGGAAGGAGGAGGCAGGGAAGAAGAGATAAAACTCAATTAGAGAGGTAGGTAGGAGAGGAGAGGCCTCCATCTCATAGGCAAAGGAAAAAAAAACACCTTTTAATTTATTGGTTCTGGGATGGAACTAGGGCTGCTTGCACGCTTTGCCACTGAGATACACCTCCAGCATGGGGAGAGAACAGTTCAAATGGAGTAGCCCATGGTGCCATATGCCCAAGAGGGATTTAGACGCCAGTTGAATCAGATAAGCACAGATGTACAAGCCTAGATACTGAGGCAGAGGCAGTGTTGGCATGGGGAATGCCATGTGCAGTGGCATCTGTTGCTCTGGTACCTTCCAGTCCTCATGGCCTTCTCCAGTGTATCGGAGCTGGTAGCAGGTCTCTTGAGCTGCCCAGGATGACTGGTGCTGCCACTCCAATTCCAGCCTCCCGCTGGAGACCTCTCTCCAGTGCAGGCTCGGGGTGGGAAGGAGCACTGCAGGGGGTTTCAACAGGAACTGTGCTAAGCCCTTTTGTGCATTAGGAATCATGCCATCAGGGCCATGGGTCAGAAGTGTCAGAGATGATATAATAAGAACAACAAAGACACAAGCCAAGATGAAAGAACGGAGTTTGTAGAGTTCAAGTCTCAGCCTGTCAGATTTGGTGAAGGTGGGAATCATGTAGATAGGGGAAGGAAGGTTCTTACCAGCCTGATGGATCCAGAAAGGTGAGCCCAGGTAGCTGTGAATGTCGCCTTGAGCTGTGGTCACCTCCACAAGGACATGAATAACACTGTCATTCTGTGACTTGAAGTGGCATCGGGAGAACAGAGCAGACTGTGATCCTGGGTCTGTTTCCTCTTCCTCTTCGCATTTCTCCCAGGTAGGATCCCTAAAAATCAACCCAAGAGAGTCATTGAATCAGGCTTGCCCCAGATACCACTCCTCATCCTCCCCAACACACAGGCACGGTGACCTGCATGGATTGTAAGTGAAGTCCTCCTTCTTTGCTTTGGGCCTCAAGGGCTCTCTCTGCCTTTATTCCATGAGGTCTAGCTTCTTTCTCTTGAGTAAAGGGCAGGCACTTGGGAGGTAGAGGCAGAGGCAGGCGAATCTCTGTGAGTTTGAGATCAGCCTGATCTACAGAGCGAGTTCTAGGACAGCCAGAGCTGTTACACAGAGAAACCCTGTCTTGAAAAACAAAACAAAACAAAACAAAATCTTGAAGGAGCCCTCACATCAATGGGCAAGTCCAAAAAAACAAGAGCCATGTTTTTCTGTGTTGAGCACAGGTTGACTGGGGAGATCATAGCAGAGCAGCTAGCTGGGAGGAAGGGTCAGGGAATGCTTCCTGGCAGAGATAGGGTTTACACTGTGGCTATAAATAGGTTAGGTAGATGGACAACTTATTACAGGCACATACTGTGCAGACATAAATGGAGTATTGTGCTATGGGGAAAATTCTATTTTTGTTTTTTTTTTAAATTATTTTTTATTTTTTGTTTTTTGAGACAGGGTTCACTGTGTAGCCTTGGCTGTCCTGGAATTCATTCTGTAGACCAGGCATCTGCCTGCCTCTGCCTCCCCAGTGCTGAAATTAAAGGCATGCATTTCTAAGCCTGGCTTGGATTTGATTTTGTCACCTTTTAAGCACGCATGGATTAGACCTCCACATTATGAAAATCTGTGAAGCCACATGTAACAGTCAGGTATTCTAAGACTTACAACACTACAGTAGACTTTGTTAAGATCAGTGGGAACTTATCAAGGGTTTTAAAGCAGGGGGTGTTCTGTTCATTTCCAAACTTCTAGATCTCTCCAGTTCCTGTGTGAAGAACTCTTTTTTAGAGAGCAAGTGGGAGATACCTTCCCATACTGGGGATTGAACCCATGGCCTTATGCATGTCAGGCAAGCCCTTTACCAAATAATTTATCTCCCCAACCTGATGGATTGTAACAGGGCACTGGCAGCGGCGCAACTCTGGGCAGATCTAGGCACACTTAGTGTGTAAAACCAGAAACATGTAACAGACTGAATTCAGAAAGGACAAAGGATCAGGGATCATAAGGCATTCTACTACTTAAGTAGTAGAATGTCATGATCAACCAGTTTCACAAATATCTTGCAAATGTGGGAGGTTAGCATCATAGGGAACAAACTGAAGGTGGATAGAATTGCCAAGGGTGTCCAACCTTTTGATTATATATATATATATATATATATATGTTGTTATATATAAAGTTTAAACTTAACACCACACAACTGGGTTACCAAAAACTGCATGTTTTAATAAAAGTAAGTTTACGATATTGTGTTGGGCCACAGTCATAGCTGTCCTTGACCACATGTGGCCTTTGGGCCCTATCTATGTTGGACATGCCTGCTAGGCTGTCTCAAGAGTCCAGATGAGGTAATTAAGTCTGATGAAATTAAGCCATTCTCTGCAGAAATGAAGAGAGGATGAGACAGTAAAAACACTCATTGGAGAATGGGAGAAGAGACAGTGCCTGGAGAGGATAATGTGAAGAGAACCATCAGTGACGCTGACTTTATGCAGGTTCAGACTCAACCAGCAGGTTCCAGTTTTACCTGTGCGTGGGGCAGCACCGTGTCCTGCTGTGGTGGAAGAAGCCTTTGGAGCTAGTGTGGTCTTGATGCTGCCACTGGCAGATAACCTTCTTTAGATCCAAGGTAAAACACTGAAGTCCAATTGCCACTGCAGTCAAAGGAGAGGCCCATGTGCGCTTATTCAGGAGAGTCCCTAAATTGTCTCTACACACATAGCAGAATCCTCACTTATTTTTTCTTCTCTTCCTGAACATAGTTGTCCTGTGCAATGACAGGTTTGAGGTTATCAGGAATGACCATGGTTCCCAGACTAAGCCTCCATGGATATCTTTCTTAACTCCTTCCCCATCTCTTCATTCCTTTACTGACCCACCTGCGTCTCCTGGAAGGTCCACAGTCACAGGAAAGGACCAGGGCCCCCAGGAGCCACGAAGGGAGACCCCATCTGGTTGGCTGCGTAGCTGGAGCCAGTAGGAGATGCCAGGCTGGAGCCCCGAGATGAGACAGCTTCCACCCTTCACTGTCAGAGATGGAGTCTGGGAAGAAAAATCCTAGGCTTGCTTCTCAGCTAAGATAGCCCAGATACCTCATATTTGAACCACTGTGCAAAACTCGGCTCCTTGCTGGATAGGTAGATACACACATGGAGCAGGGGCTATATTGACAAATTTGGGGTTGTGTTTAGGGATTTTTATAAAGTCTCAATTTCGAGGTCTGAAAGTCTTCAATTATGTTAGTGTGAATGTTCCCCTGTGGGAGATCCCTAGATAGGGCTCCTGAGTCTACACTGCTAGACTCAAACTAGTCAGAATCTACACTGGCTCCTCAAAGACCAACCCAGACCAGGATTCCCTAAGTATGACCTTTCTTTTCCATGTTGGGGTAGGAGATAGAAGGAGGAGTAGAAAGGTAAAATACTTCTCCAGTTGGGGAGGTCCTCATTGGTCCACGCTGTTGGGGCACTGTAGGCTGAACACAAGGAGGCTGGCCAAGAACAGGAACTGGATTCAGCATCCACAACGTAGGGCAGCAGGTTTCTGTGGAGAGCAGCTGAATGATTGAGGGGCCAGAGGAGTTGCTGGGGTCCGTGGGGCCATAGCGGAGTTCATGTCTCAGGAAATCACTGATTTCAGGAGCGGGGGCCTTCCAGTGGATCTGAAGTTCCCCCGGTTGGCTCCCACCCCTGGCCTTGATGATACTGGGGGGAGCTGGCAGGCCTGAGGGCAAGACAAGGCACACCAAATCACTGAGTGCCAGTCTATGGTTCAACCCATGGACTGCAGAGAGGGACGCTGAAGGCTGAATAGAGCAACCCTGGATTTAAAAAGACACTGATTCTCATTCCATGGAGGGGAGGGTTGGGGAGGGAGGCTGCCTGTCCTGTTCTCCTACCCTCTTGAGAACAACGAGCCCACTATGGTGTAATGGTTGTTAGATTTGTGCTTCTTAATAAGCCAGGGACCTCTTTTCATGTCTGTCTCCTGTTGCCCGGCACACATCAGGTCATCTGACTGTTGAACAGCTGAGTAAATGTATATGTTAATGAGAGAAGCAAGATACTCTTGATGGGAAATGACTTATGGGAGAAGTCTACTTCTGGATGCCAGGGCTGGGAGGACTAATAAGGGGCTCTGAGATGCCTCTGGGAATCTGATCGAGAAGGGTACACACAGTGCCCTGAAAGACTACAGGCAAGCCTGATTCTGGGAGCTTTAGCAGGCACAAATGGAGCAGCAGTGGGACAGAGATGCCCTTACCTACACTATCCACAAAGAGCACCCGCTGGGCCAATGTCTGGTTGAGGAACACATTTTTCAGCCAGAGGTGCAATGGAAAGAAGAGGCGGACTTCATCCTGGGCTGGAAACTGGCACACGTATCGGGTTCCATAGGTAGCCACACTCTGGGAATGCAGGGGACACTCACGGGGCTTCTCTCTGTTGGCACAAGAAGTTCTACTGATATAGTCATTGTGCTCATCTCTGAGGACCCAGGTTGAACCCATGCCCAATTTCTGTCTCCATTATGGCCATTTTCTTCTTGCTGCTTGCAGTAGGTGGGATTAGAAATTCCGAAGGGGCTTGGGGGTGGGCCATTTATAGTGTGGTTATGTATTGGGCATGTATTTGGAGTAATCCTCTGATAGGGCCAAAGACAGGGAAGCTATGAGTGTGACTCAGCTAAATATAGGGACAGATAAATGGGGATTGGGGCTCAGACCAGAACCTACCCTGGGTAGGCATACAGCAGTTGGTATGTCCCACTAGGTGCTGCCTCTTCCTCATCCCAGAAGCAAGTGAGGTCCTCAAATGTTTGGGAGAAGCAGTTCAGGGGCTCTGTGCCCAAAGCCAGCAAGAAGACATCTGAGAAACAGTTGGTGAGTTGGGCTCTAGATTCTTCCAGTCATTTTTGTAGCTAAGAGTTGGGGACCAGTGGGAGTCTCTTACCCTATATTCCCTCCCAGGGTTCTTCAACCCCTCCCAGGGTTCCCTTTGCCTGAGCATAGATAATCTCCACCCTCTGTACACCTCACCTTGGCTGGTGACTTGTGCCTGGTTTGGAGGAGCCAAGAGGAGGCAGGAGGTGACCATGAAGAGGGCCCAAGAGGGCATCTTCTCCGGCACTGTGTGCCTGCCTTAGCCCATCCTCCCTTCAGGAAGCTGGGCCCCAATCCCCTCCCGGGCCAGCCCCTCAGGTTCCTGTCAGATACAGCCCCACGTCCTGTCCCTGTCTCTGCCCCTCTGGGGCCCATCCAGACCACACTGGGGCCAGGGACCAGGGGAGGGGGAGTGGGCAGGAGGGTTAGAGGAATTCAAAAGAGAAGACATGAGCCTTCTGTTGGTAGAGTCATGGTGGTATATGTTTGCCTATGAATCAAAAGGAGACACCGTGTAGGTGTGTGAACTACTGTGGAAGAGCATATGGCCATCAGAACAGTGTTAACCATGCTGCGCGTGTTGACTCAATGTCCATACAGTAGTCTTATTTCCATCAGGAAGATGAGAAAGCTGGGATGCAGCAAGGTTAAAAGGTCACTTAAGGTCACCTTACCCCGTAAGATGGAAGGCTCAGGAGATCACACTTCAGAACCTGAGTGCTCAGTGGTCATGCCATGTTCTTGGGATGAGCTGCCATGAAGTGAGTGCCTGTCTACCTCACAGACGTGCCTGGTGGTGGCTATTTCTATCTGAACAGACTCTGAGGCTCTGTGTATAAACAATGCATACTCCTGCATAGGAATGACCTGTCCATGATAGGTGGTATTCTCAGCAACCTTAGTGTGTGCTCTATAGACAACAATGACAGGGGTACTGAGAATGTGTCAGGAATGCGGAATCCCAGGCCCTCCGTAGACCTACTCACACAAACACTACTCACACAAACACTGCTTACACAAACACTACATTTATCAAAATCCCCAAATAATTCAGTATACAGTGAAGTTTGGAAAGCATGGCCTTCAGTATTTCTGTCTGTCTAGCTTTCTAATCATGAGGAATACTTGGGTCTCAGCTCTTTGGCTGTGCCTGCTTCATTTCATATCTGGGGAGGCTCTTCGTGAGAGCCAGGCCTTTTCCCGATGGTTCCTATACTGGTTCTGAAAGCTCTGACTCTTGACTGAGGCCACAGATGGATTGGAGGGGAGGAGCCTGTGTGACCATGTTAGCACCCACATTAATCCCTTCCCCTCCATTTGGGCTCCCAGTGATCGCTCTGCTAACTAGGTGTTCTCAGTGTCACCTTCCTTTCTTCTTCTTTGTGAATTAATTTTATCAAACAGAATGTTAGGAGCTAGGCATGGGAAGAGGGAAATCTTTTAGGGTTCCTCTACAGTCTTCTTCTTTTTTCTGGCACCATTTCCTTGTTAGTTGTACTGAGTCAGTTAGTCGGCCCTTAGTCCTACTAGCTCCCAGGTTACAAAGGTCAGAGGTTACATTTTAAATGCCCTCCATCTTCTTCTCAAATATAGAGCTACCTAAGCTCAATCAAGTCACATGAGAAGGGACTCACGCCCAGTCCCAGACTTTGGTACAAGGTAGATGCTTATGACTTCGAAGTTAGCTATGACTTCACTCTTGGGCTCCAGATTTGGGTAGCCAACTTCTTATTTGGCTTCTTCTCTACTTGTGAGTGTATAATATTTAATATGCCCAAGCTGTGCTGCACGCCTATAAGTCTAGCTCACCAAAGGTGGAAGCAGGAAGGTTGTGAGTTTGAGGCCAGCCTAGACTGCATAAGGATCTCCAGATCAGTCTTGGCTTCCTAGGGAGACCCTGTCTTTAAAAGCCAAACAAATGGCCAGGCTCTGTGTAGTTGCTTGCCAACAATCCCAGCTACTTGGGAGACTGAGGAGGGAGGATCACTTGAGCCAATGAGTTTGAGATTAGCCTTGGAAACATAATGAGAGAAACTTTATCAGGGTGGGGAAAGCCTGGCGTAGTAGAGCACATCTTTAATCCCAGAACTTGGGAGACAGAAGCAGGTGGATCTCTGTGAGTTCAAGACCAGCCTGTTCTACAAGTAAGTTTCAGGCCAGCCAGGGCTACATAGAGAGACCCTGTCTTGGAAGGAAGGAAGGAAGGAAGGAAGGAAGGAAGGAAGGAAGGAAGGAAGGGAGGAAGGAGCAAGTTTCCTATCCTAAACCTGTGCCTCTTGTTTCCCTATCTTGCCATCTTTGTAAATGGCATCACCTACTCAGTGATCAAACCCTCAACATCAGTACTTGATTCTTTCCTACATCCAATTAATTAGCAAGTGCTGTGACCTGTGTCTGCACAATTTTATCCCCTCTAGCCCTCCTATTTTATCTTCTATTTGGCTCACCGCACTGGCTTCCATTAACTCCTCGGTTCCAGTGGTCTACCCTGTCTCCTGTATACCCGGCACAACAGGCGGTTGCTGTCGTGATAATCACCCTTGGGTGATTAAAAAAAAGGAGTTTTTATTTTGTATTATTTATTATCACCATGTGAGTGTGAAATGTGTGTGTTATAGCATGTATGTGGAGGACAGATGACAACTTTTAAAAGTTGATTCTCTCCCTTTAACATGGGATCTGGTGTTTGAAGTCAGATCATTAATTTTCCGAGGCAAGTGGTCTTACCTGCTGAGCTATCTCACTGGCCCCAGATTGGTATGTTTAACATGCCTATCCTGTGTCTTCATTCCCCTGTTAAAATCCCTGGACAAATTCCCATTGCATTTAGAATACACCTCAAATGCCTCCTGATGGCCCACGGGGTCTTGACTGAATGGGCACATGCAGACTTAAACTTCACCTCCCTGCATTGCCTTCTTCATCCCACCAGCTGTCATAACCTTATTGTAGCTGTCACCTTAACCTCATTCCATCCCAAATTGTTTGCATCACTTGATATTCCTCCTTCTGATCTACAGTGTCGGCTTCTCTTGGTTTCCTCCTGCCTCCTGTAGTATTCTCCTGGACCTTCTTTTTCTCTCAAATCAAGTCCCTATGCATCCTTGCTTGGCTCTTTGTGTTGTCTGAGTGATCACACTGCTTCAACTCTTTCTATAAAGCAGTAACTTCTAAGACCTCACCAATCTTAGTTGCTATTAAACATCTCTGTTCTTCCTTGGAACCTCAAACCCATCATGTGCTTTTAAACCAGATCTCAGAGAGGAGGGAGCCCTGTTCACACCACTTGCTGCTTTTTGTGGTGCAAATCCTCCCACCACAGGCAGTGTGAGGCTCCTAAATATTTAAGATGCCATCGAACAGAGGGTTGGGAAGAGAATTAGCTCTTGTGAACCTGAACCTGTGTTCCTGTTCTTTATCTCCCTATCCACGCAGATTTCCCAACCTTTGTCAGTTTTACCAAATCAGAAAGTCTAGGTTTAGGTAGCTCTAGGCTCTAGGATTCTCTATCTCTCCATCTCTTTCTCAACATTATCAAACATCCTTCTGAAATGATTCCATTTATATCAGCACGCAAGAACACTGTTTTTTCCCCTCTCCTTGATCAATGTCATTTTATTTATTTAAAGTTGTTTGCATATCTCTGTGTGCCTCGTGTGCATATGTGTATGCATGTTCCCATATTTATGGTTACATATGTGTGCATGTAGAGGCTCAAACTTGATGTTGGGTATCTACCTTGGCCACCCTCCATTTTATTGAGGCAGAATCTCTAGATAAACCCCATCATGCCAATTTCAGCTAGTCCAGCTGGTCAGCTTTCCCCAGGGATACCTTGTCTCTGTTTCTTAAATGCTGTGACTACAATGGCCACACCTGCTCAGGGGTTCTAGAGATCTAAACTCTGTTTCTAAGCAGGGGTTTTATGCACCTCCCTAGTCCTGTCATTGTCATTTTAAGTTTGCCATTCTGATAAGCTACAAATGGTATCTTCTTACATCATGTCTTTTCTGAGGTTCAAATATCCTTAGATTGTTTCCTTGCTTAAGATCTTCCAGAGCTCCCCAGGTTTTATGCTTGTCTTTCCATGTCAGGCCCTTCTCACCATAATTGGGATCTTTCCATCCTAATGTGCTATTTTCTAGTCCCTAAGTCCAGTCCAAACTGAGGACTCCTCCTGCCCCATTGTCACGGCTTCCCCAGGCACAGAACTCAACAGGGACTTTCTTTGTGTTTTCAGACCTGTTCTCAAGTCCTACCTCTTAGGAGACTTTTCTTATCTCCCAACAACTTGAAATGAGTGGACAGGCTAACTAAAAAAGAGGGAAAACAAGAATGCTCAGTAAAAGGCACTTGCCACAGGCCTGAGGACCTGAATTAGATCTCTAGGACTCCCATGGTGGAAGGAGAGACCAGACTCCCCCAAACTGACTTCCACATGCCTGCTATGACTCACTAAAGCGCACACACACAAATAAGTGTTTTTTTAAAGGATGGAGAGATGGCTCAGCAGTCAAGAGCACTTGTTGCTCTTGCAGAGAACCAGGGTTCAGATTCTTCTACCCACATGGTAGGTAACAACCATCTGTAGTTCCAGGGGACCTGGTATTCTCTTCTGGCCTCTGAGATAACACCCCCCCACACACACACATACAAATGCATAAAAAAAGAAAATCTTAAAAAAAACCCAGAAATTCTAGTTCATACCTCTTTCAGAGGCCCCCCTTTCTTTGTGGTCAGGAACAATGTGATGGGTCTTGTTTTAAAATGAGGAGGGCATGTTTTTTTGTTTGTTTGTTTCGAGACAGGGTTTCTCTGTGGCTTTGGAGGCTGTCCTGGAACTAGCTCTTGTAGATCAGGCTGGTCTCGAAGATCAGGCTGGTCTCGAACTCACAGAGATCCGCCTACCTCTGCCTCCCGAGTGCTGGGATTAAAGGTGTGTTTCACCACTGCCCGGCGAGGGCATGGTTTTGATAAGAAGCTGTAAGACAGATAAATTTACCAAACCAGGGGCCAGAGGCGAGAGAGAACCAGGATGAGGAGGAAGGCCAACAGTGAGACATTCCAGTCGAAGCCCTGATCTTCAAAACAGTGGTGCCCACTCCTCCGATTTAAGTTCACTCTCTATTCTGTGGATGCTAGCTTTCCTACAGCATGTCCAGTGAGAGCATCCTGAGCCCAGAATCTTACATCCTCAGCAGCCTGGCAACAACAGAAAAGATATCTTGGCACCCGTGGAGTTGAGAGTAGATGGTAGCCATGGAAACTTCAGCAAGAGCATCAGATGATGATGTGAACCTGAGGAGGGCTCTGGTGAAAGCAGAGGGACAGGGAGTGGTACCTCACACAGGTCATCCCAAGTGCTCAGGAGACCCAAGCGGGAAGATCTTGACTTTGCAGGCCAGTCTGGATTACATAACATGTTTGAGGCTAGCCTGTCTATATAAGGAGTTATAAATTTAAAACAATTTTTAAAATTTTTATTTATGTGTATGTGTGTGTGTATGCATGCCCATGAAGTCCAGAAGAGTATGTCAGGTCCCATGGAACTAGAGTCATAGGCAGTTGAAAGCCACCTTATGTGGATGCTAGGCACCAAACTTGGGTCCTCTATGAGAGCAGCAAGTACTTTTAACCACGGAGCCATCGCTATAGCCCTGGACATAATTTTAAAAGTGACCTGAAAGACTACAAACTTTGAGAGCTTTGAGAACACATCTTTCCCCTTGTGGGGAAGGGAAGCATGTGCTCCGGGCCTTTCGATTCTGATTTCAGTCATTTGTCATTAGGATTCAGTGTTCCTTGGCTTTTGACCTGTTGGATCTTTGCCTGTTGGGGTGTTTTTATATGTGAGTAGCCATACTATGTCTTTATCCTAGCTGGAGGATGTGTGAGTCCCGAGAAGGGACTCTCCCAGGGTTAGAGTGGGTGAAAGTGTGCTCTTTCTGGTGACACCCTCTCTCATCCTTACCCTCCAGCTTCCAGAAGCAAACCCTTGCTCTCTGACAGCACTAGGGCAATGGCAATGCACGTATCACACCATGGCTCCATTGTGGCACCCCGTTCTTCTCTTTCCAGAGGAAAAGCCGGGCTCAGAAGGAGTAAAGCAGTCGTCTACAGTTACTGTGAAAGGGGAGACCTGAGACTTGAATTGAGATTTCTTTGTCTCTAAAGGCTGTTTTTGTTAACAAATATTATTTTTAATTGCGTGTAGACCTGTGCGTCTGCATGTAGATATGTGGGCACAGGTGCCCACGGAGGCCAGATGCATGGAATCCCCTCTGACTGGAATTGTGGTCTGCCCAACAAGGATGCTGGGGACAGAATTCTGGTCTTTTGGAAGTGCAGAAAGTGCTCTTAACTGCTGATCTATCTTTTCAGCCCCCAAAAAGCTATTTTAAAAATTCCTACACAGACACCTTGGCCAAAGATCACCTTGTAGCACTTTTCTCTGCTCTACTTATTTATCTAGAATTGTGTGCTGGGCACGGGGGCTTCTTGAAGTTGGAGGCCTAGTCTAATAAAATCCACCTCAGAAGGGGTGTGATGCTAGTAAGTGGAAAAAGGACCAGCAGTTTCCCAGAAGTGTCTCCAAGGGAGATGACTGGAGGGGTGCAGCCCAGACAGTCCTCTGTGCTGTCTCCTGTCCTCCGAGAGACATCCTGGCTCCTGAGCTGCCCTACTTAGGCTGCTGCTCTGTCACCTCTCAATTGAAGGCCCAAATCCAAAGAAAGAGGAGACTGCCCCACTACGGCAGGGCAGCTTGGGGTTGCCAATGGAAGAAGGCCTGGGTGAGATAAGAGATACACAGCCCTGCGGAAGGGGCCTGCACTGCCCAGAAGGCCTTGCAGGAAATCACCCCCTTCCTTGAGGGCTAGAAGGAGGGAATGACTCAGGGCAAAGTGGTGTGACTTCCGTATTTTACAGCCAGGACTGTGGTGAGACCCCTGGACCAGGGGCCCACCAGCTTCGCCTTTCCCAGGGGTCCGTCTAATAAGTCTTTTTCCATTGCTTCTCCAGAAGCAAGTTAGCATGTCTGGCTTGGTCTCTTGTTCCAACTCCTGCCCAGGCCATGTCCTAGGGGAACAGGGCCAGGAGTGAAGCCGAGGGAAACAAAGCTAGGGTGGGTGGGGCAAGTGAGACTGAGAATTTATGGCTGTGCTCTGTGCCTGTGTTTCAGAGTCCACAGTGGGAAGTGGCACTCTCCTATGGGAGAAAGGTGTCTTCTTGACACATTAACATACTATGGGCTCAACGTATTTATGTTGAATTTGTAAATGTACTGGGCCCAGATCAGGCTGAGGGATGCTCAGGAGCCAGGGCCTCCAGTTCGGAATGCCAGCCTTGCCACTGACAGTCGGGTTTTAAATCAAGATGCTTAGCCTCTTCTATATGTAAGGGTAATGATAATAGCCACCTAGTAAGCGTGTTGAAGGTTGGAAGATATAACGTGTGCAAAGTGCTTGGCACAGTCCCTGGCGTGGAAGCCATTATCTGTTTTTATTTTTTAGTTGTAGACATTGCTCCAGTCCTAGACTCTTCCCTCTGCTCCTGTCTCATGTCCAGTCCCCGCCATCGTCCTCTATATGTGCTGCTACTGGCTCATTGTCCCCACGCCATCATATCATCTGCACACTTGGTATATGCTTTCACGGACTCATTGCCGTCACTCCTTACATTATTTTTGTAATTGCAGTCATTTATTTATTTGTTTATCTGTGTGCATATATACATGCACGTGAACCATGGTACAGGCACAGAGGTCAGAGGACAACTTTTAGCAGGCGTCTCCCTCTACTGCGTGAGACCCAGGAATTGATCTCAGGTTGCCAGGCTTTGGTGGCAAATGCCTTTACTCACTGAGCCATCTTATGGGTCCTCTCTACCTTATTTTTTTGAGACAGACTCTCAAACTGGACCTAGTGCTCACCAACAAGGCTAGCCTGGCTGGCCATCAAGTACCAGGGACCATCCTGTCTCTGCCTTTCCAGCAGTGGGATTGTGGTGTACACTGCTACACCTGGGCTTTTATATGCGTGCTGAGTATTGAACTCAGGTCCTCATGTGTGCGCTGGAAGCCCCCTGGGCTCTCTTAGCTCGGTACCCTACCTGTCCTTATATCCGTACCACAGTGTCTCAGTTTTTGTTGCTTTATGGTAAGTTTTGAAATCTGAAATTGTGAGCCATCCAATTTTGATCCATCTTTTTGTTTTGGCTGTTCTGGATTTCTCCCAATTCCATATGAATTCTAGGATATGTCTGTTTATTTCTGTGAAGAAAGCAAATCAAGATTCAGACAGAGGATTGTTGAGTCACCAGACACCAGCACTGCATATGCTTCCAGCTTTTAAATAGCAGTACTTTGTTCTTTATTTAGGTTTTTAAAAATGGTGCTAGGGATGCTGGGAATAATTCACTACTAACTAAATTCATCGCACTAAATCCCATTACTTGTTATAAGTCTGTGGTTTATATCTTCCTAGGAAATCTCCTGTTAAGTCTAACATGCATTTAGTCACTTCCCTCCTTTCCCTGTATAATCCATGTTCTAAAATACAGCCAGAGGGATGCTTCAAAAATAAAATAAAAAAATGTCAAACTTGGACCAGCCCAATGTCTCAACAGGTAAAAACACTTGTTACACAACCCTGGCAACCTAAGTTGCCCCAGAACACATGCAAGGAGAGAACTGACTCCATAAATTGTCTTCTGACCTTTGTATACTTGCTGTGGCACACTGCCCACACACACATCACACACACACAATAACAATAATAAAATGAATAAAATACAAATCTGATCCAGACACACACCTTTATCCACAGCTTTTAAAGATTTTATTTTTTTATGTATATGTGTGTGTAAGCCATGTGTGTTTATAGGGGCTGTATGAGTGCATCGAATTCCCTGCAACTAGAATTCCAGTAGCTTTGAGCTGCCTTGCGGAGGTCAGGAGTCTAAATTCAGTCCTCTCAGCCATCTCTCAGCATTAATTTACTTTTTGTTTTGACACTAGCTGTTCTTACTAACGACCCATGTCCTAAGGTTGCCTCTAAAGCCCAGGATGGCCTGGCCTTTGTCACAATGTTCGTGGAAGAATGCTTTCTTTGTTTCAGCTCTGGCAAACTATGCTCTGATCCTGACCACACCACCAGCTACTGGTGCTGCTCCTGTGCTAGGATCTCTTCTTCCAAGGGTACACCTGCTCCCTCTCTGTACCAGGAAAAAGCTTTCCTGGTCCCACCTCTGTTCCGTGTTCCCCAAGTCCCCTCTTCCAGCATGGACCACTCACCTCTGCCACATGTCAAGGGCATCCTCATCTATGGGTAACTTTTAAATTATTTTATTTTATTTTGTTTGTTTATACATCCCAACCGAATTTAGCCAGAGTTTCATGGAGCCTAGGTGGATCTCTGACCAGGATGACCTTGAACTTCTGATTCTCCTGCCTCCACCTCCCCAGTGCTGGCATTGCAGGTCTATAATACCATGGCCAGTTTCTATAGTGCTGGGAATTGCACCCAGGGCTTTGTGCGTGCTAGGCTAGTACTGTTAACGGAACTGCAGCCCCAGCCTTGAGCAGCTTTAAAAATATATTTTATTTTTAAAATTATGCATATGTGTGTGTCTGGGTGTGGGGGTGGGGTGTCAGGTGAGTGCAGGTGCCCCTGGAGGCCAGAATAGAGTGTTGTGTCCTCTGGAGTGGGAGTTATAGTGGTGAAGGGTCTGATGTGGATGCTGGCATCCAAACTCAGATCCTCTGGAAAAGTAGTACATGCTCTTAATCATTGAGCCATCTCTCCAACCCTAGTACCACTTTTTAAAATCCTCGCCCCCGGACCAAATGCCCGCAGTGAATGTAGTTCTGAAGTTCTGTTCTAGCACATTCCATCTACCCTACTTATCTTCCCATTTACCCCAGTGACTTTCTTCCTCTTGATTCATCTCAGGCTCCAACCATTCAGCTCTGTTCACTACTGATCTTGCTGTCTTTGTATATTACACCATCAGCCTACCACACTTCACTACATACAAGACCCAGTACTGGTACCGTGGAAGGCCTCATTTAATACCAGCAACAAGGAGGTATCTAAAACCAACCCATTTCTCAGAGGAGAAAAACAAGCTCAGAGAGGTTAATGGTATGACGAAGGCCACACAGATAGTATGTGACGTGCAACCACTTGAGCCCAGGCCTGCAATTGTAGCATCTGTATTGTTAACCACACTGTCATACCATTTTTATGCCTTTTTTGGTGGGGAGGGGGGTATTCATTTGATTAATTGAAAAAAGAACCTATTTGTTTCCTAAGAACCAGTGGGAGAGACATCTGAAGACAGTTATGAGCAAAGGAAAAGCCAGTCAGGCCACACATCATGGGTGGGGGTAGGGAGTGGGACTCCCTTCAGCTAGAAGAGAAACACCTCCCCCAGCACCAGTCTGAAGGAATCCACCTCATCTGGCTGAAGTTGGGAGGGGGCTCTGCCTCCCTCCTTTTAGGCCAGTTAGCTGGCTATAAGCTGATGGTCTGCCAGGGAAGGCGGCCTAGAAGCCAAGAGTGAGAGAGGCATAAGGACCCTCAAGTCCGGCCACCAGCTGTCTGGGTTAGAGTGTCACTTCAAGCTGGGCCGGGCTTCAGCCAGTCCTGGCATGGACTATGTTTGGGCAGAGCAAAGACTCTGAGGCTGTGCTGACTCTCCAGAGGTGCAGGGAGACATGGTGGTGAGGAGGCTGGGAAGCAGAAAGGGGAACAGGGAGAAATTGTAATATGATTGGGTAGAGGTGGGGACTGGTGGTATATGTGGCCACCCCGCACCCCTCCCAAAGGACAGTGCTATGGGACAGCACTTCATTTCCTCAGAAGTCCAGTTTTTGTCCTTGAGATGAACTCTCCCCACCTTGGACCAACCACCTGTAAAATGCACACACACACTGCTTCTCAGTGTATTTATTTTTTTCTGATTACAAGCAGAGAGTGGGGGGCGCTAAACAGGGTGTTAGTAGCTTACATTCTGCTTTTGGGGGAGGATCAGAAGTGGGGTTTGGGTGTGGGAGTACATTTGTAGAGGGACAAAATGAGCTGGAAGGGTAGCTCTGAGAGCAGCTGCCAAGAATGGGGACCCCTGTTTCCCTCAGCCCATGTTTCTTGGATTTTTTTCTTTTTTCCCTTGAGTTAAAAGACTATCTTGACCTGATCGGTGGCGGCGCACGCCTTTAATCTCAGTACTTGGGAGGCAGAGGCAGGTGGATCTCTGTAAGTTCGAGGTCAGCCTGATCTATAGAGCAAGTTCCAGGACAGCCAGGGCTACACAGAGAAACCCTGTCTCTAAAAACAAAACAAAACAAAACAAAACAAAAACCTTTCTTGAGACAGCTTGGGTCTGAGGTTAGAAGGGCCCAAAGTCACAAGTGGAAGAGTTTGCTCCGGCCAGCAGAGTCAGGTTCTGGTGGGGCAGCTCAGGCCTCCTCGGCTGTAGCGTCGATGCCCGCATAGGTAAAGTTCTCAAATAGCGACATGTTCACATAGGCCTGTGGGAAAAACAAGTCTTAGCAGAGCAGAAACAGGCAGATCTCCGTGAGTTCAAGGCCAGCCTGATCAACCCAACAAGCTCCAGATCAACCAAGGCTACATAGTGAGATGCCGTTCAAACAAACAAACAAACAAACAAACAAACAAACAAAAAAAACAGCCGGGAGTTGGTGGTGCATGCATTTAATCCCAGCACTTGGGAGACACAGGTGGATCTCTGTGAGTTTGAGACCAGCCTGGTCTCGAGAGCGAGTGCCAGGATAGGCTCCAAAGCTACACAGAGAAACCCTGTCTCGAAAAAACAAAACAAAACAAAACAACAACAACAAAACAACAAAAAATCACTTATTCCTCATTCATGAGGCTGTTGCTGGTGATTTGATAATTTGTGTATGATTGAACTTCTCAGCCCCCTCCCTTCCCTTCGTTTTCCTCTTCTCTTCTTCCCTCCTTCCCATTTCCTTCACCTGTTCTCTTCCCCTTTGTTCCCCATAACCCCTTCCCTGCTTTTGAGACAGTCTTTCTAAGCCAGGCTGTCCTCACTTTGTAGGAAAGGATGACCTTGAATTTGAACTTCCAATCCTATTTCATGCTGAGATTACAGGCATGTGCCATCATGTCCTGCCTATGGGCTTTTGGGAATCAAACCCAGTGCCTGTGCATGATAAGCAAGCACTCTGGCAACTGAGCTACACCTCAGGCCATGTGTGTTTTGTTTTTGAGATAAAGTCTCACTATGTAGTCCTGGCTGGCTTGGAAATCGCTTTGTAGAACAAGCTGGACTCACAGAGATCCTCCTGCCTCTGCTTCTGAGATTGAGGACTTGTACCACCACACCCAGCCTGCCTTTTGAGAGAAGAGTCTTCTTATGTAGCCCAGGCTGACTTTGAACTCAGTTCTCCTGACTTCATCTCTCAAGAGCTGGGCTTATAGACATGCATCACAGGCACTAGGCTTCCTTCCTTCTTAAGGTAGCTATTTAATCAATTCATTATTTTCATGGTCAGGTGGTGGTGGTGCGTGCTTTTAATCCTAGCACTCGGGAGGCAGAGGCAGGAGGATCTCTGTGAGTTTGAGGCCAACCTGGTCGACAGAGCAAGTTTCCAAAGAAACCCTATCTCAGGGGGAAAAACAACCCCCACCCCCCAAAAAAACCCAACCAAAACCCCAAATCCAACCTAAAAAACTGTTTTCATGTTTACACATTTTGCTGTATTTCTTATTTCATTTTTATTTGATAATTTGTTTACTTACATGGTTTTTGATTCAGTTATTGCACTATGCTATTTTTATTCATATGGTTCTTGTATCACTAATTCCACTTATTTATTTAGCCCTTCCTGTATCATTCAGCCACTTCTCCATTTTGGGTATTTTCTGTGGCCCTGGACTACGTGAGGAGAGGGGTCCCAGGAGAGAATGGGTCGATGGCTTGGAGGAAGGCAGACTAGCCGTCTGGAATTTAGGGAAGGGATTTGCTGTTGAGACTAAGCACTAATAACAGTTCTGGAAAGAGTATATATGGGCCTAGTGTCTAAACCCAGCATGGGATGCATTCTAAATCCAGCCCAGCTGTGGTGACAGCCCCAGCTGTGGGGGTTTGGGTAATGTGTGAGGGTGGGAGACATAGTAGCCTCATATGTGGCATCTATGAGATGGTGCTCCCATGGGCTTGGAGGGTGCCCATCCCCACCTTGTCCAACCTCTTACCTTCCTGGCTTCTAGCATGCGGCCCAACTGTAGTGCTATCTGGGCAAAGGGAGGTCGCTCATAGGGACGGTCCCGCCAGCACTGCCTCATCAGCTCGTACCTGTGCGTGGGAGTAGGGGTGTTGTAAGGTTGGGGGACTGACTGGGGGCCGCTCACAGGTTCAAAACCGAGGCCACTCATCTCAGAGTTGAGTTCCCAGAGCTCAAGCGGAAGTGAACTCACACTTCATCATCACAGTTTCGGGGTTGTTCCATGCGGTAGCCCTGAGGCAACTTCTCGTAGAGTTCAGCACAAGTCATGCCACAGTAGGGCGTGCCTCCTGCAGAGGGTACAAGACTCCCTCAGTCCAGGGCCCCATGGTAAAGAGGGATGCTCTGGAGAACTGGGTGTAGGCTTACCAAGGCTCACTATTTCCCAGAGGAGGACCCCGAAGGACCAGCTGAAATGAGAAGGATGCACTTAGTTACTTGTGGGAGACGCACAGTTTAATCTCTGTATAACCAAGTCGTGTACCATACCAGGTCCTGCGTGTGTCTTCTCTGCTAGCATATGGCCTTGGCCAGCTACTGTCCCTGTACCACTGAAGATCCCTCATAGCTTCTGATCCCCAGACTCAACTAATTATAGTAACATTTTGTGTATTTCTCTCTGTCTCTCTCTGTGTGTGCCATGCATGAGTGTGTGTGTGTGTGTGTGTGTGTGTGTGTGTGTGTGTGTGTGTTCATAGGTGGACTCTGGGCCTCCTTAATTGATCTCCACCTTAGTTTTAAAATGATTTCCTCTCACTGAACCTGGAGTTTGCTGATTCTGATAGAATGGCCAGCAAGCCCCAGGGATCCTCCTGTCTCCACCTCCCTAGTGCTGGGATTTACAGTATTTCCTGCATACAGCCTCATTCTCTCTCTCTCTCTCTCTCTCTCTCTCTCTCTCTCTCTCTCTCTCTCTCTCTCTCTCTCTCCACACAGGTACTTTACCGGCTGAGCCATCCCCACAGTACATCCCTGGTACACACAGAACTCAGAAGAGGGTGTTAGGTCCAATGGAATTTGAGTTATAGATGTTTGTGAGCACCATGTGGGGTCTGGGTATCAAATCCAGATCCTCTGGAAAAGTGTCCACTGCTCTTAACTATGGAACCATTTCTCCAGCTCTGAATTGTGAATATTTTTAACTAACATTTCTATTGAGCACTCACTATGGTCTGAGCACTGATTAACTAATGTAGATGCCAATCACACAACTCACAACAGCCCTGTGATTCAGGCTTTACTGTCCTCATTTTACAGATGGAAACACTGAAAGGGACCCGGATCCTGGTTCTAAACTCTCGCTCTTCGATGCATGGTAAGAAACTCTGTGCAGAGATATATGGCAGGCCTGAGGCCAGGGCAGAGGGGGTCTAGTGTGGAGGAGGACTCTAGGGAGCCTTGGGCAGAAGCAGAAAGTAGGTGGTGGTCAGAGGAGCAGTCAGTGAGAAGATCAGGCCAGTCAAAGGACTCAGGGCCGGGACAGAGCTGCTCAGGAGACAGGGCTGAAAGATTAGCAGGTCAAGTTCAGACTGAGATGGATGCACCTAGAGACAGGGGATGGTCATGGAGTGTGGGAAGTGTGCTAAGGCGGTCATGGAGTGTGCAGGACATGCATGTGTGTGTGCATGTGTGGCACAGAGGGATCTGAAGGGTCATGTACTAGTAAGAGCCTCGGTTGGCCATGACCTTACCCTTTAGACAGGAAGGTGGGCATGCTCCTTGAGCATTCTTTCTCAGTAACTACTCAGTTTTTCTGTATCCCATTGAAGAATTCTTTGGTCTCTTACACAAAGAAAATCCTAAATACTCCCTACTCCACACCTACCACTGAAGTCACTTCCAAGATCCAAATCCTTCCAGGCATTAGGAAGCCTAGCTTCCTTCTAAGATAGGAGAAATTTCCAAAGGATCCTCAGAACTCACTGGTTGCACACCTGGATTCTACCTGTTGATGCCCATGTCATGCTTTCGATGACCCAAGGCATTGCTGAGATGTATCTAGGCAATGCCTAGTGTTCTTGAGAACCAAGCCCTCTGCCCCTTCCTACCTCTGCCCATACTCACACATCACTCTTGGTGGTATAGACGCTGTAGTTGAGAGACTCAATGGCCATCCAACGCACAGGGAGGCGGCCCTGTGAAGGAAAAGGTCAGAGGGCCAGAATGGAAGGACAGGTTATTCGAGGGGCTTGAGGGGTAGGCTGTGGGCATGGGTAAGTGGGAAAGGCTGAATGAGACTTGCCATTGTCTTCTTCACGTACACTTCCTCCCCCCGAGAAAGGCCAAAGTCTGCAATCTTGGAGGCCAGGTTCTCTCCAACCAGCACATTTCGAGCAGCCAGGTCCCTGTGGATGAACTGCAGGCAATGTCAGAAGTCATGGAATAGAGGGATGAGGGGCCAGGAGCATGGGGCCAGTAGGAGCCCCTGAGTCTTCCCACCCACATATGCCTCAGTCATGGATCACATGACAAGGGTCTGCAAAAAGTCAGTACTGGCTCTCATGCATTTCTTCCCTGACTTGGGCCACAACTGAGTGCAGACAGTATCCCTTTTCTGGAACAGAAAAGGGATTGATTTACTGTCCTCTCCTCCATCCCTTCCCTCTCCTTCTGTTCTTCCTTTTCTATTCTCCCACCTCCTCCCCTTATCTTTTGAAACAGAGTCTTGCTATGTAGTCTTAGCTGGTCTGGTACTTATTATGTAGCCCAGGTTGGCCTTGAACTCTTGATCCTCCCACCTCTGTCTTCCAAGAGCTGGGAAGACATTACCCAGCTCTTGGAACCATCCTACCTTTCCTCTTTCAATGCCTTCTTGAACCCATCCTACCTTTCCTCTTTCAATGCCTTCTGTCCCATTTCCCCCCCCTGTCTTGTGCCCTCTCCCCTATTGATGAAAGTCCATAAGTGGCTTCCATGTTCCAGGTTCTCCCCTTAGCCCTCCATCCTCCTCAGACATGTGTGTTCATCAGCCCTGATGCTCCTCTCCTTTCAAAGATTCAAAGTTTTGCTGCCTGTGCAATGCCTTCGTTCAGGCTGGAGTGCGCATCTGGCAGTTAGCTGTCCCCTCTCTCATCTCATTTGGGAGCCCACCCCACTCTCTTCAGTGGTTGTCCACCTACTTCCTGCTGTGCTTAAATGGCAGCCCCCACACTGTCTCCAGCCTTCCGTCCTCTTCTCCCTCCGTGTAACATCTACAGTCACTCGGCACCAGGGCCTGAACCTAGGGCTGTGTCCCTCCTTCTCATTATCCGTACCTCCCCAACCCAATTAGAGCCTGTTGATCGACCATCTGAGCAGTCTGTGCAAAGGCCTCCCGTCTCCCTACTGTCTCCCACCTCACTCACTCACACACACCTGCTTCTCACTTAGGTACTGCATGCCATTGGCTGCATCACTGGCAAAGCGCAGCAGCTGCCGGGAGCTGAGGGTGGAGGCTGTCCCGTGCTCTCGAGCAAATGCTGGATCAGTCTCCAGGACCCTGCTCTTTCTCAGGAAATCTAGCAGGTTTCCATAGGGGGCATATTCAATAGCAATATACAAGTAACCTGGGAGATAAGGAGACACATGGTCTTGGTTTAGACACAGGGCATGTGTTGTTATGAGCAGTACCCAACTGTAAGAGATAGTCTACAGCATGCAGGAAAATCGTGTGATGAACGTGTGAAAATCGTGTGATGAATAGGGATCCCCTCAAGCCACTTATGTGGTACAGGTGATGGCTGATTACAGAGGCCTGGAAGAAACAGGGGCTCACCTCTGTTCTCACAGGCTCCCAAGAGGTTGATGATATTGGGGTGGTGTCCTAGCTTGCATAGAACTTCTAGTTCGCCTGCAAAGTCTCGATGGTCATTTTCAGAAGCATACTCTGTGTAAAGAAATCAGTGTCAACCTTTGCCATGGATCACTCTGGGAGGGGGTCAGTTGCTGGTGGGAGCTAGGTAGGGCCTGGTGCTTGTGGGATAAAGGAAGAGAAAGAGACTGGGGTCTGGAGTCACGTCCAAGGACCTTTTAGCATCTTGATGGCTGCGTTCATCTTGAGCCCGTCCTTCTTGATCATGGCCCTGATGACTTGGCCGAAGTTCCCCTCCCCGATAAGGTCCTCAAAGGTGATGTCTTCCCACTCCAGCACGGGGTAACTCAGGGGCTCAGGCTGTGGCTTTGGCCTCCGGGTCAGTGTCAAGGTTCCTGAGCTGAACTGCAGGATGGTTTCTTCGCCCTTCATGGGATGGGATGAATAGGCAGCCAGTCCACAGGAGAGATGTGGGAGCAAAAGGAGGACCAAAAAGGCATACAGAGAGAGGGTCCAGTGGTTAGACAAATGGACAGAGCCACACCTACAGAGACAGTGCACAGAATCACAGACGACAGAGTCACTTATGCACATCAGATGGACAGATGTCTAAGAAGACAAATACAGAGGCATTAGCTTGGGGGGTGTCTAGGGTGTAGGGTTTGCTATAAGGTGGAACCTAGGGTTTGTAAGTAAGTTGCCAAATCATGGATAGGTCAATGGACCAAAGACATTCTAATATTTAAACAGAGAATTGCAATGAGATATAATGGGAAAGAATAAGCTTACCATTATTGTGCAAACCCCACAACCAGGCTTTGTTTATTTATTTGTTTGCTTACGCCACTGTGGGAGAATTTCTTGAGTGTTTATTACATGCTAGGCCCTGAGCTATATGGAGCAGGTGGGCAGATTTTCTTCTTCACAGTAGGAGAAGCAGAAACAATCTTTGTCTCTCCACTTGGGTCTAGACAGTTCTAATCCCAGGCCAGGACTCAAGGACTCTAACAAGAGGACTGTCCGGCTCCCTCTACTAGGCAGGGCTATGCTGGGCAGGGTCGTGTAAGGAAAAGGCAGCAGCCAAACCACAGTGCGAGAACCTGAACAAGGTCCAGATGACATGCAGTGAACTTCCTTAGTGAACTGATGCCTGGTTTGATGGGTAAGTGCTGGGGACACAGGTCACATAGATTCACGCAAAGCATGTGCAGCTGAGACGTATATTAGAGTAAACATGTGTATTCTGTGGCTACATCATGCACAGGTACATCCACTCAGAGATACACATACTCATGAGAGTCTGAGGCTGTGCCAGCACAGGGACACAT
The DNA here is from genome assembly GCF_003668045.3 of Cricetulus griseus. Classification (NCBI taxonomy): domain Eukaryota; kingdom Metazoa; phylum Chordata; class Mammalia; order Rodentia; family Cricetidae; genus Cricetulus; species Cricetulus griseus. The sequence goes on along the minus strand of NC_048595.1, from coordinate 33,844,900 downwards.
TCATACATACATGGGATGCACATCGGCACCATGACATGGCACTATGACATGACACATATATGAACATGAATATCTGTGTGCAGGCACACATAGTCGACATCTATATTGTATGTGCAATGATCATATGTACACTAAAGGCTTCACTCTCACTGCCTTGCCTTAGCATCTGGCCCTGCTACTCTTTCCCCGCCTCCCATGGCAGTGATAGCTTTCTGTGTTCACTGACCTCAGAGGTAAGGTCAACACAGCTCAGACAAAGAAGCCAGTTTAATCTCTGGAGTCTGGATGGGACTTTTAAAGGCACAACAGACACCAGCACTGAACACTGACTTTCTATACAAGAGTTACCCCTAGAGAGAGAGAGAGAATTATTTCTCCCTTTCTTTCTGTCATTTTTGGTAATGTTCGGAATTTCTTTTAAATGACCCTAAATAGCAAGAGCCGGAGCAGAAAGGACCAGGGCTAGCGTTCTGATTCTAAGGACCACCAGGATGGGTGGGCATGACACGATAGGGTGAGATGTCAGCAGCCCTTCCCCATCTCTTGTCTGTGTAGGTTTGGGGGCCAGAGGGCATGGCCTGTAAGAGGATTAAAAACTGAGAAAAGTTTAAAGAGTGAGCCTCTCTCCTCCAGGAATGCAGGTGAGGCTGCAGGACTTGCACACTTTCAGAGGGTCAAAGGTTGGCTATGTGAAGGGTATGGCCACACACTGCTACCCTTTAAGGGGTATGGGTAAGCAGAGGTGAAGTTTTCCGAAGGAGGTCCTGTATAGGCTGGGGTTGGCGTGGTGGCATACACCTTTAATCTCAGCACTCAGGAGGCAGAGACAGGCCATCTCTGTGGGTTTGAGACCAGCCTAGTCTACATAGAGAGATCATGTCTCAAAAAAAGAAAAAAAGAAAAATAGAAGAAAAGAGTGAAGGCTTGGATGAGAGCTCACAGTCAGTAGTAATCAGAACACTGATCACAGTTGTGTATAGATAGAGGCTGGTTCCCAAGTAAGGGAAGGTCTATGAGGACAGAGACCAGCATGGGCCCTAGTTGCTCCTCCAGGATATGGCCAGTGATCCAGGATGATAGTACCTTTGGGGGGAGTAAGTGAAGAAGACAATTCCAGATGGTGGCTTCCAAGACTGGAATGACCTGGTGAAATATGGACGAATCTTCCTTTTTAATTGAGACTGCTAATTATTCAACCATTAATATGAATGAGCTCATGAGCTAAGTTCAATTCAAAAAAAAAAAAAAAGAAAGTTTTCTGTTTTGTACCCTAGAAGATCACTAACTGTAGCTTTAAACTTGTGGCCTGAACAGGAATGTGCACATATATACATACTTTCGTGTATGTGGGTACAAATACACACAATAGACAGTATCATGCACCCAGAGGTATGGGACACTGACCGATCCTGACTGGTAGGTGAAGGTGCGTCTCCGATGCAGGCAGCTTCTTCGGATGCACACCAGGGCTAAAAGTGCGGCCAGGATGGTGAGGCAGGTGGCAGAGATGGAACCCACCACAGCCAGGACCAGCTGCTGATCCAGACCCTCTTCAGCTGCCCGGCTCTCTTGGACTGGGCCCTCACTCTGCAGCCCTAGACACAATGAAGGACAGACTGTGGAGATGGCCTGGGTCAGGGAACCCAGAGGCCACTGAGGGATCCCACAGAGGGAGAAGTTGGAGATCCTGGTACCACGCTATGAGGAGGCATATCATGGATGACTAGAGTTCAGGGTTTGGGGAAGCAACTAGAATAGTCTCTGAGATAGCTCCAAGGTTGGAGGTAAGGTGGAGGGGCACATGCAGAGTACAGCCCCAGGGGCCTACACATCCTGCAGGGCCCATTCTCTCACCATTGCCCAGAGTGGCCTCTTCTACTGTGTTGCTCCAGTCGCCGAGACCCTGCACACTGGCCCGCACACGGAAGAGGTAGCGTGTGCTGGCATTGAGGCCACGGACAATGGTGCTTGTCTCCTCAGGCCTGTCTACATCCATCCACTTTGGGTCTCCTGAGCCCCCAGCCACCTGAATCTCCACAATGTACTTGGATATAGGACCAGATGGAGCCTCAGGATGCTGCCATGTCAGCTGGATCTCAGAGTCTGAGAGGGCCTGGGCATGGAGGTGCCGGGGAGCTGGAGGCCCTGGGGAGGTAAGAGTGGGAAGGAAGGGGCAGATTGGACGAGGCTATTTAGCTGTGGGGTCAGATGCACTGGTTCTAGCGTTGACTCTTCATTGTGGATCTCAGCATAGGAGTCACGTATTACCTTCCCCCCGCTGGCTCATCTCTATTCCCAGATCACCTCCACCTCCACGCTGCTTCTTCCCTTGGTCACCTTGCATCCCAACTCCTCTCCTTGTCCTCAGTAGCTTACGCTCCCCCCATCCAGCGCTGTTCTTCACACGAACCATAACTTCCTCCTACATCCCCACCCCACATGCTCCTGGTGACCCGTGTCCTCCTGGCATCTTCTGTCTTCCCCATGCATCCTGGGTTCTCTCTGTGTCCATCCAGACCTCCCTTACCCCCAGTCCGTCATTCCCACAGTGGGCCTACCGCTGGGGGGGAGCAGCACATGCGCAGGGGGTGAGGCAGGGCCCAGGAGGGTGCAGTGATACAGCCGCACATCCAGCTGGTAGTGGGTGCCAGGCGTGAGTCCAGTCAGGAGGGCAGTGCGGGCCTGGGGGGATGAGATGTTCTCCCGCCTCTCCTGTCCCCGGGCCCCGTCCCACAGGCGCAGCAGGAAACCATCACCAAACAGTGGCACCGAGGGTAGGGACCAGCTCACACGTAGCCTGTCAGGACCCTCCACGTGCCAGCCCTCTAGCCAAGGCTGCAGCAAAGGCTCTGCGACCAGAGGTCAGGAGGGGTCAGACTCATCCAATGGGTCCTTGGGGACTAAATGGGATAATAACCCCCAGTGGGTAGGGCTGGGACAACCTCCAACAGGAAAGGCAGGGGTCTTTGGGGGTGGACCAAGACATATTCTGATTGGGCATGGCAGTAAACCCTGGGGGAATAGGAATGGAAGACTCTTGGCTTCTTACCAGGACAGTCAGTAGTCATAAGAGTAGGAGGCCCCCAGGGTCCCTCTCCTCCTTCCCCTGGCCGGCTCAGCTGCACACAGACACTGTATCCTGTCTTTGGCTTCAGGTTCATTAACGTCACATTCTCACTGGGATCCACTGGGGGTGAGGTGTGCCATCCACATCACTCCTCACTCCGTCCCAACCATGTCCTGAAGCCACCATTCCCACTCAGCCCCCTCTTCTTTTTGTACCACCCCTCCCTTTCTGTTTCCACACTATCCCCTCGCTATTACATATCACCCCACCCCCTAACTCAGTCCCCACTTACCCACAATAGCAGACCAGGCAATCATGCTGTCCTGGGGCCGGTAGTGCAGGCGGACAGAGGAGATGGGTCCATCTCCACCAAAGGAGACCAACGGGGAGACCACAAGCTGACGACTCTGCTTGGCCAGGAGCCGAGGAGCAGTCAGAGGTATTGGGGGTACTGCCAAAAAACTGGGAGGAGTCAGGGTCCAGGAAGAAGGGAGCACTCTGGGATCTAGAGATTATATAGTTTGGTGGGAGGAGACCAATTTCAAGAGATGACTGGGATGGCCAAGGCTCAGAGAAAGCAATTCTGGTCTCTGGGTAGATTGGGCCACAAGGACTTGACCATAAGGACTTGGGTGTCTCAGAAGATGTTAGGTGAGAGCGTGACGTGGCTAGATGGAGGTTTGGAAACAGCTCTCCGTCTTTGCAATATTGGATAAAGGGAAGCTGGGATGCAAGGCAGGGTGTCATGTGCTCTCTTCCCTCCCTTCATCATTCACCAATCTATTGATTTATTTTAAAGACAAAACATGCCCCACACTTGACGCTTGTTATGTGTAACTGCTAAGTCTCATAGCCCCTGGCTCATGAATGAAGAGATCAAGGCTCAGAACATTATACAACTTGCCTAAAGACACACGGCTAGGAGAATTTAAATTAGGTCTGTTTGATCAGGCTACCTCTAATCAACCAGTTCTACCCTAAAGTAGTATTAGTGTTTCTGCCTGGCTTCCTCCACAGTTACCAACCCTATTATGGCCTCAGTTTTTCTCTCTAGATTCTTATTTATTTATTTATTTATTTATTTATTTATTTATTTATTTTGAGACAGGGCTTCTCTGTAGCCTTGGCTGTCCTGCAACTCACTCTGTAGACCAGGCTGGCCTTGAACTCACAGAGATCCACCTGCCTCTGCCTCCCAAGTGCTGGGATTAAAGGTGTGCATTACCACCACCTTGCTAGATTATTGCATTAATACCTAAACAGGTTCTTTTGCTTCTTCAAGACTGGCTTTCTAGAAAGGCAATGCTAGAAAGTATAAAAGGAAAGAAAGGAGAGTGGGAGGGAGTAAAGGAGGGAGGCTGAGGAGTGGAAGACACAGGCCAAGGAGTATCAGGTGGTAAGAGTTTGTCAGGGGCGAGTGTAGATCTAGGGGAGATGAGTGTCTAGTTTGGATCCTAAGGAGTCCCCAGTACCTGTGCCTCATGCACTGAGCCCAGGCAAAGTGCCTGGTACACAGTGGGTTCCTGAGTCGCACAGCCATGAACTTCTGCATTGGCATCTGGCCAGAACTTCACAGAAGATGCCTCACCTCATGAAGGTCTGCTATGCAGGGCTGGCATCAGGACAAGGCTCCTGACTGCAGAACACAGTGCTAATGCCAGAGAGTTGTTGGTACCTTGGTACTCGATGCCATTTTAGATAGCAGCATTTGCCGTCTATATTGAGCACACCTCTGCCAACCATTGTGCTAACTACTTAAATGCATTATCTAGTTCAGTCCTCCAGAGCAGCCTGGCCCCTTATACACAGTGGCTTGGAATCCAAGTTGAGTGGAGGCTAGAGCCAAAGATCTGGTAAAAGAATGAGAAGAGAAAAATAAGGTCTGGTGGATGGGGTGGAAGGGACTGGGAAGCAGAAGAAAAAGAGGAGAGGGAGGGAGAGGAGAGGAGAGGAGAGGAGTGGAGAGGAAAGGGAGAAGAGAGATGAAAACAGACAACAGGGGAAGCAGAAGGAGAGCAGGACCTGGGGTACTGGGCTGCCCAAGTTTATAGTGCTGAAATGAAACATTGCCTAATCCATGGAGAGGGTGCTCTGTGCTTTGCTCTGAGTGTTTGGTAATTCTATCTTTAATTACCCAACAGACTCCCCTGTACATGTTCCTTTTGAAGGGGCAAACAGGTTTGCCTGTCCGCTGTCCCTGTGTGTCCATGTGAGGTGACTCAGATAAAGGAGTAGAATCTCAGAGGTGGAGTTAAAGGGACAGTGGGTGCAGTGGGGGACAGCACATGAGTATTCGGGAGGCAGGACGAGGCTGGGGGAGATCCCCAGTTTCTGATGTTTTTTCCACGTGGGACATAGGATCAAGCTGGGCTCCAGCTTGGACACTGATTGGCCACCAGCCTTCCTTGCTTGGGGCTTAGCTTTGCCCTTTGAAGCCCTTGTCTTTCCTGCTAGGACGCCCAGCCTGAGCAGCATCTGGTCCTGACTACCCTGAGTACTATCCATCCTCTGGAGTCTTAGAACACCACTTACCTGCCGGGCGTTGGTGGTGCATGCCTTTAATCCCAGCACTCGGGAGGCAGAGGTAGGTGGATCTCTGTGAGTTCGAGACCAGCCTGGTCTACAAGAGCTAGTTCCAGGACAGCCTCCAAAGCCGCAGAGAAACCCTGTCAAAAAAAAAAAAAAAAAAAAAAAAAAAAAAAAAAAAAAAAAAGAACACCACTAACCTTTGACATTGACTTTGAAGCGTCGGCTATCTTGGCCACCTGATGTGGATACACGGCATTCCCAGAACCCACTGTCCCCAAGAGTCAAACCGGGCACCTCAAACTCAGCTGTGGTTTTGTCTGGCTCCACAATGGCCTTGGTAGACTAAGAGACAAGAGAGGGAGACAGTCAATGGAGAATGTGTGCTCCATGAAACATGGAACTGACTATTGCAGGAACACAGACCCAATAATATCCCCTCACCAGTTATCCTAACCCCATTTAAGTCATGGCCAGGCCAGTGGGAGGAGCCTATAAGTTCTGAGGGGGTTAAGGGCCCAAGGAATGAACTGCCCAGCTGGTGAGATGGAGAAGCAGACAGTAGGTTGGGGTGACTGGAGCTGACCAGGAGCATGGTGCCATCTGGCTTGCGGAGCTCCATACTGCCCCGTACTGGAAAGGGATTCCCTGCAGCTGCACAGTTGATCCGAGGCCTTGTCCCTAAGTTGAACTCCAGCTCCGTGGCCACATTGAGGATCTGGGGGATCCGGTCTAGATAGATAGATAGATAGATAGATAGATAGATAGATAGATAGATAGATAGATATAGGTAGATAGACAGATAGAAGACATGTGGCCACCAAAGTGATCCTTGTTCTATGCTCTGCATCTCAGAGAGGGTCTCACTGTCTGCTCTGCCACTTGAAACTGAAATCAGCAAGGTCCTGCATGGTTACTTCAGGATCTAGTGCCTCCACATTCAGTCAGGTGCAGGGTTCACCTCCTCCATTTCTCCCATCACATTTCCTAGGATCTTCTGAGACCCAGACACAAGCCCCTCATCATCCACTCAGCTCAAACAGTTCAGGCTGAATTCTCCTCTCTCTGGACTTTCTCCACATCCTTCCCCAATTATCTGTTGGTGTCTTCCACATTCAATTTCAGATCTTGACTCCTCCCCAAAACACTCTCACTGGTCAGGGTCTCCTCTAGATCCTGTATAACCGAGTCAGCCAGCCTTCACAATGTGGGTGCGTGAATGGTGAGAATACCTATCATATCTGAACTCCCTGAGGGAAGGACTTGGGTACCACCAACGAAAGAAAGAGCAGAGAGATGTGTTTGATGAAGGACCTGTCTTGAGGGGTCTCAGTGTCATATACCTGACTTCTCACAGTGAACTCCATGCCATCCGGAGGGGCAGACACAGCCGCTGAACCGGTCACAAGTGCCACCATTTTGACATTGGCACTGGAGGCGACAATCAGCCCCAAAATGACCAGGGGCACATGCTAGGAACAGAGGTATAGTTAATGGGTAGGTCAGGACTAGCAGGGTACAGATGGGGCACAAGCTATCCAGGAGGCTGGTGTGGTGTTGTGGTGCACTGGTAGAGGATTGGAAGGCTTATGTTTATGTCAGGGTCATAGTGAAGGGTCTGACACACTTATGCCCATAGGAGGTGGCTTAGTCCATACCTTCCTGGCACTGGCTTCCCTTCCAGCCAGATCCACAAGAACAGCCATAGGGATCTGGGAGGCAGAAGGTGAGGCCCCGGCAGCCTGCTGTGCCAGGGCACTGTTCCTGGCAGCGTTGTCCAAAACGACCCTCTCTGCAGGCTGAAAATAAGGTGTTGGTATACAGACTCTGTCAGGCCTCATACTTGAAGCTTTATCCCCATGGTTTCAGAACATTCTCCCACTCAGGCAATCTCTTCTGCCTAGATCTTAGCTCTCCTACTTACCCTGCTCACAGCGGGTGCCAGTGAATCCTGGGGGGCACACACATTCACCATCATAGTCATGACAGACACCTCCATGCAAGCAGCCTGGGCAATCCTTGCCACACCCTGGCCCCCAGCGTCCAGCACCACAGCCTGGAGGAAAGTGTTTTCAGTAGCTGTTCATCACCTAAGGACTATGATAGCCCTGGGGCCCTCAGGGATCCTGGGTCCCAAAGGAAGAACACATAAAGCTCACAGCCTCCCACACCACCCATGACCTCTGTCTTCTGCTCCTCACCCCGTACGATGAGCCGAAAGAAAGCACTGCCCAGGGGGCTGGCTTCTAGGTAGGTGGCACTGTAGATGCCACTGGATGGTGGCTGCACATTTTGGAGCTGCAGTTGAAACCTCCCATCATGGGCCTCGTGCCAGTCTAGGGTATGGAAGTAGGATCCTAGGGGGGAGAACACACAATTAGACCAGGGTCCTCAGAATCACATAAGGGGCTGGTGTTACCTCACTTGGCCCTGGTCACACGAATGTGGCCTGTGCACAGTGATCAGACTTGGGGAAAGGCAACAACCAGATACAGATATCCAAGCCAGGAAACAGGAGAATATCCTCTTTATGCTCTGGGCCTCCCAATAAATCAAGTCCTCCCTCTCCCTCTCGTTCCTCTTCAGTTACTAATTCAGCCATTTTTCTCATGCCTCTTATAGGAGCTCTCTGCTTCCACACTAGCCCTATCTGACCACCCTCCCATGGACAGCCACTGAGATGCTTTTATAATAGACCATCCATACCCTACTGCTCTTGCAGGCTCTCAAAGCTCTCCCTTGCACCAGGATGAACACCAATCCCTTAGCAGTTGTTTTCACCAGTTTGCCCTTTGCTCAGCCCTCCAGTCCCATACCTCACCACACCCTGTCTGACCCCTAACATTCTTGAATTCCTCAATGCTTGTTTGCCTTCTAGAAACATCTGGCATTTCAGACCCTCCTGCCTTTGTTCTTGTCAGCCTTGCCTCCTAGAATGCCTTTTCTTTTTCTGTCTCTTTTGCCTTTTGGGGCTCTCTCCCAGTCTCTTCGAGGACCCATACTGTTAGACAAGGGTTCAACCCCTGCCTGGCTCCCTCTTGTCATTGCTCAGAACTCTAAACAGACGGCACAGACTCAGCTCTCCCTGCCCACCTCTACATTTCCTGGTGGTTCAAAGAAAGCCTTCTGTCCAAGGAAAAGGGTCTTCTCCCTTAGGTGCCAAGTACCCAAGAGTCAGCCAGCAGATCGTGAAGCTGAGGCAGGCATTTGGGGGGGCTACTCAGGAAAAAAAAAAGTCCTTCCATGGAGTGGATAAGGACAGGGTGGTGGGTAGGCACAGAGCTGAGACCCACATATCTGTGTGGACTCCAGCACATGCCTGCCTTGGGCATCAAGGATCTGAACTAGGCAAGTCTTTGAGAGAGGTTAGACTTCCCTTGGCCTGTCCTGGGCACTTGTTATCAGCTGTCTTCTTTCCCATGGGGACTGCTGCTCTTCTTAGCTGGGCCATGTGACAGCACCTGCTAACTCCCAGAGGAGAGTCAAAGGTAGAGGGCTTAACATAGCGCTGAAGATCTGGCCATAGGCTCCTGGCCCTCTTAGTACAGGTGAGTTACTCAGAGCTAGAGATGAAATGAGGTCAGGTGCATCCCATGGACAGACCTTGGAGGTTGGCCAGGAGGAAAAGGTGTGTCACAGTGATGGGCTGAGTACATGGAGGGCAATGGAGGTCCTGGGCTGTCAGAACCATGGGTCTACCTGTCCAATCAAATGCCTCTCACCATTGTTCTTCCATATCACGTCTGTCTGTTTGGCCTTGTGCACACGTGCAGAAAGCACAGCTGTGTCACCTTTGTTCACCGTGTGTGTGACCTTGTCTGGAAACAGGTGGGCTGTGGGTGAAAGGTAAGGTCAGTGATTCAGGACAGCAGTCCTCCCTCTGTCACTCCACCTCCTGGCAGACCAGACTCACCCCCCGGGCTGTTGTGCACATAGAGGACTCGAGTGCGCCGTGTGCTAGCACCACCCACGCAGGAGAAGACGCCTACCAAGTCTGAGGGCTTGGAGAAGCCACGTAGCGTGACCTGGTGTGAACCATTGCGTGCCAGGTTCAGGGGCTGCCCGGGTGGGAAGGTGCGTACGATGCGGTCATCCTTCTCCAGCAACAGGGGTGGGCCCCAGGCATCTGAGCCCCTCCCTGCCCCAGCCTCACCAGACACGCAAGTCAGGAAGAAATGCTGGGGGTCCGTGATGCGCAGGTTGGCCAGCAGCGTCAAGTCCACAGCTGCACCTGGGAACAGGAGGAGAAAGGTCGGGGTAGAGAGAGGCCATCCTGTATACAAACAGCCTGGATAACACATGGAATGAGAAATGTTGTAGTGTGGGGAGATAGGCTGCCCAGGGCTAGTGTAAACTGGTGCATAAAATTTGTACCTCACAGTGGGCAAGACCAAAGAGCCTGATTAGCCTGCCTCAGATCTGTGACCCCAGCCCTTCCAAGGCCCCTCCTTCCCTGTCCCTTTTCTGCCGGTTAACTGTCAAGTAATCAATTAATTTAAATGCCACTTAGCATATCAGTTAATTGTCTTTGGCAGTCTATTGTAAGTAAAAGAAGCTGGCATTTACTGGCCGCCTCGCAGGTACCAAATGCCCATTCTCTGTGGCATCCTCATGACCTCCAGTGAAGTTGATTTTCTCTGCTGTAATAATTATTCTCAAGCTTTCTTGAACACGCTCATCAACTCCCAGGGCTTTAACTGTCACCTCTGAGTCAGTAGCTCTGGTGTGGCCTTTCAGCTCCAAGCGTATTTGCATTCGTGTTTCCTAAGCCTTCACCTCTCCCAAATTCCCTGACTCAGAGACAACGCCCATTACCTGAGACACTAACTTCAGAGTCATCTTATATTCCCACTGTCATAATAATTAATGTTTATTGGATGTCAATTATGCATCGGGCTCGTTAGTGATGCTCTTTTCCTTTCCGGTCTGACTGTTCTGGGAGGTGGGTGTTATTATTTCCATTTTATGACCAGGAAACAAAAGCTCAGAACTTGCCCAAGGTCATACAGTTAGAAACTAGCAGAGCCAGGTTGTCCTATCTAAAATCCTCATTGCTTACTCCCAATCTGGTACATATTCCTACAGTTTTCTTCATAAATCTTGCTGGCCATCCCTGTCTTCCCCAACACCTTTGTTCAGCCCTTGTCTTTACTTACTTGGACCATTTCAGAAGCCACAGCTTCTTTTCCAACTCGTTTTCTAAAGTGATGCCACCAAGACTCAAAAACACCCTGTGACTCATTTGCCTACAATGTCCCACGGCTCCCAGGTACTTTCAGGATGATGCATAGGATCTGAGCGTCCTTGTGGCTCACAGTTGGCTCCTCCAGCTGCTTTCCCTCCAGAGCCTTCTTCTCCTATGGATTTCCATGCCTCCCAAGCTTGCGCTTATCACTCTGGTGGCTACCCCTCTTAAGGAAATCCTTCTTGTGCTATTGCTGGAGGCAGAGTAAGCTGCATCTCTATTGTCAGTGCTCCTCAAGAACTCTATGTCTGTCTCTGTTTGACCCTCATCCCTAGACTGTGCTCCCCACTAGACTGTGAATCACTCAAAGGCAGCCTCTGGCTTCCAGTCTTTTAATCAGTAGGCTGAATGAATCCATCGCCATTTTCAGAAACCTTCTCCAAGACTTCTGCATACAACCCCATTTTAACAGCAAACATATTCACTAGGGAGGCCAGCATCATTTAATTTCCACTGAATAGGTTTGGGAGTCTCCAGACACCAAGCTAATAGAATGCCATTGGTGTTAAATAAATGTTTGATATTATTATTATTATTATTATTATTATTATTATTATTATTATAATTATTTTGAGACAGGGTCTGTCTTTGTAGACCAGGCTATCCCAAACCCTCAGAGATCCACCCCTCCCTGCCTCTGCTTCTTGAGTACTGTAATTGAAGTCATTGTGCCCAGCTGTCCAATGTCTTATTGAATAAGCCCAACAGAGTTATTCCTGAGGTCCAAAACAATATTTGTCTTCTGCCCTCCCCCATACGCAGGCAGTGGTTTCTAACACCTACCTGAGTTTTTTCCACCCTGATCTCATTTTTTTTTTTTGGTGGATCAAAATTATGATGATGATTGTGATGATGATGACAGAGTTCCTATTTTCTCTCCAATTTTAAAATTATATATATATATATATACATATATATATATATATATATATCCTAGAATTAACCCTCAGAACCATTTGTAAACATTCAGTTCAGTGTTAATAAATACATTCATAATATTATGTAAACATCACCACTCATTTCCACAGCTCTTTTTGTTTTTGTTTTTGACATAGGGTCTCACTATGTCTCTATGTGTTTAACATGAAGTTTGCTGTGTAATCCAGGCTGTCCTTCCAAGTGCTGGCATTAAAGGAGTACACCACTACACCCAACTCCATAACTTCTTTCATCTCGTCAAGCCGAAATGCTACACCCATTAAACAATAACTATTTCCCCTCCCCCAACACATGGCAGGCACCATGTTGTGAGGTCCATTGCTATGCTATGCTTGGGAGGGCTGGGACTAAGACCTGGAAATCAGGGGTTGGGAGTTACCCAGGGCAGACTTACCAACATGAGAGGCCAAGAAGAGAACGGGGAGCAGGAAAGGGGACCCCCACCAGACCATACTCCGGAGGCTAACCCGGGCCAGCCAAGGCCAGCTGGGCCTGGGGTCAGTTGCTGTGGGTGTGGATGCTCAGCCTGTTCGGCTTAGGGCGCCTTGGTGCTGGAGAGGAAAAGGAAATGATGGCTGGGGTGGGAGGGGTGGCAGGGGAGATGGCTGGGAAGACTTGTCCTGCTTCCCAGCCTGTAATCCTCCCAAATCCAGCCCCCAGCCCCCACAAGCCTGGAGATGGGTGTGTCTTGGAAGGCCCTGAAAGGGGGCCACTTGAGGTGTATGGTGACAAGGACAGACCTGGGGATGGTTGGACCAATTTCTCCCATCCCCTCTGTCTCTTCCATTTGTTTTGCTGGAGCACAGGAGACAGGAAAGGGAGGAAGCCAGTGGCTTCCACCTATTGTTTGGAGGTAGGACATTGTTCAGGGGCCTCCCCTCCTCCCAACACACACACACACACACACACACACACACACACACACACACACACAGAGAGAGAGAGAGAGAGAGAGAGAGAGAGAGAGAGAGAGAGAGAGAGGCTTGAATGATGCTTCACACATGTGCTCCAGGACACAGACAGTTACCTCTGATCCTAGAGAGCAGGTCACAGAAGCACAGGCATGAAACAAAAGGGATTGGGAGATTGAAGACCCTTCTGCTCTATCTTATGTGCCTTTCTCATTTTACACATGGGAAAATGGAGGCCTGTGGTGGTTAGGGAACCCTGAGGCTGTGACGAGGTTGGCACTTAAGCTTCTAGTCTGGCCACTGGTTTCTCAGTGCTGGTTGCTCTACGAGAGACACATTGAAGCATACAGGGGAACACACAGGCAATGGTGTGGCATGCCTGGCTGTTCCTCATCCTCAGCTGCCCCATAGGCTCCAGTTCAATGTCTGTCTGTTGTTATTCATTGCGCAGCTAACCATGCCTGTTCTTGGACACTGAGGGAGTAGTACTATACCCAGGAATATGCAGCTACTTTTTCTTCTTTCAGAATTGAGACATAATCTTATTATGTAGTTCAAGTTAGCATGGAACTCACTTTACAGTCCAGAGTGGCATGAACTCTTTGGGTAGCCCTGAGTGGCCTCAGACTCATGAGCCTCCTACTTCCCCTTCCTGAGTCCTGGCATTGTAGGCATGTGTGCATACCACTGTGCATATACTCCAGCCAGGGGACAGTTTGAGAGAGTCACCCCTCTCCTTCTACTATTTGGTTCCAGGGATCAAATTTAGAACATCAGGCTTGATGCCAGGTGCTCTTTTCTGCTGAGACATCCCATAAGCTCATATCTACTCTTAGAGGCTGACCACACCTGGGAGTAGTCCCCTTGGTCTATTTTCCAAAGCCCCACTGTTGCATTTCTTAGGCCTGTCTCAGCATTTTGATGCAAATGTCCTCACTGCCAGCTCCCAGATTGATCATGCCCCATAGAACACCCACGGGGAGGTGCTTCCATGGAGCAGGAGAAGCTCCGGGTTAGCTTGGGCTCACTGTGTCCTCCTCATCTCCAACAACGAATGAATGGGTTGAGAGGTAGTACCAGCTCAAATGACTTGGAGGTTTTTAACCCTCCCTCTGAAGCTTGGATTTTGTTCCCAAGTCAGTTCTGGTGAAGGCTGTATTCTTTTCTGATCCAGCAGGTGCAAAACCACTTTTCTGGGAAGCTGGGGCCTTGGGAGGTTTGTTTCTCCAGGTACCCCTCTGCTGAAGGTGTGTGAAAGAGCCCCGGATTAGCTTGACTCCTAGAACAACACGAGAAAGAATTGAGGAAGGCATCCATCACCTTTGCTAGGCCTGGGGCTGGGAAGATTATCTGGACAGACTGTAGGAGAAGAAGACTGGTTGATGCCTTAGATGCCTGAGTTTAAATATGGGATGAGCTAGCATTTAGAGCATGCATTTGCCCAGCAGGGTGTTGGCTCAGTATGCTTTTATGGAACTTGCCCTTACTTTTGGAGAAACTTTGGGGGTCCTGATATCATTGTGGAGAAGTACGGAGAACACTTTTCTTTTTAAAATTTTCATTTTTATTTTATGTGTATAAGTGTTTTGCCCTCATGTATGTCTGTATACCATGGGTATGCAGCACCTGCAGAGACCAGGAGAGGGGGTCAGATGCCCCTGGGATTGGAGTTACAGACGGTTGAGGCCATTATGTGGGTGCTGGGGATCAAACTCAGGTCTTGTAGAAGGGCAGCCAGTGCCCATCTCACCAGCCCCAAGAACACTTCATTCTTGCAAACGACAGATATAATTACAGGTGTCTTTTCTAAACGGGCAAGTTTGAGAAATCTGACATAAACACATGGGAAGCTCTGGTCCTTTTGTCCTCCCCATTTTCAACTGGGAAACAAAACATGGTTGCAATTGTCCGTAGATCATCACAAAGCAAATGTTTCTGAGTTTCTACACAAGCATGTGCATTATAAAACAGTACCCTGTAAGTGTAAACACATTTTCCCATATGTTGAAAGTAATTTAAACACCATCAGTTTACAAACAGCAAGTGCCAAGTGAAATACCATCCTATAAACAAATGTTGAGTGGGTTGGGAATACATCTGCTGTTACAATAGGAATATTGAAACGGAAAGGCATAGCTTAAATTTTCAGCCCCTGGAAAATTAGAGGCCTCAAATAATGTGAATGTAAACAGGTGCTCTACATGTTGTCAGGTTAACTCCACAATCTGAGCAAGGTAATTTAATGAGAAAGCAAAACTAAACATCATTTCCCCAAAACAAGGCATGGTCAACTCTACATCAGGCAGATAATTCACTTCTAATAAAGCTGTTCTTTCCCAAATTGTGGAAACTCAGAAAGCTGTGGGGATAGAGACACTTTGGGGTTTTGATGTCATTGTGGAGATGTATAGGCTTTTCTCAGTTGCAGAGAGCCAGGGCTGCTAGGCTTCCTGGCTAAACACTGACGTGGGTTTTTGGCACACTCTCCCTACAGGGACTAGGTCTTCCTTGAAGATGAATTAGTTTCCATAACTTCAGGAAGAGGTGTTCCCCCTCCTCCAGGATCCAACATGGCTTGGCAGCCTAAAATAGAAGTGGACTTCTTCCAGGTAGAGACTAATGGTGTGACTGTTCGTGGAGGTTCTAGCTGGAAAGCCAGGAAGGTCATGAGACCAGAGCGGGGGGTGGTGGAAGCCAGGACTTTGAAGCATTTATCTTGGAGAGGGTTTTTTCTCCGTAACTGGGTAATGGGGATGCAAGAAACACCCTTTGAAGGTTGAACAGTTTAACACAGGTTCTCAGTTTACATTGACCAAGCCGTGGTCCTACCATGCATCCTGAATAGGCAGTTTCTGCCACATATCACTTCTTGTGTGAATTTTTATCTCTGTGTGTGTGTGTGTGTGTGCTATGTGCTTGTGAATGTTTGCATGTATATGCTGTATGTGTCCATATACGTGTGTGTGTGTGTGTGTGTGTGTGTGTGCTATGTGCTTGTGAATGTTTGCATGTATATGCTGTATGTGTCCATGTGTGTGTGTGTGTGTGTGTGTGCGCGCGCTATATGCTTGTGAATGTTTGCATGTATATGCTGTATGTGTCCATATGCGTGCGTGTGTGTGTGTGTGTGTGTGTGTGTGTGTGTGTGTGTGTGTACTATGTGCTTGTGAATGTTTGCATGTATATGCTGTATGTGTCCATATACGTGTGTGTGTGTGTGTGTGTGTGTGTGTGTGTGTGTGCTATGTGCTTGTGAATGTTTGCATGTATATGCTGTATGTGTCCATGTGTGTGTGTGTGTGTGTGTGTGTGTGTGTTTGTGTGTGTGTGTGTGTGTTGTGTGTGTGTGTGTGTGTGTGTGTGTGTGTGTGTGTGTGTGTGTGAAGCACACACACATGTGTGCTGGTATACACTTGTACCAGAGGCCAGAGGATATGAAGTTCCCTGCTATATCACTCTCCACCTTATTGATTCAGTCTCTCACAGGACCTAGAGCTAGGCTGGTGACCAGCAAGCCCAACTCATGCTCCTGTCTCCTCCATGTCTCACAGTGCTTGGGTTACAGGCACATGTGTAGGCTCACTGGGCTCATGTGGGAGCTGTGGATAGATTGAAGGCTCCTCATGCTCTGCAAATTACTAGCCACTGAGCCTGCTCTCTCCAGCCCTCTTCTGTGATTTTTCTTCTTGAATTTTAAAAAGTTTACTTTATGCCATGGATGTCAGAAGAGGGCCTCAGTTCCCTGGAATGGGAATTACAAACAGTTGTGAGCTGCCATGTGGGTGCTGGGAATTGAACCTGGGTCCTCTGGAAGAGCAACTGGTGCTCTTATTCTCAGAATCATCTCTCCAGTTACACTGTGAGTGATTCTGATTCTGGGTTGTGACAAAACTGCCTTTTTAGCCCTATGATTTTATTTATTTATTTATTTATTTATTTATTTATTTATTTATTTATTTTAGAACAAACATAGTTATTAAGAAAAAGCCAGGAAGAACTCTTAACAGAGGGAGGGGGCTTCAGGGGATGAATACTTACTCATTTGAACCCCATCCTTCCTCCCTGAGCTTTGGAGCCAGGGTTTCTCTGTGTAGCCTTGACTGTTTTAGAACTCACCCTGTAGACCAGGCTGGTTTTGAACTCACAGAGATCCACCTGCCTCTGCCTTCTGAGTACTGGGATTAAAGGTGTATATCAACACATCCAGCCATGTTTGAATTTTTGTTGTTCTTGTTGTTTGTTGAGACAGAGTTGCTCTGTGCAGCCTTGGCTGTCCTGAAACTCACTCTGAAGACTAGGCTGGCCTCAAGATTTGAATTCTGAAGCATCTGGTGTAGTCTACACATTTGTTGTGTATGCATTTGCTGATCATGATTTGTATGATTTTGCTGCTCCTGCATTTGAATGTTGCAACAGAGCCAAATCTTTACATCAGCTTGTTGGAGCTTATTCCCAGCCCATCTTTGTAAGTTCCCAGATAAGGGCAGGACCACAGATGGCATTTTGAGTGGCATTTGTCTAGCAGCTTTTGGAGAGTCTCTATTGTGCAGTGGTGTAGGAGGGCAAGTGGAATCAAAGATCTTGGAGATGACTTCTCTATCTTTACATAGATGCTTATGGCATAAAGAGACTGCCTGGGCAATTCCAACAGGCCCTCCTGACATGTGCCAGTGTCCATAGCAACACAGCGAGACCCTTCAACCCTTGGGATGGAGTTATGTGTTTCCTATGGATTGATTTCAAATTTTAGGTGGTGACAGGAAGGACAGCCATTCCTAGAAATGCTAAGGTTGTAGTTTTGGCTTCCTTTGTTGGATGTGACTGTTTTCTGTCCTGGACCCAGAGTACTTAGAAGGCCCAGATCATGGAAGATCTGTTGTGTCCTTGTTTATCTGGAGCTGGGTCTACTTTTCATCATGTTAGACCATCCTCCACCTTCAATCTGGTCATCTCTACTGTCCTTTCTCAGCAACTGGAGACTGGGGAGATGGAACAAAAGACCACACTGCGCTGGGGAGGAGCTCATGCTGGAGAGATGAGGGATGAGGGAGGCTGACAAAGGCCTTTTGAGTGTGAGGTCAGATGGAGGGGAGAGAGTGTCTCTCAGGTTTACCTGGGTCTGATACTTGTGTAGATATCAAGGATGAGGTAACAGATCCTGGCTGGGTTTCCTCAGTTCCAGTGCAATGGGCCAATGGGAATGCAGCGATGGCTGGCACTCCTAATGGCCACCACCTACAGCTCCTGTGAATTGTATTCTTAGCTGGAAGAAATAGCACTTTAAATGGGTAAGAGTGCTTACTGCTGTTGCAGAGGACTTGGGTTTGATTCCCGGCACCCATATAGTGGCTCACAACTTCTTGAACTCCAAATCTGGGATACCCAATGCCCTCTCCTGGCCTTTGCAGGCTCCGGCACACACATGGTACACATACACTCATGCAGGATTGCACACATACACATAAAAAATCTTTTCAAAAAAAGAAAACAAGATTTTATTTTTAAAATAATTTTAGACAGTACAGAGAGTTCCCATCTATTCTACACCCAGGTTGCCCTATAGGTTTCACCTAATATTACTGTGGCACATTTCCCGAAACTTATGAGCCACTGTTGACACTCCATTATTTAATCCATTGTTGATTCCGATTTCATCTGTCTTCCCTGTGTCTCTTTTCCACAGACCCCGCACTGCATTTAGCTGTCAGGTTCCTTTGGGCTGCTTTTAGTTATAAATTCCTCAGGATTTCCTTGCCTGGTGACCTTGGCAATTTTAAGAAGCACTGCTCTAATATTTTATAGGATGTCTCTCCACTGGAATTTTCCTGGTTGTTTTGGTCATGTTTAGACTGGATCTTGGAGTTTCTGGGGGTGAAGTGCTCATGTCAAATCAAAGGTGCTTAGGATCAACAGAGTGCTCCTCACTGTCCTTGATCTCTCGGTTGAGGTAGTATTTGTCGGGATTTTCCACTGTAAAATAGCATTTCTTCTTTCCTACCATACTATACTTACTTAAGGAGTGGGGATTTGTGCCTTTCTTCCTGGAGGGTAAAGCACTTACATACATTATTTGGATTTCTTTTTAAAATTATGACTTTGTTTACTGACAGGTGTGCATACCTGAGAGAGAGCATGAATACATGAGAGAGAACATGCCAGGACCCATGTGTGTAGGTCAGATGATAACTTTTTTTGTGGGGGGGGCTTTTCAAGACAGGGTTTCTCTGTGTAGCGTTATAGACCTCTAACTCACAGAGATCTGCCTGCCTCTGCCTCCCAAGTGCTGGGATTAAAGGTGTGCACCACCATCGCTGGGCCAGATGGTAACTTTTTCAGTCAGTTCTGTCTTTTCACCGTGTGGTCCTGGGGATGGAACTCAGGTCATCAGGCTTGGAATCTTTTTCTACCTACTTAAGTATTTAATCTATCATTTATTTACAGCACGGTGAACCCACGGGTATTTATTTCCTATTTTGGTCTCCAGTCCATCACCATGTTATTTAGTTTTTCACTCGGATTATTCCAGCTTTAGCCTTTGGGTGCTTTTTAGGGTGGCTCCTATGTCCTATGTCTCACACAAATGCAGGGTTTGCTATTGTTTGTTCATTCTTTAGTATTTGCTTAATATTTGGCAATAACAAGGTACCCCAGAGTTATCTAGTGTGCTCACATTGTAGCCCTGAATCAGCTGTGGCTTGGGGACTCCCTGGCTTCTTTCACAGATGCAAACACTGGTCTGTTCACCCCAGAGTGGGGAACCAATGACAGACCACAGAAACGATCCCACACAAGCCTAGTTGGGTGAGCCAGTGAGTTTATAGGGGTGACTCACAGGAGCATGGGGGACTCCAAATCAGCTTGGTCACAAGAAATCATACTTCAGCACCCACTCCAGCATCCACCCTGGCACCCACCTCAGGGCCCACCTCAGAACCTACCCCAGCACCCACACCCATACCTCTGCCCAGACCTACACAAGTACACACCCCAGTAACACCCTAGCATCCACCCCTGCACCCACTCCAACACCCATCTCAACACCTACCCTAACACCCACCCCAGCCCAGAGGAGGATCCAGCAAAGCTGCGTGCCTGCAGCCTTCTGCACAACTTGTGGACAGCTAGGTTGATGGGAGAGTGTCTCTGAAGCAGCTCCCACTTCTGTAACTTTGGGGGACTTTGTGAGTCTTAACTTCTCCACTTCTGGGTCCTCCTAAATTCCATGACAGTTTCTTCTTGATCTGGGAAAGTTTCATTTTGGAGGAGATGACTGTCCAGTACCAAAGGCCTGGTTATGTGAGAATAGGGATTCGGTATACTAAACAGAGTAGTTCATGGGCTTAGCATGGGTTAGGTCCTGGGTTCAATCCTTGGCAGAAACAAAAATCTGGCCACAGGTATATTCATTGCTCTTGAGTGTGCAACTGCTTCCTGGTTCCCTCAGTTGACAAAGCACAGGTGTGTGTGTGTGTGTGTGTGCGTGTGTGTGTAATAATATTTCTGAATGGAGTTATTTGTAGTATATTAAATTAAATAGGAGTTCTCTATAACTGATGTCTCTAATTATAATCTACCACCATATGGATGGCAGCAGGGTTTTTCATGTAAGAACCTATACCTCCCCTCCACACACAGTATTCATTCCCACTGTTTGATTTACAAAAACATATTTTCAAAACTCAGCCCCACATAGAGGCTGGAGCAGAGGATCAGTGAAAGAAACAGCATGCATTGACCATGTGTGTGGCTTTAGGTCCAACCCCTAGAAACTTCCCTCAAAAAGAAAAACAGATGGTGGGAACTTAGAAGTAAATATGCCTTATGAAAATCAGAAAGAGTTGGCTTACAATTATCAGTGAGTCTCCTCAAAAATCAACTTGTAAGAAAGGCTACTTAAAAGCCAAGTTTCTCCTGAGGAGACAAACCAGGAAGGGGAGAGATGGCTTAGAGGTTGGATGTTTGTTCTTCTGGGCTGGAGAGGCAGGTGGTTTAGAGATTGAGGGCATGTCTTCGCTTGTAGGGGACTGGAGTTTGGTTCCCAGCATCCTTATCTGGTGGTTGTGAACTGGTAACTCCAGTTCTAGGGGATCCAATGCCCTCTCTAGCATCCATGGGCACCCATAGTCACACACACACACACACACACACACACACACACACACACACACACACACACACACACACAGACAGACAGCACACATATATGCATGATCTTTTAAAATGTTTTTAAAAAAAGAAGAAAAAGATTAAGCCAGAAAACTCCAAGAGCTGTGTGTGTTCCATCACTATCAGAAAGTAACATGTAGCAGCTCTTACTCACTTGACAAATGTCCCTCTTACAACATAATCTTGACCTTTGTCCCACTGACATGTGGAGTCATGTCTCTTCTTGGGTTTGGATGAGATTATGACTCAC
Organism: Cricetulus griseus; assembly: GCF_003668045.3. Classification (NCBI taxonomy): domain Eukaryota; kingdom Metazoa; phylum Chordata; class Mammalia; order Rodentia; family Cricetidae; genus Cricetulus; species Cricetulus griseus. The sequence goes on along the minus strand of NC_048595.1, from coordinate 33,823,796 downwards.
TTATAATCAGAAGAATGTAAACAGTGCCTAGGAGATGGCTTATCCGGTGAAGCACTTGCTACAAAGGCATGTGGACCAGAGTGAGGATCTCCAGCACCTGTGTAAAGCCCTGGGAAGATGTGTCTGTGATTCCAGCAGTGAAGAGGTGAAAACAGGCAGAGCCCCGGAGCCCACTAACCAGACAGCCTAGCCCAATCTGTAGGCATCAGATTCAGTGAGAGACCTTGCCTCAAAAAATAAGATGAAGAGGTTGGAGAGATAGTTCAGCAGTTAAGAGTCCTTACTGTTTTTGCAGAGGACTTGGAGTTGAGATTCCCAGCACTCACATGGTGGCTCATAATCACTTATAACTCTAGCTCCAAAGGATCCCATGCCTTCTCCTGACCTCCAAGGTTACCAGGCACGAATGTGGTGCACATGTACACATGCAGGCAAAACATATATACACATAAAATAAAGTAAATAAATCTTTTTAAAAAATCAGTGACAATCTCAAAAGGTACTTTGAAAATAAGGTGGGAAGTGTCTAAGGAAGATATATGATGTCAGCGATAGCCATTAGTGCACCGAATCACATGTGCACACACAAACAAACCACAAACATGTACACACACATCAGTCAGCAAAGGCAAGGCATCTGTGTTCATGGAAGCACTTCGCTGTAACCCGAAACTGTTGTGTAAATAAACAGTCTGAAGTCACCATGCTGTGAGGAAGCCCAGAGAGACAGAGACAGACTGTCTGCTGTCTGCTTGGCCAGCCCCTGCTCTAGCACCTCCCTTTGCCCCTGAAATCCTGTTTCACTCTTAGTTGTTCTCTGACAACGGTCAACTAAGAGTGGTACTGAATGAACCATCTGAGACCTTCCAAATTCCTGATACTAAGATACTATTAGACAATTGCATATTTGGGAGACTAAGCTTCAAAGATCCCAGACCTTCCTGATCTGTGGAAAGAGCCGAAGGACAGCCTGGGAAATGTGTAAAGGGACCCTGTTTAAAAAATTGAAAGTTTATTATTTATTTATTCATTTATTTTTGAGACTCATTTCTCTGCTTATCCTTGGCTGTCCTAGAACATGTTCTGTAGACCAGGCTGGCCTCAGACTCAGAGATCTGTCTGCTTCTGCCTCCCCAGTACTTGGATTAAAAGTATGTGCTGCTACCACCCAGCAAAAATTTGAAAGTTTTTTTTTTTTTCAAAAAACTGGGGATATAGTTGAGGGTAAGGTTCTCATACAGCATGCATACAACACCTTGGGTTCTATCACCAGTAAGTACTGCCAAAAAATAAAACCAAGACAAACAAGAAGCAAAACAACTGCTGGGCTTGGTAGTTCATGCTTGTAATCTCATCACTAGGGGGACAGGGGCAGGGGGGGATTGCTGTAAATTCAAGTCCAGCCTGGGCTATATATAGTTCCAGGCTAGCCAAACAATGGTTGCTGTAAATGTCTAAGTGACTAGTTTCTGAAGTATTTCCCATCAATATTTGCCAGAATATTAAAGATATCTAAAGTATTAATTGGAATAACTTGATGCTGGCACACAAACAGACAGATGGATAGAGCCAAAGAGAGAATCCAGAAATAAACATCACTAAAGGCAGGAACTTAGTGTTCACAAAATGTGATATCCTCAACCAGAGGGGAAAGCTGGGCTTTTTAATAAAGTTGTCACAACACCCTGGCAACTGTCTAAAAAGAAAAAAGAAAGTTTATATCACCTAGCAAGATAAAGGCCAAGTGTGTTGGAATTTAAACATATAAAATATAAATATAAACTGGACAGTGGTGGTGCATGCCTTTAATCCCAGCACTTGGGAGGCAGAGGCAGACAGATCTCAATGAGTTTGAGGTCAGCCTGGTCTAAAAAGCAAGTTCCAGGACAGCCAGGACTATTGCACAGAGAAACCCTATCTCAAAAAACAAGTGTGTGTGTGTGTGTGTGTGTGTGTGTGTGTGTGTGTGTGTGATCTCCAGCAAAAGAGCTAAAAGAAAACATGGGTGAATTCTTTTATGACTTTAGGCTGGGTGGATCTTTCTAAGTAAAATTTACAATTTACCTATCTTCAATTTACTACAAATTGTTGCAGAATATTTGGCTAACTATGTAAAAATTTGTTGCATTTGTTTACCTTGCCTGCTTAAGACAACTGAGTTGCTATAAAGAAAGCTAACCAGTCAATAGCTAGGCAGGAGGTATTGGCAGGACTTCCAGTCAGACAGAGTAAGTAGGAGGAGGAATTTAGGATCTAAAGAAAAAAGAAAAATAGTCACCAGGGAGATGCTAAAGAGGTGCCAGCAGCCAGGCAGCCATACATGGAGGAAGCAGGAAAGTAGGACATACAGAATGAAGAAAGGTAAAAAGCCCAAAGGCAAAACATAGACAAATAGAAACAGGTTAAATTAAGTTAAAAGAGCTAATGGAACAAGCATAAGCTAAGGCTGAGCGTAATTAATAATAAGTCTCTGTGTCTTTATTTGGAAGCTGGTTGGCAGTCCAAAGAAAATGCTAGCTATAACAAATTTAAAAACCTGAAAGGCTAAAATAAGAGATAAATATCAGTATATGTGTACACATACACACACACACACACACACACACACACACACATAGAGAATATCATATTTTCTACTTGATGACCCATTTCACCTATATGAGAACACCTATATGAGCATAATGATAGTTCCACTTTACATCTTTATTTTCTTGGAAAAAGAAAAAGTATTCACTCTATATGAGAACATCGAGGCATGATGACTGTAGTTTTACTTTGGAGCATTATTTTCTTGATTTTTTTTTTTTTTTTTTTTACCTTTTAGTTTAGAAAAGCAAAAGGCCATTGGCTGGGTCCACTGTTTCTCAAGTGACTCTTGGGTTCATAGGAACAGAGAACACCAAAGTCAGAATTCCACTCATCTCTGTGAATATGCACTAAGATACAACATGGTCTTTTGTGAGCCTTTTTTTTTTTAAAAAAAAAACTCTCTCTCTCTCTCTCTCTCTCTCTCTCTCTCTCTCTCTCTCTCTCTCTGTGTGTGTGTGTGTGTGTGTGTGTGTGTGTTATGTGTGTGCAGGTGCCCATGGAGTCAGATGAAAGCGTCAGATCCCTTGTAGCTGGAGCCACGAGATATTTGTGCTGGGAACCGAACTCCAGCCCTATGGAAGAGCAGCAAGACCTCTTAACTTCTGAGCCATCTTTCCAGCCCATTGTGTACCTTCTCGGACTGTTCTTAGGACCTTAGCCTGCTTGTAGACATACAAGAGAATATTTTCTGTGCAGAAAAGGCACCGAGTTTTCCTAGTGGTTGAACTGAGAGCCCTTTGGGTGAAGTTGTTATGCAAATTATGCAAAAAATAAAGACAGTTGAATTCTGGGCTGGAGACTATCAGAGGGAAAGAATGGTTCTCTCCAAATTACCATCCCAAATTGACATCTGAGGGCTTGGGGATGTGTCTCAGTATGAGCTCAGCATGGAGTGAGAGCCTGGGTCCCATCCTCAACACCATAAAAACAAAGCAAGTTTGTCAGCAATGCCTCTTCTGAGCCAGGGCCAGATTGGTTCCCTTCTGAGTTAATGGAGACTCCTCCCAGGCAAACCTGCCAGGCTGGGTTGGATCACCCAGGCACCTGTGCAATTCATTTAAATAAAAAATGGAGCAAGAGTCACCTCTTAGTTCTGGGAGAAGCTAAGGAGCACTGACTGTGTAAAGTCAGTGTGAGAAGCTGAATGCTGCTTTCTTCTGCCCCATGAGTTTAAAGGGCATGGATAGTTCACATGGTCTTTTTCCCTCTCCCCAATTACATTCATATTTTCTTCTAAAACGTGCCCTTGTGTTTCAGCTTCTAGGATAATTTGAAAAGTATTTAAGATATATTCAAACCCAAAGCTGATATTTTTGAATGGTCCATCCTTGCATTAACTCACTCTCTCTCTCTCTCTCTCTAGCCTGGCTGTGGTGACACATGTCTTTAATCCTAGCAGAGGCAAGTGGATCTATGAGTTCGAGGCCAGCCCGGTCTACAGAGTAAGTTCCAGGACAGCCAGGGCTACACAGAGAAACCTTGCTCAAAAACAAAATTCTCTCTCTCTCTCTCTCTCTCTCTCTCTCTCTCTCTCTCTCTCTCTCTCTCTCTCTTTGTGTGTGTGTGTGTCTGTGTGTGTGTCTGTGTGTCTGTGTGTTTGGTGTAGGGAGGGAGGCTGTGGTGGGAACTGAACCCAGTACTCCCTGTATACCATGTAGTGCCCTATCTCCATGCTACGTTCCCAGTCCCACAATTGCTTTTTGTTTTTTTTGAGATAGGGTTTCTCTGTGTAGCCTTGGCTGTCCTGGAACTCACTTTGTAGATCAGGTTGACCTTGAAATCACATAGATCCATCTGCCTCTGCCTCTGCCTCTGCCTCTGCCTCTGCCTCTGCCTCTGCCTCTGCCTCTGCCTCTGCCTCTGCCTCCCGAGTGCTAGGATCAAAGGCCATCAATGAAAGGTTCAGGCATTATGCTGGCCTGCCCCTGTTACCTGGTGGAACAGGCAGTAGCCTGGTCAGCCCAAAGTTCCATGGGAACTAAGTCTGCATGCAGGTGCAGAGGACCCCTTTAAAATGACAGATCCCTGCCCATTTACTCTCTCTGCTTCCTCTCTGCTCTCTCTCTCTCACCTATGCGCTCTCTCTGCGGCGACCGGCCATGGCAGTCAGCCATTATCCCTGTTCCTTTCCTCTTCTTAGTCTCCCTACTCTGCTGGGCCTTATAATAAACTTATAGTCAACATGTCTCATGCCTCAGCATTTCTCTTTTCTTCTTTTTAAACAAAAGAATAACAACCAATGTCTGGCTTACAACTGCATTTTGAAAAGCCAGGTAAATGCTGCCCAAACTACTTTATGCAATGAACTTGAAGGTTACAATAAGCAATGTGTTAACCAGACGCTTAAATACTGTCTTTGCCTGAAAAGTCAACGTCATTGATAAAGTACCTCATTCTTGATCAGCAAAGAAAGGGAAGACATTCTTGTGAATTGAGGAGAAAAAGAAAGTAATTTAAGGTTTTTTTTTTTTTTTTAGGTTGATAATTGATAACAGTGGGACTTTCTCTTAATCTCAAGAAGCAACTAAAGATGTATCACCACTTGGAAAATAAGTTTTGGCTTCATTCCAGGAAATAACTATAGAGAGAGGAAGTTTGTCAGCAAACATTCTTGGGACACCAGGCTGAATCTGTGTCCGAGAGAGAGAGAGAGAGAGAGAGAGAGAGAGAGAGAGAGAGAGAGAGAGAGAGATCATTCTGGTCTGAAAAGATGAGGCAGGTGTTTGTGACAAGCTGTGATGAGGACCTTAGATTACTTGAATCCATTGTGTGTTTTTCCTTGTTAGGGAAAAAAAAAAGAAAGCAAGAAAGCTAAAAACAAGCCTTTATTTAAAGGAAGCCCCAGTTAATTCAACAAGGCATTGAATGAAGTCCCTATTATACAAGTGCTTGACAAAGGCTATTTGGCTCCAGAGTCTTGTGAGGCCAGAGGCAGAAATCAACACCCACAATAGGGTTCTGATAGTTTGAATCTCAGAACCAATTCACAGTGCTGGGGGTTAACCCTGGTGCTTTCGTCTACAAAGCATATGTCTGTGAAGTGCTTGTGCTACCTGCAAGCTTCATTCTTAGCCTTTGAGTTCTTTGAGAAGGAGTCCAACAGCAGGCTGGCTTCAAACTGTGACTCTTCCTGACTTGTCTGCCTGAGAGCTGGAGTTATACTAGCCCAATATAAAGCATAATATACTTTTATTGACCTTGGTTGGAATGAAATTTACCCAGTAATACAAACAGTCTAATGCTAGAATGCTAACAGACCTCAGGTGCCACAGCTAACAAGTCCTGAATGTTTACTGTGGTCAGCATGACCTCCTGGCAGGAGAGGGGGCATTCCAAGGAGTTTCATTCCTCCCTTTGGCTACCTGTCTACTAACAATTTCCTTCAGGAATCCCATGTTAGTGGGGAGAGGAAGGCTAAAGTCATGGTACAAGCCAGAGGAGGACTCTGCCCTCCAGAGACTTCACTAGTCTTATTTTTTTTCTTTTTAATTGGGGCTGGAGAGTTGGCTTAGTGGTTAAGAGCACTGGCTGCTCTTTCAGAGGACTTGGGTTCAATTCCCAGCACCCACATGGTTGCTCACAACTGTCTATAACTCCAGATCCAGAGGATCCAACACCGTCTTCTGGCTTCCAAAGGCACCAGGCACAAATGTGGTACACAGACATACACATGCAGGCAAAACACCAATACATATAAAATTAAAATTTAAAACTTGTATTTAATTCATCATTATTATTATTATTGTGTGTGTGTATGATATATGTGTAAGTGTGGGCATGGCACAGGTGTGTAGGTCAGAGGATAAATTCTGGGAGTTGATTCCGGAACTCAGGTTGTCAGGCTTGCAAGGCAAATGTTTTTACTCCCTGAGCCATTTCATAGGGTCCAAGAATTCACACAATTCTGACAACTTACTGGACCACCTTGTAGGACAGACTGGAGCTGAGATAATGACAATGTCAAGACCATACCTTGACCAGACTGCTTAATTTTACATACCTCTTTCTTCTGTTTAAATCTAAACCTTGTATCAATCCCCACACATAGGGCTCCTTTATTGCTCTTCGAAATGTGGCCTCCTGGGATAAAACTTTCTCTGCTTTTACTATTGTCCTCTAATTGCAGTGTTAGGGACTGGTGGGTGTGGCTGTTGGAACTGCCAAAGCTTAGACTTGCACCTTAAAACTCCAGTAACACTGGGAAAAGGTGGTGTCTACATCTCAAGGAGTCATCTGAGGTGGGTTTCATTCTTTATTTCTCAGGTGAGGAAAGAGTTGGTCCTCAGGTTAGTTATAGAATGAAACTATCAACTGCTAGAGAGTGGAAGTAACTATTCAGTGGGCCTGCTAGACTGTGCTCCCTGGAGAGGAAGCAGTTTAGAAGTCTGCCAGCACTCATAGGAAGGTTACAACCTTCTGTACAGGTTACTACCCCACCTCCACCCTGCCCAGCCCCAGTGATCTCAGAATAACCAATCCTTATAAACTTAGAAACCGTGGGAAATTTTATTCTTAAAACAACAACAACAATGAATTCAGCTCTGATAGGGTGGAGTGAAGACCCGGAGGAGGCAAAAGACAGACCAGGAGAGATGAACTGGCAAGAACTTTAAGGGCAACATCTCTCTAAGTCATACCAGGTCACTCTGAAAACCTAGAACCAGTAGCACCCAAAGGCACATGGCACAAGTGACCTATTGTCCTTTTATCTCAAACAACAGCAAGCCTACTTAAGCATGCAAAGCACATTTGGTGAGGGAATACTGCCACCAGGCCCACAGCCGGAGTCCCTCGCAGGATCTGTATGCTGGAGTACATTCTGGTCATTCGCTCTTACTTGATCTTGGTTTACGGCATGAGGTGGTGGTAAGACCACTGGGCTTCATGGCAGTGGTGCAGGGAGATTCAGAATGGTTTGAAGGCAGCTCCTCAGCTCTGCCCTTTCCTCACTCCCTTTTCCCTGTAGGCATGGTGATGCTTTGTTTGCCATCTGGCCTTTGACCCTATCCTGCAGAAGGGACACTTACTCAAAGTGGGCAACCTACTATGTGCACAGTTGCAGCTTCATACAGTATGGGCTTTCCGAACTCCTGGCAAGACCACCTTCTTCCAGTGGCGCTTGCCACCAGAGGATTCCTACTTGTGAGTTGTGCCAATACCAGTGGGACCTTAGGTAGATAGCCACTTCCCTCCTTTCCTAGCAGGCCCTCTATCGTTGCAAGAATGCAGCAGATATGACTGTTCATACTGCACAGGAGCCAGGGAAGTAGGGCTTGAGGGGAGAGGTGACATGGTGGCATTTAGAATTACCATGGAAACAAATCTCTGAGTTTATCTGTGAAGACCCACATTAACTCTGAGTGGCACCATTCCCTAGGCTGGGGGTCCTGGACGGAAAAAAGACTGTGCAAGCATACAATATGCTCGTCTTTCTGACTGGATCCAATGTGACCAGCCACCTCCTTTTCCTGCTACCCAAACTCCTAAGAACTAGAAGCCAAAAGAACCCCCTCCTTCCTGAAGTGGTCTTTGTCGGGTATTTTGTAGCATCAGAACAGGTCACTAACACCATGCGTGCTGTTTAGTTCCTTTTCCATGTCAGACGTGCTGAGGTGGAGCCAGTAACTCTGGATGGAGCTGTCTCATGAACCAGGGTGATGAAGCTGATGTGGCAACTCTATGAGATAATTTAACTGGAGTTTCAGGGTGGTGTGACCGGGGACTTCTGAGATTTTAGCAAACACTTCCTCAGTGCTTCCTGGAACAAGATGGCCCCAGGCTTTGAGTAAGGAAGACAGCCCCAAAAGTTGAAATGGTGCTCTGAACTGGGTCTCTTGGGGGCTTCACTGGTGAACGATCCCTTCAGTTACCGAAGGCATTGATTTCTGGCTTGGCTTTCTTCTTTTAAGACAGGCTCTAGTACCCTGGCTGGTTGACCTGAACCTGGACCTCTCAGAGATCCTCCTGCCTCATTCTGTCAAGTGCTGATATTATAGGGTATGCTGTCATTCCTGGCAGTGGCCTCATTGTTGTCGAGCTTCGAGCTCAGGCCTCAGTGGGACTTCAGTAATACTGTGAATGCTGGGACAGATACGAGATGCTAGATCCTCAGAAAAATCTTCATGTTGTCTTAAAGTTGTCCCCAAATCCCGGGAAGTCTGGAAGTGACTGGACACATGGAAGTGGGCAGCTGCCTTCCAGTGGCTTCATTCACCATTCCAAAGCAGCAATACTTAAAAGTAGAACAGAGGTCCCTACAAGTAGAGTGGAAACCGCAAACACCAGTTTTGTTTTGTTTTGTTTTTTAACCTTGGAGCTGGCAAGTGAGCCCTGTGGAATTCTAGCTATGCATTCATCCAACAGGTTGACCCTGACTGAGCATCTACCAGTGCCAGGCTGATGTGTATCCCTCTGGCAGAACACACACATTCACTATTCTGCTTTTACCACCTCCTTAAAGGGCTCTCTCTGCCAGTAGGGCAAGGTAGGTCAAACCTGTATTCCCAGTGCTTGGTTGGTGGCGGCAAGAGGATTTTGGCTACATGGTGAATTTGAGGCCAGTCTGCATGGGAACCCATTTCCTCCCACCCCAAAACAAACAAACAAAACTTAGAAACAAACAAGGGACTGTACAAATACTCCAGGCCTAAGACTTCCAGATTAGAAATCATTACTGCTGCAAGGAGGTGTCAGGTCTAAGGAGAAGGGAACCAGTGTTGAGTGGGGTACAGGGCTTCTCATTTTTTGCGTGCTCAGCATTCATGCTGAGTTCGGATAGCACTCTGAACTCCCTTTGGGGAATATGATCACACCTTTGAAAAGAAGTGATTGCTATCTGTCACTCCAAATGACTGTGTGGAATTGAACACCATGGTGGGATGATGGGATGTCTAACTGGAAAAGTACTGCATAGAGAGTTGGAAGTCTGGATATGGACTCCAGCTGTTATTGATTAGAGGCGCTTTTAGAAGGCTCTCCTTACACCTGTGACTCAGAAGGTTAACCACATGCTTCAGATAAGAGTGAAACCACCATTGTTCTGCAGGCTCCGCCTCAGGACCACATCATGGTTTATAGCCTGGGGACTGTCAATGCAATCAGGAATTGCATCCCCAGAGTAGCCCTAATTTCTGGGTGCTACCATCCACCCACCTCTTCCTGTCTTCCTCATAACCTCTCTAGTATACCAGCCACTGGCCCTGAAGCCGAAGGATCGAAGGATCCCACCACCTTTTTCTGCCTTCCCCACCCTCCTCTCTCTGTATCCTGAGCAGATCGCCTGCCTGCCATAGCCCCCTTCACCACAGCCAGTTCCTTTGCCCCTTCTCACTTTGTCATCTTTGTCTGGCAAATCCCCAGTGCTGGCTCAGGCCCTTTCTTCATCTTCTCCCCGCCTGCTCTTGGAATGTCGGAAGAACAGACACAATGACCCTGTCGTAATTGTCACTGTCAACTTGACTGGATTAAAGTCACCTGGGTGAGAACGCTAGGCTAGGCACGTTTTGTGAGGCTAGAGAGGTTTAACTGAGTTGGGAAGACTCATCCGGAAAGTGGGTGGCATCATTCCATAGACTGGAGGTCTGGGCTGACTAAGAATTACAGGAAAAAAGGAGATGGCAATGCTAGATTTCAGCTTTTCGCTGCCTAACTATGAATATGCAACCAGAACATAATACAACCAGTGCTTTTATGCTCCCACCACCATGCTGTCCTACCATGATGGACTGTGTTCCTTTCTTTAAACAGTGACCTCAAATTAATTCTTCTTCCCATAGTTCCTTTAGCCATAGCAATGAGAGAAAGAGCTAAAATAGCAACACTAAACCCATCACACAGTGAGCCTGTTCTCTCTCCCTTCCCCGGATGATACATTCTCAACCTTTCTTCTCTCCTCCAATTCAGTCTCCCCTCCCCACCCTTCCTTCACATGGCTTCCTATTGCACTGGAAAAACAGACACCAACAAAGAGAACTTCCTGAAGCCTGCACCTTAGCCCTAGTGTATTTACCTGTACAGGTCACCTTGTGACTCAGAGGGACTCTTTCCAAAGCTAGTTCTGTGCACCTGACCCCACCTTCTCAGGTGATTCCTCAGGGATATCTCCCCACACCCCGTATCATCAAGTTCCTTCCTGTTTCCCCTGCATTGTTCTGATCAGCATGCACACACGGTCCCACAGCTCTTAGTCTTAGAAAGCAAGGAAGGGCTTTTCCTCCAGCGTCAGCCCCTTCTCCAGCGTCTGCTGTTTTCTCTGCTCCTACTCGAATTCCCCGTCATAGTCTCTGATTTGCCGCTTGCATGTGCATGCACCCTCCAGTCCGGCTTTTATTCCCAACACACCAGAAAAGCAGCTCTGGTCAAGGCGTTCAGAGACTCCCACTTGCCAGTCTCAGAGGTCAAAGTGCAGCCCATAACCGAGGTGACTTGTTTGCAGCATTTTGCAGAGCTAACCAAGCCCTCGCCCTTTAAATGGTTTGTTCTCTGGCCAGGACACCCCCGTCACAGGTCTGCCTCTTACCACACCAGCCACACCCTAGCTTCCTAGTCGCCTGGCCTGCTTCTCCTCCGCTCCTAGCCCTCTACTCCTGGCACACTCTTGTGTGTTCTCTCACACCTGCTTCTTGGCTATCTTGCCCAGACACAACACTATTTTGCTAGTTCCACATTCTGTTGGTTTTCAATCACACATGCTCAGAACTGCTACGTCAGGCTACTTTGTGCTGTGCCTACTGTCTGTGTTAATAGGATGTCTCTCAGGCATCCACTGCACCCCAAACCAAGGGTCCTGGGAGTATAGGTTCTCCTTATCCTGTCTACTCCAGTCTTTCTGCTTTGGGTAAATGGCAGCTCTAGTCTTCAAATTGAAATTCCTTACAAATCTTATTGACTTCGCCTTTGAATTGTATCTGTAATCTGAGCGCTTTCTCTTCTTCCTCCTGGCTTCCATGAGGCACATCTATTCTTTATTTTTTTATTTTGGCACATCTGCTCTTACTTAAATGCTTGCATCAGCTTTCTATCTGGCCTCCCTGTTTCTACCCTGGCCTCCTCAGGCCCAAACTGCAGTGAATGGGTCACCCTCATGAGGAGTAGACTCAGGTGCCTCTGAGGCGGTGATAATCATTTTACTCACCTTCCATACTGCATCCAGTGACATCCTGCCTGTTGCTTGAGCAAGCCAGCCATGCTCTTGCTGCTTGGTACCCACCCTGGCTGTTTTTTCTTCTTCACCTGATACTGAATGTCCATGGTCTCATTTATCTAACCTTCCCTCTGCAGTGAGTGTTATGGTTTGAATCTGAAATGTCTCCCACAGTCTCATGTTTTGAATGCTTGCTCCCTAGCTGGTGGTGATATTTGGGGGAGTTCTCAAACCCTTGAGGAGGCGGGGTAACCTGGGTTACCAGTTGTGGAGAGGATGTTGCCCCTGCCCACTTCCTGTCTTGCTCTCTGCTTGGTTGGTCTACCAGCTATGTTATAAATAGTCTCTGCTACAGGCTTCAGCTGCCATTAATTGTCTATTTGGCCATGCCTTCCCTGCCATCATGAACTGAAAAACCTTCCCCTCTTGAAGCTGTTTCTCAGGTAATGTGGTCACAGTGGTAGAAAAGTAATTAATTAAAAAAAGTTAAAAATTGTGGGCCGGCAAGATGACTTGTTGAGTAAAGGGACCCAATACCAAGCCTGATGATCTGAGTTTGATACCCAGAACCCACACGGTGGAAGGAGGGAGCTGACTCCATCAGGTTGTCTTCTGATTTTCACAGTCTTGCTGTAGCACAAGTGTGTGTTTCGGTGTGCACAAATAGAAAAATACAAATACAATTTAATAATTGCTGTTAAATGTTTAAAATAGTTTGTATCAGAAGTCTGGGTACCATTCTGGTTAAATCTAATCATGCGGCTTTAGGGCCTTTGGAACTGCTTTTTGGAAGGAATTTGGAAGAGTTTGGGGAAGCAGGCTACAGATGCCCTGAAATGCTATAAGCAGAGTTTAATGTGTGATCTTGGTGGGATTTCAGAAGCCAGAATCATGGAAGGAGTGTGAACAATAAAGGCTGGGCTCATGAGGTTTCAGGTGGGAACAAAAACTCTACTGTGAATTAAACTTAGAGACCTTTCCTGGTAAAGGATTTGTCTATGTTTTTTCCTGTATTCTGGAAAATTGAGTGAAACTGAGTTCACAAATAATGGACTAGTAATTTTGGCAGAGAAAATTTCAAGGTGGTGTAGCATTCAAGTTGTGGCATTGTTATTGCTGACAGGTTTTAGTTAGGTTTACAGTGAGAATTGGGAACAACTAGCAGAGCAGAAAACTTGTACTTTATTCAAAAAAAGGAGCTTATTTAGAGTTGTGGAAACAATTTTTTTAAACCTTTTTTTAAAAAAAGATTTTTATTTATGTATTATGTATACAACAATCTGCACACCAGAAGAGGGCACCAGATCTCATAAGAGATGGTTGTGAGCCACCATGTGGTTGCTGGGAGTTGAACTCAGGACCTCTGGAAGAGCAGCCGGTGCTCTTAACCTCTGAGCCATCTCTCCAGCCCTAAAAACAATTATTATTAGAGAGATCGGCACCATTAAAGAGAAGCCGTGACTAGGCATGGTGTTGCATGCCTTTAATCTCAGATGGGAGGCAGAGGCAAGAGGACCTCTTTAAGTCTGAGGACTACCTGGTCCACATTGCAAGTTCCAGGACAACCAGGGTTAGAGAGACCCTGACTCAAAAGACAGTGAAAGTGAGAGAGAGGGAGACAGAGACATAGAGAGACACACACAGAGAAGCTATGAATGTGTAGGAACAAAGAGGCCTTGGAGACCTTTCAGGAACTAGTAAAACCCTACCTTTCTGTGAAAATATAGTGCCACCATGTGCTCTACTATAAGGGGTCCATCTAAAGAAGTGTTTTTCCAGGTTTGGCCACCCAGATACTCTGTTGCAACCATGATCCAATGGAGCATGGCAACTGCTCAAATGGGCAGCAGAATTCGGTAGTGCTGAGTTGTGGCGTTGTATAATCATCCTTAAAGATTCCAACGAAGAGCCTGTGATGCCAGGCAACGAGTTGTACGGTTGGAGTCCCGGCAACTTCCCTATGGACCTGTGAAGGTGAGTTCCAAGTTGTGGTGGAGACACTAGGATGTCTGAGATGCCAGGAATGTGGGTGTCTGCTGAGGACAACTGTAGGTACCAAATGGAACCAGACCAAGACAGAGGCTGTATGTGCTGTAAACGGCAGAAGCTCTGGAGATAGTGCCATCTAGGTCTGTTGGAGCTCACGTCATGATACCATGCCACTGGATGTTGGACATGGAGCTAATGGTGATATAGGGTTTAATATTTTCCTTAGTGGCCTTGCTTTGATCCTTCCCCTTCTTCTTCTTCTTCTTCTTCTTCTTCTTCTTCTTCTTCTTCTTCTTCTTCTTCTTCTTCTTCTTCTTCTTCTTCGAGACAGGGTTTCTCCGTGTAGCTTTGGAGCCTATCCTGGCACTTGCTCTGGAGACCAGGCTGTCCTCGAACTCACAGAGATCCGCCTGCCTCTGCCTCCTGAATGCTGGAATTAAAGGCATGTGCCACCAACACCCGGCCTTCCCTTTCTTCTTATACAAGTATTCCTCCATTTTTGAAATGGAATGTTTACTCCATACTATTGTACATTGGAAATTCATAACCTTCTCTTTTACTTTACAAGGACTCACAGCTAAGGGATTACTTTGAGTCTCCATAGAGATTCCAGACAGACTTTAGAATAATGTTGGAAATGTTAAGATTGTGTGGACACTTGAAGTTGGACTACACTTTACATGACAAAATTTAGCACCATAAGCATTTGGGGGCTGGGGTGGAGCATTATGGTTTGGATGTGAGGTGTCTCATGTTTTGAATATTTGGTCCCCAACTGCTGGTGTTAGAGAGGTTCTCCAAAGTTCGGGAAGTGGAGTTTACCTAGAGGAGGGTTTCTAGGGCAGGTCATTGAGGGTGTGTTATCCCTGCCCACTTCCTCCCTTGATGTCTGCTCCTCAGTCCACCTCGATATGAACAACCTCCATCACACTCACCCATCCCTGCCATGGCTTGAACCACTGGCATACGTTCCCCATCACCATCCATTGAAACCATCTGAAACAGTGAGCCAAAAGAAATCCTTCCTCTTCTGAGTGGTTTCTGTCAGGTGTCCTGGTGACAGCAGCAGTAAAGTAACTGATACAGTGAGTCCCCTATTCGCCTGATCTTCTGAAGTCACAGCCTCTTGACATATTCACATGAAGCTGTTGCATGAAGCTCTTTTATTTATTATTTATTTTTAATTTTTTCTCTTCTTCTTCTTCTTCTTCTTCTTCTTCTTCTTCTTCTTCTTATTATTATTATTATTATTATTATTATTAATTCAAGTTAGGGAACAGGCTTGTTTCACATGTAATTCCCCTCTCCCTCTCCCTCCCCTCACCCCCATTCCTTCTCCCCCACCTCCAACCTACCCCCCACCCCATCCACCCACCACTCCCCAGGCAGGGTAGGGCCCCCAACCGGGGCTCCACCAAGTCCACCAAATCTTCCTGTGCTGGGCCTAGGCCCCTCCCCATCTTTTATTTATTTTTAAGCATTTATTTTATTGCACATGTACGGTGCTTTGCCTGAATGTGTGCCTGCATACTGGGTGCATGCCTGGTCCTGTGGAGGACAGAAGAGGTGCCAGATCCCTTGGAACTGGAGTTATGGATGGTTGTGAGTTATCTCGTGAATGATGGGGAATGAACCCAAGCTCTCTGCAAAGAACAACAAGTGTTCCTAGCCAGTGAGCCACCTCTCCAGCCCATGGTTTGCTTTCCCCATAGCACTCACCATTATCTGAAACCATCTTATTTCTTTGCTGGTCTGTTGTCCATTGCTGCTATGAAAATACGATGGTGGCAACTTTCATGGCACTTACCACATGTTTGCCAGGCCATCTGTGGAAGGTTGCACTGCACCAGAGCTCCTGGCTGAAGTGCCAGCAGGGTTGCTGTGTATTGTGCTGATTAGGAGGCTGTGTCTCTGTGGTGTGCAGTCAATAAATATTCTTGGAATAAAGGACGGATGGGGATGTGGACCATTTGTTTATTTCCTTTGCCAGGACCTCATGTCAATTCTTCTCTTAGAATCTCATTTTCTTCATTTGACAAGGGGATAATTAACATCTACCTCACAGGATGGTTAAGAGAACCAATTGAACTAGTCCTTTCAAAAGCTGGCACAGAGCTGGGTGTGGTGGTGGCACACACCTTGAATCCCAGCACTCGGGAGGCAGAGGCAGGTGGATCTCTGAGAGTTCAAGGCCAGCCTGGTCTACAGAGTGAGCTCTAAGTCAGCTAGGGCTACATAGTGAAACCCTGTCTAAATAAAGTAAATAAAAGTATGTGGCACAGGTATTATTACATCTGTACAAAATATCCAGAAAAGGCAAACCCACGGAGACTGAAAGGTCAGTCTACTGGAACCTGGAGCAGGGAACACCAAGAATGGCTGCCCTTAGGTGTGAGGAAACTACTACGATGACAGTAACAGCTGTGCAGCATTATGACTCCAAATGCTACAGAATGCCATGCTTGAAAGTGGCTAACGGGATGTGTTTTAGGTCCTGAGAACTGCTTATGCTACAGAAATATCTCCATTTAAAAGCAAATGCATGGGGCAGAGCAGCAAACAACAACTACAACAACAGACAAACACAGTGCCTGGAACATGGTCCGTGTTGATTAGGTATCAGGTGTATTTTTCAAAAAAATAAAATAAAATAAAAATAAAACCCACTTTTCCCTGTGCCTCTTTGTCCCACCTATGATAACAATCATTCCTCTCCTCAGACTTTCTATGTTGTCTCCTCCTCTTCATGGGATTCCTGCTTTTCCTCAAACTGCACCTTAATCCCCGCCCACACCCATCTTCCACCTCAAGAATCATTCCTCTCAGGCTCCTCACCTGTCAGATCCCAATGCATTAATTGGTTTCAGAAATATTCATTGTTATCATTATAGATATCAGGGATATGATAACAAGATATAATAAGATAATGACAAGATAATAAGATATCATATCACAGCTCACATCTTGCTGAAGGTTCCCAAAAGAAAACCATAGCACTGGGCCATGGGAGCAAAGGGCCAAGGCAATAAGAGGGGAGAGGAGTGGCGGGGGAGTTTGGTCCAAAGAGCTCCCAAGCGAGGAACCTAGGTGGAGTAATTTTTTGGGGGGAAAGCTGGAGATAGATATGGGGCAGGAGTTGAAAGTGCTGATTGGGAATCTGGGGTCACAGTATGCAGACCTTGGTCAGAGGGATCACTGCAGGGTCTGGGCACGAAGGAGATGAGCACAGCTGGAGCACAGCTGGAGCACGGGGTAGATTGGGAGGGACAGGATGATAAGGGATGAGTAACAGGGCAAAGGGCTGCTACTGGGTCTCCACTCGAAGACACTCCAGGGCCTGCATACAGACTTCAGACAGTTTCACCAGGCCCCTGCTAAAACAAAGCAAAGCAAAACAAAAACTCTCTAGACAGGCTGAGTGTGATAGCGCAGGCCTTTAACCCCAAAGCTTAGGAAGCAGAAACAGGTGGATCTCTGTGAGTTCGAAGCCAGCCTTCATTAATAATGAGTTCTAGGGCAGCCTGCTTCACATAAGAGACCCTGCCTCACAATAAAATTAAACATGCCCCCAAACAAAACAACAACAAAACCCCTCATGAGACCAAGAAATCTTGGAAAGGAAATGGCTGAGTAAGCCATTGCAGATGCTGCCCAGAGGGCTTATGATGGGTTGTCACACCCTCTCCCTACCTTTGGTCCCAGCCACACTAGGTAGTAGTTGGGGGTGGGATGGGGAGGGATAGGAAAAGCATGTGTGAGCTAAAAAGCCACAGTACTTCTTAATGAAGATTAAGACAGGCATTCAATTTTAGGCATTGAACCCACACTGGCTATAGGTGAGAGGGAAGGAGCGTTGCTCCCAACTGCGAAAGGCTTTACGACAGGCGGGTTGTCTGCTTGGAGAAGTAACCTTCGCATCTGGGTAAGCCACAGCTGCAAGCAGGATGTCTGCCACTCAGTGTCTTAACTCATATTCAAGAAGGTAGAACAGTTGCTCTTGTAGGCCTGTAGCCTGTAACTTATTAACCCTCCCCACTCCTGCCCTCACCCCTCCTTCCTTCCAGCCTCAGCCCTTTGACAGTAAACTGAGGACATGTCAGAACTTTTTCTTTACCATCCACTTTGCTGCTCCTCTGAGCAGCCCTCTCTCCAACCGTGCCCTGCTGGTCCTGGATCCTGGCACACCCATTCCTGAGCATCGGTAGCACAGGCAATCCTTTCTTCCTGCCTGTTGTCTGTTGATCCTGTCTAGCCTCGGGTATTATGCTGGGTACAGAAAGCCCAGAGAACCCTGGAGGCTGTCTTCCACCCCAGGAGAATATCCAGGTAGAGAGAGGAGGCAGCCTAGGCAGGAGTAAGCCTAAGACCCTGAGGAACATGGATACCAGCTTAGGTAGGCTTCAGCCCTGAGCTGTATCTTGAAGGACAATGGGTCGCCAGTCCTAAGGATCAAGGCAAAGGAAACCAAAGAGGAGAACTAAGGCCCCCGGCAGGTGGGGTCAAGGGAACCATGAGACCCAGATAAGGGTTTGGACTCCCTGTGCAGATACTTAAGTGTACACACACACACACACACACACACACACACACACACACACACACACACACACACACACATGTACTAGCGCTTTGCAGGGAAGTTTGTAACATTCTTGTTCTCTTAGGCTCTGCCTGGGAAGACTGCTCATTGCTCCCTCCCCTGATGGTCCCATCTGGCTTATTGCTTCAACTTTGGACTTTGTACCGGCACTAGAAATCCATTTGTTTATCAGGGCTGGCAACAGTGCCTGCTGAGGTCTGTCCCTTAAGGGACAGGCTGGACTTCTTCTGCATTCCAATTGCACTAATCCACAATATTCAGGGACCGAGCAAGCCTGCTCCCCCTCAATGCTTGGTGAGGTGTAAGATAAGTCCCTCCTGCTGAGGGCGCTGCAAATCCTGGTTGCTACCCCGCCTTCCCTTCACCTGCACTTCCGCCCCGCCCACCTCGCTACAGTTCCAGGTGAGTCAAGCTTCTGCTCCGGTCCGCCCACCTGTCCAGGTTCAGCAGTCCCAGCCGGAAGCCACCTCCACGGACAGTGCACAGTGTCTGAAGGTGGGAGCGGAGAAGGGGAAGACACTGGGGGTGTGGGAGCGGGTACTCTGGTCTCTTCTGATCCCCCGGGACTCCTGTACGTAGCAAAGAAACTAGATCCAGTTGGGGGTGTGTATGTCTGTTGCAGATCAGGAGGGGTGTGTATTAGGGTGTTGTGGGTTGAGAAGTGACAGTTGAAGGGGGATGGGCAGGCAAGTTATGGGCTGTGAGTTCAGATGCATTTGGAAAGTGACTTTGTATATCTTTGGAAAGAATTTGCAGAGCAGAGCAGGGGAGGAAGGGAATAGGTGTAAACCCTTTAAAAAGTCTAATTGAACTTCCTGCAAGGTGCAACAAACTCTTATTTCTTGAGCACTGAGTACCTAGGGAGAGGTCCACAGAAGGCAACCAAAGATTGTTTGCAAATGAATGAATGAATTAGATATATCTCCTTTCTGAGGCTTGCCTTTCCTGAAGCCCGGTTCTCCCTGCCCCCAACCAGGCACACACTAGCCTACTCACCCCTCTGCCTCAGGAAAGTGTGTAGCTGGTGATGGCCAGTTCTGACTGGATGCTGATGAGGCAGAGGTCTCCTGAGGGCCCTGGAGTAACCTCACCAGCAGGGAGGGCTGAAAACTCAGAGAGCTGAGGGATGGATTGGGGGGGGGGTGTGCACTCCTGTGTGTGTGTGTGTGGCAGGGGGTGGAGTGGGGGCTCTGTGCCAGGAAGGAGAGCTTGGCCTGAGGGCTCCATGCTGGATTTTGAGTCCCCAAACAAAGAACAGGATGTATTTGGCATATGGGGAGCAGTGAAAGGAGTTTCCTCAGGTGATAGGCTCAGAGTTGGCTCTGGGAAGTGATTGGAGGTGGTTAGACACCCGTTAGAGATCTTGGCTGGAGACTGGCTATAAGGACAAAGTGTAGGTAGCTTGGACACTGCTGTGGCAGAGGGTAGGAAGGAGGGCTGAGTTACTGGAGGGGGGTGGGGCACTTCATGAGTGAGGACACCCTTTAGGTGTCACACTGAGGAGTGTGGCTGAAGACAACCCTAAGCTGGTGCTTCAGTCCCTTGCCTGACCATTCTGCCCAGGGACACCTCTGACTCTCGGCCCCTCCTGCAGACACTGCCCAGCCTCAGCCCTCTTGTTCTTCCTTTCCTAGCCGTGCCTCAGGGTCACATGTGTCTCCCCATACACTGTTGACCACCGTCAGAGCGTCCAAGTCTAATCCTGTACTTGTGATCTCCTCCAGCTACTCCCTTGGCTCAGATGCTCCTCCCTCAGGGTTTCCAGCCCTGAGTGCCATGACCCTCATTGTGATCTTTTCCTACTCAGGTGGTCATCTGCAATAGTTCCCTAATATAAGCCCCACTGTGGTGGCAGACTGTGGGCCCCCTGTGAGTAGAGGTGAGTGGATGGAGGCTGCAAAAAGGTGTGTGGTAGGGGAGGCCCCTGACAAGGAGCCGAGAGGCGGGGTGCCTTGGCTGTGGGAGGACAACCGTCTGTTCCCCGGGGTCTGCTCCAGAGCTGGACAGTGCTACACAATTGCTATTGAACTGCTTCTGTGACAGACTGTGCTCAGGTGTCCGAGACAGAGTTCAAATTCTGGGGCCTCAGTCGAATCATTTCCATTTGGAGCCTCTGTACTCTCATTAGTAAGGCAGGGATAGTGTTTATACTTCTGTCATGGGATTTTGTGAGCACAGGGCTAGTGCTTACTAAGGACATTAGCACTTCCTGTATTAGCCCCATTCATGGCAGATTCTGTTCTCTTCCATGGACCAGTGGTGTGGGTTATGGTCCTGTCTGCAGTACCCTATCTAGTCCTGACTCCTACACCTCTGTATTTTTTAGGACTTGTGCCCCAGGGCTGCCTGGAGCCTGGGGTTTTCCTGGAGCCAGGGTTTTTTTTCTGACCGAGGCCAAGGCTCACCAATGTCATCAGGCCTCTCCATGACTGAAGCAAACCAAAGTGAGTGGTAGACAGATTTGATGGTTGAGGATGGATTGGGTCTCCTCAGTTTCCCCTGGGAGCCCCATCTGGGGACCTCCAGTAACGCTGTCTCTTTCCATGCAGCTGTGTCCTCAGTGGACACCACCATACCAACAATGGCCCCTGGACTGGGCACCGGGGGCCAGGCATGGCCTGTGCTGGTAGGGGTTGTGCTGGGGGCGGTGGTCCTCTCCATACTCATTGCCCTGGCTGCCAAGTGCCACCTTTGCCACCGGTACCGTGCCAGCTACCGGCATCGCCCACTGTCTGGCACAGGGGGTGGGAACCGCCCACAGGTGGGCGAAGATGAAGATGATGATGGCTTCATCGAGGACAATTACATTCAGCCTGGGGCTGGTGAGATGGAGACATCAGGAAGCCGGGACCACTTCTCTCTATGAGCCTCATCTTTGGACACTCCCCACTTCCCTCCATGCCTTTAAAGACAGCGATGCCTCAAGTCTCAGGGTCAGATGTGCTAACACTGAAAGCTGGACCAGAGGTCTGTTTTATTTTGACACTAGTCGCCAAAGGGACAATTCTGTTTCTCAGTTACTCTCCATGGCTCCCGCTGTGCCAGGATAAACCCTGACAGTGCATGAATGTGGGGAAAGGCCCCTGTGAGCAGGGCTCTTGACTTCCTTGCCTTGCCTCCCTCCTCCCTACTTCACTAAGTTGCCAGGGCTGCTTTTGTCCCTCCTCAGGATGGCAGTCCCGACACACAAGTCCCAGGATTTCACACATGCCATGGCAGTAGAAGGACCGTGCCAAATTTCTTTACTGATTTTTTTTTCTTATCAAAATAAAGTATGTGACTTGGTTATAACATATCATGTTTTTCACAGGAATTAATAAATCTGTTTTCATTTTGGATTAAGAGAAGATGTTCTTCCGTTTAGATTGTCTCTCATCCTAAACGCATTGCTCATAGCTAGAATATGCTGCCCAGATCTCCTCTCCTCCAGGGTACCTCCCGTGAATATCTCTCCAGTCACAGTTTATTTTATTAAAATACTGAGCACCCCCCCCCCCCCCTCAGTGTTTCTCTTTGTAGCCCTAGTTGTCCTGGTCATTCTATAGACCAGGCTGGCCTCAAACTCAGAGATCCATCTGTCCCTGCCTCCCGAGTGCTGGGATTAAGGCGTGCGCCGCTGCCACCACCAACCACCACCGGGCTTAAAATAATTTTTTACTGGGACAGTGAAATGGCTCAGAAGATAAGGGGGTTTGCAGGCTGGGCAGTGGTGGCGCACTTTAATCCCAGCACTCAGGAGGCAGAGGCAGGCGGATCTCTGTGAGTTCAAGACCAGCCTGGTCTACAAGAGCTAGTTCCAGGACAGCCTCCAAAGCCACAGAGAAACCCTGTCTCGAAAAACCAAAAACCAAAAAACCAAAAACCAGAAAACAAACAAACAACAAAAAAAAAATAAGGGGGTTTGCTGCCAAAGCTGACAACCTGAATTTGATCCCTGTGAAGGTCTATTGCAGTGGTTTTCAACCTTTCCAAGGCTTTGACCTTCATGCTGCGGTGATCCCCAACCATAAAATTATTTTGTTGCTACCTCATAACTGTATTTTTGCTATTGTTATGAATCATAATGTAAATACTTGATATGTGACCCCAAAGGGTCCCACAAATTGAGAACAACTGGTCTAAGGGAAAAAACTGACTCGAAAGAGCTACCCTCTGATCTGTGCACACGTGCAGTGGCACATCAGTGACAACCAAACAAACAAACAACCAAAGGGATATGGAGGGAAGGATGGCTTGCTTTCACAGGCCACCTTGATGTGGGCGGGGCTTCAGATGGGCGGGGCTTGAGACGGGAGGAGCTTGAGTTAAGCTTCTTTCATTATAAGTAATAGAAAGGAGTTTGGGGGAAGGATCCTGGCTCTGCAAAGTAATTGCTGGTTTAGGAGGTAGGAAGCAGTTTGTGCTAACCGTGTGGCTGGTGTCTGGCACTGTACCTGTAATGCTCTGTCATTTAGAGGGACATTGATGTGGCTCTCTATTCCTAGAACTTTCAAAACCTTGAGTCTAACTTCCAAGCGATCAGGCAAGACACTGGTTCAGCTCGATTCACGAATTCACCACTGATCCAATCAGCCAGGACTTGGGGGATGTAAGGGCCAGGGTCCTGTAGCACACATGAGATTGGGGATGGGGAGGTGTTGATTGTTTCAGATCATTTCCAGACAAGAGGTCATCCTCACAAGCCAGGCAACCACCATGCTTGTGTCCTCACAGTGTCAGCCCTTGAAGGAAAAGTCCACAAAGAAGGAAATGGGGGTGGGGGAAGTCGCTGATGCAGGGAGGGGCTGATTTCAGGTGAGCCACAGTGAGGCATCTGAGAATCCCTGATCAGTTGTGAATTGGAGTGGACAATCCTGGTTAGGGCCTCAGAAGCCCAGAGGGGGAGAGAGAGAGAGAGAGAGAGAGAGAGAGAGAGAGAGAGAGAGAGAGAGAGAGAGAAAGAGAAAGAGAGCTCACACTCCAGGTGAGAACTGTGTCTTTTTTTCCCCTTTATTAAAAATGATATCCTTTGTGAGATGGTATAGCTGGTAAAGGCGCTTGGCTCATGCAAGAAGGATGCAAGCCCAGTGATGACATGAGTTCAAACGCCGCAGCCCGCATGAAGTTGGAAAGAGAGAATCAACTTCACAAAATTGTCCTCTGACTTCCACATGAGTGCTGTGTACATGCACATACATGGACAAAGTAATAATAAATAAATAATAGTTTAAGCTTTTGTGGTTGCAGAGCGGAGAGGGAGCCGAGTGAGAGATAGATGGGCGATAAGACCTAAGGCATGGCACAGGCTCCAGAAACAGGAAGGGCAGAGTTGACGGAAGGTGCTGACTCTGAACCTGGGAAGCTACCCTGGTTTCTGGCTTGGCATCTGGGTACAGTAACAGGAAAGCAGGTTGGGGAATGGCCATTCCAAGTCAGAGGAAGGATTGCCACAGGGAATACCCGGGATAGAGGGCGTATCTGAGCGCTGTCCAGCCTGGGGACTTGGGTTTGGAGGTGTCAGCAATGTGGTACTAGAGGCCACATTGTATGTATGAAATAGAAATCTATGAAACTGCCAGAGAGGGCAATGGAGAGGAGACACTGAGGGAGAAGTGTCTGGCAGGCACATTGCAAGGGTTGTCTGAAAAGAAGGGCCTGGCCTGGAGATGGGGAGGAGCTAGAGGGGAGAAGTCTGGCTTGTGGAGTCTGAGTTACCAGCTGTTCTTGTGTTCAGAGATGGTTTAGCTCTTGAAAACCTGGCAAGAACAAAAGTTTCCACAGCCTGAGACCTGAAGGAGGGCTCCTGAAGAATGGGCCTAAGGGCCTACTGCCACATCCCGGACTCTGAGGGAGGAGCTGCTGCAAACATGGTCTGTCCTGCTCCCTGTCCCCAGCCTCTGCTGAGGAGGATCCACCCTGAGTGTAGTTCTGAACCTAAGTGGCTCAACTGCCCACATTTTTACATGGGCTTCAGGACATGGGTTGGAATCTCTAAGGACCAAGGAGACGGTAAGTGTCTGATTCAAAATTAGCAGTTGTTTTTCCCACCTGCAGCATTTGAATTCCACAAGCCTGGCTTCCATTCAGAACCTGCTGTTGGATGCCAGGCCTGGCTGAGCAAAACCCTGAAGTCACAGAGCCTTGGACCCTGTCCTAGGGCCTCACTTGATTCTTTGGGGCAATCTGTTCTTGTGTTCCACATGCTTAGTTCCAGGCACAGGGAGGAAACTTGACCTGGGTCATAGGCTTCGAGGGACAAAGGTGCTGAAGCATGGAGGAGGCGAATAATGCTATTAACTCAGTCTCTTTCTCACCTGGCCTCTTTTGGCTTCAGGTCCTGCCCCTAGCTTGCCGCTGCCCACTCCTCACCGGTGGTTCCTACTTGCTGTGCCCCAGAGCCTCCAATTCAGACCTAATTTTGGAAGAGAACCCCGCCCCCCCCCATACCTCTTAACAGCATCCTAGCAGTGATTTGAGAGTACAGGTTAATTCAAATCCCAGTTCTGATACTGGCATGCTGTGCGACCTTGGGCAAACTGTTGATCCTCTCTGTTCCAATTTCTCAGTAAAATGGATATTGTAATGCTATTCACTTCATACTGTTGTTGATGAGACCGAGTTCTATACATAAAGTAGAGTGTAAGTGCTAACTAGTCCCTAATGATTGACACTCCACAGTAGTTCCCTATTATAGGCAGCCAGCCTTCATTCTGGGGGAGGAGCTTGCTAAGTCTCCTCCCTTGTCATTTACTTCTTGCTGGAGATTTGAAAGGTGGCTTCCTAGGACTCAGAAGGTCTGGCGGGGACAGCAAAGGATTTGAAAGACAACCTCAGATGCTGTAAAAACAGTAAAATGAACAGCAAGACCAACATCAGTACTGTACTTCTCCTGACAGCTCTGCTGGGCAGACAACACCACTGTACAGAGGACAGGCTGAGGCTCAAACATCTGAGCGCTACTTGCTGGCTGCACTCAGCAACCGATGCCATAACCCACAATCTCACCTGGAAGTAGGTGTAATGCAGATTCAGACAAGAATACTCCTGGGCATGGGTTTCATTCCTACCTGGCCTGGGCTGACTGCCTTCCACACTAAGGCAGCACACAAAGGCCCAGGAGATTCGGGGTACAAGCTCCAGGTTGGGAGAACAGGCCGGCATGGGAGAATGGGCAAGCCTCGTGGTGGCGACTTCCAGGATCACATCCAGGGCACTGAGTCTGAGGGTGTGTGTTCAGGCTGCCTGGTGCCTGAAGGAAGCTCTTCTAGGAAGACCAGGCAGTCTGGGGTCTTGTGTAGGATGGGAGTAGATCGGGGGAAGTTTCAAGAGAACATTCTTGAAGGGTTCAGATGTCTAGAAAACATGCCTGAGGATGTAGAAGTTGATTGTCATCTCGGAAGGGAGAGTATCACGTTTCTATCTCTACCTCACCTGCTGCTGCTGTTTTGCTCAATGCCAGTTTGGATACTATTTATGTATTTAGAGACAGGGTCTTACTATGTAGCCTTGACTGGCCTGGAACTTGCTCTGCAGATCTGCCTGCCTCTGCCTCACCCCCAACTCCCATTGGTTCTCTTTGTCCCCAAGTTTTGGACTTCAAAGTCCATCATGTCAACCTTTCCCCAGTAATTCAGTTTTCCTGTCCCATCATCTCACCATCGAATGTCCCAGTGAAACTCCAGCCCACAGCCAGCCCCTCCCTATGCCAACAGCCTGGCCTCAGATGATGCCTCAGGTGAACTTTCAAAGCTTCTAGGAATCTTGGCATTTTCTTGGTCACATTACAGGGAGGCCTCTGGTTTCTGCTGGTTTCAACCCCAGGAGCAATCTCTATTCTTGTGCTCCAGAAAGAGAATTCCAACAGGACCAGGCACTACAGGGAGTCATGAAGAATTTACTCCTAGCAAGCAAGGAAACAAGAACTCAGTCTTCAGAAAGGGCCCACAGATGAGAGGCCCCATCCCAGACCCCAGCAAGCAATGGGGCTCATATTTCTCCACTTCCTGTTGTTCCCTCCCTGTGCTTCCCCCAGGCCTGGAACTTGTAGGAAATGGGTGTATTTTTCTCAGAAGCCGATTTTATGCAGAATTCAGTCCATTCTAAAAAGATGCGTAAGATGTAAGAACTAAGCATAGGTGGGGAACATGGGAAGATGGGAGGGAGAGGAAATGGGGGGGATAGGTATGTAAATATGAGTGCCTCTAAATAAAAAAAATACAGGGATTTAAATGCCCCCAAAAGCTGAAAAGTTTAATCTGTGGAAAGGTAAACTGGGCATGCTCCACTGGCAAGGAAGTAGACACCAGCACTACATAGTCTTTACATCCTGCTTTAGGGTCTCTGAGCTGGCCCAGCTGGAGAGCCTATTGTTCTTTATGTCTTATTTTGGACCAATGGTCAGTCCCTCCTAGAGCTAACCTTCTGCCTCATAGTTATAGTCTCCTTCCTCCTCCACAGCAGCCTTTTAATACTGCCTCCACCTGGAAGGAGAACGGCCATTAGTCAGGGACTCCCTCCGTTTTCAAACACACAAACTCACCTTCATCACCATCTTCCTTATCTTCACCGAAAAGAGTAGCAAGCCGGGTCCACCCACCTTGCACCCTAGAGCTGCCTGCCTTCCTGCTCCAAGGCTGACTTCTAGCTTGCATCTTTAGGTGAGTACTGCTTAATCAGCCACATCTCTCCCATCCATGTTCCTCTGTGGGTCCTCCTTTCCCAGCATCCCTTGCATCCTGGAGCTTTATCTGAGCAGCCCCTGACCTAAATCCTGGTACCTTACATCTGGACTGTGCATTGATTTCTCAATGAGATCCCAAGCTCCACATTTGCCCCACATAATCCAGCATCTGCAGACATATGCTCATCTGAACACACAGTTCTGACCAGGACTTTCTCCATTTAAAATCCTCACTATGGCCTGGGAGATGGCTTCAGTGTAAAGTGTTTGCCAGGAAAGGCTAAGTACTAGTTTGGATCCCCGGAGCTCAGTGGAGGCAGGGAGTCTCCAAATCAAGCCACTGGCCAGACTAGCCCAAACAGCATGCTCCAGGTTCAGGGATAGACCCTTCCTCAATTTATAAGGTGGAGAGAGATGGAGGAAGGCACCCAATGTCAACCTAACAGCCCCACATTCACGAGCGCACATGCCCACATGTGTCCATTCATGCATGAGCGCAGAGCACACATAGACACATACTACCAAACTTGAAACAACCTTCCCTAGAGTCCTCTTGGCCACAAGAAAGTGGCCTACCTGTTAAGAGACTCCTGAAGTCCTTCCTAGGTACTCCTTTTCTAGCCTCCATTCCTACCTTTATTCAGCTTCAGACACTCTCTCTGCTGCCTCTAAATTGCTAAAGTCCTTCGCTTTCCTCTGTCTGAGCTCCTCTTCCCAACCTCTCACCCCTCAGGGTCAGCTGAGACCTCAGCTCAGCATTTCTGGGATGTTTAACCATGTCGTCTTTCCCTCCTAAAGCTAATCTCAACCTCCACGGAGGAGCCAACAGTCTAACTAACTTTAACCACAGTTTTCCCTGGATTAAAATCTTTTGATGTTTTTCATTGTCTTAAGGACAAAGTCTAAATTCCTCCCTGGACTTTCAAAGGGGAGGAAGAGAGGCTGCCTCCCATAATCTCCTGTAGCGTGTTTGTGTAGTGGTTGGGGGCTGAGTCAGCTATGGAGACTGGGGTGGGAGGTGAATCCAGGGTAAATTTCTCTGAGGACTGTTCACTGCAGGGTGCTGGGTGGGGTAAGGGGTAGAGGCTGTGAAGGCAGGGGGTGGGTTTATCTGTGGAGGAGGAGCAAAGACAGGATTCAGGGGTAGAGGACCCTGACAAAGGGTGAGAGTGGGCCACAGAGTCTTAACCAAAAGACAAAGGAGGTGAAGACAGTGGGGGCAAGTGTCTTCAGGAAGAGAAAGCTCTGGAGAGCAGAGAGGCTAGTGGGCTGCTGATGGTGATGTGGACTAACAGAGGCTGAGTGAGATGTTTGGAACAAGGCAAGAACTGGCTGCAGGCCTGCTTTAGTGATGGCAGTGGTAGATGTACTTACTGCTGGTCTGGTGCGTCGATGGCTGACCTTCTTATAGAGTGGGCCATCTGAGGCGCATGCTCTACTCTCTCCCTCACAGCCTTCCCTGGGAGCCTGACACCATTGCCACATGCTCAGTGAGATGTCTAAGCTGTGTGCCCCCTTCCTGTTTTCCAAGCCTCTGTGTTTCTGAATTCCTTCAGTTTCTTAAAAGAAATATGATAAGAGGCCTGTCTCAGCCAGAAGGAAAAGGGACCAGTGGCTTATTCCAGGAGGAAGGGTGTTCTGTGGTCCCTTGCCTCCGGGGAGTTGGTCTGGGACTGATTCTCTTGGGAAACCAGGAAGAATGAGGATTTCTCAGGGAGAGAGTTGAGGGCCTCAGAAAGGAAGTAAGGAAAGAAGGAAGGAAGGAAAGAAGGAAGGAAGGAAGGAAAGAAGGAAGGATGGATTGGGAGCCAGGTGTGCACTGGCCTAACTTCCCTTCCTGGCTAAAAGTGGGTCTCACTGTCTCTTGTACATTCGTTGCCGTCTGCCCAGGCTTCAGCTCTTCTGTCTGAACAAAAGCACCTGCCGCACATTAGGTCCATGTTGGGAACAAGGAAAATGTAGACAACCAAAAGTGAAACACACTCTGTCGGGATGAGCTTGCACCTGACTGAGTCTTCAGGCACAACATGAGTTATGGTTAGTGTCCGCAGTTGAGGGTGCAGTGGACACCAAGAAAAAAAAAAAAAAAAGAGCAAATCACCAATTTAAGGGAGAGGGTCAGGGAGGGCTCCCTCAGAGAATGGGGCCTTAAAAGAAAAGCATGGAAAGCAGGACAAAGGCTGGGATGAATGAGAGAATGTTGAAAGCCCATGGAAATAGACGGGGGCAGTGGCATCTGGCCTTGATGGCTGGGGATTAAGGAGTTCAGTTGGGTGTGACTGGTTCATGAGGCTGAGAGAACAAGACCACAAGGCATTAGGGAAATTTTTAAGGTAGATTTTCATTTTAGTTTTATGATGATCACTCTGGCTCACATGTATGTCTGTGATAGAAGGTGGGCTTGAGGACAAAGAACAAAATCAGAGTGTGGAGGCAGCTGTACAATCAGGACAAATACCAAGAGGGTCCCTTCTGAAGAGTGTAGAGGTTTGGTTTGCCAGGCAAATGTCTAGGAGGGCCTCAGAGGAGATGCATTTGCTATTGGTCTTGGGAGAGGAGGCAGTGAGTGTCCTCCAATGTCTGGGATCAACCACGCTGAGGTCTCTGACTTGGATGCAGAGTGACTGGTGGCATCTTTAGGAACTCCTGAGATAGAAGGCAGTGATCCCATTTTGAATGTGCAGAGGGATGAAGCTCTGAAGATTGAACATTCAGAAGACTGGTTTCTGCTGTTCCAGGAATTCTGGGACATGTGCTGTTTTCCTCCTCTGCCTCTGCCCACCTCACCCTTGTCTCAGTCTGCAATCCCTTCCCCTTATCCACCAGCCATGCATCTCTCCAGGAGACATGTTTGCCCTGTCTGCTGAAAGCCACCTTTCCTTATCAGAGCCTGCAGCTCAGCTTTTAACAGTCTTTATGAGGTGCTCAAAGGCAGACCAGGACTTAATGGTGGTGTGCCCTGCCCTGCCTACTTGAGCTGCCCCTAAGAGGCATGTCTTTGATATGGGGATGGGTCTAATGGCTAGTTGTAAATCAGAGTTGTTTCCTATTATTGGGGAATAGAGTCTAATTGGAGGTCAATCTTGGTGAATAAACATTGGCAGAAACTTACTCAGGAAACCTGACCTTCAATTGTGGTGCAGAATTTTCTTTCTCACAGTTTCTAGCAAGCCTGGTTAAGAGTACTACTTATCTTCAAATTGTACTACTTACCTTCATATTGGAGGCAGTGCTCCTTTAGCTAAATTCTACTTTGTGTAACTTACTATTTCCCAAGTAAGTTTATTAGTAAATCTTTTATAGCAATGGTCCTCAACTTTCCTAATGCTGTGACCCTTTAATACAGTTCCTCGTGTTGTGGTGACCCTCAACCACAAAGTTATTTCTTTGCTACTTTATAACTAACTTTGCTACTGTTATAAATCATAATGTAAATATCTGATATGCAGGATATCTGATATGTGACCCCTGTGAAAAGGTCATTTGACCCCAAATGGGTCTTGACTTACAGGTTGAGAAATGCTGCATTATAGCATCACTTTACATTTCTCCTGAATCCTCGTCTTTTAGGAGAAAAGTCTCCAGTGTCTTCACATAACATGCACTTTGTGTATCAGGAAGTGGCAAAAGTATCAACCTATGTTCTTGTTATCTGGAAACTCATACCACAGAAAGGGAGATCCCTTTCACAGTGACTCCAAGCAGGAAGTGACTTACTGCCTTAGAAGGGCTCGGACACCTCTTGTGTGCCTGAAGCCCAGATGTGGGCTAACTGGTACAGGGGCCACATGGATTGCAGGCTGACCTTATTTCACAGGTAGGGGAGGGAGACATATTCTCCAAGCCATCCCTCAGGGAATCCATGGAAGGCAGACTATATAGGGCAGGGGGTACATTTCTAGAGAAACAGTCACCAATACCTGTAGTTAACTCTCTTTGAATTAGCAAGTGAACAAATGTGAAGGACCAGGTTCCCCCACTTTCTCCGGGTCCAGAAACCTACTGTGTAATCCTCTTGACCTTCCTACTTCTCTCATGAGAAGAGAAACCTCAGGTCTGGCCAAGACAACCCTATGGCACCAGAGCCTGAAGTGAGTAGGCATTAGTGTTGGGGGATGAGGGTCTCTGAGGTGGTACAGTGAGGTGAAGACAACAACAACAGTAGTCACCCTTTTATTGCACGTTTGCCAGGAGTCCAGTCATCTCATTCAGGACGGCATTTAATCCTAACAATCAGCGGCAACACTGGTCTAAGAACTGAGGCAAGAGAGGATAATAGTCACCTCGCCCAGGCCCCAGCTGCTAGGTTACAAGCTCAAAGGCGTTTCCGGTCCAGGTCCATCTCATCAGAGAGCCATTTCCCTCTGCTTTGCCAAGAGTCACTCTCTCTGAAGAGCATTCACTGGGGGTATTCCTGGGTAGGCAACGATCACTTTTGTGGAGACCCTTGATGATGTCGTAGGGCAAGGCTGGAGTTGTAAGGTCTTATAAACACAGGTCAAGTCTTCAGGAATTCCAGATGTGCCTAGAGACCCGAGAACCAGGCAGAGAGCGTGACAGTCCATGGACACAAGCATTTTCAGCCACATGGAGGCATCCATCACTCACCTTCTCATGGTGTGGATGTGTGTGTACACGTGTGCTCCTAAACACATACCATGTGCAATCCCATGGTAGGGGGATACACATACATGCATGAACCTGTGCCGGCCACAAGTTCCGGGGACACCGAGTCAGGTCATGGGAAGAAGGGCTCCATCTCTGTCAGATGAGGCTGGCAATGCTGGAGGTGGTCTCATGACGCTGGCCAGAGGACAACTGTCCCGAGATGCTAAAGATGCTGCTGTTAGCACTGTGGCTGTTTTGGGTGGAGGGTGCAGCTGCACAGATCGGGGGGCAGTGTCCACCCACACCCACCTGATACAGCAGCAAACCCAGCAGCAAGACTGAGCCCAAGGAAGCCAGGGTAATGCCCACAGACAGCATGGCAGCCAGTGGCCGAGCTGGGGCCGGGGCAGCAGCCAGCCCGGCCAGGGTCAGGCCAGTGACTAGCAGCACAAAGCCACTGAGCAGTACTACAACAGCATCGGCTCCCCCACCGCTGCGCAGCAAGGCCACGTGCTGGGCCTGGCGTATGCAGTTCATATCCTGCACAGCAGAGCTCAGCAACTGCTTCACCAGAACCATTAGGGCCAGCAGGCAGAGCACAGTGCCCACGGCGAGTCGCCATTCACCAGAGCGGCTGCTGGTGGAGGACAGCAGTGCCACGCCACCTGCCCCACAGCCAGCCACAAGGCCCACCGCCACAGAGAAACAGAGCAAGGAGCGCCGGGGCTGCTGGGACCACCATAGCTCCACCTGCTCTGCCAGCACATCTGGGGGTAGCCCCCTGGCCACTGAGGCTTGTTGGGACATGGCTTGGTCAGGCAGGGTCAGGTTAGAAGATGAATGTCAGGGCTCAGAGGGTGTCTATCATGCCTGGGTGTCCCCATCACCTGGTTAGCAGCTAGAGGCCCAGTCTCCTCCTCTCTGTCCAGGCTATGGCTACCATCACCTGCAGAACAGGACCACATGTTACCTCCCACCCATCCAGCCCTCACAGCCTCACCTGGGCCTCTTAGGGAAGTCCCCATACACACACCCGAGAATCTTCCCCAGGCTCCATAGGACCTGCTCCTACAAACTGCAGCCCCAGCATTGCACCTTGGGAAAGCACCTCCCCTGGCCCCAGCAGAGTTCCCTCCACCACAGAGCTCCCCCTCCCCTTCAAGGAATACCCTTGCCCAGCCCCTGACCTCTCTAGTGCTGGCTGTCTCTGTCATCCAGACGGTCCTGTCCAGTCCAGTCCGAGGGAGCTGGTGCCACAGTGGATGATGGGACAGAGGACAGTCGGATAAAGCCTCATTCAGGATCAGACTCACATGGCCTCAGCTGTCAATGCTGGGTCCTGGATGGGAGGAGTTGTGGGGAGGGAAGGCTGGTGACTTAACCCTTCTGGAACCAGCAGGCTGACCCTGACCTTTCTCTCAGAGGGCTGTATCCTTTCTCTGTGGGTTAGCCTCTGACCCCTAACACAGGCTTCTTCCTCTAATCCCACTTTACCTTCGTTTTGGAATAAAAGATGCAGGCTCCAAATCTCTCTTTCCAGCGCTGATTTTCCTGCTGGGCCAAAGTCATCTCTGATGCAACAGGGCCCAACCCAAGTTCCCCATCTTACCCTAACCTGTTCCTCCTGTGTTGCTTCCTCAAGACGATACTACCACCCCTCAGCTCACCCCGGGGCTCCTCAACTCCCTCTGCTGTTGCCAATCCGTGCCTTCAGGGGCTGCCTCTTGCCTCTAAACAGATCTTTATCCAGTGCTCGACCAGAACCCTGCCTGCCCCTCCCTCACTGACCTGATTGCTGCGTAGTGGTTTACCTCTTGCTATACCCCTCCACATGTTCTCTAAGGCAGCAAAGGAGGGCTCTGGATTTGAACCTCAGCCTAGTCCTTCCCACCGTGGGAATGCGGGGAGGGATCTAACAGTGTTACTCATTTAACCTGTTCCCTAGAGGACAGAGAGCATGACTCACACCAGGTAAAAATAAAGCTAGCGCTGCCGGCCAGGAGCCGGGTTTCCTGCAGCAGGAGAGACAGATCCTGTAGGTGCCAGCTACTAGTCCAGGAGGAGCTTGAGGGGACAGGAAAGCCCCAGTTCACGTTTTAAGAGCCCTAATCTGAGAAGGGAGGACAGAGGAGTTTATTTTGAGGAGGGGAGGAGTCATCTGACACCTTCCTTTCAGATTTCCCATGGGGCAAAGGGACTCAAAACATACTTTTTGAGTAAGAGAGACTCAGGGTGAATCAGAAAGCCTAGGTCCGGAGACCACATGGACCACACAGCTAAGAACCGGATTTTACTCCAAATAGACAGAGCTGTCCGACTCCACTATCCCTCAGTTCACTGGAGGTGTTGCCCCAGCACGCAAAGTGGGCGTGGTACATGCTCACGCCCCCACCAGTGGTGGGGGAGGGGCAATGGGCGGAGTCTGTTCCAGCAAACCCCCCACCCCCCAGCACAGTGGCTTGCTGGTCTGAAGGTGCTGGCACAGGCCTACTGGGGGGTCGACCCCAAGGTGGGTGGAGGTTCCCAGTGGTAGAAACAGTGGAAAGGTGGGTGAGGAGGTGTGGGGCACTCACGAGAAGTCTGGCTGTGCTGGATCCGATTTGAGCAGGCAGGACCCAGCAGGTGGGGTGCTCTAGCTCCGTTTCCGGGGAGACGCTTCACCTGCCTAACCTGCATCCAGGTGAGCTGGAAGGAGGGGGGATTAACAGGTGCTGTTTCCAGGGCAGGGCCAGAGCCAATTGGCTGACGTGGCCTGGCGCCTTCTGTGGGGCTGAGACATTCCCGGGAAGGGAGGGGCTCCTGCCTGCTGCTGTTCGTTCTGGAACACAATATGTAGACTCGGTCAGCAGGAACAAAGAATGCTGTCCCTCTGCTCCGGTCTGAGCCCCAACCCACCTCCCCCAAATCCAACTCCACCTTCCCCTTAGTCCCTCCCTGAATACCTACCGCCAAGCCCGCTGGTAATTACAGTCTAGGCCTGTAATCTTTGCACTCTGAGAGGCTGAGGCAGGACGATAGCCCGCGGGAAGCCTCGCACCTGGTCTGAAACAGCTCCAGTTTCTTACTCCAGCTGATTCTGGACTTTAGTTCTAAATCCCAACTGTATCCTCAGCCCCAGTCTTGACTTCTATCTTTGAGTCTAGCCTCTCAACATCCAGCTCTGCCTCAAAGCCAGCCTCAGCACCATAGCCCAACATCAGTGATACCCCAAACCTTGTTCCGGTAGCTCCATCTTGAGCTTTCCTCCAATAAGCCCTTGGTTTCTTTTCCTTGAGGCCTCAAGTGGGCATGGGGTGGCAGGATCAGCCTGCCCCATGGCTAGGGAGAGGCCTTTCAGGAGGACAGCTGGAGCTGTCCAAAAGTAAGCACTTCTTGGATAAGTTCCACTTCCCTTCCAAGGCACCAGAAGTCCTTGCCCTCCAGCCAGAGTGTCCTTCAGTTCTACAAACTGTCTGCCCTTTGAACTTAGGGCTTCCTCTGCCTGAGTCTTGCCAGTGATGCAGCTGAGATGCCCCATTTGACCTCGCTGATTCGGCCTGTGCGTCCCATAAGTTCATCCACAACTGCTTTTCATCTTCTTAATTGTGCTTTAGTTAGCTTTCACTTTCCCCATCCCCCAGATTATATCCCCAGCCAGTTTAGGGCTAGCCACCAGTTTACTAACGAGGGATGGACGGACCGTCATTTTAGCAGCCAGCACTCTGTCGTAGCCTGTATGTGCAGTACAATTGATAAACGTTTGTTGAGTGGTCGGCCAAATAAGAGTGTGAACCCAGGTTCAAGTCCTAGCACCCACTTGGTAGCCCACAACTCTGTATCTCCAATTCCAGGGGACCTGGCACCTTCACACAGAGATGCACGCAGGCAAAACACCAATGCATATAAAATAAAAAATATTATTTTAAAAAGACAACACAACACAAAACAAAACCCTGCTGGGCCAAATAGCCTGTTCTATATTGAGTTCCATGACAGCCAGAGCTGTCTCGAAAAACAGGGGGAGGGGGTGAGAACCAACAGGTGACTATTTTGAGCCTTGAGTATTTGGGATGAAATCAGAAAGACAAGTTGGGCCCAGGCTGGGCCTTGGGTGCCTCAGGGATGCATCTGGACAATGCAGGATATCTACAAAGTGTTCAGAAGGG
The DNA here is from genome assembly GCF_003668045.3 of Cricetulus griseus. Classification (NCBI taxonomy): domain Eukaryota; kingdom Metazoa; phylum Chordata; class Mammalia; order Rodentia; family Cricetidae; genus Cricetulus; species Cricetulus griseus. The sequence continues at coordinate 33,788,064 of NC_048595.1, read as the reverse complement.
GAATAGGAGTGTGGTTCAGGGCTTTGCTTCCAGTCGGCCAATCTGGTTCTCAAACACCTTGCCCCAAGTGGCCATAGGGTGGCTGGCTGGAGGGTGTGTGTACTGTCACGTATCCTCTACTCTACTCTACAAAAAATGTTAGTATATCTTTTCCTTTCTTCTTTTGATATGTATGAAATAAAAAGGAAAAAAACCCAAGACAAACAAGAAACCGAAACTAAAACAACAGCAAAATGAAATCCTAGTTATTTCTTCCCATGAACTGTTCACAGGATAATTGCCTGGCCTGGCTTCCTCTTTGCTTTGTCCTGTGCAGATGACACAGAGCCTCCTAACTCCAGAACAGCCTGCTTTGCGTGTATATGTATGAGCTTATTTATCTAATTTAAACCTTCCTGATGGCCTGTTTCAAAAGACACAGGTAAAATTAACACATTAAAATGAATGTATTTGCTGGGCTATCAGCCCAATGGTTGCTCAGCACTAGGTTCCATCCCTAGTGCTGCAAAAATACATGTATTTGAATTCTAAAATATATTTTATTATAGGAGGTATTAATGTGCTCCTTAATAGTCTTTTATTATACATACAAAGTGTATCTCAGTTCAAATTAGTTGCACACCAAGTATCCAGGAACCACCTCTACCTGTGACTGTGTCTTTACTGTGGGGCACAACTCTGGTTGACTTTCCCCTGAAGAAAGGTTTAGGGGTGGCCGACTGCTGCAGGGCACGCTGAAAATGGGGGGCATTGTGTGACATTGTGGGTGTCCATCCTGCCACTTTGCAAAGTATTATAAATGTTCCCTCTTTATAAGAAACAGGCTGGGGAGAGGAGAGCTTGCCAGCCTGGATTTGATCTGAACACTGGGGATATCCTGGTCCCTAGGAAAGTCAGTCTCATGCTGACAGAACTGGGCCAGAGACTCAATCTCTGAGCATCTTCCTCCTTTTCGCTTTCCCTTTTGGAGTCTGTAGAGGAGGAAACAGCCTAAAGCGTCCCCAGTGGGGAGGGGAGTGTTCAGTGGTTCAAAGTTAGTGTTGAACCCTATTCCTAAAGCAGAGGTTGTGGGGGCAGTTCACAGGGGCAGAGATGGCAGGAAGGTGTAAGTTTGAGGGGAGGTACAGGGGGAGGGCAGATGAGTTGAAGGGTCATCTCCCTGCTTCTGCGCACGGTCCCACCTTCCCCTATGCTCAGCCAGAGGCTGAAATGAGCCTGTTACGGTAATGCCGCTGCCTGCTTGAGTCCCTCCCATGAGCAGACTGCGTCCTCCTTGCTTGGTCTTTGAGGCCCTCTTTGATATCATCCCCCTGCCTCAGAATCCGTGTGCACTGGTGGCTCCTTCAGCTTTCCTTTTAGATGATTCCCTCCATACCTTCAGGAATTAGCTCAAATGTCACCTTCAGCTGTTAAAATTCATTACCAGGGGAAGATATAAGCTATGTCTGCCCCTTCTTCTGAGGTCTCAATGATTTGATTCCACCAAAGTTCACTCCCAGAACCAATGAGTTTATTGGAATTACTTCCAGAGCATATGTGATGGGTTAGTCACTAGATTGTGGGCACTTCCCACCAAAAAGCCACACTGGAAAGTCTACCCAGCAGGGATGATGCCTTTCCTGTAATAGGTCCCCAGACCTTAGCACAACTGACTCCATGGAAGTGCCATCCAGGCTGTAAAACTCAGCACATAGATAGCACCACCTGCCAAAATGAAAACAAAGGCCTAATCCACCAAAGTCCATAGTTTTAGGAAAGTCTCTAAATGTACTAACTGTACTTTTTGGCTTCTGTAGTTCTGCTTCTGGCTAACTGTTCTTGTTAACTGAAGTATGCCAAACCAGAACATGCTTTTTGTGCTTAAAAGCTCACCCTGACAAATGCTCAAGGCTATCCTGGGATCCCAAATACCCAGTGTAGTCAGTGGCTAGCTAATAAAGACTTTTTATTGTTTTAAACCCCTGTCTGAGCAGTCTTCTCTGATGGATACCCCACAATATCCCCTTCACTACTCTTCTTTGGTTTATATACTATAACCCCTCCTGAAGGCCTCATGTAATTAGGGCAGAGATACACACATGCCACAGAGGTGGTACAGAGTGACTGACACTCAGGTGAGGGCTCTATGACCCTCTCTGTTCACCTGTGAGGAGATGTAAACAGTCAACAAGCTCGGCTGGGTTGATCTTTTGCAAGTGCCTCAGCTGAGCTCCCAAAAATGGTGCCTGTTGGGCTCTGAGGACAGTCATGTACAACCCCTTCTCAGAAGGGTTCCCTGGCCACCCTGTCTATACCACTGTCTCCCCCTGCATTTCTCATCCCCTTATTTCCTTGTCCTTCCCATTATCACCACCCCATACACATTATTGTTGGTCTTTTTCTTCAAGTATGACCTTTACAAGGATTTTTTTTTTTTTTGATGTTGTGTTTCCAGCTCCTAGAATGATAGGTGTGAAACTCATGGCTGTTGAAGGACTGAGTTGAATCCTGGTTTTGGAGCTACACTGATCTTGAAGTGTCAAATCCTAGCTCTAGTTAGGTAATTTTAGAAAACCTGCTAGGTTTCTATTGCTATGTTAAAACGCCATGACCAAAGACAGCTTGGGAAGGAAAGGATTTATTTTGCTTACTCTTCTACATCACAGTCCATCACTGAAGGTAGTCAGAGCAGGAACCTGGAGGCAGGAACCTGCAGGTAGGAACCTGGAGGCAGGAGATGATGCAGACGTCATGGTTACTGGTTATATGGTTGCATGGTTACAGACGTACTGCTTACTGGTTTGCTTCCTGTGGTTTGCTTAGCCTGCCTGCAGTGAACATTTGAGACCACTAGTCCAGGGATGGAACCACCCATAGAGTGCTGGGTCCTCCCACATCCTCAATCAAGAAATGGCCTATTGACTTGCCTACAGGCCAATCGGTGAGGACATTTTCTCAAGTGACTCTTGGTTGTGTCATGTTGACAAAACCAAAAACAAAATCTCCAAAACCTAACCAGGACACACTTGGTGGTCTAGGTCTCTTCCTTTGTCACATAACAAGGCTTAGTGAATAATTATGAGGGGGAATTAAATGATAGAATCCATTCATTCAGCAAAAAATTATTGTACCCCTTTTGTGAACCAGGTATTGTGCAGGGGACACAGGAGTCAGCTGGGAGCTAATGTTCCTGTTATCTGTGAGGAAAGGCCAGGAGAAAAAAGGACACAGCACAGGGTAGCTGCAGAGTATTGGGAGATCCATACCTCTGCCTGGTGACTAACCATTCCTTTAGGCAGACATATTTGGGAGGGTGGCATAGGTCCCACTTATGATGCCCGTCCTCTTTCCAGCTAAGAGCTCCAGGGTCTAGGATTGTATTTTGTGACTCACCCCTGTGTCTACAGTTGACTGAGTAGAGGTGAGCCCCAGGTTCAGGCTAGGCCCCAAAGTCTCCCTTTGAGCAATTTAAGATTGAGTCAGGGGGGCTGAGATGGCACAGTAGTCAAGAGCACACACTATTCTTGCAGAGGACCTGTGTTCAGTTCCCAGGACACATGTCAAACAGCTCAGTTGCTAAAATTCCTTCCCTGGGGGAGAAGTAAACTATGTCTACCTCTCTCTGAAGGTCTCAGTGACAAGCTGAGGTACAATCCTATCAAATTCACTTGGGGGAACCAATGAGTTTATTAGACTTCCGTATAGAGCCGTGGAGGTCATGCGTGGGAGGGTGCACCCATGAATGGATGACAGCTCCCCCATTGATGCATAGATGGAACTGTTCTCCTGGTCCTTCTACCTATATACAGTAAATCCTACCCATCCACCCCAAGTCCATCTAATTAGGCCAAAATTGTATACACCTTGTTGGGAGTTGCAGCTGGATCCTCAGGGAGGGTCCTACAACCCTCTGGCGCCACAGCTGTTGGCCGAGCAAGCGGGCACAGCTGAACTCATGAAGATGGTCATAGTTTATCTCAGAGGATAGTCCTGGAGAAAGGCTCACAAATGCCTGCAACTCCAGTTCCAGAGGATCTGATGTGGTCTTCTGGACTCCATGGGCACCTAACTCACCCAGGTGCGCGTGCGCGCGCGCACACACACACACACACACACACACACACACACACACACACACACACAGCTGATAAATCTTTAAAAAATGGACTGGAGATTTTGTTTATGCTTGGGCTTCTGAGGAGCAGTATTAGAGTGCCCTTCTGCCAGCTGAACTTGTGATGGGATTCCTGTTTGCACAGAGGGTCTAGGACAAGAGAGGGAGATGGGCTCCAGCTGTGTTCCAGGCCCTGGCTCAGGTCCTTCTTGAGGCTTGGGTGCTTCTCTGCCTAAGAAAGCCTGTGAGACCCCAAAGGAGCCAGAAAACAAATTCCCCTTCTGTTTTCTTTAGCTGTCTGGAGTTGTAGCCAAAGCAGGGCACCTGTATCCTTCTGCTAGAACTCATAGTCCCAGTTTTAACACTTAGCACATTAATCCACTCAGGATGTGCCTAGGACAACCTCATTCACACTAGATGCCCCTGCCCTGTTCTACCATGTGATACTTAATAGATGAGCAATAAATACCAGTTCTTGTAAACCTACCAGCCACAGCAGGTAATCAGTAATGCTGGCCCCTCCTGCTGCCTGGTACACCGCAAGGTTATATCCTTATAAATGTGCCTCCCAGTGTGGCTCCACTTATGGCTGTGTTTCAGACATAAACAAAACATGACCACTTTCTTGAGTCTTTGATGGTCTTGGGGCACTCAGGGAGGATGAGCCCCGCTCCTGATACTGAGATATCAGTTCTCTTTCCCCTCTGAATCCAGAGCAATATTTGTAATGAGGTGCTGCCTGATCATACAGCTATTCCCGGGACTGCCTGTGCCCCCTCAGTACCTCTTGGGAACAGCTGGTGAGTAATGGCTGATGCACTGTGGAAGCAGTGGAGAAAGGTGGATGGTGATGCCAAGACTCTGACTGTGGGGTTGGAGTCTTTGGTGCGAGGAGAACAGGGTGGCAGAGAAGACACATCTAATATCTGAGCAATTTACACTGTCTGGCCATAACTGATACTGAGATTCTAGAAGATTTTGGGGGTGGGGGTGCACATTGGATATCCAGGCCTTAGAGAAAAGGAGTAATTCTGAAGGCTCTTACACTGGAATGACAAGCTTCTCCCAAAGCCACTAGCTGTCACACTCATTGAATGAGTCCCCAGAGCTCAGTGATGGACTGAAAACACAAGAGCAAGAGCTGAGTTCATGTGCCAGTGGGTGACTGGCTCAGCCTCTACAGCTGCTGTGGGGGGTGGGGACGACTATCAGGTTCAGTCTGCCAGTGAGGGGTGACCCAGCAGAGAGACCTTGAGGAGATGACTGTCACGAAGGAGAGCGGCCTTCTGCCTCCCCATGAAGTCATGATAGGCAAAGTGGAGTGTGTGTGTGTGTGGGGGGGGGTGTGTGTCTGAGAGATAGCAGCCAGTGAACCAGGGCCACCCAGCAGCTAGGTATAGGACAGCTAAAAAGACTGAGTTGCTGGCCTCAGACTCAAGCTGTGTTCATCCTCTGCAGCTGAGAAAACGAGCTGCTGGCTCGGGCACTAGCTGGGACCCTCCTCAGCTGTGGCTTCTGTCTTCTCTTCGTCCACCGGGCAGCAGCCACATAAAGCTTTGGCATAAGTTAGCTCATTTGGGGCATTTTCCATTCCCTTTCCTTTTTGCTAAGATTCTCTGGGAGTCACATTCCGATAACCCCAACTACCTGGCCTGTGGTGTTTGTACAGGCACCTCTTCAGCACAGTATATGAAAAAACACAGGCTTTGGAGGCCACTGGGCAGCAGGGTCACGACCACAGCCCCGACTGTGTGTGACCGTGTACCCGTCACTCTCAAACCATTTGTAGGAAGAAAGGTGTTGTCTTGATTAAGGACATTTCCTGGCGATATGCTTGTCATTTGAATGGCAACCTCAGTGAATTTGCTTCTGGTCATCAGGGCTCCGTTTCCTCTGCAATTTTCTCCTGCTCAGGCCATGCTTCCTCTCCTTTGACTAAAGAACTCGTTCCTCCCCCCCCCCCAGCCATCTTCCTGGGCCAAGCGACCAGCCTCTCATACGTGTACACCCACAACTTCTCCCTAACCATGCCACCTGCTTCTGTTGGATCTCCGCCACTGATGCTGTGCACATCATACCCAAGAGAGCTTTAGACCCAGGGATAGCAGCTCTCATGGAACTCACCCCGCCAGAGAGGCAGACATGAAACAACTAGACAGAGAGTAGGCGTAGTGAGGGTTATGTATGTAAGGAAACAGTATGGCAGCCATGACTTAGACAGTGGTGGCGGGGGGGGGGGGAGTGGGGGGTCAAGGGCTGACACTCCTCGGAAGTGGCACTTAAGTCACATTTGAACTGTTGTGGGGGCAACAGCATCTCAGGCAGAGGAAGTGGAGTGCAGAAATACGGAGTTCCAGGAAGACTGTCTGTTGAGGAAACTGGAAATCTGGCAGCATGGAAAGGGCTTGGGAAGCCAAGAGCGGTGATTCCAGCAGCCTGGCACTGACCTCTGGACTCTGGTCAGCCCTGCTGACCCCTGGCTCAGATCTATCCCCATCTTGTATCAAACCACCCTGTCCTAACGAGACTAACAAGGGATTTGCAGAGGATCCCAGTGGGCAAGGGACAGAATGACTGTCACATGGGTGTGGAGGAGAGGAACTGGTTGTAGTGATAGAATGTGGGCTGGTGAGGAAGTGACCAGTAGAGACAGAGCCCCATGGCACCATCAGTTTCTGCTCTCGCTGTGAAAACACCCAGGAGCAGTGCCTACCGTGTTGGCAAAGCAGCCTTGGAAAACTGAGGAGTGTGGGAGATGGCAGGCTTCATGCAGCCAGAGGGAACTACTAGAGGCCAGGAGGGACTGTGGGCTTAAATAGCAATATAGATATCTGTTCTCTGTATGCAGAAGCCAGGGACATTTGAGTTACGTGCCTTTATTCATTATTGCATAAAGGAGTCTCTTTCTTGGTACCTACATGTGGCTAGGACCTGGAGGCATTACTAGACAGAAAAGTGTAGAGTGTCCCCAGAAATGGAGGAACCTGTTAAGGTCACACCGAACATAGACGTGAAGACAAGAGAAAGAAGAACAAGAAGTCCCTCATTATATATTTCATAAGGAAGAAGAAATTGGAGGAGACCCTGTTTGGTCCTGTCTTGGCCGGAAGAGGTGAAAACCAGGAGGAAGCAACAAGTGAGCTACTTAAGGTGTGAGCAGGTGGCCCTGTCTCAGCCCAGGTCTGGCCCATCTCAGCAGTACAGGCTGTCCAGTGCCTACACAGGAACAAACAACAGTGGCTTTGGAGAGTTCACAGTCCCCAGTCCTCAGGCTCTTCTCCCCCTTTCCCATGAGCCCCCGCCCTAAGCAGAAGTTGGACAAGGTTGTGAGCAAACACGTTTATTCTGACTCTGCCCCCAACCCTCCAGGATGAAAGAGGTTGATGGGACTCAGGTAGAAGTCTGTCTTGGTGACAGACACATGATGCTTCAGACTGTAGCTGCAAATGGCTCACCAGAGATCACTTGCTGTGCACTTCGAGATCCACTTCCGATTCGACGATGGAAGGGAGCCGAACCCCGGCAATGGTGTGGAAGCCTGGGACCTGCTCCTGCTCTTGGATCTGATCTCTGAGGCGGCGGATTTCCAGACGCTGCATTTCGATGATTCTCCCGGTTTCCTCCTTTTCGTTCAGTCTCATGGTAGTACTAACGCTGGGGATGTCCTTGCTGACCACTGTAAGGGACAAAGCAGGGTCACTGTGGCCTGCAGTTGCCATCCCCTCCAAATGCACACAGAGCCTCCGCACTGGCAGAAATAAACAGACTGCGCCCACGTGGTAAGTCTGGCCTGCCCATGCCAATGTGTCTCACTGAGTTCAAGTGCAGCTCCCTGGGGATGATGCTGGAATCCAAGCCACCAGTCCTCTGGTAAACATGGCGCTTCTGGGGTTTGCCACCATCCTGGGCATATCTCAGGCCTGGGCCTCACAGGGCTGGACGCCCAGCAGTAATCTTGGCCTCCATGCCATGTCACCTTCCCCTTTCTTCATTAAAGATGGTCCCCTCTGCTGTCCATCTCTCAAGCCAGTGCCCCAGTTCTCTGACCACAGACTCTTTCACTGTTTGTACAGTATTCACATCCTACCTGGGACTGTGTTTTCCCATAATTCCCTTCTGCCCATGAGATGAGATGGGCTCCTAAATTCACATTCTTTTTCTGGCCACTTAGACCCATTTCTTGACAACCCCACTCCTAGTTTTCTAATTGATTTGTTCTTCCATTTCATCTATCCTGCCCAGCCCACACCTGAGACAGACACCAAGTGCCTCCAGGACCCTTCAGGGTCTCCCCATCCATGTCTGGCCTGCTGTGTGCTACTGAGAAAAGTAACACGTATGGGTCAATGCTTTGGCTCCAGCTGATTGTTTATAGCCTGCAAACTTTGCCCTTCCCCACAGCAGCACATTTGAACTCTGACCTCCATTCCCTATCCATCATCCTTAACAAATGGCACTGCCTCTCTCTCCTCCCTACTGCCAGCCCTTTCCTGTAGCTCTAAGGGAAATACTAGAAAAGAACAGATATTGGAGGCTAAGGGAGAGACAATTTCCTCAAGGAAACGGCCAGCGGTGGCCAGTGGTCAGCCTTGTCTTGGCCTCTGACTGGTGTGATGGGGCCAGCATTCAAAGAGCAATTGGCTTATCTTGCCCTTCCTAGGTCTGGTCCTTCCTCCTTTTTTTTTTCTTTTTTTTCCCCATTCATTTATTTACCTTCCTTCTTTCTTCACTTCTAGACTTCCTTTTCTGCAGACTCAAGGCTCCTCATCCCTTAGTGCTTTTTCTCCCTAGGTATCAACCCTTCATCCTCCTGATACCGGTTGTTTTTGGTAACTACTGCTTTTGGTGACATGACCTCTGCATCAGCTCCTGTCTCCAGGTTCCTCTCAGTAGCCTTCACACACAGCTACCTAACCAGTCACCATCTGGCTTCCTGGGGGATGGAGGTGTCTGTGAAGCCATAGTCCTGGTGTCTGTCTGAGAGATTCAGCGCAGAGATTCTCTTCTGACCAAAGGAGCACATCCTTCCCACAGTGCCTCTCTATGTGTTCTAAGGATCTTGTTCCAAACTGTGACTTTAAGGCTGTCCAGGGTGCTCAAGCACTGAGTGAGGTCACTGGACCTCAGGGGTGGGCGGTGGTGGGCTCTCCACAGAGGCAAGGAAGGGCCACCAGAACCACAGCTACGGGTTGGAGGCTGACCTAGAGCAGTCACCTTCTGAAATGTACCTGACTCTTGACATATTGTCCCATGAGTGTTCCTAGGTTTAACTTGTGAAAGATGGCTTCTGTTACGGCTCCTGCCCTGTCTCCCACTCTGGCTTGTGAGTATCTGCGTTGTTATTTTCCTGCATCTTCTCAGCACCCCCACTGGTCTCTTTCCATCCTTTCTGACAGCCAGTTGCCTGTTTGCCATACTGTGGTTCAGTCTTACAAGGCCCCCTTCTTTGGTGCATAAACTCCTGCCTCTTCCACGGATATTGGGAAGATAGCTCTCACCATGAGGCTCCACCCAACCTCGCCCCTCCCTCACATGCCCAGTCTCAGAATCTGTCACCTTCCAGACCTGGCTTCCTTCCACAGACAGACAAATTTATCTAAACAACTAACTTCTTATTGTCACCACTATTGTTATCTGCAGTGTTGTGGATTGAGCCCAGGGGCCACATACAGGTAGAGATACACCACGGAGCTACATTCTCAGCCTCAAATACAGCTTCAGAGGATGGAAAACAAGAAAGTGGTCAGGGATACAAGTGAACGTACTCCCACCTCCTTTCCAGACTCTGTATCATGTTTCTTTTCTTTAATTGTTTCTTTTCAAATTTGGTCTATTTCTCCTTTATTGGTTTGGAAGGTTTTCTCTTTCTTTCTCCCCTGCCCACGAAGCATAATATGATGTGTGTGTGTGTGTGTGTGTGTGTGTGTGTGTGTGTGTGTATCTCTGTGTGTGCTCTCACAGTTTCAGAACTACAGGGAGATAGGACTAGAGACAGGAGAGGCCCTGAGAGCTTGGGGTTAGCTAGCCTGGCACACACAGTGTGTGGTGGGGGAACACGTCACCCTGTCTCACACAAAGAAGGTGAGTACTGATAATTGACTTGTCCTCTCACCCTGCCATGTACATGCACTCTGTAGTCACAGACGCATGAAATGAGACCTGGGATGGTTCAGTTCCAGACCCCCTCTGGCTTGAAGGCTTCTGCCCAGTGTTTCAGTTCTTCTGATTGGCTTCTGAATTGAATCCACAATTCAGCTATTGTGTTCCCCATGTTAGGTCATCACTGGTGCCTCAGAGTCTACATTCTGCCTTCGTTCCTTGGTGACACATAGCGAGGGGATAGCCACCAAGCTTCAGCACTCTGAAAGGACTGCATCATCATTTCTGGCTCTCACTGTTGCCACTGAGAAGCCACCTGGCACCTGGCACTGTGTCCCAGCTCTTGCTCTTCTCCCCGACTGCACTCTTTGTCTTTGGTGTTCTGTGGTTTTGATGTAGGTTTACTGTTATTTTTCCTTTTGGGAACCATTAGGATTACTGAAGCTGATGGTCGTCATCTTTCATTGATTCTGAAAAACTCTGTTACTCCTTGAGGTGACACCCATCTTCTGAGGACTCCATGTAGACAGCTGCCGACTTATTCCATTCCATCCCTGGCTCTCAGTGTATCTTGTCCCTCTGGGCTGAATCCCAGTCACCATCTTCATCCTTTTAGTTTACATATTCTCCTTTCAGATGGATGTATCTACCATATGGCTCAGTTTGTTCACTGAGTTTCTAATTACAATAATGATAGTTCTCATTTCTACTAGTTATTTGTGGTTTTAAAATATAATTTGTAAAATTTTAGAATACTCTTGCATTGGGCTGGAGAGATGGCTCAGCCGTTAAAGGCTAGGCTCACAACCAAAGATATAAGAATACTCTTGCTTACTTAAAAAAAAAAATTCAAAGCCAGGCAGTAGTGGCACATACCTTTAATCCCAGCACTTGGGAGGCAGAAGCAGGTGGATCTCTGAGTTTGAGGCCCATCTGGTCTATAGAATGAGTTCTAGGACAGCCAAGGCTACACAGAGAAATCCTGTCTCAAAAAACAAAACCAAACAAACAAACAAAAAACCCTAACAAAACAAAACAAAAACCCCCAAAAGCCAAAAAACCCACAGCCACCACTAATTCCTTTTTTATTTCCTTAAATATAGAAGGCATTAAGCCATTTGTGTTATATTTCACCCATCTTTTCCTTCATGTGTGTGCACATGTGTGTATATGTTGAATCGTTGCACAGCTCCAGTGACTTGATCTGGTTGGGGTGGCAAGGACTGAAGAAAGGACAGGGAAAGACAAGCAATGATGGAGGGCAGGGGGACTGGACTCTGTGATAGAGAAGCAAGCCACAGCCACCCCAGAAGCTCAGTGTGTTTATTCTACAATTGAACAGAGAATTATTAGCTACAGCTCAACAAGGAGTAGCCTCTGCAGGGAGTGGTCTTCAGGCTGTAAACATTTGGGTGTCTATGGGAAGAAGAAAACTACAGGGGACTTCTTTTTGCATATACTGTTAACATTTGCACTTGGACCAGGAAGGAAGGTTTTACCATCTCCCGGGATGGGGGCAGGGCTGAGGCTTTGGGTTGCTGTCCACATTGATACAGCCCTTGGCATGGTCCATGACATGTCTGTGTCCATGTCAACAGTACATATTCACTGAGGACTTCACTCACGCAGTGCTTCCTCCAGTATGTGTGTGTGTGTGTGTGTGTGTGTGTGTGTGTGTGTGTGTGTTTCCATGTATGCTGCTGCACACAATAGAGGTCAGAGGTCAATTCTCTCATTCCACCAGTTGGGTCCTGAAGATCCAACTTAGGTCAGTCCTTTTACCATTTGGTGGGTCCATTTTTAACAGTCTGACTTTTCATAGTCTTTGGTTTGTTTTATCCTATAGTTTGCTGTTTTGGTGGTTTAGCATACCTTAGTGTTTTTTTTCTATGTTTTTCATTTTCAGCTTAGGATTTAGTGCCCTGGGCCTCTGAAGACAAGGATACTCCTCCACCCACTTCTTCCTTTGGTGCCCTCTCTGTCCTCTCAGCTTATTTATGCATTTTAGCTGGTTTTGAATAGCCACCTTTAGCTGTAAGTTTTAGTGATGTGGTTTTAGAAAGTGGAAAACAAGCAGGTATATCTCCTGGATCTGTTAATTAATTGTCTTGCAATTTTGGAAACAATATAAATGTTGTTAAAACTGCAGTAGTGGTTAGGGAACCAGAGCTCCCTTGTTCAAAGGATTCTCAAACACCCACCAAGCAAGCAGGCCAGATCCTACACAACTTGAAGAATGAGTACTTTGCTCTGGCTTGTCTTGGGAAGGGGGCGGGTGCACATTTCAAAATCCAAGGTCAGACTCAGGTTTTGCACAATCGACGTCAACAACTTGTCACCCATTGTCACAAGTGAATGTTCTTTGAATAAAGCTGTAGCAGAGGAAGGATATGATTGGTTTGCTTTCAAACAGTTCATGGTGTGAGTGTTGGGCTGGGGTGCACAGGAGCAGATACTGAAGACACAAGAGTGGCAGGGGTTGATGCTTCCTGGAGTTGGGAAAGGGATTCCTGCAAGTTCACCGGATTTTGCTCTCAACTTTTTATATGTCTGGAAATCTCCACATTAATTAATGATATAAAGAGCTGCCTACAAGGGGGAAGGTGGGGGGAATGAGGGGTGGGGGGTGTCTCAACTAAGGAGTTTTCAGGATGCTTTATGAATTTGTAGTATTTTCTCCCCCATTTCCCTCCTGCTCTCCTCTCTCACCCCCCCGCCAGCCTCTTTCTTTCTGCGGTGCACACAGGAGTGCACATGTAGAGGCCACAGGAAGATCACCCAATGTCTTCCTCTAATAGATCTCCACCTATTCCCTTGAGAAAGTGCTCACCAAACATGGAGATGGTTGTTCTTTAGCTACGCTGGTAGCCAGCAAGATCCAGGGGTCTTTTTGTCTTCCTGTCTGAACTCACCTCTCACTGGAGTTAAACCTTCTGCTCCTGCTCCTTCAAGTGCTGGGATTTCAGTTGTTCCTCATTAGACACAGTAACATTTGTAGCCTTTGTGGTCTTCTTTTTTCTTTTTTTTTCTTTTTCCCCTTCTCTCCCTCCGTACCTCTCTCCCTCCCTCCCTTCCTTTCTTCCTTTTTACTCCTTCTGTGTAACAGCCCTGGCTGACCTGGAACTTACTCTGTGGACCAGGCTGCCCTCAAACTCAAGAGATCCGCCTGCCTGTCTCCCAAGTCCTGGGATTAAAGCTGTATGTCACCACCGCCAGGCTAGTTTTGTAACATTTTAAAGAGAAGTTTTGCAGTTGTTCACAGGCATATCTAAGGTTTATTCCCCCCAAAGGTGGGGGCGTCAGCTCTCAGAAATCTGTAGCTTACACTTTAGGATGTATGCTGTGTTCTCAAGTCCGTGTTGAGGACTGAAGAAGGCTACCACTAAGAATATTTACTCTGGTCCCAATAGTTGTACTAACCTAAAGGGACCATAATACAATACAATTGTATCCATACACATATACATAATGATTAACGACAGAGATACATGTGTTCCAGGAACTGCTAGTCACTAGGCTATCCCATCTTTGTGAGAACACTGGCCATGAGGACATGGTACCACAATCACATGTGTAGTTCGTCATAGCTCTCACATAGTTATGTAGCACAGGACTATTACACAGATTGCAAAAACAGCAGAGAGAGAGAGTGCCTGCATCACCCAAAATCCCAAGGCACTTGCTCTGGGATGCTCCAACCCATTGGGGCTTTATTCCTGAATGGCAACTGCCAGAGCACAAGGTGCATCAGCTTCACTGGCTTACTCTTCATAGAGATGCCTTCTATTCTTGGTTTGTACTGATGCTCAGGTACACAGATGACTTAGGGAATATAGATTTGTTACCTGAAAGTCTGGAGACTTTCAATCAACATTCCTTTCTTAGAGAGCCATGTGATACCTTTCTCATGGAGTCTAGTGCCAGGAAAAAATTGTCTCCCCAGAAAAAAAAGCAAAAATTCGAAAACCCTTTTTTCTTGCCATACAGTGAGAATTATGTAAACTACACCACAGCATCTCATGCTGTAGCCCAGGCTGTCCTTGAGCTGATGATGGCAATGCCCCTGTCTCAGTCTTCCAAGTGTGGGGATTCACTATCATACTATTTCCCTTGGCTACCTGACGTTCAGCGGCCCTTTAATGTGTCATTGCAGTCACAAACTTATTGAACATTTCTTATGTAATTTCCTTCTCCCTTCAAATAGTTTTTCATCTTTTTGTCTTCGTTTTAATTGTACAGGTCCCTTACCCACAATTCTAAAATGAAAAAAAAAAAAAGATTTAAAAATGGAACACTGTTTTAAATTCATGAAGCTCGGATTGAATATTCACATGTCGCTGCAGAATGCTAATGTGTTTGATTTCAGGGCACTGCCCCAGACCCCGTGGGGATGTTACATAATATACAGCATGTTCTTTCTAAAGCCTGCATGGTTCTGAGTTTTGAATTGTAGCTAACCCTGAGGATTTCAGACAGGAGCCTGTGGCCCTTGTGAGAGAGAGCATGGATGCTGCCAAGTCCCCACAGACTCTCTGTAGAGGCAGTGTGAACTATGGAGAGGCTCCGAAATGCCACCGGTGGATGTGGACAGATATTGAAAGAAGCCAAAGGGAGACCTGCTCACGGCTGCCTTTGGGCCTTCGTCTCATTGCCCAGCTCCCAGCGGCATTACCTGTCTCTGGGACATCTTGTGCTCGTAATTTCTTGGACAGTTTCAGGGCTGATTCAAGGTCGTAGATTTGGGATCGGGTTAACTTCAGCTCCCTGCGGAGCTCATTAATCTCCTTGATCAGAGAGACATTTTCCTTTAGGAAACAAGGAAAGACAGTAAGTGGGATGCTCAAGGGCTGGATGGGTGCAGGGTGTACCAGGAAGCTGGACCTAGGTTAAGCTCTGAACCCTGCACTGGCAGTGCGTCTCTGCCCTGCTCATTGCCCAGCCTTTTGAGGTACCAAAATGCCTGGAACCATTCTACCCATCTGTGCTCTTTCAAGCATCCACACAATGCTTTCCTAGCCACTCCAGATATGCTTTAATGTGCTTAAGCAGGGTAGCCCTTATAGACTCTATTCCTATCATTTGGTGATGGTTCTGGAAATTGAACCCAGGGTCTTATGGATGCTAAGCATGTTCTCTGCTACGGAACTATACCCCCAAGCCCTATAATCGCAATTTTACAGAAAAATAAACTGAGACACCAGAGAGGTTATATGAGTGGCCTGAACTACACAGCAAGAAGTGGAGCCAGGATGTTAACCTCAACAGCAATCTTGGAAACTGTGCTATCCTCTTCTCATACCCCAATTTGTTGAAAACAAGGTACGTCTGTCCCAAGTGCTGGGATTAAAGGCGTGAGCCATCAACGCCTGGCTAGGACATCTATTAAGTCCTTATATGCCACAAAAGACTCTTGCCCTCAGCACCATGCTATTAGTGAGCAACACAGAATACTAAGCTGCTAATTAACATCTGCTATATCCACTGAAGACTCACTTATTTACGTTTGACCAATAGTCATCTATTTAATATGTCTGTACTGGGTACCTGTGCTGGCTAGTTGACACAGACTAGAGTCATCGGAAAGGGAACCTCAGTTGAGAAGATGCTTCCATAAGATCTGGCTGTAGGTCATTTTCTTAACTGGTGATGGATGTGGGAGGGCCCCGCCCATTGTGGGTGGTACTATCTTTGAGCCGGTGGCCCTGGGTGATACAAGAAAGCAGGCTGAGCAAACCACAATGAGCAAGCCAGTAAGCAGCACTCTACAGCCCGTACATCAGTTCCTGCCTCCAGGTTCCTGCCCAGTTTGAGTTCCTGGCTTCCTTTGATGATGAACAGTGAGTGAGTGATGTAGAAGTGTAAGCCAGATAAACCCTTCCCTCCTTGGCTTGTTTTTTGGTCATGGTGTTTCATCACTGCATTAGTAACTCTCACTAGGACAGTACCCATCATGGGCCAGCCATTGCATTGATCCTGGGGGTATATAGAAAGTGAGATCTGGTCCCTGCACTTGACTTCACAGTTTAGTTAGGGTAGGAGCCTATGTGTGTGGCTGTGGCTTGCTGGTGTGGAGGAGTAAGGGACACAGGAAAGACAATCTTGTCTGAATGACAGATGGGCTCTTAGGAGTTGACTGCAGGGTTGAGGCTTAAAAGAGTTAGCAGGTAAGAGGGTAAGGGATGTTCCAGAGAACTGATCCACCGGACAAGGGTTCAGAGTATGGCATGACTGATATCAGGGGAGTAGTTTCTTTTTTTCTCCTTTGCTGTACCTCAAATCTCCATCTTCCACTTCACACTTAGTACAAGGGTCCTCGGCTATCACCAGGGAGGAGTCCCCATGCCCATAGGTACAGAGTGAATGGCCACTGTGCTCTCAGAGCCCATGCCTCAGTGTTCAGCTTGCCTCACACCTGCCTGCAGATAAATCACCCCTGCATTATTAAATGGAGCTTCTGGCTCAGCGGGTCTGGTGCAGGTCCTGAGAGTCTGTGTTCTTGTGTGTGTGTGTGTGTGTGTGTGTGTGTGTGTGTGTGTGTGTGTGTGTGTGTTGTTGTTGTTGTTGTTATTGTTGCTGTTGTTGTTGTTGTGTGTGTAAGCCAGAGAAGGACATCAGGTGTCTTGCAGAGATGGAGTCCCTCACTGGGCCTGGAGCTAGGCTAGTGGGCAGCAAACCCCAGCTATCCTCCTGCCTCATCTCCCCACAGCACTGAGGTTACAGGCACATGCAGTCACACCTGCTTTGGACATGGGTGCTGGGGATTTGAACTGAGTTCTGCATACTGTGTAACAAATGCTTCACCCACTGAGCCATTTCCCCAGACCACGTCTCTGCTTTTCTAGCTGGCTGTGTCTGTCTACTGCCTAAGTCTAAGTAGGATGGTGCTGTTTGGAAATGCACTGAAGCACCTCTGGGTGGGGTTACATCAGGAATGGCAAGGGTGGGGCCAGAACTGGATGATCTCAAGCCTCCTCTCTGAGTTGTGACAAGTCCTCCTATGTGTCAAGGAAGCACCTGTGGGGCCTTTGGGGAAGCAGGGACCTCCAGAGATACCCCCAATCAAAAGGTACCCCCAAGAGACTCTCAGTCCAAGCACAGAGCTTCAGTATAGCATACATTTCAGCACTCCTCACTTTACATCTTTCTTGCATGTTGGAGGCAATGCCCAGCACTTGATGCCAGGCTTTGTTCTCCAGGCCAGGCTCCATGCCTATTTTTCTGAGTTGGCTGGCTCTCTCTGTCTAATGCTTTATGTTTTTTTAACCAACCCTGGCTCTGGAGATGGGTCACCCATATTTCCTTTCCAGATGCTGTCTAGTAAAATTCCCTGCCAGTCTCCCCTGGATGGTCCCCTTGCCAGCTTTATATCATAATGTGATTGCTTCAATGCAATTTTATTGGACACTAAGACCTAGGGCATTGCTTTGCATGTGAGATGTGCTCAATACATATTTGTGGGCTGGGAAAGCAGGTGAAGAATGTGCAGGACATGGAAGCAGAGGGGAGAGGCTTTTGAGAGCCACAGAGAACTCCTGGGCGAACTCACAGGCCTGGGGGCCAGGAGGCACTCTCTCTACCTCTCTCATTAGCTGGCTTTGTTTAGCTTCACTTCTGCCTTTCTATAAAGGAAGAATCATAACTGGGACAAAGACTAGGGGCTATAGATATCCCCTTCTGGTCCTCCCAGGTTCCTCTCCTAGGCACTTCCAACCATTTTGCCACTGAATCCCATCAGTTTTGTGCTGGGTCTCCCACTGTGATTTATCTCAGCTGTTAGCAGCTTGTTCTATTATTGGAATGACTCCAGGCAGAGCCCTACATTCCCCCCACCTCTGTCTGAGTCAGCCACCACCCATGACTGGGCTATCTGGATCCTGGTTCCCTTTGGCATGAGTGTCTGTCTTTGGCCCCATTGCCAGTTTTTGACACCTCCATGATGGGCCCCCAGAGTATGATTCCATCTTTTCCCCCTTCATTTTAATTTTATTTTATGTGTATGGGTTTTTTTTTTTTGCCTGTATGTATTCTATGCACCATATACATGCTTGGTGCCCGAGGAAGCCAAAAGAGGGCATTAGATTCTCTGGAGCTGGATCCCCTGGAACTGGAGTTACAGAGAGCTGTGAGCTGCCATGTGGGTACTGGGAATAAAGTCCAGGTCCTTTGGAAGAGCAGCAAATGCTCTTAACCACTGAGCCATCTCCGCAGTCCTGCACAACGCCATCTTTATTGAAATGTGACTGAGGCCAGAAATCAAATGTAGTCCAGGTAACTTTCTGAATGGAGATGAAGGAGGAGTGGATGGGGATGTGGGTAAATGGGAAAGGGGAGGGGAGGGGTGGAGAGGAGGGAGGGGAAACTGGTTGGTATGTAAAATAAATGAAAGAAAATGTTATTTAAATAAAAAATGTAGCCTAGCACCCTGCATTTGCTTCTTCAATCCTTCATTCACCTTTTACCCCCCCCCCCAAGTGCCACAGTTTCTGATAGCTATGAACTGGTCTGTGGACTGGTCATTGTGCTAAACATGGAAGTCCCTCTTGGCTATAATATACAGAAATGTCATGAGAGTCAGAGGTGTGAGCCTAAGTCTGTGAGAGGTAGGGGAGTCAGAGGGTGGAGAAGATTCTTCTTAGTCAGGAGCAAGCAGAATGAAAGGTTCTTAAACTCTGATGATAAAAAGCTGCTAAGAATAATAGTAATGGGGCTGGAGAGTTGGCTCAGCGGTTAAGAGCACTGGCTGCTCTTCAAGAGGTCCTGAGTTCAATTCCCAGCAACCACATGGTGGCTCACAGCCATCCATAATGAGATCTGGTGCCCTCTTCTGGTGCAAAGGAGCTCATGCAGATAGAGCTCTCATATATATATATATATATATATATATATATATATATATATATATATAGTAACTGTGTGGTTTGGCTGCATCCCTGCACAGTCTGCACGCATCATCTTAGCTGCATCCATCACTTTGGCTGCATCCCTGCAAGTCTGCATGCATCACCTTGGCTGCATCCCTGCATACTCTGCATGCATCATCTTGGCTGCATCCATCACCTTGGCTGCATCCCTGCATACTCTGCATGCATCACCTTGGCTGCATCCCTGCATACTCTGCATGCATCACCTTGACTGCATCCCTGCACAGTCTGCATGCCTCGCCTCCTCTCACCCTTCAGGAGCCCCAGGTGGAATGCATTCTCAGATTCATCAGGGTATGAAGACTAACATTAAGACAGTGGTAACAGGGGTTGAGTGTTGCTGTGCCCACCTCCCACATGTCTGCTGCCTCCCACATTCACCCTCTCTCGTCCTCTTTATGCCACTCTTGCTCCAGTAGCCCAGATAGAATGATGGCCAAAGACAAGCTGAGGTCTTTAAAAACTGTTTTCTAAGGTGCCCTATGTTCTGAGGAACCCAAAGATCATAGTGAGGTCAACTGTGTGTGTCTCTGTAAATCAAAAAATAAAATAAAGAAAAGTGAAATCAACAAGCTTGCTACGCCTCTTCCTCCTGGTGTCCTTCCTGGTCAAGATGTCTACAAAACCCCTTCCAGTCTTTCAGGCCTCCCCCACCCAGCTACCCGGCCACAGAAAAGATCTGAGCAGTTCCAGGTTTGGAGACTCCAGGAGGAGCAATCTGCAGACACTAAGGTCTTTGTGTAGAGACTGAAACAAGGTAACAAGGGCTGCCTTCTGCCCTTGGAACGGAATGATGATGCCCTGGCTGAACTTCCTGATACTGATGGCAAGCTGAGAAGGGAAGGGAATGCCCATAGCTCCCCCTACTGGCTGCTCTGAGTCAATACCTTTAAGGGTAGGCTGTTGCCTCAGTGTGGGAGAATCTGGCCACTGATGAGGGCTGTCTGTGATCCTAGAAGCCTCACATCTGTTAGCAGGATCATCTAACTGCACAGATAAGCCAGGCTGTTATCTCCCTGCTCATCCCACCCTTCCTCCTGTGCCTGACCTGGCATTTCAATTCCTCATTTCTACTCTGAAATGCCTTTGGCATCACCAAGTCCCCCTTTCCAAGCTTTTCTTTTTTATTCCTAACCTGACATCCGTCTAACAGGTTTCTTCACTTGACTGAATACTCTGCCAACTGAGGCAACTGTGTCTGAGAAGGACTCTGACCTGTGTTGAGGATGAGTCTCACAGTTCTTGGCAAGGAGCAGAGGGCCTTTTCCAACATGACCCAGGGCTAAGTACCATTCAGGTGGATTCTCGCTGCTTCAGATGCTTTGCAAAAGTGAGGTCTGTGGATCCCGAGTCCCCACTCTCAACCCCGCCCCTTCCTCTGCTGTCTCTCTGCCTGGAAGGAAGGCCCTTCTCCCGGCTGATCCTCAGTCGCCTTCCACCCACCCTGAGACCAAACTCCAACAAGCCCTCCCTCTTTTGGGTCTTCAAGGAGCATGTTTCTTCCGTGGGCCCACACCACCGGATAGATTTGACAGTCCATGCTCCCCAGGCTCTCTGAGGGCGGGAATACTTTAAATCTATCTTGGAATTCTCCATGGCTGACACACAGCTTGTTGTGTAAGACGACCTTGAAAAGTGTGAAGGGGATGAATAAAATGTGTGTTCGAGGTGTTTGTATTGCATAGCAACTCTCATTCCCATATTTGCATGGGCATGCCAGGGAGCAGTGTGGGGAGGCCCTGAGCTCCTATCTGTATATACAAATGAGATGGTGGCCCCATTTCTCCGCTCAGTTGTTTTCAATGAGTTGCTCAGTCACTGTGCCTGCCCTGGCTTTCCTTAGCCGTTTTGGAATAAAGTACTGGAGCCCTGGTAGCCACAGAGGAACTCCAGCAGTTCCAAACCACCACCTACTAAGGCATTCAGGGCTCCTAGCCACCACCTGTGTGTGTGTGTGTGTGTGTGTGTGTGTGTGTGTGTGTGTATGTATGTGTATGTTTATATGTGTGTATATGTATGTATGTTTATGTGTTGTATGTATGTGTGTATGTGTGTGCATGTACGTTTATAGGTGTGTATGTATGTGTGTATGTGTGTGTATATGTTTATGTGTGTGTATGTATGTGTGTATGTGTGTGTATACGTTTATGTGTGTGTATGTATGTGTGTGTATATGTTTATGTGTGTGTATGTATGTGTGTATGTGTGTGTATACGTTTATGTGTGTGTATGTATGTGTGTGTGTATGTTTATGTGTGTGTATGTATGTGTGTGTGTATGTTTATGTGTGTGTATGTTGTATGTGTGTATGTGTATGTATATGTTTATGTGTGTGTATGTATGTGTGTATGTGTGTGTATATGTTTATGTGTGTGTATGTATGTATGTATGTTTATGTGTTGTATGTATGTGTGTATGTGTGTGTATACGTTTATGTGTATATATGTGTGTATGTATGTATATGTTTATGTGTTGTATGTATGTGTGTATGTGTGTGTATATGTTTATGTGTGTGTATGTATGTGTGTATGTGTGTGTATGTATGTGTGTATGTGTGTATCTGGAATCAGTTGTGCTCTCCTTTCCCACCCCCAGGCCATGTATGATGGACTTTTAGACTCATTCAATTATTTTCACTGTAGCTCTTGAATTGTTTCTTTGCTGGTATAAAGGAAAAGAAATGGGCATTTTTTTTCTGGCTTCCATAAATGTTTACACACATCTGTGCCCACATGAACATGAATGCATACTGGCCCTTTCTGAATGGAGATGGAGGAGGAGTGGATGGGGGGAGTAGAAGGGAGGTGGTCTGTATGTAAAACAAATGAAAAAAAATTAATAAAACAATTTTAAAAAGAAATTAAAGAAGAAATGGCATTTTTGAGCCCTAATTCTGTACCAGGCAGGTGGCTGCTGTTTATCTTGGCCAAGCATCACAGTGGCACTGGGGTTGGTGTCTTTTGCCCCACATTACAAATAAACAGAGTGGTCTCTGGAGCCCCACAGTCTCTTGGCCAAAGAGCAGTGAAGCACGGTTGCCTTGGTCTACTCAGATGCTGTGTCCATTCACCCCCATGCCCTGCGTGAGAATACAGTCCCCAGCTAGGCTTTGCCTGCATAGGCCCTGCAACCTCCTGTGACTTGGGCCTAGTCCTCTCGTTCAATCTCAAGATCAAAGAAGAAAACAGCTTCTAGTACCTAGGACAGCAGTTCTTTAGAAAGAGCAGTCTTTTTAAAAATATCTTCTGGGCTGGACATGTGACAGTGCTCCTTGGTATGCACGAAGCCCTGGGTTCAAACCCTAACCCTTGGGGAAAGAAAACCTTCCCAACTTTTGCAAGCCAAGTCTTATCCAGAGCCTCAATAAAATCAGCAAGAAATCTCTGTGTGTGCCTGTGGTGGTGTTGGTGGGACCCAGAGCTCCACCCCCAGGCCTCCTTCTTGTCCCCTGATGTGGTCTGAGTCTCTTCTTTAGATCCACAGAGGTCACAGCACACAGGTTTCTTGTCCCTACCCCCAAGATAGAGTTTCCCTGTGTAGCCCTGGCTGCCCTAGAACTAGCTCCGTAGACCATGCTGGCCTCAAATGTAAAGATCTACCTGCCTCTGCCTCTGGAATGCTTGGATTAAAGGTGTGAGCTACCACACCTGGCTGACACACAAGTTTCAATGCTGTTTAAGATAGAAGACTTCCAGGGACCCACCTCATAGGAGCATTGGTTGAGTCTCTTCTGCTGCACACTCCTACCCTAGTCCAGGGTAGGACCCTGGTCCAGCACTCTCTAGGGAATGGGGTGGGGAAGAAGCATGGCGTCTGCCCTAGCAGCCTCATGAAGGAATTTGTGCCCTACAGCAAGCTTGCGCTTCCCCCTTCCTCCCTCCCCTCCTGGAACGGACTTGTTGCTTTGGGCTTCTGCTTGGTGTGGAGAGAGGGACCAGCCCCTGGAGGACCTCAGGCTGGTGCGGTGGTGGCAGGGCTCAGCCATGCCATCGGGTGACAAATACTGTCACCCTGGTCTCCCTGCCTAGCTTCCTGTGCTCAAAGCCCATGGTTTGGGTACCCCAGGCCCTTAGCAAGGCTGTGTGTAGTTGGTGGTACCAAGGGGCCTGCCAATCACACCCACTCCTCTTTCTGGGTCTCTGGGAACTTGCATGATCCAGAATAGAAATGGTTTGAGAATATAGTGGGAAGGGGTGCTGGTTTTAAAATGGCAAGAGACCAGCTGTGCCTTGATCTGGCCTCAATTGCTGCATGTAACTTTCCAACCTGGTATCTGGTTTCAATCCAAACTACACCCTGTTCCCATCCCAGAGTTTCAATCAGGACATTAAAGAAATGTAACCAGAAAAGTATGTGCCCTATGTGATTCCGATGTTCTCTTTTGATATAAATTCATATTAATTGCCTCAGATGATACTGACACCCAAACAGAGATCTGGCAGAAGCATCTTGATGGGCAGTCCCGACAGAGTGCTTGGGTGGGGGCAGGAATGGGGTTAGGCTCCCTGAGTTGTCTGCTGAAGGATCCTGGGAGTTGGGTGTGGGAGCTCATTAAGTATGATCATTGCCAACTCCGTGGGTATGGCTCAATCTGGACCAAGAGATAAGGGTAAGACCTGAGGCACCAGAAAGGGAGAAGAGGCAGGTGGAGACTGGCTAGATACATCCCAGGAGGTGGGAAGAACAGAATAAATAAAAAGCAGCAAAGTCAGGTGAACCAGGAGCTAGAAGAGAAAAGGGGGCGAAGGAGTCAGGAGGAAGGAGTCAGGAGAGCTGTGACCTGGCCATATCGCGGGTAACTTAGAAGAGAGAGGCAGGATGCCGGCTTGTTAGGGCTAGGGATGAGATGGCAAGTGGAACAGGGAGGAAGCAACAAGGCCACTAGTGGGCATGACGATGCCAAGATGGGCTCCTTGGTGGACCCTGGGCCATAATGACAGCCAGGATGAGCTCTGAGAAGTCAGAGAAGAGGAGCCATAAAAAAAATGCGTGGGGTCCCTGGACGACATCTGGGGAGCCTGGACAGTGGGTGGTCTCAGGAAGCAAAGGGACGTACACGTCCATTACCTGCATGATGCGGACATAGCCGGCGCGATGCAGTTCGCCCTCCTTGACCACTTTCTTCTTGAGAGTGGCAAGGTTCCTCTCCAGGTGTTCCCGCTGGCGGGCATACTCCTGTTGCAAGTCTGAGTTCAACCCTGCAATTTCCACCTGGTGGATTTGGGAGACTCAGCAAAAGGGGGAAGATGTAAAGTATAGTGCAGGGCAGTGTGGCTGGGGCAGGGCAGGGCACTCAGAGCTCACCATGTCTGCCCGCTGCACATACTTCTCAAAGAGATCACGGATCTTCTCCTTCAGCAGCCGGGGCTCCTGGATGTATGCCACGCAGTTGTGAAGGTCTGTCTTGAACCGTCGGACCAGCGCTTCCAGGTCCCTCTCCTGTAATCAGACATTGACTCCTGGGACTGCAGGGCGCACTCCATGAGGAGGGGCCAGGGGCTTCAGGAAGAGGCTAAATGACACAGAGAGGGACCAGCGTATCCTTGTCTGGGATTGACACCTGACTGTTGGGGATCACCCTGGGCACAGAATGCCAGACGGGCGGTCAGCCCAAAGGTGGCAGTTCTGAGACTCTTGTACACCTGCCTGGCTGGATACCCTGCCTGAAGAGCTGCCAAGAAGACAGGCTCAAGACTGCAAGCACATGGCATTCCTATTGCTCTAGATCCCGTTAGTGGTTTCAGGCTCCTAAGATGAAAGGAAGCTCATGTGGCCACACTCTTTTTAGAGCCAAGAAAGATGTATCATTCTCTCCCGCAGATCCATACCCAGGGCCACCCTCAACCCCATTAGGACCTCACCCAGCATCTGTTCCCTTGACAGTCGGGAGCACTGCTGTGAATGGCTGAGAACCCCTACAGATTGCTGTACACTGGAGTAGCTCTCCAATCCCCAGCCATGCTTTCCTTGACAGCCACCTTCCCCCACCCTGACCTAAGGGGATGTCTCCTTTCTCTCTACTCCCATACCCCTTTATCCACTTTACATATATATCCACAGGTATATACAATTTCTCTGTACATAATTTTCTATCTCTACATAGTTTATGTATGCACAGGCTACAAATCACTCATCAGCCCTTTCGGCTTGTGAAGAGCTGGGCCCTGCCCTCTTCCCATGTGCAGCTCTGCAGCTTTGGCAGTGTGCACGGTCAGTGTTTACTGAGGAGGACAGAGAAGCTCAGTCTGATTTGGAAAAGATTTCAGGTGGCCCGCAGGCCGAGTACACAACTGCATCCTTGCCTGGGGCCAGAGGACTACGCTTTCCCAGGCTGGCTCTGAGCACCGGGTGAAGTTTTGTTTTTCTCCTCATTTCTTGGCCCTTACTTACTGTGCTTATTTACAAGATAAAAAGACTGCAATGGGCCAGATGTACAATGGGCCAGCATTAAGAGTTCCGAGGCAAGCTTGGGCTATCCCATCAGTTCCAGGCCAGCCTGGGTTACAGAATAAGATACTATCTCAAGACACACGGGGGGGGGGGGGAGGGGGGGGGGGAGGGGCTGGAGAGATGGCTCAATGGGTAAGAGTGCTTGTTGTGTAGGCATGAGGACCCAGCTTTAGATCCCAGCATCCCAGGAGCCTAAAACCCCAGCACTGCGAAGTGGAGACAGGAGGGTTGCTAAGGTCCCTGGCCAGCTAGTGTACCTGAAGAAAATGGCAAGCTCCACATTGAGTGATAGATTCTGTCTCAAGGACATGAGGCAGAGAGTGACAGTCGGGCACCTGACTTCCTCCTCTGACCTCTGCACATGGGCAGACTGGAATGGATGGTCTCTAAGGTTCTCCCAACATCAGCAATTTTGGGGTGCTCAGAGCATTTAACCACTTCATTAAGGGCAAATGACCTTTTAAAATCATGTTCTTCCCCAGGTCAAACAAACCCAAGGCTAAGGGTGTTTCTATAAGACAGTGGTTCTCAACCTTCCTAATACTGACACTCTTTAACACAGTTCCTCTGACCCCCAGTCATAAAAAAATATTTTTGTTGCTACTCCATAACTGTAATTTTGCTACTATTATGAATTGTAACATAAATATCTGAGATGTAGGCTATCTGATGTGTGACTCCTGTGAGAAGGTCATTTGACCCCAAATGGGTCACAACCCCCTGCTACAAAACCAGCATTCTCCCCCTCTCATCCACACACCCAAGCTGTTTTAAAGTCGTAAATGAATTTGGACATGTAAATTCGTGCAGGCCTGGAACCAGACAGGCCTGTGGGCAAGAGCATGAGTTAAAATGGGAAGTGTTTCTTAGCAATGGCTGGCTGTCTCGAGGAGCCAGCTGCCCGCTGCAGGCAGGTGCCAGATCCCGAGGCCACGCACGCGCTGCCAGACGCTGAAATCCTCGCACCTTCTGCTGCTCTTTGCGCATCTCCTGATCCGTGGCTCTCAGTTTCTGTAACAGTTCCGAGATGTTCAGCTCCAGTTGCGTGTTCTGCTTATGGAAACGCTCCAGTTCGGCTTCCATCTACAGAGAACCAGGGGATGAACCGGGGAGGCATGAACAAGGAGGTCAGGAATGAAAACCACATTTGAGAGCAGACATCTTTCACGGGGAATTCCCGACACTGTATTTCTGCTCTGGTTCCCAGCCATGTCCTCTTGAACGAGATCTCTGGCCTTACTGCTTGCATCCTAAAAGCACCCCACCTGAGTCGATACCAGGTCCACTGGGGTCCTGGGTGTCTGTGGCCAGACTGTGAAGTTTTCATCTTGGTCACTGCCCCTTTCCCTAACCTGGCAGATTCCTCTTATTT
The DNA here is from genome assembly GCF_003668045.3 of Cricetulus griseus. Classification (NCBI taxonomy): domain Eukaryota; kingdom Metazoa; phylum Chordata; class Mammalia; order Rodentia; family Cricetidae; genus Cricetulus; species Cricetulus griseus. The sequence continues at coordinate 33,761,129 of NC_048595.1, read as the reverse complement.
ATTTATTTATTTATTTATTTAGTCCTTTCTAACTCAGTCACTCTAAATCCTGGTTTCTCAACTGCTGCTCAAGGCGGGTCCCTCCAGAGAAACACCTCCCTCACCCGATTTGGAAGGCTGCACAAGTGGAGCTTGATCCTCGGGATGCACGATCATTCTAAATGGACAGTTGAGGCTTGTTCCTAAAGCAGAGAGCTCTGAGGGACCAGAGTGCCACGTGGGTAGCTCTCAGTCTAGGGCACAACACGGGGAAGAGCTGAGAAGGACACAACCGAGAGCTGCCCCCTCTTCAAAAAGATGGCAGGAGACACCAGCAAGAAAGGTTTGCTCTCCCTTGTCGGATCTGTCCAAGGCACATCTGGTTCGGATGAGACCGGCTGTGGAGAAACCCAGTTCCCACTCAAAGGGTGGTGTTTGATAGCCACCCCAAATCTGATGGCACTGCTACTCATGGTAGTACAATGGAGGCTCACTGACTGTTTTTAGGGCATGGGATGCTCCTTGTTTTGTGTGTAGGATGGAGGTGGGTGGAATCCCGCCCCCCCCAACCTACCCTAGGTTTTATCATCACATTTTAAGGTTCCTGTCAACCTTCTGAAAGCCTGGGAAACTTCTAAGAAGCTACCTCCATGTTCTTGAACACAGAGGAATGCCTCTTTAGCATTAATAGCCCTCCGAGGTCCGGATGGACCCTGTGACCATCTGATAGAGGATGAAAGGGAGGGAGGGAGAGCAGGCACCTGTATTGGGCAAAGGGAGGAAGGGTGAGGAGGTAGGAGGAGAAACAGGAAGTACCCGCCTCCGGAAGAGGCGTGGCAGACTGCAGAGAGCCTATAGAGAACACACAAGAATGGGGCTTTCCACAGCCAAAGGAAGAATGAGCACCTTCAGGGCTAGGAAGGTGGCTCAGTGGTTAAGAACATCGGCTGCTCTGACAGAGGACCAGGTTTTGTTTCCCAGCACCCACGTGGTGGCCCACAGCTGTCTGTAACTCCAGTTCTAGGGGATCTGATGCTCCTTTCTGGCCTCTGTGTGAGCCAGGCACACATGTAGGGCACACGTATGCATTCAGGGCAAAATGCTCTTACACATAACATACACAACTTGATAAATCTGTTTTGAAAAGCAATGAGCTGTGGGAGGCTAAGAATACAGAACTGATGAGGGGGTAGTTTCTGCGTCCTAGAAGCCTCTGGTCTGAATGGACGAGGTGGCTGTGTGATGGATGAAATGTTATTTGTGGCTGAGGCAGAAGGTACCCTAGGCAGAAAGTGCCCTGTGTACACCAGGGACTTGAGCATGTGCCTACCCTGGGAAGGGCCACTTCAGCTGAATGTTATAGAGCTGTGTTTCTCAACCTGTGAGTTTTGACCCCTTTGGGGTTACATATCAGATATCCATACATTTCAGATATGCAATATCTAGATATTTATGTTACAATTCATAGCATTAGCAAAATTATGGCTATAAAGTAGCAACGGAATAATTTTATGGTTGGGCTCACCACAACATAAGGAACTGTATTAAAAGGTCACAGCATTAGGAAGGTTGAGAGCCACTGTTAGAGGGTATTGGAGGACAAAGGGGGGGAGAGAATGGCAGGCAGAGAGCAGCTTGCCTACAGAGGACCACTGGGTGGTGGCCTGGTACATTTCTGCAGGCTGGCACTGGTCTAGATGACTGAAAGATAACACAGCACTGGAGGCAGGCTGAGGGGTCCACCACACTAATGTCACTGAAGAGCCTCACCGGGAGCTGGCATGGGTAGTGGGGAGGAGTCTAACATAGAGATTGGTTCTATCAGAAGAAAGAAAACTAGAGCCCAGGCAGGAGACTAGCTAACTGGCTGCACTGGGCACCCGTGAAGGAAGACAATGTCTTTTTATTATTAATTCATTAATTATGTATAGTGTATTCAGAAGAGGGCACCAGATCTCATAACAGATGGTTGTGAGCCACCAAGTGGTTGCTGGGAATTGAACTCAGGACCTCTGGAAGAGCAGCCAGTGCTCTTAACCTCTCAGCCATCTCTCCAGCCCTAGAAGACAATGTCTTAAGACAGGGAAATGGCAGTTGGAAGAGAGAAAAGGTGCCCCCACTAATCAGGGCCCCTGAAGGTCATGTCTGTGTGGCATAGCTGATCATACCTCTTATCAGTCCTATGCCACAATGACAGACTGGGTTAGGATGGAAGTGACCTGGGACCATATTTTTTTCCCTTCCTCTTTCCTCCACAGGCAGAGCCTCACATGACTTCAAGGACATAAATATAAACTGCAAAATATGTAAAGTGTGAGGGGCTCTGGCTGGAAAACCAGGAGACGAGCCCAGAATGTGGGAACTTCTCTTTCCCAGCATGGACATTCCATTCTATTCATGGTGACAAGTCTCAGTGGAGAGGGACGGGAGAGTGGAAGAAGCGCTTTGTCCCCCAGTGGACATCTGGCAGTGTCTGGAGATGTTTTGGATAATAACAACCCAGGCAGGGGCGGGTGCTTCTGGCATGGAGAGAGCAGAGACAAAAGACAGTGCTAAAGCCCTCCATAGCACACAGGACAGCCCTGGGCAGTGAAGACTCAGCTGCTCCAGAACACAGATAGCTTCGAGAAACCCCACACTAGAAGAACAGATAAATGTGTTGAAACTGAAACCACAAGAATACTGCAAGAGATTCTTTTTCTCCACAGAGAGGCGCTGGGGAAGTGTGTATGAAGAGGGGGAGCTCCATCAAGGCTGGGTTCCTGCTCATTCACAGAGATCTCTGGACACAAGCCAAGGGCTTGAACCTTCTGTCCTGTAGGAGAACTTAGCCAGAGATCTGCAGTGGGCATTTGTGAACATGTCACTACTTCCCAAAGAAAAGGCCCATGGTTAGAGGTTCCTATAAAGAACCAGGGCCAGATAGCAGCCCTGAGCTCTTGGCATAAGGAGTGGGCATGGTGTGTGTGTGTGTGTGTGTGTGTGTGTGTGTGTGTGTGTGTGTGAATGATCCCACGGGCGTGCTGATCACAGGACAGGGCCCTCACAGATGTTCTTAAAAAGAGGCCTGAAGGAGCCGGCCATTCTCCCTTCGTCCTTCCACAGTGTGAGGACACACAGAAGTCACTGTCTATGACATACAGACCCTCCTGCCCCCCATTCTTTTGATGCCCTGATCCTGGACTTTCAGCCTCCAAGACAGTGAGAAAAATTTCTGTTGTTCGCAAGTTCCTCAGGCTGAGATATTTTGCTACTGAAAGGACAAAGTCAATTGCCATTCCTTGGCCCTGAAGTCACCAGCGTGTGGTAGGGAGCCCCAAGGAGGCAGCTCTGTGGCCAGCTGTGGGCAGAGAGAGCACCCTGCAGACGCCATGGGGAAAACCATACCCACCCACCACAGAGCCCACCAGGGACCTCTGCCTGGTTTCTCTGCTGAGCACACCAGCACCACCTTGGCCATGGACATCAAGAAAGGTAAAGATGCTGCCAGCTGCCCTGCTCCTTCGGCACAAGCACCTAGAGAAAATGGAGGGAAGAGTGGGACCCTTCTTTGCCAGGGAAGGCATCTTTGAAGAGGAGACAGCTAAGCTGAGACAGGAAAGATGAATAACCAGTCACATGACGATCCAGGGGACAGTTTTCCAAGCAGAGGGGAACCTACCACAGAGTTCCTAAAACCGGGCAGCATGGCTTTTAGGAGCTGACAGGAAGCTGGTACTGGAGCAGGGGAGGAAAGCATGAGATGGTGAGAGGCGTAGAGTCTTTGGATTATATTCTAGTGGAAGGGGACACCATTGAGGCCTTTGCCTGGTGGAGGCCAGGCTGTATCCCCAGTCAAGTCTAGATAAGAAATGGTGGAGGGGGCTGGTGAGATGTCTCAGCAGGCAAAGGTGCTTGCTAAGCCCGAGGACCTGAGACCCATCTCTGGAACCCACGTGGTGGATGGAGAAAACTGTCTCTTGCAAGTTGTCTTCTGACCTCTACATGAGGTGCTGTGGCAAGATCACCCCACCACTTAAGTAAAATGAAAACAAATTAGTCTTCCTTCTCCTTCTCCTCCTCCTTCTTTTCTTTTTAAAGCAATGGTGGAGGCTTGGACCAGAGCAATCCCACCAGGGAAGGAGTACTGGGTTTGAAATATTACTTGATGGGTATTGGTGATGCTTTTGGACATGGGACTTGAGAGAAAGAATCAGGAAAGACCTTTTTACATTTCCATTTGACTGTGAAACAAACTGGATAGAGGGGAGGGGGGAAAATCAAGAGTAATTTTGGCAGAAAATATCAACAACTCAATTTTAGGTCATCATGGCCTCCGAATCATAGCTGTTCTGTACCCAGTGGCGTCTGGTGGGTAAACAGAATGTTGTAAGAAAGGCGCACATCTGGGCCACTGGTATCTAGAAATGCATGTCCAGCCAGCTTGGTTCTAATGTCTCTTCTCTCCACCTTTCTCCTGTTTGCTCCCCGGAACAGATTCTTAATTGCTCCACTCTTGGTTTTAAGAGCCCTTAGGAGACTTCTGGTGCCCTGTCAGAAGTCCAAACACCAGACCCAGGCCTAGAGCCCCAGCAATATCCCAGGTTTGAGAAGCAGTGCTTGGTGTTGGGTGGTTAATATTACCTTTTGACTGAGTACACACTGCCCCCTAGTGACCATACATACTCAATAGCTGCAGCTCCCATTTGTCGCTACAGTAAGACTAACCTGGACCTACACAGTTCAAAGAATGCAAGTTAAATCCCCATCTAACTTGCTTTTGGAAGCTGGAAGCTGCACATGCCTTGGCTGTGAGCAGTGTTTTCTCTCTTTTCCCCGGAGCCAGTAAGCAACAGAGTTAGTGGGGACAGAGGTCTGAGGGCAGGGTGTGTGTGTGAGTGCTGGCCCTCACCTCCTGGATCTGCTCCTTCATCACTTTGATCTCGTTCTCCCGAGGCTCTATTTGCTTCTTCAGCTCCTTTATTTTGTAGTCGAGGACAAACTTGAATTTCTCTAGTTCTTGGTTCTTCTTCTTCAGATCATAAATTCGCTTCTCCTGGAAGTGAGATGAGAGAGACAGGTGACTAATGTCACAGGGCTCTGGCACACGGATGACTAATGTCACAGGGCTCTGGCACACGGATGGCTAATGTCATAGGACTCTGGCACACGGATGACTAATGTCACAGGGCTCTGGCACACGGATGACTAATGTCACAGGGCTCTGGCACACGGATGACTAATGTCACAGGGCTCTGGCACACGGATGACTAATGTCACAGGGCTCTGGCACATGGAACCCTCTAGGGTAGAAGACACAGAGCTGTGACACTGCAGGAGGCCACAGACACCCACTTCAGTGTGATACACTGGTTCAGAGGGTGGTTACATAGGAGGCTGGGGGAGGAATGGAGGAAGGCAAGGCTTCTGCCCTATTCAGAAGTCATCCCAGAAGCCAGGGATTGGCAAGCACAGCCTCTGAACCCAACTTGACCTGCTGCCTGCTTCTGTCCATTTCGGTTGGAACACGGCCAAGTACACTTGTGTCTATTTGTGTTGTAGAATATTATTTTAAGATGTGTTACATTTGTTTACACGGTGGAATATTTGTTTAGCGATGCAAAAATGTGTTGCATTCCTTTATGTTGCATTTAACTATGTGGCACTGTGTTATTTTGCCTGTCTAAAGCACTTAATTGGTCTCATAAAGAGCTGAATGGCCAATAGCAAGGCAGGAGAAAGGATAGGCAGGGACTGCAGGCAGGGAGAATAAATGGAAGGAGAAAAAGAAAGACAGATGAGCGAGAGAAGGACTCTAGGGGCCAGCCCCCTAGCAAAACAGCAAGCCATGGAGAAAGAAGTAAAGAAAGAAATAGAGAAAGATAAAAGCCTAGAGGCAAAAGGTGGATGGGATAATTTAAGTTAAGATGGCAAGAAAGAAGGAAGGAAGGAAGAAAGAAAGAAAGAAAGAAAGAAAGAAAGAAAGAAAGGAAGAAAGAAAGAAAGGAAAAGGCTGGCTAGAAACAAGGCAAACTAAGGGCGGGCGTTCATAAGTAAGAATAAGACCCTGTGTGTGTATTTATTTGGGAGCTGGGTGGTGGACCTCAAAAGACCCAAAGAGCAATAAGTAAAAGAGAAAACAGTAACAACAACTACAACAACAACAAAAAACAACCCAATCAACTACAATTTTGTATCTGGGTGGTCTCACATGTGGTACCCGGGTTTGATTAGTTGAGACAGAGACCATATGGCCTGGAAAGCCTGAAGTAGCTATCATCTAATGGTCTAGTTTTCTGACCGCTGCTGCGGGCCATGGGAAGCTACTGAAGGCTTTTCAGTGGGAGAATAACCTAACTACACTTGGACTCTGTCAGCTGTGCTGCTGGGACCAGTCGTGGGAACTGGGAAGGCTGCTGGGCTAAGAGGGGTTATGATTTTCTGCAGTAGGAGCGCTTGGTTTCTTTCTTGTAAGTTCCCTCTTGGAGAATCTGAAGAGGGTCCTGACCCTTCTCCAAAGCCCACGCCATATACAAGACTTCCTGTACAGAAACAGCATGCAGACACTAGCTCACCGAATCCTTACAAGCTCCTATGTCCCGGGAGAAAACAGGATGGCACAGGGCCTGGTCAGCAGAGGGGCCTGTGCTGGAACCTACTTATCTAACACTGAAGCCCATGTGTGGTCACAGGAGAATTCTGTCTGGTGAGGCAAAAGATGCAGAGTGGATGGAGAGGTGGGCATGGAGTCTGGGTTTGCTCAGGAGGATAGCAAATCCTGGATGTTGTAGTGGTGTGTCCATAGAAAATATATGTGATTGTTAGCTGAGTATTCAGAACAAAAGATTCCCATCTTCCTGGGTTGCCCAGTAGTTACAGGACCAACCTTGTGGATGTCCCCTTCTGACCAGCAACAGCAATACAGTATGGACAGTGTGGCAGGTGGATTACCCTTAGACTACAAAGTGGGCCATCCTAGGATGCCTGGTTTAGTAGAAAGCAGAAATCTGGAGGCCAGGTGGCTCAGGTTCTTCTCCAAGGTCTGCCCCCTACAAACTGTGGGACCTTGGGCAGTAAATTCAGCCTCTTGGAACTTGGCTTCATGAGACACAACCCTGGGTTGCTCACGCCACGAGGTTGTTGGTAGAACTGAGTGTGATGTGTTGGCATGAATTAGCTCCATGCCAAACACGCGGCGGGCACTTCATAGATGGTTCTTCCCTCACCAAGTCAAGTGAGTGATCCCTAAGAAGCCAGGGCCCTCCAGCTCCGCCCGGGTCCCTCCGGGCAGTGGCTGGGGAGGGCAGAGCGCAGCCCTCACCTTGTCTTGAATGGTCTCGTCCCTCTCCTGGATCTCCCTCTTGAGGCCTTGGATGTCCTTCTCCAGGGACTTGATGACTCCCTGCAGCTTCATCTGCTCTGCCTTCAGGTTCTCGATGTCGTTGGTGCGCTCTTCGATTTCCTTTTGCAGGCTGCTGAACTGAAGATGTGGACAGCAGCAGTGAAGGTCCTTGGGGCCTTGGAGTTGACCCTCATCCCACCACCTCAACAGTGAATGGGGCTGGCCCTCCTCCAGAGAACTAAACCCCTCATCACTCCACATCCATGGGCTTTGGGGAGTGGATTTTGTTATTGCTGTTATTGTATTTTTTGGGGCGCGGGGGGGGGTGGTAGTGGGGGCAGCCTTTTTATAAATTGAGAAATAGTTTTTGTCCATACATGAAAATTTCTTTTTAAAAAAGATTTATTTATTTATTATATATACAGGGTTCTGCCTGCATATATGCCTGCAGGCCGGAAGAGGGCACCAGATCTCATTAGAGACATTATAGATGATGGTCGTGAGCCACCATGTGGTTGCTGGGAATTGAACTCAGGACCTCTGGAAGAGCAGCCAGTGCTCTTAACCGCTGAGCCATTTCCCCAGCCCCCCATACTTGAGATTTTCATGCTTGCACACAATGTCCTGTGGTCATATTCACCTCTCCATTACCCTCTCTTGCTTCTTGCTTCCCTCCCAGTTCTGACACACATGTCCCCTGCAAACTGTGAGACCTTCACAGATTCTTCACAGATTCACATTTAATTTCCCCTTTACTTAAAAACAACAACAACAACAAAACTGAGGCAGGGTTTCTCTGTGTAGCCTTGGCTGTTCTGGAACTCTCTTTGTAGACCAGGCTGGCCTCAAACTCAGAGATCTGCCTGCCTCCACCTCCCTAGTGAGGTGGCTGTTTCCCTCTTACTTTAAGGTGACAAACTCTTTATGTAGCCAGACTAGCTGAGAACTTGTAATCCTCCTGCCTCAGCTCCTAAGTACTGGAATTACAGGCATGGACTTATTACAGGCATGCGAAACTTATTTTGTTTGTTTCAGAGAGTGAGTTTTTGGAGACCGGGACAGTCCAGTATTTCCCAGGTCTGATGAATGATGGGAGTATGGCATAGGTCTACTGCCTGTGGGAGAGAGCAGTCTGTCTACAAATGCTTCATAGAGAAGTTTCCAAGACCACACTGACCTTGAGTGATGGTCAAGGTCACAGATGCGAGTCACCGTAGCCATGTCCAGGAAAGGAGAACCTTATTATCCTGGGAGTCACTAACAACTGTTCGATTTCTAACAGGAAGCTTTGATTCCGAGTGGGCTTGCTCTGAAATCGGCTTCTTAGAAGAAATGCTGCAACTCTGCAGGGATCTCTGAGCTGTCAGACAACTAAGTAGCTGCCTCACCTTGCCAACAAAGCATCTGACTGCCTCCCTGCTTCCATCACCTTACACTCCCCCTTCTAAGGAGGAGTCTGAGCAGGAGCTGCCCGAGCCAAGTCGTCTCCAGGCTGCCTGTCTCATCCTCAGACCTCATTTCCATTTCCAGCAGCTTCTACTTGTCCAGAAAGGAAAGCTTGGAGTTTCCTGAGCACAGGGAACCCGTGAAAGGGAAGGAAGGAAGGAAGGAGTCAGGTATGGAGGCTGAAATCCTAGCACCTGGGAGGAAGAGGCAGGGGGATCACGTGTTCCACAGTGAGATCTAAGCCAATCTGGTTAGATCCCGTCTAATGCCAGATTGTTCCCCCAAGGGGGAGGGGAAGCCCGATGTGGTCTCTTCTGAGGGTACAGCCCCTTTGTCCCAGAGGTGTGACCTGCATGTGGCCCTTTGCCCCCAGCCTCCTCTGTGATGCTTCCAGGGCCCACCCATCCTGGGTCACCGAGGGGCAGCCCACACCTTCTTCCTCATGATCCCCGTTTCTCCCTTGAGCCGAAGGTTGGATTCCTTTTCATCCCGAAGCTTCTTCTCGTACTTAGTTTTGATGTCTTGGATCTCTCTGTCTTCATCTTCTTCAATCTGCTTCTTGGTTTCTTCAAATTCCCGAAGCTGCTGTCGAACATCTTCCTGTGCCTGGCTCACAGGGAGGGAGGGAAGGAGGGAGAGAGAGTGTGGGGAGAAGGGGCTGGTGGGGCTGTGCCTGGGATGACGGGAGCACAGGAGCCTTTCTTGTGGAAGGGAAGAGGAATCGAATTACAGAAATGGAAACCGAGGCCCTGTCCTGTCTCCTGCCTGTCCACTTCCTTCCTGTCTCCCTTCTCTCCTGACCAGGTCAGGCCTCAGGGTCCACCACCTTCTCTACCTCTTACCGATACCCTACACCCTGCATGTCCTGCTGTGCCTCTACTTTTCACAAGGCACTCAGGCTTCAGACTGCTGCCCTCCTTTTTTTTTTTTTTTTTTCTTCTCCAAGACAGGGTTTCTCTGTATAGCAGCCCTGGCTGTCCTGGAACTCACTCTATAGACCAGGCTGGCCTTGAACTTAAGAGATCTGCCTGCCTCTGCCTCCTGAGTGCTGGGATTAAAGGCATGTGCCATCACATGCCTTTGGTTTTGTAAATTTGGTTACACCCCACCCCGCAAGATGAGGCTGCCTTGAGGGGGGGAACCTTGTCTTCTGTGCCCATACCGGACTCCCAGGGCACAGTGCCCTGCTGCACACAGGAGCTACCAGACAGATGGCTGAACAGCTGAGTGGCTCTAAATTACCTCCCCACCCCCAAGCCCTTTCTCTCAGAAAGGGATGCAGAGCTAGGCTCCCTGGGATCACCTCTTCTAGAAGGCTAGTTTTCTCCTGGAGTTTGGCCTCGTAGAACTCAGTCAACTCCTCCAGGGCCTGGCTCTTTGTCTCATCATTATCTCGGAGCTGTTTTTCATACTCCTCCTGCATCCTCTGCGACTTGAGCTGCAGCTCCTGGTATTTCTCATATTCCAGGAGCAGCTTCTGGTTGTTGCAGCATTCTGGAGAGAGACAGGTGGGGCTGTGTGCTGTGTGGGCCGGCAGCGCCAGCCTTGGGCACACATACCACATATGACAACCATGTTCTTTCCTGCTCCTCCCACACCAGCTGGAGCAGCCACCTCCAGATTCAAGATTCAAGGCCTGCCTAACTCATGTGATTGCCCTGTTTATATCTCACCAGGTGGCCAAGCTCCCTGCACCCAACTTTAGAAAAATCATTTCTATGAAGATACTGGTAGGAGGCATTTGAGTTCAGGATCAGGAAAATGTCCCAAGTACGCAATATGGATTTTATAATTCCATTTTATAGATGACCAAGCTGAGCCCCCAGAACACACAGCAAGGAAATGCTGAGACTGGGACTCGGACAGACTGTCAAGCTCCGAACCTGAACTTCCCACTGGCAGGTTTGTATTTTGAGGAATGGGTAAATACACAGGAGGGAAAAACCATGGTGAGTTCCAATAAAGTAGTGTATTCATAGACCAGTCACGTTCCCTGACTTCTACTGTGTCTGGGGGCCATCATTCGGATAGTTGTCCCTAAGCTGCCTGTGCCTCAGCCATGTGGCTCCCCCTTGTGGCTCACCTAGGTCTTGCAGCTCCCGTCCCTGTTTTTCCATGAGATCTTCTATGCGTTCTCGGTGAAAGATGTCCTGTTTTTCTTTCTCTGTTTTTAAAACCTGAAACAAAGAGTCGACTTTTCTCATTTGTCAAAGACACCAATAGGACAAGAGCTACTATTACTGGTGACACCTTCATTCATAAATTTTTCTCAAGCCCTTACTTGGCACAGACCTTGTTCTGCCGAGCCACAGCACAGGGCCACCTTATCCACATCCTATTTGCTCTTTTTGCACAAATTGTAAAATGATTTGTCAGAGAAGAGTTTTGGTTTGGACATGGATCAAGTATATTTTAAGGATTCATTCCAATTCAGGGATTCATTCCAATCATCTACTGCTGATAGCTGGGTGTGGTGGCCTTTAATTCCAGCGCTTAGGGGGCAGAAGCAGGCAGATCTCTGTGAGTTTGAGGCCAGCCTTCTGGTCTATACAGTTCCAGGACAGCCAGAGCTACAAAGTGAGACCCTGTTTCAGAAACCAAGCCAACCAACCAACCAACCAACCAACCAACCAACCAGCCAGCCAACCAACCAACCAACCCAACCAACCAGAAAAACCCCAACACCAGCCTCAGTTGTGTCCTTCAGGCACACTGCTGTCAGTTCAGGAGGCTCACATGTAAGCATGGACCTGAGCCAGACAGCTCCTGGCAGGCTGAGGGTGCCACCTCCGGGCTTGGCTTTGTGTTTGGCTTACGAACTGAACTAACACTTGATGCCTGGCTGAGTGAATTATAAATAAATGAGTGAATAAATTTAACAGCCAAGGGCTTTTTAACCAAACAGACCCATGAAGATAAGTTACCAGTACAACTACTCCTTGAGCCAAAAGGTAGTGAGGGGGCCAGGCAGATTTGGCATAGCATAAAGACAGGTTACCAAATTCCAGGGCCAAGCCTAATTACAAACTGTTAAGACAGATTTTACTTTTGGCAATCTAGAGATCAATACACCCGTTAGTCCCTTTCCTAGCACTCTTGATACTTCATTTTTTTAAAATGGGGTTTCCCTGGACATGAAAATAACAAGTTCTCACCATAGAGAATCTGGAAATTCCAAAAGTGTATTAGAAACAAAAGGTAAGCTACTCAGAAGAGCAGGTTTGGGGGATAATCATACCCTTACCTCTTCTCCATGCACAGTTTTACCTGGCAGTACCATTCACATGGGAAGTTTTATATTCTGTCTGTCCTGTTGACTCCTGTGTCCTATACATCTCCCCCAACAGCTGGGTGTCAAAACTGAACAGTGTGGACACCCTTAGTGTAAGGATTCAGGCATTATGCTGGCCTGCCCCTGTCACCTGGCAGAATGCGCTCAGGCAGTACCCTGGTCAGCGCACATGCAAAGGATCCCTTTAAAAGAAAGACCCCCGCCCATTTATGCTCTCTTTCATGCTCTCTTTCTCTCTCTCATTCACGCTGTTCCCCTGGGGCAGACGGGACTTTTCCTGTCTCCCTCTTCTCTTCTGTCCTCTCTCTGTCTCTGTTGTCTCTTTACCTCTTTTCTCTTTCCTTTCGGCCTCCACTTCCAGCTAATAAAACTTCTGCTCTTGTCTGCCTGGCATGTTTGTCCCCCGCCTCGGTCAACCTCTCTTGTCATGGAATCCACCAAGGTTCCCCATGGGCTTTATCGTAACACTTAGGCCACGCAGCTGGCGGAGCTCAGCAACATGGGTACTGCTTATTGCTGAGGCTTCGGGTTTAGGCTCTTAGACACACCTGGTTCTTCGTCTTTAAGGACTCCATCTCCTGGATGAACTTGTCCGTCAGCTCCTTGATCTTCTCTGAGTAGTTCATATCCTTCAGCCGAAGCTGGTACTCATTCTCCATTTTCAGTTCCTCCACACGCGTCTTCAGCTCCAACATGACCTGAGCCTTTGGGAGAAGGAAGCAGAATTAAGAGTGCTCACAGTGGGGAGAGGCTCAGAATACCTAACCCTTAGCCTGGGACCTGCTACTCTACCTTGCTTCAAATGTTAGAACTTGTCACCATTTCCCTTACGAGACAGATTATAAAATGTGCTCAGTGGCCCCACCGTGTGCCAATAGTGCTCATGTGTCTTTCAAAGTGACATAAACGTTACCGGTTCAGTGAGGCCTACTTGGACCCTCTATTTAACCCTGCTACCCTCCTGCCCCCATCTCAGCACAGAACTCTTGAGTCTCCTTTTTTTGGGGGGGGCATTTCAAGACAGGGTTTCTCTGTGCAACAGGCTGTCCTGGAACTAGCTCTTGTAGACCAAGCTGTTCTCTAACTCACAGAGATCGGATCCACCTGCCTCTGCCTCCTGAGTGCTGGGATTAAAGGCATGTGCCACCACCACCCAGCTTGACTCTCCTTCTTAACTTCATCTTATGCTCTGTTTTTTATTCCTTCAGATATTGGCACCTAGTAATTACTGAATGCTTTGCTTATTTCTTTATTCCACTGTCTTTTTCTTTCATTAGAATTTAAATTCCCCGCAGTCCGATGTCTTTGTTGGTTTTGTTCTCCGATATGTATTCCAAGAACACAGCTAAAACTTAGTAGGTACTCGAGATACTCTGCTTCCCTCTTTGGTACTTCCAATCAAACCCAGGGCCTTAGGTCAAGAGTTCTACACCGGGCTACACTGCAAACCCAAAAGATACTTGCTGAACGTCCCCATGAAACTCACAGCCTACTGAGGCAGCCAAACAAACACACATAATTATAAGTTGGGATTAAGTGCCCAATGACATGGCCACTGTCCCCACTCATGTCTTTCATGCCTGTAGCTGGCATAATCGCTATTGCTTTAACATAGGGCCCGGTTCTGCTTGGCTTCAGAGTCTAGTCGCTAGTGTTGGGTTTTATCCATTGCAACTGGTTTCCTCCAAGTTCTGTCATATGCAAGTCCCTCATTCCCTAAGAGCCAATGCTCTTAGGAGTGGGAGGACACAGGTAATTTCCTCTTGATTTCCTCCCCCACACCCCCACCTCATCTTTGCTGGTCTGTTTCCCCCATTTCCATGACAATAAGGAACACATTGCATTTGTTTCTGTACTCCTAACTGGCACCAGGTATGGACTTAGCATGGGAGGTACTGAGAGGAAGGGGGCCCGCTATGGGTCCTCAAGTGCCTTGGTGCCAATGGGAGACAGAGGGAGAGTAGTCTGAGCTTGGAGACCGTTGGGGTGTTACAGGTCATGCACAAAGTGTGGATGGGGCATAGAGGACCTCCAAAGAGCCTTGGCTAACCCCCTTAAGCTGGCTTTGGTGTTAGCAGGGCTCTGATGATGGTGTAAAGCACAGGATACATGAGAGCTGAGTGACTAGCTGGGGTGTGACTGCAGGGCTCAGGTGAGAGGTAGCAGGGCCTTGAGCTGAGGTGGGGGTGGGGGAAGCATGAAGGACTGGAAAGGCTGTAGAAAAAGATTCTAGAAAATGTGGTGCCTGCCTGGCTCTGTGGTGACGAGAGGGGGCCGTGTTGGAAGGCTCCCCAGGTGACTGATCGGCTATACCAAAGCAATGGGTTTGGCCTGTCTGGCTTCACGGTCCTGATTCCCCAGCCTCACACAGATGCAACGATACTGTCAACATTGGTAAGGTCCAGCAGGTGAATCAGTGGCCCCACGGCCTGTGTTGAACTAGTGACATATTGCTGAGAATGGTCCAGTTTTTGATGTGGGATGTTCGAGGTGCTTGCTCTCTGGCTTTTCAAATCCTGCCTCTATGATGCTGCTGCAGACTATCTTTCCAGGGTGGGAATCATGTCATGATGCTGAGACCTGTGGTCCTTCCCAGCAGTTTCCAGCCTAAGACATGCAAAAGGCCTCTGGTCTCTCTGAGTCTCTCCAGCTCTCTTCTCAGCAACACATTCTACTCATAGCTGCTAGGCACATCTTCCCAGAGGGCTCCTCTTTACCCCTTTGCGCACACTGCTTGCTCTATACGGAAGGCCTTTTGTTCTGAAAGGCTCTGTCTGTGTGGGGCTTGCTTCCTCTGATACGACCTGGCCTGGGGTGGGGTTCGCTGCATCCCTGTGACAGTGTTCTTTCATAATACTGCTGCAGCTTGCTTCCCTGGTTTGTTTTCCCTGGCTTTCCTCCCAGGCTGCAGGCTGAGGGACCCCTCTGCCTCTTTTATCTCCATAGTGTCAGTGTGCCTGTGACAGGTACACAGCAGTTGTTCCTGTTGCCAGCACAGGGATATCCATGAGCATCCAAATGACTGAGCGAGTGAGTAAATCCCTGGTTGAGAGATAGTTATTTGGAAAGTCACAGAATAGAAAGATGGAGCTGGAATTGGGGAGAATGTGGAATGTCACTGCAGGGACATAGAGAAGGTAGGAGGAGCCAGGAAAAGGTTTGCAGAGATTCATCCCAATGGACGTAAGAGAGGGAGGCAGGCTCAGGACACACACACACACACACACACACACACAGATACATACACAGAGACACACACACACACCACACACACACAGAGACACAGACACACACAGAGACACAGACACAGACACAGACACAGACACAGACACAGACACAGACACAGACACACACACACACACACACACACACACACACACACACACACACAGATACATACACAGAGACACACACACACACCACACACACACAGAGACACAGACACACACAGAGACACAGACACAGACACAGACACAGACACAGACACAGACACAGACACAGACACACACACACACACACACACACACACACACGATGTCAGAGGTCAGGGTTCAGGACTCAGGGTCAGAGTTAGCCCAGGCTGTCAGATCTTGAGCTTGTCCCTGCATCTCCTATTTGGTTTCTCTGCCTTCTGGGAAGAATGAGAAGAAAACAAGAGAGAGCAGACATATCTGTCTATCACAGGGAGGCTAGACTCTCCCTCCCTCCCTCCTCCTCCTCCTTTGCTTTTCATAGAGAAAGTTCCAGGGCACTCTGGAAGGGCTGTCCAGGAAACACCAGGGCATCTATCCTGCTGTGCCTTTGCATTCCTGTTCTGGCAGTTATGTTGTCTCTCTCCTCCCTGATCACAGCACCCCTGTCTGACTCTTCCAAACACTCATGGTAGGCTGGAGAGATGGCTCAGCTGTTAAAGGCTAGGCTCACAACCAAACACTCATGCCCAGAGCCCGGCCAACCATAGGGAGCACACTCAGATACTCAGATTTTTTCTGAGAGACAATGACAGTGTAGCCCTGGGATTCTCTGAGAGCCAGACATTCAGCTTCATTCATGAGCTGTGCCCAGGGCTCTGCACTCAGATTTCAGTAAAACATTTACTGTGTTGAACTTACAAACTCTACAAACAGGAGGCAGGTTCCCTTGGTATAGGACTGAAAGCCATCTTCAGATTCAATTTGGAATCCAAGTCTGCTCCTACTGTTTACCAGTACAGTGAGTTGGGATCCGGCACTAAATCTCTTTGAATGAGGTTGATTCAAAACCCTCGAGTCATGGAGGCGGGGGAAACAACAGGGTCTTTTTCACAGGGGCATTCAGACGTATGCATGTGAGTGTCCATGCATGCTCATGGTGTGTGTGTGTGTGTGCGTGCGTGCGTGCGTGCGTGCGTGCGTGCGTGCACGTGTGTGTGTGTGTGTGTGTGTGTGTGTGTGTGTGTGTGTGTGTGTGTGTGTGTGTGTAAGTGTGGAGCCCAGAGGTTGATGCTGGGTGTCTTCATCAGTTACTCTCAAGTTTGTGTTCTAAGACAAGGTCTCTTGTTGGACCTGGGGTTCATTAGTTCAGTCAGGTTGTCTTGCTAGTGAGCTCTAGGTCTTCTGGTCTCTTCCACCCCTAGCTCTGGGGTTCTGTACGCTGGCCTATGTGCTCAGCTGGGTTCTGGGGATCCAACCTCAGGTCTTTACACTTGACGAACTGAGTCATCTCCTCCCAGGTCACATATTTTAGAATGAGGGTTCCATGCACTAGAAATCATTATGCTTCACAGATACAACTTGGTTATGTGGTAGTTTAATCTTGTGAATGTGCCCTGGTTTTCTTTAAAGTCCCTCACTATGGTTCCCACTCTTACACTGAAGCCAGAAGAAAGCAGGGTCATGGGACTTGAACCCAGTATAAGTCAGGGTGATCACAGCGTAGAAAGACAGGCAATGTGAGGGTGAAAGCAGTCACATGGTTGCAAGCAGGTTGGCTTGCTGGCATGGATGGAGTTGTGAAGGGAGCTGTGGCAGTCTGCACCAGGCATGGGTATAGCCAGTCCTTCAGAGGACCTCAGATGCTAGCCTGATTCCCGTGAGCATGGTATGCAAAGGAATTCTGTGTTCCTCCCCATTGGACCTGGTTCTTACCTTCTCTTCCATGTCTGTTTTAGTCACGAGCACCTCTTCAGCAAAGCCCACTTCCCTCTCTCGTTTGATTCCCCGGCCATCCTTATCAAACACCCTCCAGGTGAAGAGACAGCCATCATCTGCAACAGTCAGCAGGTACTGGTCATCAAAGGTGAGCATCATCTGTGGAGGAAAAGAGACAGGAAAAGGAGAAGTTTTCTGGGGCCGTGGATGCCCAGGGAGGAGCTGGCTACTGCACAGGCTTTGGGCCATGCAACCCTGCACACTTCACTGGCCTTGCATGCTCTTTATCAGGAGAATCAGACAGAAGCACCTTGGTGCATCAGCAGACTTCTTCATTGATGGAGTGTGAGGGGGTCAGTGTTTGGAGAGAGAAAAGAACCAGCTCACTCAAAAACAAAGAATCGAAACATGAAGCTCTTATGCCATCTACCATGTAGTCAGGGATGACTTCTTGGTGCTCCCACATGTAGAGGGGGAGGTGTCGCTGAGCCTGCGCTCTTCTTCATCATGCCTCCACATGTCAGACATGTCTCTGCTTTAGTGTGGTTCTCACTATGCCAATGATGAAGAGGTACCCATGGGTAACCGCGGATCTATGGTTGTGACTGTAGGATGGTTTTGTCTCCTCTCACCTGGAATTTGTCCCTTATCATCCGAGATAGGTCCTTCACCTAGAATTTGTTTCTTGTCATCTGAGATAGGCCCCAATTGAGTTCGGGAACAGAGTGATCATTCCCCTGTGTAGGAAGCTGGTTCCTGCATCCTCCATTACAATAATAGGTGCCTGAAGACACCAAGATGTAAATTACTTCACAGGCGCTGGGTAATCTCCATTCCTTTGATCTCTGCCTATCCCGTGGCTCATTTTGGCCTGAGGAGCTGAAGCCATTCATAGGGTAACACGTCCCAGGCGGCTGGTCAGCCTTTATAAGGGATGGTTTTCTTGGTTTAGTGTCTCCACTCAGTCTCCGCTCTGGAAAGCTTATGCTCTCCCCTCACAAGATGCATTAAAGCTTGTCTGCAGAAGGATCCGAGTGTCCCGTGTATGATTTCTTGCTGGCGAGAAATACAGAGCACGCGCGGGACACCCCTGCCTCAGTGAATTTGATTTTTTTAAAATTTATTTTTAAAACAATCTTATTTTACATACCAATCCCAGTTTCCTCTCCCTCTTGTCCTCCAACTCACCCCACCATCTCCCCACCGCCCCCATCCACTCCTCAGAGAGGATGAGACCTCCCATGGGGAATCATAAAAATTTGTCACATCATTTGAGGCAGGACCTAGGCCCTCCTCTGTGTATCTAGGTTGAGAGAGTATCCCTCCATAGGGAATGGACTCCAAAAAGCCAGGTCATGCACTAGGGATAAATACTGGTTCCACTGCCAGAAGTCAGACTGCCCAAGCCCCCCAACTGACACCCATGATCAGGCAGCCTAGTTAAGTCTTGATTTTTTTGGGGGGGGTGGAGGAGGTTTCAAGACAGGGTTTCTCTGTGGCTTTGGAGGCTGTCCTGGAACTAGCTCTTGTAAACCAGGCTGGTCTCAAACTCACAGAGATCCTCCTGCCTCTGCCTCCCGAGTGCTGGGATTAAAGGCGTGTGCCACCAACACCCGGCTTCTCAGTCTTGATTTTAATGATCTTATTTTCCTGGGCTTTGGGTCCCTAGCATTGTTGCTGCCTACAAGAGCCTTTGAAAGCTGAGGTGGCTTCTTGACTCCCCCCCACCCCCCACCCCAGACTGATTTACTTTTTTTAACTTCCAGTTTTCTGCTGTGTTTGTTGACCCTGTAAGACTGAGGGCTAGCTTGTCTCAGGCACAGCCACCCAGAAAGGAAGGTCAAAGGTGAACAAGAAGGGAGCTATGTCAGTAAAGGTTCATCTGGACTCTACAAGAGCAACACATGCTCTCCACCACTGAGCCACCTCTCCAGTCTCTAAAAAAGCATTGCTTTTGAGGGACATTCAATCACATAGAAAAATTCTTACACTAATGCTAAAGTTTGAAGAAGTGGTCCTCGAAAGCATGAGCAAACAGTGTGATCTTTATTCCAGACACATGTATAATATATACGAGGGAAGATGGTGTCAGAATATGAATGATGATGCTACTATAAAGGTCTCACTTCTAACATGAACATACATTGCTTCTACACCAAAAATGATCTTACCACAAAACTTAGTAGATCTGCTGGGAAGATGGGACTATATCATCGAACTTTACTTTGGACCCACTGCCCAGGCTCTGTACAGAAATGCGCCATTTTAGAATGAAAAATCCTTCTCTAATGTGTACAGTGCCTACAGGTAAGTGTGGTAGATTGAATGAGAATGGTCCCCCATAGGCTCATATATTTGAATACTTGGTCCCCAATTGTGGACCTATTTGGGAGGGATTAGGAGGCATGATTTTATTGGAGGAGGTGTGTTACTGGGAGCAGGCTTTGAGGTTTCAAAAGGCTCATGCATTTCCCATCACTGCTCTTTGCCTCCTGGTTGTGGGTCAAGACATGAGTCTCTGTTGTTCCTTCACTCTGCCCCCGTGGATTCCAACCCTTTAAAACCATAAGTCAAACTAAACACTTCTGTTTGTAAGTTGCCTTGGTCAAGGCATTTTATCACAGCAACAGAAAGGTAACTAAGATGCCAAGTCAGTATCGAATTCAGGACATAATTAAAAATCTTTCATGTCATCCAATTTCAAATAAACGAGTCATGCGTTTTCTCAGGGTCTGGTTTTTAGGGGTCTGGGCAATCACAGACATCCCCCATGAATGACTTTTATTTTCCTATTGGTTCTGATTTATTGGCATCCATTTTTCATGCCTGAGAACTCTTTTTCATTCACTTTTTGTTATGGCAAAATATATACACTGTAAAATTTACCACCCTAACCATTTTTTGGTGTACAGTTTATGCCTGACACACCTGTGAATCTGTGTAGTCATCACCACCATTTATCCATCATTGTTTTGTCCTTTAAAACTAAACCTGTGGTCGGCAGCTGGGTGTTGGTGGTACATACCTTTAATCCCTATTCAGGAGGCAGAGACAGGTGGATCTCTGTGAATTTGAGGCCAGCCTGGTCTACAGAGTTACTTTCAGGACAGCCAGGGCTACACAGAGAAACCCTGTTTTGGAAAACAAAACAAAAAAAAAAACCCAAACAAATCTAGAACTGCACAAATGAAACAATAATTCCCCTTTTGCCCTCCACCCCCAGAGGGGTGTAGAACGACAGCCACTTTCTACTCTCTATCACTTCTGATTAATCTTAAGTATCTAAAAGTATGAATCATAGTTTGGGTGAATCACAGATGGGGATAACCCCAATTCACCATTCCACACACTCAAACCCCTTGACAGTGAGCAGTGGTGCACTGTGGAAAGAACCCAAAGGCCTCAGAGTTGACAGAGCTATGAGGACCAGAACCAATCCCTAGGGAAAAATCCAGAGTGGAAACATCTCACTCAGCAGCGGAGACCCTTCAGATGCCAGATCACTGTCTGCTCTAGCTCTAGGTAGGGGAACCAAAAATCATATGTCATAAACACCATTGTCCAGAAAAATTGAAAAAGCCCTGCAGGGCCCAGAGTCCTGTTCCCACAGTGGGTAGAATGACACTGTGTCTGCCTATTTGGGATTAGCTTGTTTTATGTAGTGCAGTTTTCTTAAAACCCGTCCATGGTGTAGCATAGTGCAGAGTTCCCTTTCAAGACTGTGACTCCATTGTGTGTGTGAAACACATTTGCTTACCCACCCATCTGCCACTGGACACAGGCTGTTTTCTTATTTAGCACCTTTTCCCTTTCCTGCATTATGACTTGAGCCATTTATCTATTAAACATAGGCATTACTTTGCAAGAAGAGGGAATGGGACTATTTACAAAAACATGCCTATGTTATTGTTCCCAGGTGTAGCCTTTGTATCATACTGTCAGGGTAGGGTCTATTCTCTTGGGGGTATGACTTCCTTTTGTCTGGGATCAGCAGGCATCTGAGAGTTATTAGTAGCTAAAACTCACTGCAGCTTGGAAATATGATGGCAACCTAGTTGGGACACCTGCAGTACCCATACAAGGGTTTATTATTGGGTGTAATTTTGTGTCAAATGATCTTTAGGTGTGGCTCTGATTACTTCCTAGGATAAATTCCTAGTTGTTGCAACATGGGTATGACTATCCAGCCAACAGGAGTCCGGTGCATTGGTGACAGATGAATAAATAGAGAGAGTAGGAGTGAGGAGAAACAAGCAACACTGAGGAGTTGCCAGGGTCTGAAGGTCTATGAGGCAGAGCCTGGGCTGGGACTTGGTGGGGAGCCACCTCTCACCTTGTTGATGGGACCAGCATGAGCCTGGTACTCATTGAATTCCTTCTGCAAAGGCAGTGGGTACTTCATGGCACGGATAGTTCCCACTGAAGTGCCCACAAACATCATGCGCCCCGAATGTGAGATGGTGATGGCCGTGTAGACGACGTCAAATGCTGATATCTCTCGAAGGATCTGGAACACAGGCAGGTCTCTTAAGTGGGAGGGCATGAGCTGTGTCTCCAGTGTCCCAGTATCGTCTTTGGGGTGGGAATTCTATTCACTTTTCCCCCCTGTTCCTTACAGTATTTGGTATAGTGTCCAGCACATAAAAGACCCAAACCAAATACTTCTTAGTTCCTCCTCCTCCTTCTCCTCCTCCTCCTCCTCTTCCTTCTCATCATCATCACTGTGGTGCTGGGATTGCAACTCAGGCCTCACATGTGCTAGGCAAGCTCTCCACCACTCAGCTGCCTTCCCAGTTCAGAGGTTCTAATTGTTATTATTATTATTATTATTATTATTATTATTATTATTATTATTATTTTGAGACAAGATCTCACCATGTATCATGGAACTTAGTAGATAGAGCAGGCTGGCCTCACAGAGACCCATTTGCTTCTTCCCATATGCTGTGCAACTGTGCCCATTTGGAGTTCTCCAGTCTTGTGGTGTGTGTGTGTGTGTGTGTGTGTGTGTGTGTGTGTGTGTGTGTGTGTATGTGTGTGTGTTCACACCAATGTGAGTACATGGAGGCCAGCATGACATCAGCCATCCTATTCTTTCACTCTGTTGTATGCCTTTGAGACAGAGTCTCTTCACTGACCCTGGAGCTGGACAGATGACCAGCAAGCCCTGATGATACTTTTCTCTCTGTCTTGTCCCCACCTGTCTAGCACTGGGGGTACAGATACACATTGGCCACATCTAGGTGCTGGGACCTCAACTCAAGTCTTCACTCTTACACAAAAAGTGCTCTTACCCACTGAGCTGTCTCTCTAACTCTGGTTTCTTGACTTATACCCAGGTGTGGGTGTTAGGAACAATACAAATGGAATGGTCATAAATCCTAGGGTACCATGTACAAACACTGTCTTACATCCTTTACCTGTTCCAACCCATCTGGTCTTCCCATAAACCCTGAGGAAGTTACAGTTACATTTAAGACAATCAGAAGATGAGTCACTGAGGCAGGAAGTAACTCCCCTCAACCCATAAGTGTGGTCAGTGGCAGCCAGATTCCACTTTTAGCTCTTGACTGCAATGCTGTCAACACACCTCGGAGTTGGAGCAAGATGAGAATCATAAATTTATGCAGGAAGCATTTACTAATGTCCAAACTGTGCTCTCAGGGAACTCATTCATTCCTTCATGCATGACTGCTTTTTTCACCCACCCCACTCACCTATCCACACATTTTGATGATTATGTGTGTGGGGCGGGGTGGGGTCAGGCAGTGCACCAGTTAGTAGGGATGTCAAGGGGGAGGGGACATAGCCCTGCCATGGGGGAGCATTATTCTGGTATAGCTTTGTACAAGCTGCCTAAGAACCAGGATCAGGTCTCTGGGAGTACAAAGGAGAGTTGCCCTGTGTTCACTAAGCTGTCCAAACCGGTCTCAGGTTCATTTCTTGCTGTGGTAGAGCCATGAGCCCCCTCCCACATCCAAGGCACCAGCCCATGACAGAAGCTGCAGAAAACCTAAGGAGCCAGAGATGAGCTGCTGCCAGGCTGGAGGAGGGCATAAGCCACATCTTTATACAGGGTTCACATTGAGTTCTTCTCCCCGCCCTTATGTCCAGGGGCCAAACGTGGTAATATAAAAATCAAGAGGTTAGAGACTTTGAAAGAACACAGTGACAAGCCTGGGTGATGAGATCTAACTATAGCAGTGGCTTATCTCAGATAAGTGCAGAGCAAGGGCAAAAGCTCAGTTTAATTGAAAATCAAATTTTAATTAAATCTGTGCATGTGCAAAATGGTATCTGTAGCGGTGGTGGCGGTGTATGGAGATCAGAGGACAGCCTGTGGGAACTGGCTCTCACTTCCACTATGTGGTCTCAGGGGTCCACCTCAGCTTGTCAGGCTTGTGTGCATGCGCCTTTACTAGGCGAGCCATCTTGGTGGCCCAAGAGTGTTTTAGAGGTGTTGTTGATTTCTGTGTGTGGAGTAAATGGGAAGTTACAGATGGCAGGCAAAAATGGAAAGGGCAAGGGGACCCACAGCTTGATCCATTCAGGAGGATCAGGGAGTGATGAGCTGAGCAGACCCAAAAGAGAACATAGCAGGCACTGTCCCGTGAAGGAGGGTCCTCTCTCTCGTGCGTCCTATCAGAAGCCATGGAGCCTGTCTTCTGCAACACTGTGGAGCAGCCAGAGAGGGGGAGGGTGGACTCACCAAAGAATCTGAAATCTCCTTGAGAGTCTGGTCTGATCCGACAGCGAAGATAATTTTGGCATCAGGAGAGACAGCAACAGAATTGTAGCTACAGGACTTGAGGACACATTCGGTCTCCCTCTTCCCCGTGGACAGATTCCATTCGTACACAGCACCATCTGTCCCAGCAGAAATCAGCCTGCTGTCATCGAAGTTCCATGCAATTGAACGAATCTGCAAAGGATGCAGACACAACTGGGTGAGAAGAGTGTGCACACATGCACACACACACACGCACACACACACAGAGGAGATAAACCTGGGGGCTCTATTACACTAAGGCAGTATGTGCTTGGTAGAGGTCTGTCTCCAAGCACAAAACATGGTTTCTTGGCCACATTAATATTCTGTTTTCTAAGATGCAAACGTTGTACGATGCTGAAAACAATGCACTCCCACTCCCTTTTGCTTTATGAGTGCAGACTGACTTACTGTAAGGTAACTTTATCTTATGTGAGTGCATGGCTTGGCTGTTGTTACAAGTATCTGCAGAGGTCAGAAGAGGATGTCAGGTCCCCTGGAACTAGCTGGACTTATGGATGGCTGTGAGCCACCACTCGGGTGCTGGGAAATGAACCTAGGTCTTCAGCAAGAGCAACAAGTGCTCTTAACTGCTAAGTTATCTCTCCAGTCCCCTTTGAGAGCCCTTTTTAGTTTTGAAATATTCCCAGGAAACTGCAAACAATAGCTCTGACAGTGAACCTGTAGAATGGCAGATTAGGATATCAGCTAGTTTCCCCAGCGGCCCAAGTTAACTGGTAAAAATAATTAGAACCACCACTTAGGGCTGGAGGCACAACTCAGTTGGTAAATGGCTCACCATGCAACCATGAGGACCTGCTTACATTAAAAAAAAAAAAAACCAAACCATAAAACAAACAACCCCCCCCCCCAAAAGATGCCAGGCTTGATGGTACACACTTGTGACTGCAGAGACAGGTGGATCCTTGGTGCTTGCTGGCTAGCCTAACCTACTAAGTGGGTTCCAGGCTAGTCAGAGAACCCATTTTAAAACAAGCAAGCAAGCAAGCAAGCAAGCAAAGCAAGCAAATAAACCATACGTGCACATGAGCACCAGTCAGAGTCCTCGGGAACTTGTTTGAAGGGCATGGGACGATGGAGAAACATTCATCCAAGAAAATCTCCCCAATCTCTGCAAGAGGAGCCTGTGGTGTCTGTGCCCCTGGAAAGCCACGGCTGTGTACTCTGGCAGCAGCTGCCAAGGTGACACGCCACCTCCAGTCTTCAGTACAGTGTCATCCTGGGAAGGAAAGGCTGCTGACATCTGCTATTCCCTCGACGCAGAGGCCCGACAGACATGCCTGGTTCCCTTCCCCCAGCCAGTCTCACTGGGAGCAGCTTCAGTCCGCGTGCAGATAGGTCAAGAGCAATAGTACCTCACTGCTGATGCCCCAGTGTGCTCATGGGTGGAGATTCCCCACTATGAGGGCCAGGGGAAGGTGAGGGGTTCCTGTCACCCTATCCCTGCCCTGCAATTTCCACTCAAAGTGGGGTTGCCACTGCTGGGAAAGCAGGTTCAGGGTGTGGTGGTGTAAGTAAGGGCTTTGCATCAGGGGAAGACAGTCACTGAGACAGAGCACTGTGTGGCAGCCAGGGACTGACTTTATTTGCAACAGAATCTGGAGACCTCTGTGCTTCTGGGCACATCTGAAACAATGGAGAGCTTGGTGAGAGATCAAAGAGGAGGCTGGTAGCTGTGATGTAAGGAAAAAACAGCAGAGTAGCACAATTTCAGTAGAGAGATCTTGCCAAAGAGATGGTGGAAATTCACTAGGGGCTACAAGGCTGTGTGCCTGCGGTAGGGTGCATCCATTGGGCAGCAATGGAAGCAGGATGTGGGAAACATGGAAGCCATTTTCTAAGCTATGTGAAGACCCACTGACTCAGGTGGAAGTCTCTCTGGTACAAGAGGCTTTCACACAACAGCCAACCACACACTGGACAGTGAGTTCTGTTGACTGCAGGAATCCAGGCTTGACATGTAAAAACACGCTCACTCTTGGCAGCATGGAAGACTGTCTTCCTGACTAAGGCTGTGCCTTCTCAGGTAGAACCTGAGAGGACACATCCAAACTACCCATCTCTGCAGACTGTGGAGCAAAAATCTCATGGCCTAAGGCAGTTTCCAAGCCCCCCACAAACCTAGTAGTAAAGACTAAAAATTTAAGAAGCTAAGTGGGATGATGGGAAATCTAGGTAGGTTTATGGGAAATCTGTGATTAGTAAGTACCTTAGGCCATCCACGGGCAAACCAAAGGCTAAAACCCAAAAAGGAAAAGGGACATTAAAAGCTGCACACTGCATAGGAAAAAGGCTTTACAGAATTAGTTCCTCCATTGAGCAAATAAGCTGTTAGTCATCCTACCAGCTAACCTGCCCACTACTAGCTCTCAGAAATATAGATCTAGAGTTGCTGTAGGGCAGTGCCTAAAATAGCCAGCCAACAAAAAATTAGGAAACATAAGAAACAAACCAACAAATCCCTCAAAAATACTGTGCCCCAAAAGGAGATGACAGAAGTGAGCAGGAGGCAAAAGAAAGTGTCTTGGAAGGTGCTCAGCTGATTCAGCAAAGACTTGGAAGCAGCTGATGTAAACACGTCCAAAGGAGTACAGAAGCCACGCTTGAGGAGTTAAAACAAGCGATGACTCGGCTCATCAAGTTAGCAACACTAAAGGGAGAGAACATTTTTAGAAACTAATGGATACCCTGGGGTTAAAGTGTAATTGCCAAAATGAAAACGTCACTAGAGGGGCTCAAGGGTAGATCTGAGCAAGGGACCATGACGACAGATCAAAGGGTAGGGGGCGGACCCTGAGGACAGATCAAAAGCAATCATGCAATCTGAAAAATAGAGATGTTTAAGAAAAGCTAACAGAGTCCAAGAGCGACGACCCTTATGCACACCAGCAAATGTGGGTTGGGAGTACTGGGAGGAGAGAGAAGAGCATCAGGAAAAATTTACATATAAGTATGTAATGCTGAAAGCAGTCAAAACCTGTTGAAAAACAAGAATGCACTCATCCAAGGACGATAGTACATTTCAAACTGGAGAACCACAAAGAGACTGACATCCAGACATACCACAGTCAAAACACTGCCAGCCAAAGACATGACAACCTAAGAGAAAGCCAACTGGTCCACACTAGGAGCAGCCCAAGCTTGCCATGTGGCTTCTGTCAGACCACCAGGAAGGAGACACAGACACAGTGGGAGGCTGTCCAAAGCACTGAGATTAACAACAAGAACCACTGCCTTCATGTCTAGCAAAACTAAATTTCCATTTTAGATATGAAGGGTACATTAACGAATCCCCAGAAAAACACAAACTGGAGAACTGACTGAACGAACACCTGCCTTTCAAGAAATGCCAAAAGGAAGTTCTTTAGACAAAAGGCAGTTGATCTCTGACAACAAGATGACATCACACCAAGGAAAACACAGTTGGTAATTTCATAAGCCACCAAGAGACAGTGATCCCACGTCACATTTTCTTTACTCTCTAACCTATGGAAAGTTCATATTACAATTTTTACAATTATACTCATCTGTTTTTCTTTCAGCTTCTTTAAAAGACACAATAAAGTTAGATAAATTAGTAATCAAAACAGTGTATTGTAAGTCAGGTGTGGTAGCACACATCTTTAATTCCGGCACTCCAGAGACAGAGGGGGGTGGATCTCTGTGAGTTTGGGGCCAGCTTGGTCTACATAGTAAGCTCCAGGCTAGCCAGGGCTATATAAGACCCTGTCTCAAAATCAGCCAACCAGCCAACCACCACAATGTACTACAGGATATGTACTGGAAATAAGATACAGGACTGATGGTGGGCGTTGGTGGCACGCTCCTTTAATCCCAGCACTCTCGAGGCAGAGGCAGGCGGATCTCTGTGAGTTTGAGGCCAGCCTGATCTACAGAGTGAGTGCCAGGACAAGCTCCAAAGCTACACAGAGAAACCTTGTCACAAAACAAAACAAAACAAAACAAAACAAAACAGATACAAGGCTGACAAGATTGACTTTAAAAAAATAAAATACAGGGCTGGTAGATGGCTTAGGGGGTAATCCTGCTTGATGTCAGCTCAGACAGCTTGAGTTTGATCCCAGGGACATGACAGAAGGAGAGAACTGACCCTTCAGATCAGATTTCCACACTCCCTCTCTCTCTCTCTCTCTCTCTCTCTCTCTCTCTC
The DNA here is from genome assembly GCF_003668045.3 of Cricetulus griseus. NCBI lineage: Eukaryota > Metazoa > Chordata > Mammalia > Rodentia > Cricetidae > Cricetulus > Cricetulus griseus. The sequence goes on along the minus strand of NC_048595.1, from coordinate 33,733,001 downwards.
TCTCTCTCTTCTCTCTCTCTCTCTCTCTTTCTCTCTCTCTCTCTGTCTCTCTCTATCTCTCTCTCCCTCCCTATAAACAAAAATAAATAAAATACATATAATACAGCAAAGAGTAGAACTGAATGGGCCCTTGTGTGACATTTCACTGGAGCTAAGTCTAATAATATTTGAGGTGGAAGCATTTATTTTTGAAGCTGTTTTCCTCATCTAGCCAGTTAATACAGCAGATTACACAGGTGGGTTTCCTATGTCAAACCAGCATCGCATTCTAAGGAAAAACCCTGCTGGGTCACAATGTGTAGCAACTGCATGCTTCTAGGTTTCGGTGTTCCGCTGTCTTGAGATTGTTCAGTCTGTGCTCACAAAGAGTGTAGATCTGCAGTGTCTTTTCTTCTTTTGGATTACATTGTCTGATCTTTGGGTTAGATAATATTGGCCTTGAAAATGACTTAACAGGTGTTACATTTCTGTTGTGGGGATAAATTATACAGAATTGGCCTTAAGTCTCCTTTCAGTGCATAGAATGCCTACTTCTACCTCTCTTGGATCTGCCTATCTCTTCCTGCATTAAAAATTTACAGCAGTGCCTCTAATTTCAGTTGAACCACAGATTCATCCCAGGCTTTCCTCTCTCCACATTTGTCGACCTGGCTCCTATAATCTTTAACATTTGCTTTTCCTGCTTTTTTCTGTAAATAGCCAATCTCCTGACCCAATGGCTCCTGTTGGTGAAAATGGCCAGTCCCACATAAGTCAGTGCCCTCTTCCATCTTAACCCTGTCTTCACCTCTAAAAGATACACATTAGTTGTTAATGGACTCCATAAAAGGTTACCAAGGAAGACGCAGTGTGAAATTGGAAGATCTACAAGGGTCTATGCATTGGGGGGCTCTGCGAACCTCTCCAATCTTAGTTCACCTGTGCGTCAGCCTGATACCCATGTCCCATCTCCCCAAACTCTTCAATGTCTCCGACACTCCCTGCCATCTGTTGGTGGGGTGGTGTGTATTCTCATATGCAATGGTTACCACCACCAGCTCTGTCCGGGTGACCCTTCCTCACTGCCCCCAGGACCAAGCGTTTGCAAACATCACAGCCTAAATTAAGCCCCACCCCCTTCAGCAACCTGCAAGCTTTTCTTTCATTGAACCATTGCAATTTGTCTTTGCAGGTGTTTTGTGAGCCCTGTCAGGAAAGGAGTCTCCTTTGGCTAGCACAGTACATGTCTCAGGCTCCTTGTTACCCTGGCCACTGGCCACTGACTTACCTTCCCTGTGTGGCCTTTCAAGTTGCCGACGTTCTCCAGGCTCGTGGTGGTGAAAATGTGAATCACATTTCCATTGACTGCAGCAAAGAGGTGACCTCCATTGCTAAAGGAACACTGCAAGGAGGGAGGAAGCAGGAAAGAGGGGAGCATCTGAGTGGGTGGGGGTGGGGGTGGGGGTGGGGGTGGGGAAGGGCTGTTTCCAGACACCATCAACAATCCTGTAGTTCATCATGCCAATATCATGATGCTGCTGTGCCTAACTAGTCATTACACTGCTCCTATCACAGAGCCTCATGGTGTCTGCAGAAACACTGTTTCAGGCTGAGGAGGTGACGCTTTACCATGGCCATCTTGCTTCTTCAAGCCACCCAAGGGAAAGCTGATGGGTTATAACTGCATCTCACTGGCATCTCACTGTTGACACTGTTTCCCTGGCTCCTCCCAATCTCCACTTTTACCCTCCAGCTGGGAGCTCATCTTGGGATTCGCTAATCTTAATTAAGATGCCCATCCGTGTCACAGATGGAATCCCACAAGGCTTCAGGTCCAGCCAAATGATTTTGGCGGGTGTGGAAAAGCATGAATGGAACCAACCATGCACCTCTCCAGTCTGGTGAGAGAGCACTGGATGGTGTTTGAAGTCTCCGAAGCACTGTAAGACAGACTTCGGTCCTGAGGTCTTTACCTCTTTGCATCCTCTGACAGAATATTCCTTGAAAGCGCGGATGTCATCAATTAGCAGATTCATAAGGCGGAGTTTGTCAGCAAACCCCACCACAATGAAGTGTCCAGAGGGGTGAAGGGTGATGGTGTAGGCTTCTTCTTGGTATTCCTTAAACAGCTCCAGTGTGCTGCGAGAAAGGCCAGTTACTGAGTTACGAGCTGAATCCTAACCCCCTCAAGTCCTCCACTTTATTTGTTTTTTGTGTATCTGAGCTATTTCATTGCTTGCAATTACTGTTTTCTGGATTCTGGTTGCTAAAAGAAAATGCTGGACATGGAGTACAGCCAACAGGGAAACCAATCAAAATACCATCTAGTAATGAACACACAGCCCAGCTGAGAGTCCAAGAATTAAAAGGAGTATACAGGTAATTTCTTCCAGCAGCCCCCTTGTACACGAGTAAAGAAGAATTTGATGCAGTCTGGGCTTGGAGATCCTATCATTGGTAGGGAGCTAGGGGTGGCTGGGGCAGTGAGGAGGAAAAGAGGAGGAGCCAAAGGTCTAGAGAGATCCCTGCAGCAAGAGGAATTGGGGAAAGGAGAGGGACAGAAGAGCTGGAGGGACAGAGGCATTCATGGACGAAGATGTGCTATTGTAGAGTGCTTACCTCCATGTCCCTGGGGTCTAGTATAGTGTCTGCCATACAGTGAACATTTAATAAGCTAGAGAGTAATTTTCTAGCCCATGCAAGATTGGCAGACAGCTGACTAATTTGGCTTTTAGAAAAAGGCTTTTTCAGTTGAAAGCTTCTAGGTTGCTGATTGTAAACCTCTCTAATTAAAACGCTCTGCATAAACAGGCCTACTGATTGACATTTTGTACACACGGCAGCAGCAGAGCCTTTCCCTGCTTACTTTGATTCGTAATTCCAGATTCGGATGGAGTGATCCAGAGAACAGGTGGCAATGAGGGGTTTGCGGATGCAGGTAGAGAGGCCAGTGATGGACGCTGAGTGCAACGGGTACATCAGGTACTCGAAATGGGCAGGCTCTCCCTGGAGAAACCACACAGAATGAGATCCAGCAGGGTGAGCAGCAGGCTGCCTGTGTCCTTCAGTGTGAATTAGTACCCGGGAACTTCAGGTAGCCTGTGCACACAGAAATCATGCTAAGGCAAATTGTTGCAATGTTACATGTGGCTTTCCTAAGACACTGTTATTTTAAAATGTTGGCAAGGCCATGGAGACCTACAAGGAGAACCTATTTCTGCCCATTTTTTTCCTAAACCAGTATACTCTCTCTAACTACATTCTAGGTACTGATCCTTACACCCACAGGTAAGTGCGGCTCTCACCTGCCCTCAAAGAACCTTCTATGTTTGCAGACAAAGGAGAGCATTACAGAAACCCACAATGGTCAAAATGTGGAGAATAACCAAGCATGGTATGACCCCTTTCAACTATACATCTCCAACACAACCCTCATGCCCAAGGCTCAGAGAACATTACAGAAAGGGAGACAGAAAGCTTGTAAGAGCCAGAGGACCAGGATATATGCTTCAAGATAGTCTCTCTCTCTCTCTCTCTCTCTCTCTCTCTCTCTCTCTCTCTCTCTCTCCAGGTTTTCTCTGTGTAACAGCTCTGGCTGTTCTGGAACTAGCTCTATAGACCAGGATGGCCTTTAATACCAGCACTTGGGAGGCAGAGGCAGGAAGATCTCTGTGAATTTGAGGCCAACCTGGTCTACAAAGTGAATTCTAGGACAGCTAGAGCTACATAGAGAAACCCTGTCTCAAAAAAGCAACCAACCAGCCAGCCAGCCAGCCAGCCAGCCAGCCAGCCAATCAACCAATCCACCAAACAACAAAAGGACAGTAAGGGGATGTAGGGGATGGATCTGGGAGAAGTTGAGGAAAGAAATGGAGTGTGAATATGATCAAAAATTGTTGAAATCTTTATGAAATCTTTGAATAATTACTAAAACATCACACACATATAATTTTAGAGGCTGGGGAGATGGCTCAGTGGTTAAGATCACTGGCTGCTCTCCCAGGTTTGAGTCCCAGCACCCACATGGTAGCTTACAATGGTTTGTAACTCCAGTTCCATGGGATCTGATACCCTCTTCTGGTCTTCTATAGTACCAGACACACACGTGGTATATAGATGTACATGCAAGCAAGACACCCATACACATAAATAAATAATAAAACTTTAAAATTTTATTATTTTAATGGCAACACAATTCTCATGTCCCAAGGCTTTAACCATTCTGATTCTGCAGGGACTTTTTTTGTGGCCTCTAATTTTTTTATTTGAGAGTAACACAATTGACTGAATGTCCTTACATATAAGTTTTTGTATAGCTCTCATTACTTCCTTAAGATACATTTCTGGATGTGGAATCCTGGGTAAATGCTATGAATGTTTCTAAGTATCTTCATAAGCAATGCCAAATTTCTCTCCAAAGAGGCTGTACTTATTATATGAGTACCATGAGTGTTGGGTGTGTGGCGGAGGAGTTACAAAAGTCTGTTGTCAGAGGCTCTATCTCTTATGACAAAGCAAAGTGATGGGTGGAAAATTGAATGATATGAACACACACTAAGTATGTTCCCAAGTTAAGACAAAGGCTGGGATGGCAATTCCCACCCACTCTTGTGCTTTCCCACTCATAAATTTACACACACACACACACACACACACACACACACACACACACACACACACACACACACACACACACTCTGTTCTTTGTCTTGAGACAGGGGTGCTGTGCCTCTGTTACTTCTTTTGCCCTCAGTATTGCTGGCAACATTGTTTCTACCAGCTAATTCCTATTAGCTTTTAAATACACTCACACCCCCTAGGCCCCGTAGCTGTGGAAAGACAGGGAACCAGCCCAGCAAGCTAACACTGGTCTCCTTCCATGGCCAGGAGCCTCCAGCGGGGATTTACTACAGTCTGCTTATGCCCTGCAATGTGTTTACTTTCTGAATTTCCATGATCTCTATTTCATACTACTTTCTCTTTTCTTTTTTTAAATTTATTTATTTTTATTTCACGTACATTGGTGTTTTGCCTGCATGTATATTTGTGTGAAGGTGTTGGATCCCCTGAGACTGGAGTTACAGTCCTCTGGAAGAGCAGTCAGTGCTGTTAACCACTGAACCGAGATATCTTCTCATTTCAAATCTCATGATTTGAATGGGAAATGTCCCCCATAGGCTCGTGTGTTTGAATATTTGATCCCAACTAGTGACACTCTTTTGCAGCTGTGTCCACATATACTGTATGATTTTGTTTATATAAAGTATCCAGAATAAGCAAATCTATAATCTATAAAGTAGATTAGCACTTGCTTAGGATTGAGGTGGGAGGGAAAGTGGAAGGCTGTTCTCTTTATGAGGTGATGAATATATCCTATACTTAACTACAGTACTGGTTGTTCAACTCTGAATAGTGAGGCTACTGTAAACCACCGCTGTGCTAGAGATACAGCTCAGTTGGCAGAGTGCTTGCCTAGCATATATGTGAAACCCTGGGTTCAAGCCCCATCGTAGTATGAATGGGGGAGGTGATGCCTGCACCATAGAGGTAGAGGCAGGAAAGTAAAAAAACTCAAGGCCATGCTTTGCTACTAGGGCTATATAAGTCCCTGTCTCAGAAAAAGGCAAAGCAGCACTAGAAAATATAGGTGGCCTATTTTCTTCCATTTATACATTTGAGTCCATGCTGCTGGGGGGACACAGGTCTGAACCGATATTTCACCGATGAAGTGTGCAGCCAATAATGTGAGCTTCATCTTCCACGGTGCTTTTTGTTATGATGTCTGGAGTGTTTTATGATAGTTTCCTTTGTAATTCCAAAGCAATCCAAAAAAAGAAGCAACCACAGAGATTTTTATATCTCCATCTTTGAGCCATGAACAAGTATTGTAGTAGATTAAATTCCTTGAAAATGCAACTGCTGGCAGCACATGTGGGATCTGAATTTGATAGACAACATCAAGGCTGCCCCCGCCCCCAACCAGAGCACTTCTGCACTCTCAGCTTTTCTGTTTGCTGGTGTGAACAGGGTGCATGAAACTCTATCCATGTGGTGAGCAGCCACTGGTGGCATCCCAGTGTGGCCTGTAAGGGGACAGATGCCCTTGCAGGAGGCTCACCTTGCTGATCTCTGTCAGGGACATGGTGATGGTGTAGAGTTGGTTCTTGCTGGTGCTGGCGATCAGGGTTTCTTCTGATGGGCTGAAGCACAGGCAAAGAACGTCCTGTTTGTCTGACTGACTTGGGTCATTGCTTTGTGGGTCTGTAGGGATCTGCTCCAAACACAAAACAGCCATCAGTCATTCTCAGTAATGATCCCACACTGTCAGCGAGTCCCTGGCTAAAAGGGTTCCAGGGGGACTTTGAGCTCACAGACTCCTGACCATGCTGCTTCCCTGATCTTGCTCAGGTCTTGGAGAAGGGATGGCTGGCGTGTCTCTGCTTCTGTCAGTTTTAAATAGCACCAGCTGTTCATTTGGCAGCGACTAGCATCTGAATAGTAAGATAGCCGCACATGTGGGAATGAGCCGGCCAGGCATCCCTTAGTGTGGACGTTTGTTTAAACCCACTCCAGCCGCCCACCTGTTAGAAGCCCAGTCTCACTTGGTACCCAGCACACCTGTATGTACTTCAGGACATCGAAGGCAGGTGGTGGCCCTTCTACAATATGGGGTGGGTAAAAGGTGTAGAGGAAGAAGGGGTCACTGCTGCCTCCAGTAGGCTTGGAGAGGAGCTGTTGTTCCCAATGAAACACAATAAAATTAGGTTTCCTTCCCCCCTCTATTTAGCTTCTGTTAGTGACCAAATGTGCTGATTGGCCAGTCTGCTCAGGTCTTAGTTTCTTAGCAGTGGTTCTCAACCTGTGGGTTGTGACCCTCTTGGGATCACATATCATATATTTACATTATGATTCACAACAGTAGCAAAATTACAGCTATGAAGTAGCAATGAAATAATTTTATGGTTGGGGGTCACCACAACACGAGGAACAGTATTAAAGGATTGCAGCATTAGGAAGGCAGAGAACCACGGTCTGAGAGTCTGTGTTTATTCCCTGACAAATGCTCAGGGAAATGGGGGGGGGTTTCTTCTCAACACTGAAGCCTCCACCTAGTTATGGGTGCACACTACCGCACATGCCTTTTGTATGGGTACTGGGGATGTAAACTCAGGCCCTTATTCTCAAATACCAAGAGCTTTGTCTACTGAGACATCTCTCAAACCTCCCATTTTTTTTTCTATATTTTTAGTGATTCTATCCTAACACCGGAGTTTCAGTGAAAACAGTGGTAGTATCTCTAAGTGTAATGCTAGATATTTAAGACAGTAGGAGCAAGGTGCTAGGGACTAGGTAGTAGGCCGTGTATGTCAGGACATGCTAGGCACTCTTTCTCTGTGTGCACACTGCACTCTTTCTCTGTGTGCACGCTGCATTCTTTTTCTGTGTGCATACTGCACTCTTTCTCTGTGTGCACACTGCATTCTTTCTCTGTGTGCACACTGCTTGCCCTGCCCGTGTCCAAGTTCACATTCCCAGCTACTTTACTTTGCTCTAGTTCTGATAAAATACCACCTTCCTTGGAGAGACAGTTCTGGAACAGAGCCCCTCTAGCTTCTGGGCTTCTCCCTGGCTGTATTTTCTTCCTTGTGTTGTTCTTATCTGACACTCTGTCCATTTTTGCTTGTCTGCTTGTTGAGTCCTGAGCTTAGGCTCTTCATGTGTTGACTTCCCCACTGTGTGTCCAGCCTCCAACACTGAGCCTGCCAGGCCCAGTAAACATTTTGTAAATATCTGTTACATTTCTTTATGGGCTAAGTAAACTCTCACTGCGTCAGCCTGTGCCTTCTCACTCCCCACACTCCTTGTTCTTTCCGGGCTCTCTATTTCTGGCCTTCTTTCCCAAGCTTTCCACTTCAAAGCCTGGATATCATTTCTGGGTCCTTGTTGAGAACACTCCTCCCACCTCTACCTAGAATTAGTCTTCACAAAGTCATCCTCTCTTCCCATTGCCCCTGCTACCCACGGTTCTGATCTTAGGCCTCACTAGTTTTGGGCTACACTAACCAAAAAGCTCTCCACTGATTCCTGGTTATAGCCATGTGGCCACTGCCATTCCTGGAACACTGAATACCCAGCAGTGTATGTGGGGATGTCCACAGCCTCCAGTCTCATCCTTCACCTCCACCACTCATGGGGTTATCATGTGGTGCTCCAAACAGAGAAGCACAGCTTTGGCAGGTTCAGCAGCTCATCTCAGCCAGAAAGTGACAGATTCATGTCTGACCCTATGTATCACGGGCAGATCAATTTTTCTTTCCACCCCAAATCCTTGTGGGTTGCTGAAATATGTTTCAGACCAGCATTTGCTACCATTCACTGGTCACAGAGCCCCTCTTTTCCTTTCAAGTGTCACGAGCAGCAGGACATGTCCTAAACACACTATTGCCTCCCCCTATGCTGCCATGGGGCCTCTGCTTAAGCGGTTGTCTCCACCTGGTTTATATCCTCTTGTCAAATGTCATCCATTTTCAGCCAGGCAGTGGTGGTGCTTTTATCCCAGCACTTTAATCTCAGCACCCGGGAGGCAGAGACAGGCAGATCTCTGTGAGTTCCAGGCCAGCCTGGTCTACAGAGCAAGTTCCAGGACAGCTAGGGCTACACAGAGAAACCCTGTCTCGAACAAAACAAAACAAAACAAAAACACCAGAAAACAAAAACCTTCAAAAAATCTCTAAGTATCATCCATTTTCTACAGCTTTCTGTGTTGAGGGCCAGGGCAGTCTGAGACTTTCCCTGGGACCCTGGTGTCTGGAGAAAAATCTCAGTTCTTTGTTTAAAGCCAGGTACATGCTGACCAAGGGTCAGTAATGGCCTAGGGCCAGACCAGTTTTCTGGGCCCTGGGAACTTGACCCCGCCTCCTCCCCAAGGGTTGTGGTTATCAGTCCCAAGGCTGTTAAGTGCTTGGTCTGTGCTGCACTTGAGGTCTCCTGTATTCCTTTTGTGCAATACTGCTTGACCTGCTTCCTGTTGACTTCATCCCATTGGATGATGGTTTTCTGTTGACTCTCACTTCCCCCCTGCAAGCTTTATATAAGATGCTGTGCCTCTGAACAAACTTGCTGCGTGAGCCACCAGCAGAAGACTCCCCTGCTCCCAACTTTCCTATCCTCTTTATTTTCTCATCTCCTGGTCCTTCCCCTCAGGACTCTGTCATTGAAGAACAACCTGCTGGTCCAGGTCATTTCTGTATCATTTATTCCATAAATGTGTGGGCTGGGCAGTGTGCTTAATATCCTGGATATAATAATGGAAGGGTTGTGGAATACCAGGGTTAAGGGAGGAAGTCTGTCTGGGTTAATTTGACACATTCCCTCAGAACAAGATCAAATCCAGATCTTGTTCCTTTAAATCCCAACCCAGTTTATCAGCTCCTAAATTCCTCAGGATGGTGCTCTCATTCTCTGTTTCTCCCTAGGGGAATGCTCTGTCAGAGCTGCTGCACAATACCTTCAAGGCCCCTCCCCACCGCATCCCATTTGCTTTCTCCTTACCCGGATTTCCCTGCTCTCTCGGTAAAAGTCCTTCTCTTCCGTTGCCTTCTCAAACAGCAGCACTCTCCCTGGCCCAGCGGAGCAGGCAAATCCCTTTGAATAGGCTGCGATGGCAAATACTTGGGGCATGGTCATGTGGGAGGGGTAAGTGGTTGCCACAATCTGTTCAAAAGAGGGGACCGGGGAGCTGGGTTGTGGAAATTCGATCAGGCTGGAAAAGGAAAAGAACACGTAATGTTTTTGGAGACAATCCTAAGGAGAAGCATTAAGTTCTTGGTGGGGGGTGGGCAGAGGAGACAGACATTGGCACGCAAATTTAATTCCAGGACAAGGGAAGCAGAGGCAGGTGGATCTCTGTGAGTCCGAGGCCAGCCTGTTCTACATAGCCAGTTTCAATATGTAGGCCCATAAGGAGACCCTGTCCTCTGAGAGAGGAGGTGGGGGATATCTTTGGCTGTGAGCCATGCACCCACTGATCTTTCCCATAGCCAAATGCTGGCTTGGGAACTCTACACAGCACAGTGAGTGTGCCTGACAGACGGGATGGTGATTCTTAACATTTGTTTAGAAATAAGTGGTTCAGGGGACTGAGTATAGGAAGGTCATACAACTGCCTGGCAGAGCCCAGATTTGAACCCAGGTCTCTCTTTTCATTCATCCACTCATACAATAAATATTTATGCCTGCCCACAAATGTTAATTTCTCCCTGAAACCATAGTTAATATGATCAGTGCAGTCCTTGGCCCCAGAAGCTTCATGTCTTGGGCTCATGTGCTAAGGACTGTTAAGGGACAGCTAGGCATGCCACAAAGAGCTTGCTACATGCAGTGCGGGCTTTCTGAGGGCAGGAACTAAGGGGGTGTACCTGCCTTGGGTGAGCAGAGGCCGAGTGCTCTAGTCAGGCCCTCTAGGGCAAACAGGAACGGGTGAGCATGTGTCCATGTGTTGGGGTAGGGAGGAGACAGAGAGAACTGCACCGCCTGAGCCCACAGCAAGAAAATGCATTGGTCAAGCAAGGAACCCGGAGATGAGAGCTGATGTTCCTTTTCAGGAGGGGGGAGGGGCAGCCTGCCTGGACCGAGCTAAGGGGCCTTTGTGCTGGGAGACATGGACCCACCAAAATGCTGTGCATATAGCAGATGTAGACATGTGTCTTCATCAGATGTCATTATAAAATTCCAAGATTTGCTGGCATTTAAGGGGTAATCTGAGCTACCTGAAGTAAGTAGTAACAAGTAAAGAGGGAAACAATTCCATCAATAATTCCTTAGGAAGCCCTTCACAAGCCAGAAAATAAGGAGGTACCAACTGAGAATGGGGAGGGATGTGGGAATGGGGGACCAGATGTTACTGAGGAGGAAGTGCCCACGGGGTGCCAGGTGGAGAGGAGCTTGGGCTCTGGGCTCAGAGAGAAGAGAAATGGAATTCTAGTCCTGTCATAGAGCAGTGCTGAGATCTCAGGCCCCTGTCACCTGGTGTGGAAAGCTGCCATGATGATGATATACACTGTGAAGAACAGTACTCACGTGGGCTTGTCAGCAGTGTGATGGGTAATGTACTGTGTATGTTTATTTTATTGATTATTGAATAAAAATACTGTTTGGCCAATGAGACAGCAAGTTAGGACTAGGAGTCAAAAAGGATTCTGGGAAATGTAGTAGAGAAGTGATGATCCAGGCAGGAAGTGACATAGCAAGGAGACTCATATTTAAAGAAGGAGGAACAGGAAGCGTCTCTCTTTTCCCCTCCACTCCTGCTCCAGCGGCATGATGTGATCCACCGGCAAGGAGGGACGCCAATAAGGCGTCCCATAAGGTAAGTCTTATATATAGATTTATGATAGTTAAGACTGAGCTAGCAGATGAGAAGTCCTAGTCATTAGCCAAGCAGCTTTGAACCTAATACAAGTTTCTGTGTATTCATTTGGGCCTAACTTGGGCGGGCGGCTGGCGTAAAGCTCACATGTGGCGGTGGGGCTCAGGCAGCTTTTGGCAGAAAGATTTATTGTAACAGCAGTGTCTAACGCATCCCACAGCACATTCGGCTGTTCGTGAGATGCGACTATTGCTGTTACAGTGCAGATGCAACTGAACACCCCTCCCCAATACTCCCTTTACCACACGACCTTCTGTCAGATCTACTGAGTCTCATCCTTGCCCCTCTTTGCTCATGGTAACTTCCCATTCCACAGTCACTGTCTGAGGGCAAGGCACCTTGCATACCACAAGGGCTCTGAGAGCATTTATTTCATGAATTCAGTAAATTAGGCAGCCGGACACTGAAAACATGCTTTTGAAATAAAATTTTGAAGACTTGTCATACTGAACTGTGTATAAAATGAGATTAAGCATAGAAATAAAAAGACCTGTTTGTAGGCCATGGTCATACGGTCAGGTTTGTATTTGAATACACACAGATGCTAAAACGGACAAAATAGGCATAGTTGGGCCAAGCATTGGTGCCTCACTCCTTTAATCCCAGCACTCGGGAGGCAGAGGCAGGTGGATCTCTGTGAGTTCGAGGCCAGCCTGGTCTACAGCGCGAGTTCCAGGACAACCTCCAAAGCAATACAGAGAAACCCTGTCTCGAAAAACAAAACAGACAAAAACAATAGGCATAGTTGGTTCTTATTTTATGTCAATGGGTGTCTGGCTTGTATGTACAGAAGTGTACTGCATCGGTGCGTGGTGCCCTCAGCGACCAGAAGAGGGCACCAGATGTTTTAGATTGGTTGTGAGCTGCCATGTGGGTGCTGGGAACCAATCCTGTGTGCTCTCCTAACTGCGGAGTCATCTCTCTAGCCTCAGCGAGAGGCTTGGAAGAAGTTCATGAGGGTGGGCACTAGCCCAGCAGAGGGCGCTGTTACCTCTCTGACTCGTGGATGATCTCCAGGCTCCTGGAGCTGGTGGGCTCCTTGACCATGATGCTTGTCTCCCAGCGCTGATCTCCAGATTCAAAGAGAAAGAGCTTGCCAGTGTCAGTGCCAACGATGAGCCTGTCATCAGACACCCAGGAGTGGGCTAGGTAGTTTGGGGATTCTCCCCTCTGGAAATTGGTTTGCTTTAGGGTTCCTTCCGTAAAGCGGAGAAGCTTAAATACTCCACTTCCAGTGACACAAACTTGAGTATTATCCTGGGGGTTGATGCTGACCTGCAAAATGTCAGGAAATAAAAGAAAAAGAAAAGACAGGATGACCCTTGATGCAATTATTCCCCACTTTACCAGTTAATACTCACTTTAGGAAGCTCATATCTCGTACATATCACAAAATCCTGGGATTTTATATTATATTTGATAAAGATACACATCTCCATTGACTGGATGGACTATCAGTCAACATTTTTTTTAAAGTAGAATAAACAATCTGTTTTATTTTTGTAGCCCAGGTTGGCCTTAAACAGATACTCCTCCTGTCTCAACTTCGTGAGCGGTGTGTTTCCAGGCATGCATCAACATGCTCTCTCATGCGTTCAGAGCTATACTCTGAGCCGGCATGAGGGAATGAAGTTCAGTTGGAAACAGTCATGGGGTTGAGCCGGTGCATGGAGGCCCATCCAGCGGGGAGAGCGCACACACTGGGGGAATGATGTGGTCTCCCACCAGATGACTCTCCCAATACACACGGACAGCAGCTAACCTTGCTGTGCTCACTAGACAGAGCAACTTGGGGTACCTTGTTGCTGAGTCTCTGTGTCCTTAGGGCTAGGTACATAGGGACACCGAATTGATGCTCACTGGATCTACTGCAGAGGAGGTGCTCTCTGCTCTGAGAAGGGGTTATCACTGGGACACTGTGGCCTGGATGAAACAGCTTTTCAGCTCTCCCTGCCTTTGTGATTTGACTGTCAACACTCTTATATTCTCTGTTTGAAGAAGGGACATGAATGTTTTTCATATGGTAGTGCCCTGGCTCACACATCAACCTTTTGGGAGATGAACGAATGACGCACACTTAAGGCTCTGATGAGCTTGTATCTGGGAACATGGACAGTGCAGACTTCTTGAACTTGTGAAAATGAGTACAAGATGCTGGACAGAGATAAAAAACCGGGGACTCCCTGACTAAGCAACCAACCAGTTTCCTAGTGGGTCTTCATTCTGTTGTGAAATCACAATAGAAAATTCTGTTCTCCACACAACTGTAATTTCATTGGCAGTTTCTTACACATCTTCCTTTTTTTCTGGGCATGGTGGCATCCACCTCTAATCCTAGCACTTGGGAGGCAGAGGTCAGGAAGATCGTAAATTCAGGGCTAGACTGAGTTCTGTAGTCATAACCTGTTCTAAAACCAAAAATAACACCCCTCCTAAACAAAATCAAAACCCATTCTACCACTTTATATGCCATTCCTGAAATTCTCTGTCTGCTTGGAAGTCTACTGCAAAGGGGTTGAAACCAAGGAGAGTAAGATTTTGACAAGCACAAAAGGCAGAAGACAGAGTTGGGAAATAGCTGGTTCTGCCTCTCACTACTTCTGCAGTCTTGGATGAGCTACTTGGCCTTGTAGAGCCTTGAGCCTCTCCTCTCTAAGATGGGATAATGACCACATATACCTATGTGCTTCTTGTGAAGCAGCATTAAAATGCACGGGAGAAATGAGCACCGTGGCACAAAGTCGGCGCTTACTGCTTTACAATGGGCAAGACATGTGTCATGCTAGGGGTACCTGATAGATGGGGTTGTTCTGAACATCAGATCTAATCATGGCCATGACTTTCTGCTTTTCCCATAGCCAGTAGACGAGGTTTGACTCTGGAGGCGACGTCTGTGTCAGCAGGTATTTGGAGTCTGGAGAAAAAGCCATGCTGATAAACTTTTGAACTTGGAAGTCAAAATTATTCAGGACTTTGCGCTTCCGGCAAGGGATGGATGACAGCTCATAAATAGTGATGGTAGGTCTTTCCAGCACAGTCTCGGAGATGGCGAGGTACCGCCGATTGGGACTGATGGCCAAGGCCAGCATGCCCTGACTCTTGTCTGAGCCTGTGAAAGGAGGTAGAAGGGGGGACTGAAGGGAGACAATGCTCCATCAAGGTCCAGTAGGGTTTAGTAAGGTGCACCACCGACAGAGGAGAAAGCTGTACGGATGTGCAAAGACCAGTCCTTGGCCACCCCTTGATTCAACCATATGTAGGCAATTGTGAAAATGACCGGGATGTGCACCTCACCAGGTGAGATAGGATGCTAAGAAATCTTTCCTGAGTCAGGACCACACAGGATGGAGGAAGCTGCATGTGGCAGGAAGAGCCTGAGCAGTGTATGGCTGTAAGAGAGAGTGCCAAATGGTGGGGGAATCCCAAGGATATGGATTGCTGGAGCACTGTGTGGGAGTCAGAGGTGACCAGGGGATGGGCCAACAAGGGTGGGATAGGCTTCAATCGTATGGGCCTTCATGCCTTGAGAATCCAGCATTTGGCACTCTACTGTAGAGGCAGAATGCTATCTACTCAATTCCTCAGTCTGGCAGCTAGGCAGATAGATGTGGAAGTCTATGAAGCTGTGTGCTTTCTTGACAGGTTGAGACACATGCATGTGACCTTCCCTTTTCTGA
This sequence comes from Cricetulus griseus, assembly GCF_003668045.3. Taxonomy (NCBI): domain Eukaryota; kingdom Metazoa; phylum Chordata; class Mammalia; order Rodentia; family Cricetidae; genus Cricetulus; species Cricetulus griseus. The sequence goes on along the minus strand of NC_048595.1, from coordinate 33,717,917 downwards.
GAATGTAGAGATGACAGCTGGAAACACAGCCAGCATCTTGCAGCCGTGCAGAAACAAGCATGAAATGAAAGCTGCGTGAGAATTAAAGTGTGAACACCTCATCCAGAAGGCACGACAGGGCCATAGCAGATTCTGTTATGTGGGCCTTGGGCACTTTGCCTTTATGGGTCTCTTCCTTCATTAGAAATGATGAAAATAGGGCTGGTGACTTTTTCACAGGACCCGAGTTAGGTTCCCAGCACCCACATTGGGTGGCTCCCAAATGACCTGTAACTCCAGCTCCAGGGAGCTCCAAAGTCTCTGGCCTCCACAGACGCTCGCCCACACATGAACATGCCTCCTGTGTATACACATATACAGAATTATAAGTAAAAATAAAAAAACAATAAAAACAGGGCTAGCAATATGGCTCAGTGAGTAAGAGTGCTTGCTGCCAAGGCAGATGATCAACATTGGATCCCCAGAACCCACATGGTGGAAGGAAGGAACAAACTCCTGCAAGTTGCCTTCTGACTTTCACACGTATGCTATACAGGCGTACAAGCATCCGTACGTACCATAATGAATACATATATACATATATATTCATGTATTTGATGGTTACACTAACAGACAGGAATATAATCCAGGCTGGATTCACCATCATATAATCATTATTGCTGTATTCATTTTCTTCTCATATTAATACAAAGTAGAATCTTTTCATAGGCCCCAAAGTGGTTTGGGCCTGGCCACTGCGCACAGGGATGAGTCATCTGTGGATGGGGGTCCCAGACAGGGAGGTTGAGTGATACAGGGGAAGACGCACTCGAAGGCTGTATGGGAGTCCCTCTGTGATGGGCTCCATGTTGCTACTTTCCAGCAAGCGGTGTTGTCCTGCAGCATATCTATCTGCCCAGCACATAGGACTTCTGCAGGAAGGCTGGAGGGACAGCACTGTCAGAGAAGATCAAGGCTTCTCTGGGTTACCGAGAGCCTCACACAAGGTTTAGACTGCAGATGGGAGACAACAGGAGCCCCTGGGAATCTTTATGAAGAGTCAGACGTGCACTGTGGGAAGATCTCCCTGGCAGCTGTGTGGAAGGCAGGGCAGTCTTGAGGCAGGGGAATTGCTCAGCAGGGGATGTGTGACGCTGGGGGTGATAGGGGTACTATGCAGCAGGGGCAGTAGACACATAGAAAGGGGTGGCTAGGGAAAGGTTAACAGACTGAGCCAGCAGAGTTCAGTGGTTGAGTGGGGGGAAGGCATCAATGACATTGAGGTTTCTGGGCTCTGTGGAGAATTGGGACACCAGGGGTGGAGAACAGGCTGAGCAAGTTAGACTCTGTTGACTTTTGCTTAAAATGGCCCCTCTGAGCCACTGAACTTCAATTATGTGTATTTGTTTGTAGATTTTTAACAATCTGATTGACTTACATTTAAGTTTTTAACCTATCTTGGGTCCATGATGAGAAAGGCTAATTAGTGAGACTCTGGGGTCTGGCGAGATGGCTCTGAGGTTGAGAGCATGTCCTGTTCTTCCAGAGGACCTAGGTTCAATTCCCCATACCGTGGTTAGGAGGATCAGCCTGCCTGTAACTTCAGCTCCAGGGGATCTGATGTACTCTTCCAGCCTCTGCAGGCATAGACACACACACACACACGCACACACATTCTAAAAAATGTAAATGGCTTTCCATTTCTCAAAGGCATAACTGGCTAGCCTAGCACTGATTCATAACACCACTTGTATATTAAAGTTACATATTTATGTACATATTTATTGGGCTTCTGGGATATTTATACCTGGGTTTCATTGTTTTGATAGTAATGTCTTTAACATGAGTTTGAATTTCCAGCAGGGAAAGAACACAAGGAAAGCAGAAATGATAAAAATGGATTTTGGATGTATACTGTGAACTTCCATAGAGTGAAAATTTAGGGGTAAAAGGGTGTAGAAGTTGGATAAGATTCTGAAGCTGAGGGCAGAGGTTGGGGCTGAAGCAAGGATGGGAGGGAAATGGCATAGTGAGAAGTTAAAGCTGGGGTCATGCTCGTGTCTGGAGGATGCAAGGGGAACGTGTTCACTCATGTGCTTTCCACCAGGCGGCGCTGTGAGAAGCATTTGCCCCCACACTGAAACAAGCCTGTGTACTGGACAAGCATGATACAGCACAGAACTTGCAGAGGGCAGGGACCATGGCTTTCTTGCTCATTCATTTGTTCATTTAGTGGGGACTGAATACTGGCAGGTACTTAGTTTAGCCATGCCTTGGGCAAGAACAGGCATGTTGAGAACCGTGTCCTTAACTGAGTTTCGTGAAGATGGTAGTGTGGACTAAAGCAAGATGTCCACAGCATCACTAGGCAACACAATCCTCAGGGACCATTGCTGTAAACAGTCACTGATGGCATGTGACCTATGGCCTATGACCAGACTTCTTGACTGTCAGACACATTCACATTGCTCTCAGTCCAGCTAATTCAGTTATCCTTGAAATAGCTCCATCTCTCCCACAAGAGCACACCCCTGGCCCCAATCTTCTTGATCACTATTCTGCTAGTTCTTTCTCAGCTCTTTAGCCCTAAATGGAGGAGCATCCCTGAGCTAATGGAAGCCTGGGAGTCCAAACTGCCACTTTACATTCCAATTAGTTGCTTTTATGTGTCTCCTCTGTCAGCCCTTTCTGCCTCTGGCTGCTCAAGTATAACAACTGTGCTTCCTCACTCTGGCTGTTCAACTATAGCAACTGTGCTTCTGTGCCTCTTTGGCAGGAAATCAGTCATGCCTACTCCAAAACAGACCCTGGGTTGGTCTCACCATCCACAAGGACTGTCCCCACCCTGTCTTAGGTGGGCACTTGAGGAAGAGCAAGGATAGCAGGGAACCCTACTATCCCTGCTCTTTCTTAAGTGCTGCCCCCTGCCCCCATAGAGTAGCTAGCGTGAACTTGTGGAAACATCAGCTGCATTGCTGCATCTGCCATTGCTGCCTTGCCTCTTGCTCCCTGCTTCGCCCGTTCCCTCCACCCCAGCAGCGCTGGCCTCTTTGACACTCCTCTAACGCACTCATCATCCTTCTAGGGTACCATCCGTTTTACCCTCCCCCTCCTATGTCAGGGTGGCCTGCTCCTTGACCAAAGGTCACTTACTCAGTAAACCGTCTCCAGCATCCTGCCCACCATCTGACATCTCACACCCCCTCCAAGTTCTTCACTTTCCAGGCCCCCTTCCTTCTCATTAACATCTCGATCCCACTTGTTGTTATTCCCTGTCTGTAATAGAGGCATCATGAAGACAGGCGTGTGTGTGTGTGTTAGGAAGTGCCTAGTGAATTTCTGTTGAATGAGCAAATGATTATGAGTCTTATTATTGCTTAGTGACCACAGCAAGCTGGACATCAGCTCCATTTCACAGATGAGGATGCTGAGCTTATGAAATGGAAAGCCAGATCAAACTCAGATTTTTCAAGTGCATGACCCTTTTACTTTTCACTTCACCTGTAACAGTATGAGATCTGGCCACACTGGAACCTGTTCTGGCCCGGGTATTTTAGAGTGGTCCTCCCCTGGCTGTGTCCTTACTGGGAGGAGGAATTCAGGACATCTGAAACTCTGAATTGCCTTTTCCAGATTATATCCCAGATGCCCAGGTCCACGGAAAGCCATGCTCGGCTGGTTTTGAGCTTACTGGTAGTACCATTGCCACTCTTGTTCTCCTCTGTCTCTGCCCTTCACCTGGGCTAGATGATGCTCAAAGGGTGGCTGATTACAGGATGTGTGGGAAAGACCTTGAACCTTGTAGCTGGGAGGATTCTTACATATGGAGGTGAGGCTCTTGATGATACAAGATGAAGCTCCGAGAAGAAGAGAAATGGTCAGGGCGGGATGTATGACTATGAACAGAATAACTGAAATTCAAATCTCTGGATACAGGGCAGAAGATGGCTCAGTGGTTAAGAGTACTTGCTGCTATTCCAGGGGACCTTTGATTCCCAGCACCCACATGGTGGCTCACAACCGTCTGTAACTCCAGTTCCACAGGACCTGACACCCTCTTCTGGCCTCTACAGGCACTGCACACAAGTAGTACAGAGACACAAATAAAGGCAAAATATGAAACAAATTCATCTATCCATCCATCTATCCACCCATCCATCTCTGGACACACTAAACCAGTAGGTTGGATACAGCTGAAAACAAAATTAGTGAAAAAACTGTAAGGAAGTTCGCTGGTGATAGAGAGAGACTAGGAAATAGAAAGTCCAGGTAAAAGTTTAAAAACAAAACATGAGGATTTAGTTGAAATGGTCTAAAGTTCCCAAAGGAACTAAAAGAATGGAAAAAGATAGGACATCTGAAGAGACATTGTTAAAGTTCTCTAGAATCATTGCAAGATGCTTGAGATCCCAGAGAACCCTTGGTGAATGAGAAATGAAAACACAATAAGGAAGAGGGACACACACACATGTGCATGAATTCACACACAGACAAAGAAGACATTACAAACACCGAGGGGAAAGTCTGTGTACCCACAGAAATAAGATCCCAGTTGCTAATTCCTTAAGTACTATAATAAAACAGAGGCTAACAGACAATAGAATAAAACCTGTACCCTCAAAATTCTATACCCTGTCAAACTATCTTCTTAAATGAAGATGAAAAAAATTCTCAAACAAACAAAAACTTGGAGAATTGAACACTATGTCTCACCACTAAATGTAGATGGAAAAAGATCACAGCTGGACTATATGAATTATAACAAGCAACAGTGGCAGAGTCTGGTAAAAAATGAGAGAAAAACACACACTAATACTGTCTGTATAAAATGATGGTTAGTCTGTAATGAGACTGATGACTACTTTATATGCCATCCTAGAGCCCTCATCCAGTGGCTGATGGCAGCAGGGGCAGACACCCACAGCTATACACTGAACTGAACTCTGGAACCCAGTTGCAGAGAGGGAGAAATGAAGACCAAGGCGGTGGAGACCAGGCTGGTGAATCCCACAGAAACAGCTGACCTGAACAAGGGGAGCACATGGATCCCAGTCTGCTGTCTGGGAGGTCATCATGGGACTGATCCAGACCCCTGAAAGCGGATGTCAACGAGGAGGCCTCGGCACCCTATGGGGCCTCTGGTACTGGATCAGTATTTTTCCCTGGTGTAAGAAGGGACTTCGAGAGCCCATCCCATGTGAAGGGATGCTCTCTTGGCCTGGACACATGGGGGAGGGCCTAGGCCTGGCCCAGGATGATGTGGTGAACTTTGCAGAGCCCCCATGGAGGGCCTTACCCTCTATGGGGAGTAGAGGGGGTGGGGGGGTAGGTGGGGATCTGGGTGAGGGGGGAGAGGGCAAAGGGACTGACATGTGAAATTATATTTTTGTAAAAATTAAATAAAAAAACAGAAAAAAAATCTTAAAAAATGATGGCTAGTTTAATGTTAGTAAGTCATATACAAATACATACATATACAAATACATAAATAATAAATACAGAAAATATATGCTAGGAAATCCATTATCAGTTCACTGAGGGCAAAAGCATAGAAAATTGGGGAAAAAGAACTCATTTAACTGATACAGGACACTGATATTTATTTATAGCCAACAACCTCTTTTATAAGTAAATATTAATAGATTATCTTATGACCAGAAACATGACTAGGAGCATTTTCATTTCTCATGTAACCTCCTGAGTGCACCACCACCACCAGGTGTTCAGTAACTTACTTCCATTAAAACTAAGAATTATTGCCAGATGGTGGTAGTGCACGTCTTTAATCCCAGCACTCAGGAGGCAGAGGCAGGCAGATATCTGTGAGTTTGAGGCCTCCTGATCTACATAGTGAGTTCCAGCACAGCCAGGGCTACACAGAGAGATCTTGTCTAGAAAAAACTGAACCAAACCAACCAACCAACTAACCAAACTAACAAAAACTAAGGCTTATTCTCCATCCCAGGGTACCACAAGGCTCACAGGCTGCAGAAAAGAATTATTTCTAACACATGTATCTGACAAATGATTAGCCTAAGAAGATATGAAGTGTGTCCATAACTCAAGAAAGCTACCCCTCAAAAGAAAACTCACAAAAATAAGAGAAAAATTGATAAGAGCCATTTAACATAAATCTAAGCAGGGATATTCCATAAACACATGAAAAGATACCCACCTTAATTAGCAATACAGACATGCAGGCTAAAACAACAAGATCCCGCCGGGCGTTGGTGGCACACGCCTTTAATCCCAGCACTCGGGAGGCAGAGGTAGGTGGATCTCTGTGAGTTTGAGACAAGAGCTGGTTCTAGGACAGCCTCCAAAGCCACAGAGAAACCCTGTCTCGAAAAACAAAAACAAAAACAAAAACAAAAACACAAGATCCCTTTTTTGATCACTAGAATCTCTCTCTCACTCACTCACACACACACAAATTAGAAAGTTGAACAATATCAAGAGTTGGAGAGGATGGGGTAATAGGGACCCTTATGCATTTCTAGTAGGAATATAGACCAATACGATCCCATTTCTCAGTAATTTTATCTGGCCATGTGTCCTGGAAAATCTTTGCAGACATGTGTGAATGCAAGGATGGTTAATGATGGTGTGTTTCTAATAGCAAATAATTGCTATTTCTCACATGCCCCTCAAATCTAGAATGGCTATACAAGTGTGTGTGTGTGTGTGTGTGTGTGTGTGTTCCCAGATTGGAAGGTTACACTGCAACAAGATGGACTGGGTTCTATGTTTCAAGATATATGACTCACAGAAACATGAAGCTGAAAAAAAGACACTAGCAACAGAACACACAGACTACGGTGGGAAAGTACTGAAAACAAAAGTATACCTTGTATAAGGTTACATAGATGTATGGTAAATGCAAGACCCTATGTGGTATATGCATGACTCGGGACAGGCTGGCCAGGGTGTGGGATGGGTTGGGAGGAAAAGGAGAAACCCGGGAACTGGTTGATCCTGGGTGTCTGGGTGCACAGGTCTTCGTGTAATAGTTGTAATTTTAAAAAGCGGCGCTCAAGAGAAAGATGCCATGCGACAGAGTCCAAGTGGAGGGATTTTTTTTTATTAGGGAAAGGGATCATAAAAAAGGGTAAGTAGAGGGGGGAGACCTGCCTCCAGGGACAGGAGCAGTGGGAGGGAGAGGAAAGAGATGGGGGGTGGGAGGGCAGACAGAGAGAGGGAGAGAAAAGAAAGAGAGGAGAATGGGAGGTGGGCAGGGCCCTTTTAAAAGGGAACACAGTGAATGTGTACAGTTGGTGCTCTTAGTGGTTGCAACTGAGGGCATACCCTGTCAGAGCCCCCAAGAACAGGCCAGTACAGATAGATGCTTGAATACTAACAGTAATAATTCATTAATGATTACATATATGTATTGTGGTCTTTTATATTTGCATGTGAAGGGATAAAAAAGTAGGGGAAGCGTCATGAATATCATTGGCTGGACTAATGTAAACAAAAACAGGGGTCAGGTTTTAAGGAAGATTATTTGTGACTTGGGTTAAAATTGTCAGTGTCTCCACCATACAAGGATTCTTGAAACTGTTACTCAAAAAAAAAAAAAAAAAAAAAAAAAAAGGTTCTGGTGAGGACAAACTCACTGCAGGACAATACAAGAAAAACACTGTTTAAAGTAACTCTTTTATGAAGTCACAGTGAAAAAATACTTTTTAAAATTATTTAAAATTAGTGTTAATATGCAAGTCATTTTGACTACATGTGTCAGGTTAGTCTATAATTAAGAATTAAGCAGTGCAAATTGACATTTATAAAACTACATGTATATCCAGTTGTCAAGAAAGACCTTCCTAATCGTTGAGACTGCATGGTTCTGTGTAGCACAGCCTTTCACATATGTGACAGGATGGGAAGGTTTTTTTTTTCCCCCTTTCTTTTTACCTGGAATGAATTTTTGCCATTTCTGATCCACATTGTACTTCACACAGTGATTTCCTGAAGGAAATATAATGATCTGTTCATCGAAGAAGAAGACATTGTTGGCCACGTACGACCGAAGACCAAAAACATGCAGCGCCTGAGCTACGACGGTGGACATGGTACCTGTCAGAAAGTGCTGCTGAAGATAAAGCAGCGGCTGGTGAGAAAGAACTGCATCTCCCGCCCCCGCCCATGGCCCCGCCCCGCCCATGGCCCCGCCCCGCCCAGTCCTGGATCCGCTTTTGGCCCGCCCCTCCCTAACCACAACTCACCCCTTCATTGCCCCCCCCCCAGACTCCTCTCCTCGTCGCCCCTCCCCCAGGCTCCTCCTCTTGTCCCCCCTCCCCCCGCCCACAGCTCCTTCCGCGCTTTGCCTTTCTCTCTTGTTCCCTCAACGACCCCAGGCTCTTCAGAGGACCTCAGAGAAACCTCTCACCTCTTGCTTCACGACCCTGGGTTACGAAACCAAGCGGGGATCCGCAGGTACTCCTCCTAAATATCCCGAGCAACCTAAGCACGCCCAAACACCGGAGCGGTTCCTATAGCAACGAGAAACCGGAAGTGCGGCTCTGCACCCGGAAGCGGAAGTCCGGATCGAAAAGCCAGAGGCTTGTGGAGAAGCTGCCGGCGCGGGTTCGTCTTCAGGGCACGTGGAGTGGCTGTCGCGCCCCGCGGGGCGGGAGATCGCGAGATGGACACCCCTCCGCTCTCAGACTCGGACGCGGAGTCGGAAGAGTCCCTGGTCTCAGACCGGGAGGTAGGCGGCTGCGGGGCTCGCGGGACAGGGCGTGGAACGGGAACTCCAGCTCTCTGGTACTGACGCCCCCGGGTCTGTAGTTGCAGGATGCATTTTCCCGAGGACTCCTGAAGCCAGGCCTCAACGTTGTGCTAGAGAGGCCGAAGAAGGCGGTGAATGACGTGGTGAGCTCGCTCGCGGGTTGGGGTCCTTGGAATGGGGTGTGCATAGGCGCCCTGCTACTTGGGAGACCTACTGTTGCGAGAAAAATGCCCCCTGTGCCTTGAGCTGTACTGGTATTTGAGCTTAGCACTTTGGGCTTGAGAGAGATAAACTCTGGGTTCTCATGAGCACCGTGTCTGACTTACCTAGAATGGCCTGAAACAGTGTTTGGCTGAATTCAGACGGGATCTGGAGTGGGTTGAAAGGCTCGATGTGACCCTGGGTCCAGTGCCAGAAGTCAGTGAAACTCAGCCAACCCCCCAGAACAAGGACCAGAAGAAAGGTGTTAATCCAGAAGACGACTTCCAGAGGGAAATGAGTTTGTATGTTTTGTTATGAGTCCTGTGATAGAGAATCATGGGAAGGGGAGTATAGTATGCCTGCCCCCCTCAGAGACACCGAGGAGTTAGCGCGAACCTTGGGTGCCTCCTGCTTGAAAGAATAGCTCCTTGGTCATCATTTAACCTGTGCCCTGCCTAAGGGCTATTTAAAGTTTGTGTGGGTGCATCCAGTCAGAGCAGACTGCCTAGGGAAGGCTTCGAGGGGACTTTGTAATGATTGGGAAAGAGGTCATACTTTGTATGTTAATGGTACCTTTAATAAGCTTATTGTTTTAAGCTGTTGATTTATTCTTAGAAGTATTTTCCCCTTAAAAATAAGTGTAAAATGAGATTTCTGTTATATGAAATTAGTGGAGTTTTATTGCAGTTTTTGTTTTGTCTTGCTAGTGCCAGAGGGATATTGATAGTCCTGAGTCTAGTTAAGTCCTGAGAGGCAGTAAGAAATGAAGGCCTTTCTTCACCCCTCATTTAACTCCGTCCTGAAATTTCAGCTACCGCCAGGCCCAGGCTGCAGTGCTTGCAGTATTACCCCGGCTCCATCAGCTCCAAGTCCCCACCAAGCGACCCACAGATTATTTTGCAGAAATGGCCAAGTCTGACCAGCAGATGCAAAAGGTAAGAGACAGGCAAGTTTTTTCTCTGGAAAGCCAGGGCTTCACCCTGAAGTATTCAGCTGGTGGTTTTTAAAAAGGATTTATGTTGGCTGTAATCAGTATTTTTTTTTTTTTTTGGTAATTTATTTTACTTTATTTTTTTATGTGTAGTGGTGTGAGGGTGTCAAGATATCCTGTAATTGGGTTTACAAACAGTTGTGAGCTGCCATGTAGAGGCTGGGAATTGAATGTAGGGCCTCTGGAAGAATAGCCAGTGCTCTTAACCACTGACCCATCTCTCTAGCCCCTGTAATCAGTATTTCTAATGGAGAGTCTCTGCTTCAGAGGCACGCCAGTCACTTGGTAAAACGGAGAGAAGAGCTGGAAGAGGTGTGGTCCCTGTGATAAAGAAGGCTTGTATTCCCTTCTTGGCAGGGTTAGTGGCATGGTGTATAGACACAACAGTTTTGTAGTTCTGGGCCCAACGAGAATACTATTGCTTATAGAAAGGTTTTTCTTCTCTGGGCCTCTGTTTTCTAGAAAGTGAGGGGTTGATAGATGGCTCAGATACAGTGTAATTTAGGGTTGGGGGACTTGATCCTCATTTAACTTTGGGAGGAAAAAAACTTCTTGACTCGGAATCCAGGATGTATTTAAATTGTTCCCTTGGCTTCAGTCTTCATCTTAGAGAATTCTAGGTGGTACCCCAAGAAACTAACCTGGAGATAAGCCCAGATTAACCTGACAGTAACACTGATGACTACTTATGCTTTCAGTAAAATGTTTGTGTTTGATGGGAGAGGCAAGGGATCAGTGTGCAGTGACCCCTTAAAGAGGGCACTGAAGTTTAGCCTTGATCTGTAAATGGGCTTGGGAGAAAACAGGTCTTGTGTGACAAACAGGCAGCTTTATATAAGAGAACAAGCGTGCTTGAGGAGGCAGGGCTGCTTTTAAGATCTGCACACTGACAGTTGGTTCCTGGATAAAGGGCTCAGCTTTGGGGCCGCATTGTCTGTATGTGGAAAACTAGGAAAGTACACAAGATCCATGGCTTTCAGAGCTAATGGAATCCTGGTGCCCTGGTCTAGTGTACTCTGTATAATACCTGACAACATCCTGTGTTTTAGATTCGACAGAAGCTGCAGACTAAACAGGCTGCCATGGAGAAATCTGAAAAGGCCAAGCAACTTCGAGCGCTTAGGAAGTATGGAAAGAAGGTAAGAAAGAACACCTGCATGGAATAGGACAAGGCCAGGAATGTCAGGTCTGATTGCTGTGGTGTGATTTGGTTCTTGCCCGGTGTGTGTGTGTTTGGTCCTGTGAGTCTTACTGGTGAAGTGTGTCCACCATAATCCCTGAGTGCAGGTTCACTTGACACCATGGGGCACCATGGTGCACCCAGTATATCAGCAGGTAGCAGCAGGAGTCGTGTTTTGAGATGCATGACTGACCTTGTGTCTGTCTCACAGGTGCAGACTGAGGTCCTTCAGAAGAGGCAACGGGAGAAAGCACATATGATGAATGCCATCAAGAAATACCAGAAAGGTCAGTGCTAAGGGTGTGGGGGAGCTGGGTATTGGGCACCATAGAACTAAGGGAATGTAGTGTAATACAGTGTCTTGCAGTCGTCTTGCTTTTAATCTACTGGGCTTACATTTGGGAAATGGTGTGGGGAAGGTGTGCTTATTAAGATGCATTTTAGGGAATAGCAGCCATGTCTTGAACGTTCCTAGAAATACAGTGGTGCTGATGGAAATGCTTCTTCCTTCACAGGCTTCTCTGATAAACTGGATTTCCTTGAGGGGGACCAGAGGCCTAACGAACGAGGTGCAAAGGCAAAAGCTAAGGGCCAGCAGATGAGTAAAGGGTAAGGGTTTCAGTTTGGTTTGTCTTGTGATGGCCAACAGTCAATCTATCAAGGGAGCTCCCCAGGGAAGGCCACCATTGTAGAGTACCCTTGCTCAAGGGCCAGAGACTTTGATAACATGGGTTGGGCCAGTGGCAGTGTTTGCAGGGGGAAGTTGGTACCTGGATCATTGAAATGAGCATCAAATAATTGTTTTACTCTAAGACCCTCAATGATGTTGGGGAGTAGGGCCCAAGGACTCAGATCAAGGTCCAGCCACTCATTAGGAGGGAGGCTTCGAGCACCTCCCTTGGAGTTGCTTTATTTCCTATGAGGCAGTGGTTTGTTTGTGCCTTAGTGCTATGAACATTGAAAGGGAGCTGGGGTTCACTATTCCTCTTTTCAGTCTCACTTTCTGCACAGGTGGATACAGGCCTAGCGGTGATGATTTTCATGTATGTCAGGGAATTCATGTAGAAGCACACTTTAAAGTCTGGGCATAGTCTGGGGATAGCTTCCTGATGGGGGACCATCCCATTGAGCCTAATGTGAAGGACATGAACATCTGGGCAGGAAAGTGGGAGAGAAGTGTTTAAGGAAGGAAGAACCTGGGTGAGCAGAGGCCCAGAGACTGAGCCAGTGGGTTGCGTGTGAAGAGCAGCCTGTGCTTGCCCTCACTAGAAACACTGTGAGGCCAGGAGTTAGGGAGCCTTCATCCTGCTGGCATTAGGGGACAGACACTGGCTTGACTCAGTTATGAGTAGGTCATATTCCCATTTTGAGAAGGTAACAGGTGTGTGTAAAACAGATGGCAGTCAGGGAAGTGATAGTACCGAAGCCCTGGAAGTAAGGGTAATGCCTCAGATGTGCCAAAGTGCAGGGAGGAAAAGTGGGGTGAGGGCTGATTAAGACACCAGACAATCGGGGCTGGGAAGATAGTTGGAGGCACCAATCCCAAGTTGCCAGAACAAGCCCAGGAGGGGAGGTGTGGTTTGGCTAGGCTGAATTTGACAAGTTTTAAAGTTTGATACATTTGATTGCTACCTGTTGTTTTGTCCTTGAGAGAAGTAGAAACAAGGAAGGCTGAACTAAACTAACAGGATTAAGTTAAAATGGATGCCAATGGAAGCAGGAAGCTGGATGGTGTTTATAGATCCTTTTCTGGGTTCTCTGTTAGTTTTCCTTCTCTGGAGTTACTTCATTGATAGATGAGTGGTTTGTAGACTGACAGCCTGAGGCCAAGAAGAGACCTGCAAGAGTGGTGCCTAAGAAAGAACTTGGCAGAAACAAGCCTGTGCCTGTCACCAGGCCATAGGGCTCATCAGATTTACAGTGTGGTAATCCATGGGCCACCTTTTCTAGGCCCAATGCCAAACGACGGTACAAAAACCAGAAGTTTGGTTTTGGTGGAAAGAAGAAAGGCTCCAAATGGAACACTCGTGAGAGCTATGATGACGTCTCCAGCTTCCGAGCCAAGGTGGCCCACGGCAAGGGCCCCAGGAAGCCTGGGAAGAAAGGGGCAAATGTAAGTGAAGGGTCTAAGCTGGGGCTATTCAGTCTGTTTTCAACCCTAAATCTGCTCCTTTTGGCCCCTTCTCACCCTGCCTGGCACAGAAGGCCAAGTGCTGTGTGACTACATTATGTTTTTTTGTTTTGTTTTGTTTTTTTTTGTTTTGTTTTACCTGTGCAGAAGCGACCAGGAAAAAGAACAAGACAGAAAATGAAGAGCAAAACCCGCTAAACAGCATGGTCTTTCTATAAAGAACCAAGGAAAAGGGCGAATGTACAGACTACAGAGCACTCAGAGCTTTTTCTTTTTGTAGAAAATTCTTTTAATAAAATTTATGAAAGAAAGACACTCTTGGATCAAAAATAGAGACTAAAAGAAGTTTGCATATTAAAGAATATTGCTGATGATTGGTAACACCTTTCTTTGGTAGCTGCATGTTGAACCTACACCTCCTCACTTTCCTCACCCGTCCAGTTGGTCCCGTCACAGCCGGTCCCTGGAGAGGAAGGTATATTGCGATCAGATGGTTTCTGGCATAGCCACTGGATTTTCCTCTGTTAATTCACCTTGCATTTTCCCACTTACCTTTTTTTTGTCCTTAGTTTTTCTAGATGCCATGTCATGTTATCCACCTTAGAGTTTTTCTGTGACAGCCTATGTTTGCCATAAATTGTCATGTGTGTTAGCCCATCTAGATTTGTCACACTGTTTCCTGAGCCTGGTATTCCCTGTCTTTTTTTGTGTTATTTAAGATTGTGAGGGCCCTGCTCCTTTGTCCTGGAGCCTCCTGTTGCCTTGAGGAATGGGGCTTCCATCCTTCCCTCCTAAAGCTCCTCTGACATGGGAAGCCCATGTTTATTCTTTGATTAGGCTTCTTGGAAAGATTTGGACTTTGCTATTATTTTATTTATTTATTTATTTATTTATTTATTTATTTATTTATTTATTTTTTTGAGAAAGGGTCTCTACATAGCCCCCTACTGAAACGCACTCTGTAGCACTCTCGAGGCTGGCCTTGAACTCAGACCCGCCTGCCTCAGCCTGCTAAGTGCTAGGATTAAAGGCGTGCACCAACATGGTTGGCAGATTCAGGCTTTTTGATTTTAGAAATTTCTGCCTGGTAACCTCCTGCCTCTGCCATTTCATCCCTGGAACTTCTGCTTTCCACAGTTGCAGTGTCCAGATGTTTTCAAGAGGGGAATGGTAAGTTAGAAGAATGTTTTCTTCTGTCTCCTTCATCCTGTTTGAACTGTCTCCTTCCTTGTGTATTTGGCTCCAGTTTATTTTTTGTTTTGAGACTGTCTCATGCAGCCCAAGCTGGCCTCAAACTGATCCTTCCTTTACCTCCCAAGTACTGGCTGGGATCGCAGGCATGCACCATCATTCTCCCGCTCAAATTTGTTCCTTTAATATTTATGGCTATAGTGTATGTGTGTACAGTGTGTGAAGTCAAGGTAGTTAATGTTTCTATCTCATTCTCACTGCTTTGTGCTTGGAGCTTCCTACTAACTCCATAAAATAACATGACTGGGTTAATCAGCCCCACTGTGCTGTAGACACTCCAATTTACTCTTTTTATAGCTCTCTCCACCCTGTCTCCCTTTCACATGCAAAACATTGCCCACCTCACAATTAAGTTAGAATCCTTGTTGCTCTATCAAAGTATCCGAGTTGAAGTCCATAAAGAAGGAGTTTATTTAGTTCACTTTTGGAGGCTGTAGGTCCAAGATGGCACAGCAGTTCCATGTGCTCTAACTGATGAGGGTAACATGGCCTGATGGCATCGTGATGATGGGAGGGTTTACAGGAAGACAGGTGTGGGGCCAGGATTGTTCTTTAACTGGCTTTTATAAGAACTAACTTCGTGACAGTGTTGTCAGTTCCCCTAGGACCTAACTCTAGAACTCTTAAAGGACTAGCTACCACATCATTTCACCACCTAGAGGACCATGTGCCTTCACCACATGAGCCCTTGGGGGCAGATGGTGTTCAGACACAGCAGGCAGCTTTCCCTGGTGTCCAGTGAGCCTTAGTCTGAAGATGCTAAGAGCTCTGCAGATACAGCATGTGGGTGCTAGGGCCCCTTCGTGTGCTGTTCTTTACTCTGTGTTAAGACGGCAGTGACAAGCTTGTCTGTCTTCTCTGGTTCTGAAATCATGTTTTGTTTTTTTTTAAAATGGAAATTAGAATCACATGTATTACTAAGCAGAAACTTTTCTTGTTTTCTTATGGCATATTGGTGCACACATGAGACAATTCAGGTTTTACATACTAGTTTTGGTGAACTCATTTCAGCTAAAAATTCTGGTCACACAGGTGTGACCTGAGATTGACAGTTGACAATACTGATGAGGTCTAGGAGTAGTACAACACCTTGTTATTCCAGTGAGAGCCTCAGAAGCAGAAGCTTTGAGTTCTGTGTGGAGCATACCGAGATTTAGGAAAATAGTTTGCAGTGGTGAGTTATGGATGCTGAATGAACACTTTCAAAAGGTTAAGAAAAGATGTGTCCCCATGTTTTATTGAGCAGAAGTCAACAAGCAGAATCCACTCTACAAGTTCAGTATCTTCTGTAGGACTTCATTTCCTCTGTTGTTCAGTTCTCGGAATGATCAGTGTGCACAGTAGTATCCATGTCACCTGAGGTGTAAATGTCATCTGCGTTGGAAGCAAGGTAGTTCCCAGTGTAGAGTATTTGTACTCCGTGCTCTACACAATTGCAGTGTGCATGAGTTTCAGTTGTCAACATGTTGTTAAATAACAACTTCACATTTCCATCACATAAGTGTTGCTGAGAGTGGTTTTGTAAAGTAGAAATTGCTTGTCAGTTCTTCAGTCCACAGGATCAATACCTAAAAGTCTCATAGCTTGGTGATCAATCAGCAACTTTTCAGAGTCTACCTGTGGTTGGTCCTTTTGTCTGTTAAAACTAATTTTAAAAAAGACACATGGACAGCATAGTGTGTGGTTCTGTTGCCTTTTGGTTCCCAGTCATAAACACACATGTAATTTAAGTGTTCAGGAGAGCTGACCCACAAAGACAAGTATGCACATAGAAATGAAAATGCTAAGGCTAGTATGCAACTCAGAAAGCAGCAGTGTTACAGTAGAAATAGCTATGTGGGATGTTATTACTAGACAGTCTAGACACAGGACATCCACCCAGAGACACACGGTAGAGAACTTAGTGACATGAACATGTTGATGTTACAAGACAGTGGCAACAGACTTCATAACCCTCCAAGAATTTATGACATTGCAAACAAATGGTTAAGACTTCAGGAGAAAGGCAGTCTGTCAAGGCAGAGAAAAGCATCATCGGTCCATAAGATGGCTCAGTGGTTAAAGGTGCTTGCTGAGCCAAGCCTGATGTCTTGGCTTCAGCCTCAGGGACCCACATGGTGGAAGGGCAGAATTAACTCCTTCAAGTTGTCCTCTGATCTCCACATGTGTGAAAACACACAATACAAAATGAAGATGCTTTGTGGCAGGATGCTTGTGTGCGTATCACCTTCTAGATCCTGTGTTCAGTCCAGACCAAAAAGAAAGGCTTATTCAATTCACAAATTATGTAATAAGACATACTTTTTCTCTTTACAAAGATGAACATTTGGATCATAGTTTGCTGTTTTACATTACAGCCTAGTAAACCAACAATTTTACAATTTTTTTCCTGCATCTAAAAATGTAAAAAAAAAGATTTTGCAATAGTCACAGAATAACTTTCCGAAGCATTACAATCACTATTTCAGCCACTACTGTAAAAAAATGAAAACTATTTTGGTGATTTGGGGAAAGGTGAAGCAGAGATATGGTGACTATGGACATGTACAGATACACAGAAACACAACAGTCACATTCAGAGTTTAACTGTAGGACAAAATTACTCAGTGGGCTGGACAGATGGCTCAGCAGCTAAGAGCACTGGCTGCTCTACCAGAGGACCCTAGTTTGATTCCCAGCACCCACATGGAGGCTTACAATTTTAGTTCCAGGAATCTGATACCACCTTCTGGCCTCTGCAGGTACCAGTCACACATGGTGCATGTACATACATGTAATCAAAACATCCATATACGTTTTTTTTTAAAAGCCAGACTCAGGTTATATCATAAAGTAAGATTCACCTCTGCACCTCAATTCTGCCATTTAGGCACTGAAGTGTTTGGAATGCTTTGCAAACTGAAGACTGAATGCACAACAGGACCTCCCAGTGCTTTTAGTACAAGACATTAAGTGGAAGTCATCGGACCTGAAATAATGTACGTGTGAACTGACTTTCAGCCATATCTCCTGAAGTGTAAAATACTGTCATCTGCATTGGAAGCGAGGTAGTTCCCGGTGCAGAGCACCATCCATGTTGCTGTTGACATGTTCTTATGCTGTTGCTCAGGATGGTGGTGCCTTTGATGATACCAGGAGGGTAAAGGCACCTTTGGCCCAACAAAACCAAGGCCACAGAAAACAAGCAGAGTGGATACTTGGATTTTTGTATCTGCTGAAATAGCAAACAAAAGGAAGATGAGCTTCTTCTCAACCTGGGAACAGTGTACAGTATTTCCTTTGTGATTCAGGTGACAGAAGCATGGCTCTATGTAGCAGCTATTAGGATCTCAGACACCATGATGGATTTCATAGTCTGTACCAGTCTGCAGTTGTTCACATAGGGGCCTCTGTGGTACAGAATAAAGCTGATCCTTAGTTAAACCATATGTGTACAAGAGTCCATGTCCTGTATTCTCAGAACAATTAAGATCCAAGGATGAGATCTGCCTATTAGTGTTAGTTACTTGTCTCATTGCTGTGATTTAACAGAAGCAACTTAAGAGTTTATTTTTTGACTGACTGTTCAAGGATACAGTATCATGGCCAGGAAGTCATAGTAACAGGAGCCCAGGGCAACTATTCACATTGCAAACACCAGGAAGCAGAGTCATAAATGCTGGTGTGCAGTTGGTTTTTCCTTTGGGGACTGGCACTGCCTACAGCAGGGTACATCTTCCCATCACTATCAACTTAAGATGCCATTCACAGACATGCCCAGAAACTAACCTAGACAGTCTCTCACAGGCATTTGCAGAGGCTAGTCTAATCAAGATGACCCCCACAGGTATACCAAATGATTTCGATCCTGTTGAGCTGACAACATTAATGTCAAGGTGAGGAAAGTTTTCAGAAGCATTTTTTTTTTTTTTTTTTTTTTTTTTGTGTGTGTGTGTGTGTGTATGTGTGGTTTTTGGAAAAGACCCTTGATTGTTCTTTCCAGACAAGTCAAATGAAAAGCAGTAATGAAAAGTATATTTCACAGTTCAGTAATTTTCACCTTTCTCTAAGCTTCCCATGTAGTTCTGTAGTTAAAAATGTAAAACTATTTGTCTTATAGTTCAGATTTACAATATCACATAGGAAGAATCTGAAAACGCTGCTGTTTTATTCTACTTGCTGATGCATTTGTCCTGGGGGTGGGAATGTCATCAGGACTTTCTAGATTCTTTTTTTACAGTGAGGACAAAGTTAATTGAATTACTGTGCTGTCCTATAGATCTGAGCATTTTTTTTTTCTCTTGGAGAAGGAGACAGACAGACAAAGGGGCATATTTTCCATACAAATTTGTTTGCTAATACTGAAAAGATCAGGTGTCTTTGGTGCTCTGAAAATCTAGTATCTTTCCCCCATGGAAGGCTTCACCATGCCTGGGGAGCAGAAAGGGGTTGGGATATGGGGTTTGTGAGGGGCAGGGAAGGAGGGGAGGGAGATGGAACTGAGATTGACATGTAAAAGAAGATTGTTTCTAATTTAAATTAAAAAAAAAGAAAAGAAAATCTAGTATCTCCATCCTAAAAGGTCACTGTTATTTCTAGGTCCTTCAAAGTAGAACTTTGTTGCTCAGCATTTCATGGAGCCAAGGTATTTCTGAGCATCAGGACCACCCTGTCCTACTCTCCTTCCAACTGTCTACCTTGAAAGCCACACCTGTTGATACCCTCCCTCACTCCTGGCGTCCACTAAAAAGCAAGCTCCAGGAGAGAGGATCTGTGTCTCGATCCTAGGACAACATCTGACGCTCATGCAGGATTTGACATGTTTGCTGAGTGAAATTGTTGAAGGAGTCACACAGAAAGCTGACATGAATTTGACAGAAATGATACTGTTGCAATAAACATAACCAATATATTTTAAGCAGATATCATAAGGAAACATGCTGAGATGCCCACTCAGTGTGGCTTTCCGTGTCCCCATATTGAAGTTGGGGTTACTCTTCTTGAGTAAGGTGAGGGTTTCCCACCCTTGCCAAGGCTCCTTGAGCTTCTTCTGTCCCCAACCATCATCCTGAAACCAGCTGAGACACATCTTGCAGGTCCATAGTACGTGGGTCTAATGGTTTGGGGAGTATAATTTCTTAGATTGTCACCAGTGTCACCTGATGACATTGTTCCCAGGTTTATAATGAGCAGGCATGGAATGCTTCAGACCTCTTCCAACTTGAACAGTCTCTATCTGCAGAGTCCAAAAGGGTCTGAAGCAAGGTTGTTCCAGCAACCAGTCACACTGCTCCTTCCTGTCATGTAAGGTGAGCTTGCCACAGATGTCTAGGAAGGTGAAGGATGTGACCCGTCCGTGTGTATTCTCTCTACCCAGGGAGCCAGGCCTTTACTCTTGAAGAGAAAGGAGAGATGCTGTTTTAAATTACTTGTACACTCTACTGTTTTCTAAGTGGCCTGATTGCTTACCTTAGATTTCTACCCACCTTCATCCCACATACAACCTTTTTTCCTCCACAGCCCTTCTTGTTAGTTACAAAGATTTGATCATTGACCAAATTCCACTCTGGCTATCCTGAACTCTTTCAACTAGGCCATACTCTGGATTTTGGTGTTCACCTCTGCCATGTCTAATACTGGCAAAAATCCTGCTAAGTCACTTGCTCCTTCCTGTTGAAACATCTGTTCTTAGCCTTTTACCATCGTAACTCTATGCAGTAGCCGTATCTCAGAGCCTGTACCCGAGATGAGTTGTGCAATGGATGAGAAGGCCAGATCCTGGGCATTCTGGCAATGTGAGAACTAGAGAAGCTTAGCATCATGGCTCTCAGATTAGAACTTAACTCCCTGCTTGCTGGAAGACAGACAAGATACCCATTCAGCACCTATTGAGTGGCACATGACTGGTGATAGTGTTGGGCGTTAGGGGACAAAGTTAAGTAGGCCTTCCAGGACACAGAAGTCTAGAACAACACTGCTCAGTACAGTGATTACTGGGCACGTGACTACATGAATTTCAAGATTAGACACAATAAAAAAATACAGTGTCTGGTTCTGGGGAGATAGCTCAGCAGGCAAAGTGCTTGCTTTGCAAGCATGAAAACCTGAGTTTGACCACCAGAACCCACATTTTAAGGGCCAGGCATGGATATACACTTGTAGCAGACAGATGCTTTGCTAGCCAATCAATCTAGCCTACTTGGTGAGCTCGAGGCCAGTGAGAGACGCTGTTCCTCCTCAAAAGATAAACAGAGTCTGAGGAATGAGACTCAGGGATATCCTAAGGTCTTCAAATGAATGCAGGCATGCATATACTCCCATATATAAATTTACACAGACACACAGACACACAGACACACAGACACACACACACACACACACACACACACACACACACACACACACACACACACACACACACACTCTCCAGTTCTTAGTCACACCAGCCACGTTCCAAGTGTTCACTAGTCAGGTGTGGCTAATGGCTACAGCAAAGATATAGAACATTGTCACCATCAAGGTCAGAGCTTTTGTCTAAGTTATTTGAGTACAAAAAACATATATGCAGTATCTCTAATAGGCCCAGATTTGTGGGATTCTTTCATTAATGTCATTATATAAACATCATCCAGACACGCTAATGACATCACACCTGCCTGGCGTATAAAAGCACCTTGTCATTGTGAGAAAACCTGACTTCCCACAGTGATCCCTCCCTCCCTCCCTCCCTCCCTCCCTCCCTCCTCCTCCCTCCCCCCTCCCTTCCTTGCTTTTGAGACAGGGTTTATCTGTATTGCTTTGGAGCCTGTCCTGAACTTGCTCTGTAGACCAGGCTGGCCTTGAACTCACAGAGATCTGCCTGCCTCTGCGTCCCAAGTGCTGGGATTAAAGGCGTGTGCCACCAACGCCTGGAATGTTTTCATTTTTTAAAGAAGCCACTTTATTAGTTTGGGGGCACCTAGCAAGAATGTTTGTGCCCCAAGAACTGAGTTTCTTCAGCTTGGGTCCACTTGGCCAGAACTGCTCCAGACAGCTTGTGCTGGGCTGGGAGGAAGCTCGGGGAGAAAGAGTGGTCAGAACTGGAGTGATCACTCTGTGGTTGAGAGCACGTGTTCTTGTAGGAGAACTGGGCTCAGTTCTCAGTGCCCACATGGCAGCTCACAACTGTCTGTAACTCCAATTCCAGAGGAACAGATACATCTTCTGACCTCTGTGAGCACCACCCACATACATGGTGCACATACACACATTGCAGTCAAAACAGTCACATGCATAAAATAAATCTTCAAAACAAAACAAAACAAAAAACCACCAAAATTTAAGAGAGAAGGAAAGTGGTCAGATGCTCTGAAACATGTCTCCCCCAAGCTCTGCATTTCTGTTTCCCAAGTGCCCTGATAGAGACTCAGCTAGCTAAGGCAGCCTAATAGCACTACAGACTGGCTTCTGCTTACCTGGAGCCCTTCCAGGCCTCCAGTGCATTTCACAGCCCTTTATTCCTTAGGATTCATTCTTGTCTGGACACTGAACTGAGAAATACTGGAGTGGTGACACACCCAGTGTCCTTAGTGGACCCATTTCTCTAGAAACCTCTGGTTTCCTGCTTAGTTATTATGATCAGATGCCAAGACCCAGCCAAGAAGCAAATCAACTAGAAAATGTAAGATAAAGTAACAAGTTATTGGTATTAGGAACAAACTGTATTATCTAGGTATTAACTTAAGAAGGAATATATATGCCCACATATGTGTCCATTTCTGGTACCCTGTTGTGTGCCGCTTGTCTGTTTGTACCAATGTGACATCATAATTATTATAGTATTTAAATTACAATTTGGGGGATTATCTTCTGTATCTGGTAGGGAAGAATTTTTTTGAGAATTTTAACTATTTTTTAATACTTTGTATTTCTGCATGGATTATAATTGAGTTATTCAAATTTTACTAAAATCTGTTGGGATTGTTGGGGTTCTCATTCAGGATCATCTGCCAGGGAATTGTGGTACATGCCTGTAGTCCTAGCACGTGGGAGGTGGAAATGCGTGCATCAGGTGGTCCAGGTCATCCTTATATAGTGAGTTCAGGGGGAGCCTGGGATATCTGTGTGAGACCCTGTAGATAGGACAAGATACAGTACCTGTAAGGCTAGACTTCACCACTTTTCCCTCTTGGGGATAGAGGCAGCTGGTAGGCTGTACCCTTAGAATCTTGATGAAAGCACAGTGGAGGCCCCTCCATTTGTGGCAGGAGCTGTTTCCTGAGGGCAGCTGGTCTCTGGTCTGACTGTGAAGTCTAGGATGAGGAAAAATGGACTAATGGACTCTGAGAGGAATCAGACCAAAATAGAACAAAACTGGAGTCCCCATCTTTCTATGTCAGGAGCATGAACCTTTTAGTCCAGGGCAAATCAGGATTTACCCTTCTGTATTTCCCTTCCTCTCTCTGCTCTACTCCCCACTCTGCTCCTGCTATCTGAACTCTGCACACGGAAGGAATGAAGAACAGACTTCTGGGAAAAGGAAACCCTTAGAGCACCGGGTCTCAACTTCCCTAATGCTGTGGCCCTTTAATACAGTCCCTCATGTTGTGGTGACCCCCAACCATAAAATTTCACTGCTACTTCATAACTGTAATTTTGTTACTGTTATGAATCATAATGTATCTGACATTGCAGGATCTCTGAATTGCAGCCTCCAAAAGGGACATGGCCCACAGGTTGAGAAACACTGTGTTAGAGACACAGTAGTTAAGAACCAGCAGATGTCTGGCCACAGAGATATCTGACTAACCTGTGAGGTGCTCCAGATAGGCTCCATGGTCCTGCGCTCCTTTACAAGGTCAAGCTTCCCAGTGCTCACAGTCCTGGTACTTCTGAATGGTGACAGTAGGAAGCCTCTCCCTAAGATGGGATCAGTGGCTCACTTGATGTGATTGGGGTGGTGAGTGGGTGGGTAAGAAGGTGGGGACTAGAGAGAAGGGAACTATTCAACAGGGCTGTTGGGAGGAGTTGGGACGAGAATGGAGGAGTAACAGGAGAGGGGAGGAAGACGAACAGTGCGCTTAGCTGAAAGTCTGGAGGTACTGGGCATAGAGATACTTAAGGTGGGGTAGTAGGAAGGGGCTGCCAGAGGAGGGAAAGAGGTAGGGCGGAAAACAGAGAGGGGTGGGTCTTGTTGGTGAGCAGGCTGAAGGCTGGAAGGAGGAGTGGCCAGGAGAGGAAGGTGGCCTTGCCGATGGCGAGAGGGTGAACTGGGTGAAGAACGAGGCTGAAGCTGAGATGAAAAGGAACGAGGAAGCTTTCTGGTCATCTTTTCATAAGACCCTTCAGCTTCTCCCTGCGCCACAGCCAGGGTCTGAATACGCATCAGATCTGCCCCGGCAGCGTTTGTCTCATATATCACTTGTTGCATCATACATTATGAGTTCACAACCCACCCTTTTGGGGCAGTGAGTAGATTCTACCAGCCGGGAGGGTGGCCCCATTGCCTAGGTCTCAGTGACCATGTGACATAGCAAAGAGAAGAAATGGGGCTGTAACCTTAGTCCCTTCCTGTTCTCTCAGTAGGTGAAGCCTAGTCAAAGGGATAGGTCAGAGCCAAGGGCTTGAGGCAGGCGGCAGCAATCCTGATGGTAGAATTGGGAAAATGGGAAAAACTTACATTGACAACTTCCTACAACCTAGAGTCACCTGGGAAGAGTCCCAACGAGGGGCTGTCTACACTGAGTGGCCTGTGGGTATTCTTCTGGGGCTGTGTCTTCATTGATGTGGGAAGACCCATCCCACTATGGGTGGCACCATTCTCTAAGCAGGGTGTCCTGGACTGTGTGAGAGTGAAGAAATAGAGCTGAGTGCGCAAGTAGGCAATGCCGAGCCGCATCGCCAGCTCCATTGTCTCACTCTTAACTGGATTCACAAACCCAAGGAGCAAGCTGGTAGGATGTAGTGAGCAACTCTGTACTTTCTCACCGATCTAGACATCTACTTCATGTAGATGCTCAAGGGCGTTCCCACACTGGTTTGTTCCCATGGCAACCCTCTTTACATTCCATGCCTGATTTCTTCCATCACCATCCAATCCCAAGCTCCTTTGGTCTCCTGAGCTCACCTCTACAGTATTCTTATTTTCCCTCCTTGACCTCGCCCCATTCTTTCCCCTTCCCACTTTCATAAAATTTCAGTTGTGTGCTTAAGCTGTCCAGCCGTATGATAAAAATCTTCGCTCTGTGTCCTCACTGGCTGTCCTTGCCTCTCCTGGATTAAACTGCAGCCTGGATGTCCCTGAAGGGGACACTGCTCCCTTCACATTTACTACCTCCAGCAGGCCTTCAGAGAGCTACTTCACCAGGCGGGAGGGTGTAGTTTGCAGTTTTGACGTGGATCTTCCAACTTATTGCTCTCTTCCTAGTGGAAAACCTCTTGGTTTTTTGGTACCCACTTGTCCTGCCCTATCCTGTTCAGGTCTGCTGGATCCTGTTTTCTATGAAAATTGTAACACTTTCTCAGTTTTGTTCTTGCTGCTTCTGTAATGATCTGAGGCTCTGGCCTCTCCTTTCCATGATTTCTTCTAAAACAATTTATTTTATTTTATGTATGAGCGTTTTGGCATGTATGTATGTGCACTGTGTGCATGTCTGGTGCCCCTGGAGGTTAGAAAGATGGTGTCAGATCCCCTGAAATGGAGTTACAGATGTTTTTGAGCTGCCATGTGGGTGCTGAGAAACTAACCCAGCTCCTCTGCAAGAGCAATAAGTGCTTTTAATGCTGAGCCATCTTTCCAACCTGTTTTGGGACCCCTTTCAAGCCCAACCAAAATGTAGTCTTCATATTGCTCAGGTCTGGATCTCTCCCCTGTGTTCACACCGCAGCTGGGCTCCATTTTCAACTCTGTTTTGTTAGAGGATTTCTGAATGTAACGTTTTATTTCTCCCTAGTTTCTCCAAAGACATTAGCTGCTCCTCAGGAGTGATGAGGTATTCCGGATTGCTGTCTTCAGGACTGCGAACAGAGCCAGCCATACATTCCCGGGTCGGATTCTGAGTGGAGGTGTGTGGACCTGTGGAAACTAACTACCCAACGGTGCTACGGATGAGACAGGAAACATAAGATCATCTCAGGAGGGCTTCCAGAAGATACCAAAAAGCCACGGTTTACTGAAGAATCCACTTAAATAGTTCTCCAAGGGCAGGGGCAATACCAGAAGGCATCTATTATCATGTATAGAGCTGATATCAAGTAATTCTTTTAATTCAAGAGTCATCTAAACAGTCTCTAGGCACATAGACAGAACTCTCAGTACAGGTGCAGCACATTCAGGGCCTAGACCTGTTGCAATGCAAACTAGGAGACATTCTTCACTGAGGCCATGCCATGCATCTGCAAGACAGTGGAGGTTCAGGTTCCTGAAAAAATGAAGCAGCGGTTTGGACCCCGAGAAACTTTCTAATTGATAATTTTTTGGTCCCCGACAATGAGGCTATTGAACAGGTTCTATATATCTGCCAAGATGAACCTTGGTACCTCATACTGATGAAAAGATTCATATTCTCTTTGGCTCAATTGTATAGGTTGGCATGCTTTTCTTTCTTTTGCTTAATGTTTTATTTTTATTTTTTATTTTCGAGGCACAGTCTTATGTATCCCAGGCTACCTTGAAATTGCTTTACAGTCCAGAACAACCTTGAATTTCTGGTCTTCCTACCTCTGTCCCTTAAGTTCTGGGATTATAGGAATGCACAACCATGCCTATCTTGGTGTTCTGTTGCTATGAGGAGACAGCATGACCAACGCAACTTATAGAAGAAATAATTTAATTGGGGGTATGCTACAGCTTCAGAGGGTTAGTGAAAGGTTCAGACATTACGCTGGCCTGGCCCTGTTAGCTGGCAGAATCCACTCAGACAGTACCCTGGTCTGTAGGGAGCCGTCCCTGCATTCTCCATTACAAGATGGCGCCTGCATCCGGCAGGCACTGAATGTAAACAAGTTAGTGCACAGGTGCTGGGTAACTTTCCATCCCTTGGTCTCTGCCTCTCCCGTGGTGTCATATGGTCCGATGAGCTACAGCCAATCATGGGGTGACGCGTCCGAGGCGGTGGTTGCCAGCCTATATAAGGGATGGGTTCTTGGGAGTTCGGGGTCTCCGCCCTGTAAGCTTATGCTCTCTCTCTCAAGACGCATTAAAGCTTTACTGCAGAAGGATCCGAGTGTCCTGTGTCGTTCTTGCTGGCGAGACGATCGCACGGGACACTGGTCAGCCCAGGGTTCCATGGGAACTAAGTCTGCATGTAAGTGCAAAGACAGACTCCTTTAAAAGACAGACCTGCGCCCACTTTCTCTCTCTCTCTTCCCGGCAGCCAACCACTAATGCTCTCTCCTCTCTCTTCTCTGTCTTCTCTCTTACTCTCTGCTCTGCTCTGTTCTTTCATTTCTCTCTCCCCCTCTCACTCTCCCGCCCTATAATAAACTGATTAATTATGCTCTTTCTAGTTCATGTTCCATGTCCATCTCTCGACTTCTAATTTAAGTAACAACTTAACAGTTAGTCCATTATCATGGTACTAAACATGGTGGCAAGTCTGGTGCTAGAGAAGTAGCTGAGAGCTACGTCCTGATCTGCAGGCAGAAGGCTACAGAAGGTGGTGGTGGGGTTGGGTCTGATGTAGGCTTTTGAAACCTCAAAGCCCATCCCAGTGAACACGTCTTCCAACAAGACCACACTTCCTAATCCTCAAACAGTTCTACTAAGTGGAGACCAAACACTCAAGCATGAGCCTATGGGAGCCGTTCTCATTCAAACCACCACACTTGACACATTACTTTTCAGTTGAAAGAGTCTAAGCTGGGGCTGGAGAGATGGCTAAGTGGTCCACAGCACTGGCTGCTCTTCCAGAGAACCTGGGCTCAATTCCCAGCATCCACATGGCAGATTACAACTGTCTGTAACTCCAGTTCTGGGGGATCCACCACCTTCTTCCAGCTTCTGTGGATTCATAGTGCAAAGACATATATGCAGGCAGAATATCTATACACATAAAATCAAGTTAAAAATTGAAAAAGGGTCTAAGGTGAAAAGGGAGCATGAACTCACACCATGTGACTGACTGCCCTGTCTCAGGGTCCATGTCTTTAATACATTACTCAATAACAGAGCTCAGATAGTGTTATTATCTCCATAGATGCAAAAATACATTTGATAAAGTCCGGCTGTTTATCCATTCATGACAAAATTGTACAATGTTGTACAATGTTGGAAATAGAAATTTCCTTCGTCTGATAAATAATTTTTCTATTTATCAGGCACGACACGGTACAGTCTGGAAGCATTTCCTTTTGAGGCTATGGTAAAGTCAATAGAGTTAGTCAGCGCTTCTACACATCATTATACTGGTGATCCCCAGGGGTGCAACAAGGCAGGAAAAAGGAATAAAGATTGCACAAGGAGAAATAAAATTGATATGACCACATACACTGAGAACCTAGAGAATGTAGACGTTTTGAGGCATAAATGAATTACTGTCACTAGATTAAATTCAAAATAAAAACTTGGTTGTAGTTGTTCCTACTTATAATAGGTTAGTAATAGTTTATTAGTTAGATTGCTAATCAAATTGAATTGGTAGTAAAATTATTAATTAATACTCAATTTGAAAATAATTTGAAGAACTCATGCCACTCTGTTAATTTAATACCTAGAAATTAATAAAATGAGAAACGTGCCAGACCCTGTTATGGTTTGGACATGAACTGCCCTCCTCAGGTTTATATGTTTCGGCTAGTGTTCTCCAGCTGCCAGTACTGTTGTGGGAGGTGGTGGTTCCTGCCTGGGGGAGGTGGGAGTGTGGCCCATACCATCTGGTTCCTGATCCTCTCAGATGTGAGGTGCCTCTGCCTCGTTCTCCCACCTCCACGAACTCTGTCATGTTTTCCATGAGCCAAAACAGATCCTTTCTCTATTAAGCTGCTTCCATCATAGCAATGAGAAAATATCTCGAATCCAACTCATCACTGCAGAACATGGCTGAGACTAAGAAAACAGAAATTGCTCAGATTTTATAGCTTTAATGAAACAGCAAATGATTAGTAGATTTATCCATTTATTTATGGCATTTGAGTTGGAAAGTGACAGGAAAGGACACCTTGACTTTGTAGTTATGTGAAAATGCAAATAAGTTAAGACAAATTTGAAGTATATAATAGGGTTTCTTTTAGTGGCTGTCAAACCTACAAAACTAGAGTAATTAAGGCAGCCTGGAGGGACTTGAGAATGGTGTCCTGTGGTTGTAAAGAGATAACGTGGAATTCTTTACACATCTGTAGGAAGACAATGGAGGAGGGCTGAGAGAAAATTTCTATCTCTAGAAAGAACATGCAATGTCCAAGGGCCAGAAAGAAGGCCACCTAGGCAGAAAGTGGGCGGGGAGGGGCACTGCTTAGTGAAACCATGGCCTTGAGGGTCAGGATAGCATTGCTTTTTTTTTTTTTTTTTTTTTTGAAGAGTCCTGGAAAGTGGTTAAAGTATTGAAACACAGTTATGCTCTGAGACTTGTGGTTTGTTTAGCTCATACTGGACACAATGTGGAGGACAGTTTAGCAGGAGTCTGTATGTGTGTGTGTGTGTGTGTGTCCGCTTGTGCACGTGCACAGTGTAATCTCTTTCATATGTGTCCCCTGGAATATAGTGGTCATTATGACCTTCAGCATTTTTTGGAAGGTTTTACTCGAAGTCTGCTGTGCCTCCTCCCTTAACAAGGCTCTCCCCAAAGGCTCTGTTCTAGGTTTCTGGCTTCCACTTCTATGCCTCGTGAAACAAAACAAAGCCTTGAAGGTAGAAGTCACATGTGAGAGAAAACAAATGGTGTGTGTCTTTCTGGGCCTGAATTACCTCCCTTATTCTAAGTTTTTCCAGTTCCACACATTTCCCTGTATATTTTATGATTTCCTTTTTCTTTACAGCAGAGTAATATTTCACTGTGTGTATATACCATATTTTTCTTAGCCATTCATCTGTTAAGGGTATTTAATTTGATTCCATTTTCTAGTTAATTGTGAATAGAGCATAAAGAACATGTAGTAGGATGTAAAGTCTGTTGGGTATATGTCCAGGAGTGGTGTAGCAGGGCCATATGGCAATTCTATTTCTATTTTTTAAAACCTCCACACTGATTTCCAAAGAGGCTGCACTAGTTTACACTCCCACCAACAGTGTGTAAAAATTCCCTTTTCTCCCTTCCACACCAGTCTGTTGCCATTTGCTTTCCTAAAGATGGCCATTCTGACTAGGATGAGACGGAATCTGAAAATGGTTTTAATCTGAATGACCTGATAGCTAAAGATGTCGAACAGTTTTTTAAAGCATTTCCTAGGCATTTGCATTTCTTCTTTTGAGAATTTTCCATTCAGTTCTATAACCCAGTTTTAATTGGGTTGTTTGTTTTCCTAGTGCTTAGTGTTATGGGTTCTTTGTATTTTCGGAACACTAATCCTCTGTTGGTGAATGGCTGGCAAGGAGGACTCCCATTCTAGGGCTTCAGTTTCCTTTGCTGAACAGAAACCCTTCTTTTGTGAGGTCCTTTCTTCTCTTACCTCTCCAGAGATCAGCACCTGCCTCCATTTACTGTTTCCTTCTTTGGAAGTTCTTGAATACTTACAGGGTGGATCTACACAATTGACCCTCCATTCTGAAGTTATTAGAACTTTCTTTTTTCCTTTATCTTGGAGATTATTTCAATGTTTTGCAAAAGGCCAATTTTCCCACTCAGTGTTTCCAGTACACAATTAAGTTTAGCTTGATTTAATATCTAAATACAGGGTTCAATATAACTCAGGCTGGCTTCAGATTCATTATGTAGCCAACCTTGATCCCCCTATCCTCTCACCCTACCCTGTGAGTGCTGAGATTACAGCCATGTCACCATGTCTGCCTTTTGCCTTATTTTATTGTGCTTCACATCTGCTTGTCTCAGTCTGTCATTTTATTATAATGGCGTGTTTCGCCTCTTGCCCCTGGTTGGAATTATAGAACAGCTATTCAAAAATACTTTTTTTTGTTGTTGTTGTTTGAGACAGGGTTTCTCTGTGTAGCTTTGGAGCCTATCCTGGCACTTGCTCTGGAGACCAGGCTGGCCTCGAACTCACAGAGATCTGCCTGCCTCCGCCTTCCGAGTGCTGGGATTAAAGGCGTGTGCCACCAATGTTCGGCTTCAAAAATACTTTCTTTGTCCTTCAAAACTAAGGTTTTCCCTCTGAGTCTTTGGGACATTACTTCACAGGTTTCAGCTATACATTAGTGGTCTCTCTCTCTGTCTCTCTCTGTCTCTCTCTCTGTCTCTCTCTCTGTCTCTCTCTCTGTCTCTCTCTGTCTCTCTGTCTCTCTGTCTCTCTCTGTCTCTCTGTCTCTCTGTCTCTCTCTCTCTCTCTCTCTCTCTCTCTCTCTGTGTGTGTGTGTGTGTGTGTGTGTGATATCATAGTGAACCTGACTTGAATGTCTATAGAGATCATGGGAATGCTGACCATAGTGAGGACGATGGGTTGAGTGGTAATGCTGAGGATGATGACGCAATGGAAGAGACAGACAATGGTGGGTGAAAGTACTGATGAGAACCCAGATGGGAAGACAAGGCTACGAGGAAGTAACTTACATAGAAAATACCGGGGTGGTGGTGGTGGAAGAGAAGGCACCTTGGGTATGCATTTGCTACCTAGTATACACACTTGGGATAGAATTAGGAAAAAGTTAGGATAAGTTTGTTAGGTGCCCTCCAAGGGACACTGTGTCACCTCTGCTTGGTTGCCGGTGTGGTCCCCACTGCCTAATAAGCCAGAGTTCTTAACAATGTTCCTCTCATTTTCTGAAGCACAGAAGTTAACAAGTCTCGCAGGAATTCTTAGTTCAGAGCAGCTCAACTGCAGTATAATTGGTCCAGGACGGAGGACTCCTGGGGCAGGAGAACTGGAGTGACTCCAGGAACAGTGGGTGAACTGGGAGACCCATAGCAAGAGGGGAGAGGAGCTGAGACTTCCAACTAACATTACTTTAGTTTAATTGGGATTAGACGCGAGTGGCTTTTGGTATAATTGGCAGTTTTTATATCCTCCAGGGAAGTGTCAGGCTAATGCAGAGCTTCCAGGAGATTCCCAGCCTGACCCTTGTAACTGCTCCTGCAAAGTGACACACCCAATATCTGCAGGCAGGTCTCTCAGTTCAGGAGGCAAATGCTGCCGTTTCAGGAGCTCCAGTCCCCTTGAGTTGGCCTCTTGACATCACAAGTCAGTTGCTTAACATTAGGGACTGGCAATAGGGCTGCTTCTGAAACCCCTGAAGTTTTTATTGCCACTTTTTGTAATTTCTTTTACTTTTTCCTTCACACAAGTATATAGTAATAGAATCATTACAGTTAACCAGTTCAGTCCCTTCATCAACACTAATTCTCACACCAGACTTCAAGGCTGCTGCCTTCAGATTTTTTAGAAATATTCATTTTTTTTGAGACAGACCCTATTATGTAGCTCTGGCTCTCCTGAAACTCATTATATAGGTCAGGATGACCTTGAACTCACAGAGGTCCACCTGCCTCTGCCTCTGACTCCTGAGAGCTGGGATTAAAGGCGTGCGACACTGTGCCTGGTCTTAAAAATATACTTCAATATTGCATTGATAAGACCATACAGAAATAGTTTTTTTTTTCCATTTTTCCCCCAGGACAGAGGCATACAATGGTTTATAACAGTGTGACATAAACATAAGTGACAGGAACATACTATCTTTGCTTCCCATCTAAGACATGTACTTTTAATAGATTCTTCTGAGAGAGTGCTTGTCATTCTTAAAGTCTCATCACAAAGAATCTAAATTATTTAAACCCAACCTGTGAGTTGAACCAATTAGTCACTGTAGCTGTTAGGATGAAGCCAGAATTCAGTCAGAGCCCCTTGATGGAGACAATTTCATGGTCACAGAATCAAAAGTGATTCAGTCAAGTATGGTGACACATGCCTGTGACTTGGTGAGAGGATTAGAAGTTGAGGGTCATCCTTGATATTTACAGATGATATGATAGTATACATAAGTGACCCAAAAAATAGACAGATGGGATTACTCCAAACTAAAGAGCTTCTATTCGAGCCCAGCCTGGGCTATAAGAGGCTCCATCCATCTTAAATAAATGGCCATGCTAAATGACCATCAGGTCCCATTGCCTTTTTTCACCCCTAACATTAACTTTGGGAGGGGAAAGAAGAAAAAATATTTTTAAAACTGAAGTGGAAACTATAATTAATAAAGGGTTAGTATTCTAAGAAGAAAATCTACCAATCTATTCAATATGTTATTATTTCCCATTGTTCTCACAGTGGGAAAGCAGTCACTTCTTTCACTTTTGAACAATCTTAGGGGGGATTAACATATATTTTAACTTGCATTTCACTGCTCACTAATGAGGTGGGTCATTTTTGTAGGTACTATCAGCTATATTCTTATTGTTTTTTGGGGCTTTCTGTTCATGTCACTGGTCTACTTTTCCTACCAGCTTTATCCCTTTGAATTGTTACTTTCCTGTTACTAATATTTGTCCTTCGTATGCTCCATATACTGTGTGTACTTTTTAGACATCAAGTGTAGGCATCCCATGTCTCTTTGTGGTATATGTTGCAAATATTTTCTCCTACCTATTTTTCTTTTGAAACATTTTGCATTTTTTGTTTATTAAATAGGTCAGTCTTTCCCTTATGGCCATGCACCTGCTCTTTCCCCGGTCTCCAGTCTACACCCTCAATTCATAACATTGTAGGGGCTGGTTCAGTGGTTAAGAGCATGTAACACTCTTCTAGAGGACAATTCAGTTCCCATCATTCATGTCAGGCCGCTCACAACCACCTGTAACTCCAGCTCTTTGTGATCTGATGTCCTCTTCTGGCCTCCATAGGCACCTGTTCCCCCCACAGAGACAACTACACACACCTACATGTAATTAAATATAACCAGATGGTGGTGGCACACACCTTTAATCCCAGCACTAGGGAGGCCAAGGCAGGCCCATCTCTGAGTTTGAGGCCATCCTGGTCTACAAAAAGAGTTCCAGGACAGCTAGGGTTATGTGGAGAATCCCTGTCTTGAAAAAAAAAAAGTACATATCTATATCTCCAATACTGATATTTTTCACTTTCATTGGGAATTTACTTTCATCATGATGTGATATTTTTGCCTTAGAGTTCCAGTAGTATTGGTTGAATAGTATATTCTTTCCTCAATTGACTTAAAATGACATCATTACCTTTAGCTAAAGCTTCTGATAATTATGACTCTTTTATTTTATTATTTTATTGGTCCATCCATCAGTTCATGCTACTATTAGGGAACTTTCTTTTTAAATCTTGTTTTCCCCTTTGGCTACTTAAAATAGTTTTTAAAAAGTGTTATAATTTTATGTGTATGGATGTTCTGCCTGCATGCATGTCTGCGCCCATGTGCATGCAGTACCTGTAATAGCCAGAAGAGGACCTCAGATCATCTGGAGTTGGAGTTAACTGAGGGTGTGAGCCACCAGGCAGGTGCTGGGAACTAAACCCAGGTCTTCTGTAAGAACAGCAAGTGCTCTTAACCACAGAACCATCTCTCCAGCTCCACTTTGGGTATTCTTTTTTTTTTTTTAAACAGTTTCTTTTTTAATATTTTATTTATTTATTATGTATACAACATTCTGCTTCCCTGTATATCTGGACACCAGAAGAGGGCACCAGATCTCATTACGGATGGTTGTGAGCCACCATGTGGTTGCTGGGAATTGAACTCAGGACCTCCGGAAGAGCAGCCAGTGCTCTTAACCTCTGAGCCATCTCTCCAGCCCCTGCTTTTATTGCTTAGCAGGGCTTC
Source organism: Cricetulus griseus (assembly GCF_003668045.3). NCBI lineage: Eukaryota > Metazoa > Chordata > Mammalia > Rodentia > Cricetidae > Cricetulus > Cricetulus griseus. The sequence goes on along the minus strand of NC_048595.1, from coordinate 33,683,607 downwards.
ATGACAATTCATTTAAACCTTAAATGTTTATCAATCAGCTACTTCTATAAAATTTACATTTTGTAGCTATTACTGATGGCAGCCTTTTCATTCAAAGATATTTTGGATATTTTTCTCTTTGTCTTGTATACAGTTTTATCTCATAAATATTTTTTTTTTCTGTTTTGGTTTTTGTAACAGTTTCATGTGTAGCCCTGGCTAGCCTGGAACTCATTTTGTAGACCATGTGGTCTCAAACTTACAGGGACCCACTTGTCTCTGCTTTCTGAGTGCTGAGATCATAGTGTGTGCCACCACACCCAATTTTATAAAATCTATTAAAGTAGTATGGTACGTCTAATTTGGAATTCTTTTCTCATTTAATGGGTAAGTTATACTTGGATATATTATTATTTTATTATTTATTATTTTAACATAAGGATAAATTTCAGTTAATGTTTTATTAAGGATACCTATATCTAGTATTTGTTTTTAAGATTTTATATTTAATTGCATATATGGGTGTGTGTCCTTGTGTATGTGAAATGCACATGGGCACAGGTACCAGTGGAGGTCAGAGGCGTCTGATCCCTGGCCACCCGATGTGGGTACTGGGGACCAAACTTGAACCCACTAAAAGAGCAGTACATGCTCTTCATCTCTCCACCACCTCTCTAGACCCTGTATCTAGTATTTGTGAGATAAAGTTGACCTTGAATTTTCATATTTTGTGCTATCTTTGCCCAACTATACCAACTTTATGATGAACAAGAATCAGCATCCATGCTTTCTGTGCTCTGGATTAGTTTGGGTAGTATGGGAAAACTTGTTCCTTATCTGAGCTCAAGACTCATTTTATTATAACTAAGTAATTGATTACATTTGTTTTTGCTTTTTTTTTTTTTTTTTTGAGACAAGGTCTCACTGTGTAGCCTTGGCTGGCTTGGAACTCACTTGTAGACCAGGCTGGCCTTGAACTCACAGAGATCCTTCTACCTCTGCCTCTGTGAGTCTGGGAATTAAGGTGTGAACCATTACACACAGCATAAATGACGTTTTAAGAAGCGTTTCACTCACTGTGTGGTGCAGGCTGGCCTCAAACTTGGACTCCTCCAATCTCAGGCTCCTACCTAAGGCTTTTTGAAGTGTGGGCAATTGACTGACTTATTAGTCTCTTCTAGACCAACTTGGGGCTTCTACTTCTTGGGACAATTTGTCCAGTTAAATTTTGTTTAAAAAAACTAGGCATTTTATCTCTATTTTCAAATTTTATGTAGTAACTTCTCAAAATTAAAAACGCCCCTAGTCTCTGTCATCTCCCCTCCCTGGATTACTTGCCTATTGCTGCTCTACCTTTGATTATGCTGGATTTTAAAAAGGAACAAACCCCCTTTTTTGTATTTCATTAGTTTATCCATTTACTTTTATTCTCTTTATTTTATATGGTATTTATATATACCATATTTTATATGGTATTTACTTAATTGCTTTTGTATAGTTTTAAAATATTTAAGTAATTTATGTGTATTAATGTTTTGTCTGTCTGTGTATCATGCCAGTGCATGGTGCTTGAGGAGGTCAGAAGAGGGCATAAGATCCCATGAGGCTGGAGTTACAGACATTTGTGAGCAGCCATGTGGGTGCTAGGAATCAGACTGCGATCCTCTGGGAGAGCAGCCAGTGCTCTTAACCTCGGAACCAACCGTCTCTCCAGACCCCTGCTTTTATATAGTCTCAAAGTTGAAGCTTGCAGCATTAATTTTTGCTTTAATGTTTTTCAAGTAAATAAATGGGCATCTATTCATTTCCCCTAAGTATTTCTTTGGTTATATTCTACCTTTTTTGGATATAGATTATTTTTGTTTTTGTTTTTTGTTAATATATATTTTATAATTTCCATTTTTGATTTCCTTTTAATCCCAAGAGTAATATAAGTAGTTTTAAGTTTTCTAAGCATATATTTTATTTTTATTATATACTACTTTGTGTGTGTGTGTGTGTGTGTGTGTGTGTGTGTGTGTGTGTGTGATGTGTGTGTGTGTGTTGATGTGTGTGTGTGTGTGTGTGTGTGTGTGTGTGTGTGTGTGTGTGTGTGTGTGTGTATGTCTGATGTGTGTGTGTGATGTGTGTGTGTGTGTGTGTGCGCCCATGTGTGTTGGAGACTGAACCCATGATGAAATCCACAGAGCTCAGCACAGAAGGCTACTTCTCCAGCCTTCAGCCTTCGAGTTGCGCTTCTGTAGCCTACCTTTTATTTTTATTTTTATTTTTTATTTTTTATTTTTTATTTTTCGAGACAGGGTTTCTCTGTGTAGCTTTGGAGCCTATCCTGGCACTCACTCTAGAGACCAGGCTGGCCTCGAACTCACAGAGATCCGCCTGCCTCTGCCTCCCGAGTGCTGGGATTAAAGGCGTGCGCCACCAACGCCAGGCTTGTAGCCTACCTTTCAATACTGAGATTTTAACAACAAATCACTACTTTTCTGTGCCTCCTATTGGGCTGTCTGTGTACTGCCTTCCCTTAGTTCTAATGTCTCCTGGATGTTGTGGGTATTTTGATTGTCTCCCTAATATACAAAGAAACACGAACCCAGTTGCTGAGTGGTGGCAATGAAAGCTGAGAAGTTGGTCTCATTTCGAGGAAGAAACCTCAATAGCATAATTTCATCATTCCTTGTCCTGTCATCTGAATTCAGAAATTTTATTAAACTGTCATCTTGAAGTGCCGTATCATTTTTAATAGATTTTATTTAAATTATAAACAATCTTATTTTACAGATCAATCCCAGTTCCCTCTCCCTCCCATCCTCCCATGCCCCCCATTCAATCCCCCCATTCCATCCCCCATACACTCCCCAGGGAGGGCAAATCCTTCCATTAAGGATCATCAAAATCTGTCAAGCCATTTGGGGCAGGGCCTAGGCCCTCCCCTGTGTATCTAGGCTAAGAGAATATCCTTCCATGGGAAATGGGCTCCTGAAGTCCGTTTGTGCACTAGGGTTTCATCTTGGTTCCACTGTCAGAGGCCCTATACATTGCCCAGTGCTCCTAGCTGACTCCCATATTTAGGGGGCCTGGTTTGGTCCTATGTTGGTTCCCCAGCTGTCAGACTGGGGTCCATGAGTTCCCACTTGCTCTGGTCAGCTGTTTCTGTGCGTTTTCCCAGCATACTCTTGACCCCTTTGTTCATCACTTCTCCCTCTCTGAAACTGGATTCCAGGAGTTTTGCTCAGTGCTTAGCTGTGGATCTCTGCTTCTGTTTCCATCAGCTACTGGATGAAGGCTCTAGGATGGCATTTAAGGTAGTAATCATTCTCATTATAGGGGAAGGGCATTTAAGGCAGCCTCTCCATTATTGCTTATATTGCCAATTGGTGTCATCCTTGTGGATCTCTGGACATTTCCCTAGTGCCAGATTTCTCTTTAAACCTATAATGCCCTTTATTGTACAGGGTTATTTTGAAGTGCCGTATAATTTTAACTCATGCACATGTGCATGAGAATTGTACATAACTGTGAGTGTCATGCATTGTTTCAATATATGTGTATCTATTTTGAAATGTTCAACATGTCTTCATGTCTTCATTATCTGCTATTTCTTCAGGGTGAACTTCAATATCTTCAATAGAAGTTTGAGGCACACAAGACATAACTGTTTTCTATAGTCACCCTATAGTGGACACCACGCAGAGCATCTTAATTCTATTTGACTGTAACTTTGTTTCCCTGGCCAACCTTACCATAGCCACTTTTTCCTACTCTCAGCATTCCCCTTTCAGCCTCCATGATTGCCCCCCCCGCCCCCAGATTGCACATGTGAGTGAGTTCACGAACACACTTGTCTTTCTCTGCCTGGCGTATCTCCCTTAACAGGATGCTTGCCAGTTCCATTTATTTAGATGTAAAGGATAGATTTCATCCTTCCCATGATATGATAGTATTGTGTGTTTAGGCAACACACATTCTTCATTAATTCATTTGTTTACAGACACGTATGCTGCCTGTGGTTTCTTGACAACTGTGAACAGGTCTGCAATCATCAGGGAAGAGAGCTGTCTCTGACAAACTGATTGTATTTCCATTCATTATATACACAGTAGTGAGGTCGCTTGATCATGTGATACTTGTGTTTTGAAGTTGTTGAGGGATCTCAATACTCTTGTCCACAAGTCACACTATCAGTAGTGTGCAGGGGTTCCCTGGCCTCTGCATTCACATCAGAATTCATGTCTTCTGTCTTGTTTATAATACCCATTCTTACTGAGATTAGGTGGCATCATACTGTGCTTTTGATTTGCATCTCCCTGATGAGTAGTGAGAAATTTCAAGCATTTTTCATATGACTGTGGGCCATTTACACAGCATCCTTTTAAAAAATGCCCATTTAGACTCATTTTTTCACTTATTTTAAATTAAATATGACTATTTTGCCATTGAGCTGTTTGAGTTAACTTCTTCTCATGAGTGTTTTCATTCACCTTGTAGTTGTCTCTTCACTAATTACTAATGTGTCCTTTGCTGAATAGAAGCTCTTTAGTTTGGAGTAATCCCATCTGTCTATTTTTTTGGGTCACTTATGTATACTATCATATCATCTGTAAATATCAAAAGTTTGACTTCTTCCTTTCCAATTTGTATCCTCTTGATCTCCTTTTGTTGTCTTATTGCTGTAGCTAGAAATTTAAGTACTATATTGAAAAGACATGGAGAGAGTGGACATCTTTGTCTTGTTCCTGTTTTTATTGGAATCACTATGAGTTTCTCTCCATTTAATTTGATATTGGCTGTTGGCTTGCTGTATATTGCTTTTATTATGTTTAGATACATTCCTTGTATCCCTGATCTCTCCAAGACCTTTATCACGAAGGTGGTGTTGGATTTTGTTGAAGTCTTTTTCATCATCTAATGAGATGATTATATGGATTTTTTCTTTCAGTTTATTTATGTGGAGGATTACATTGACAGTTTTCCATATGTTGAACCATTTCTGCATCTCTGGGATGAAGCCTACTTAGTTGTGTAGCTTCATCTTCTTGTGGGATTCTTAACAGTGGGCTGTCTCTGACTCTTGCCTGTTTTTGGAATCCTTTCCCTCATTCTGGGTTGCCTCATCCAACCTTAATAGGAGGTACCTAGTCTTACTGCAACTTGATATGCCATGTTTGGTTGATATCCATGGGAGGCCTGCCCTTTTCTGGAGAGAAGAAGAGGAGTGGATGGCGATGAAGAGGGGAGGTGAGACAGGAGGGGACCCCAAGGAAAAGAGGGAGGGGAAACAGTGGTCAAGATGTAAACAAATAACAATAAATTTAAAAACATAAAAATCAAAACAAAACACAATCTCTCTGTTAAATTTCTCTGCCAAGAGCAATTATTATTTCTCTATGTTTTCTTGAAGCTCATTGAATTTCCTTAAAGGTAAACTCTCTATTCTAGAATTTGCACATATCAGTTGTTATATGGTTTATTTCTGATGGCTTTGTTAGGTGAAGTCATGGTTCCTAGAAAGTTCTTTCCTAATGTTCCATGTGCACACCAAAGGCTTAGGTGATCACTCTGGGTCTTTGTATTCTGTCATTCGTGTCTGTCCTGCCTCTAAATCTGAGGACACGTCCACTACTTTAGCATTAGATGCTAGCTAGTGCTTGAATAGGCTGTGGCTGTGTGGCTGCTACTACAGCACTAGAGGGCGCCCAGTGGACTGGCTTGTTTCAAATCTTCAGATCATATGTTATCCAGGATGACGTGAGGCAGTGTCTGAAGAAGGTATTCTGACCCTGCAAGCCACCTTTTGGGGTCAGGATAGGCCCATGCATCACTGTCACTGGCTAGTGCTTAGGCACCACAGGATTCTGCTTAGCTCTGGGCTTCATTATGGAAGGGTCAACCACAGGCTCCCATGTCTGTGACTTGGTGACCAGCCCCTTTTATTTTTACAAAGAAGATAATTATGCCCTCTGTGTCAAGATGCCTGGGGTTGGGAAAGCAATGGTGAGGGTAACCTTATGGTCATCAATGCCACAAAATCACATTCAGAACCTCTACAGAGACTAGAGCCTAGGATTATGTCCCATGGTAATTTGGGCTGTATACTGCTGTGGTAGACTTATGACCTAAGACCACTGGAACCTGCCCCAAGTAATGCTGTCTGAGTGACAAGGGCAAAAGGTCTCTAACTGGCAGTGAGGCCAGCCCAGAGTCTCTGCCATTAGGATATAACCCATGGGCAGGAGGCATTGCAATTTTCCAAGTATTTAGTCTTATCAGCTTGGTGTTGAGATACAAAACACAGTCCTGTTATTTCCCTACCCTACTCTCTCCTCAAGTTGATTTTGGTTAGTGTTTTATCACATCAACAGAGAGGCAACTAAGACACATGCCCACAGGCCAATACGATGGAGGCAGCATCCCAAACTTATTCACTGCCCGTGTAAACCAGGAATCCAACCCACGTGGTGGGGTGGTAATTTGGGGGAGAATGCGGAGCCTGGGAGGGTGTGTGAAGCAGAAGAGCGGTCTGACTGGATAAAAGTTGGTTCCATTGTGAGTGGCTGGGACTCAAGGTTGGAGGGCCAGAGGGTAGAGCTGTTCTCAGCCTCCAGAAGTGGCTGTTGGAGTTCAGACTTGTTATTCAGATTTTGAGTAATTCCAAGGTGTAACAAAGAAGCTCATTAGAAAAGCACCAGCATTGCCCTCCTGGGGACCAGGGCTCCCTGGAGATGAGTTTCAAAGGAGAACTCTTAGGAGTCTTCACTCACTCCTCACACAGAGCCTAAGAGCAGGTAAAGAGTGACAAGGGGACAGGAGACACCAGAGTGTCCCTTCTGCTGGCCCTGGCCTCTCTACTGTCTTCAGACTCTGACATCCACATCATCTTGGTATTTCTCTGTCCACTTGTTTCCCCGCCTTCCTACCATCTTGTTCTCTCTTTCTTTCCCCTCCCTCTCCATCCATCCATCTGTCTCTCCATCCCTAGGTATGTCTTTCTCTTCTCTCTCCCTCTCTCTGTTCCTCAATCTCTATCCACACTCCACCAGGTTTAAGGTGTGCAACATTTCCCTCAAGACACCGGTTTTTGTTGTCAACCAAGACGTGGAAGAGGAGGTGTCAGAGGTGGCAAAGGCTGACAGGATAGCATGTTGACGGGATATAGCTTAGAAGGAGAGTCTGAGGAATTGGTTGAGAGTTATTTGAGGATCTCTTTTGATGTCTCCATGCAGGTAACCGCCACCTAGTGATTTTCTTCATCAGAGCCAGGATAGTATGGTTGAATTTCCAGCCTGTTCATACTGTTGCCTCCTCTCCTTTCTCTGTCACTCCCTCTTCTTTCCAGCTTCGATACTGTATCATGTGTGTACTAACATGCACAGGTCATGATGAAAAAAGTACTTTTAATCAATATTTCACCTAGTACATGCTCTTGATGGAGTGACTGGATGGATCTTAGAGATGAGACAAGGAAGAAGTTATCACAGTACTCTGGGCGCTGGAACATGACCAGGTAAAGCTAGACAATTAGGGGACTGAAGAAAGCAATAATATCCTTAATTCTTGAAGTTGGGCTGGACCTCAAGTTGGCTTGTGCAAGTCCCATGATCTCTTTTCTTCTTTTAATAAGGGAATTGACCATGCCATGGAGCCTGTCCCCCACCCCCAGTGTGTGTGTGTGTGTGTGTGTGTGTGTGTGTGTGTGTGTGTGTGTGTGTGCGCGCATTACAGGTGGTGACCTTCTTCACAACATGTACTCTGGACATCCCTGTTGGGTAGCATCAAAGATCTTAATCTTACCTATCACAGGAAGCCTTCTGTAACCTTGCAAATCAAATTAGATGCCTGTGATAAGAAGGGGAGACAGTACACATCTTTACCCTTTAGTTTGTCAGTTCCTCATCCCTGTAGCTTATGACTTCGGTTACCACCAGCACACACTACAAACAAGATGAGGTAAGGAGGGAGAGAGTCCCAAACTGATTGGTACCATATTGCTAGTAGTATTTTCTATTCCCCATGGGTGTTTAAATTTCAGTTGCAGAATTCTTCAACTGTTTTTAATTTTTAAAAATCCAGTTTGAGCAGTTGATTTGTATGCTACATTTACATTTAATGCTGTTTCTGCTGCAATTAGGTTTGAGTTTCACTTGCCACTTGGTTGGTATTTGTCTTAAGCATTCTTCATCTCTTTTTTCTTTTAAAATTAATTTTCATGGGTGTGTATATATTGTACATGGTACTGGGTTACATAATAGTTTCATACATGTGTATAATGTACTTATAGTGTATTTACTCTGTACCATACATTCTTTTTTCTTTGCCTCTTCTATTAGCCTCCTTTTTTCCTAGACAATTTTGTTTCTACTCATATAATTTATAAATATGTGATTTTATGTGTTTGTGTAAAATCTAGGAACCAAAAATGAGAGAAAGCATGGGATACCTGTTTTCCTAAGACTGACTTAATTCACTTTGTAGATTATCCCCAGTTGTATTTGTTTTCTGCAAATTGCATAATCTCAATCTTTTTATGGCTGCAGAAATTTCCATTTCCACCACATCTTTATCCACGTCTCTGTGGCTGGGTATCCCCGCACAGGTTCCATAGTTTAGCTATTGTGAATAGCGCTGCAGTAAACAGTAATCTTAAAGTGTCTCTGCTGCCTTAGAGTTCTTTGGGTGAGATCCAGGAGCAGTGTAGCTGCATCACAGGGGAGATCTCTTTTTAGTCTTTTGAGCACTCTCCACATTGGTTTCCACAGAGGCTGGGCTAGCTTACATTCTTCCATGACCTCACTAGTTTGTTTTCTCACTGACTGCCATTCTGACCACGGGGAGATAGAATCTCAATGTAGTCTTGATCTGCACACCTCTGATGGCTAATCAAAATCTTTCCAGTGATTATTGACCATTTGCACTCCATCTTTTGAGAACTGTCTGTTCACTTCATTATCACATTTATTAGGTCATTTGACTTTTTTGTTATTCAGTTCTTTAGTCCTTTGTATATTCTAGATATTAATCCTATGTCAGATGTATAGCCAGCAAAGATTTTCTATCTCTGCCTCCATTAATTGCTTCCCTTTTTTGACAGCATCTTGCTATGTGGTCCAGGTTGACCTCAATCAAACTTGCAATAATCCTCCTGTTTCTGCTGCCTGAGATTACAAGTGTTCGCCACCACACCTAACTTGATTAACTTTCCTTGAAGGTACAGAGTATTTTTCATTTCATAAGGTTCCATTTGTCACTTGTTGGCATTATTCTCTGAGAGACTGGAGTCCTGTTGAGAAATTCTGTGTCTGTATGTTTTTCCTGCCTTTTTCTAGTAGCAGTTTCAGAGTTTCACATTTAATGTTAAAGTTCTATGATCCAAATGGGGTTTATTTTTATGAAGGGTGAGAGACAGTGATCTAGTTTCATTATTCTGAATGGAGATACAATTTTTGCAATATATATTTTTGTTGCCTTTGTCAATATTCAGATGGCTGTGGTTATGCATGTTTATCTTTGAATCCTCTGTGACATTCCACTGCTCTGTGGTCTGTCTTTGTCCAATACTGTGGCTCATATGTTTGAATACTTGGTCCCCAGCCAGTGGAACTAATTTTTCTCAGTTTATGTGGCCTGATTGGAGACGGTATATCACTGGAGATGGGATTTGAGGTTTCAAAAAATTCATAAAAAATGCCAGGTGGTGTTGTTGCACACCTTTAATCCCAGAACTCGGGAGGCAGAGGCAGGCAGATCTCTGAGTTTGAGGTCAGTCTTGGTCTACGGAGTGAATTTTAGGTGAAAAAAAAAAAGGACTCAGAACATTTCTAGTTAGCTTTATCTCCTACTTGTGAATTCTTAGCTGTTCCTCCACTCTGCCATCATGGACACTAGCTCTCTGGAACCATAGGACAAATTAAATGCTTTCTTTTATAACTTTCTTTGGCTGTGATGTTTTGCTAAAGCAATAGAAAAATAACTCAGAACCACTATGCTGCTTTTGTTACTACGTTTCTGTAGTAGAACTTTGAATCAGAAATGGTGACATTTGATTCTTTTTTGATTGCTTCAGCTATTCAGGGTATTTTGTGCCTCCACATGAATTTTAAGGATGTGTTTTTCTCTTTCTGTGGAGAACAGCATGAGGATTGAGATTGAGGTGACTCTACACATTGCTTTTGGTAGCACAGCCATTGATTCTCCCAGTTCATTACCATGGGAGGTCTTTCTATCTTCTGGCATCTTCTTCAAGGTTTTTTCTCCCTAGTGTTTTAAAATTTTCATTAGGATGCTTCTCAACTAATCTAACTTAGATTCTTTATCAAACATTATTATTATTATTATTATTATTATTATTATTATTATTATTATTATTATCTTTCTTTGGAGTTAGTCAAGATTTTTTAAATATTCGTTTAACTTTTAATAATGTATGTAACTGATACTTTGAATTCTGTTGTTTCAGGGTTTTTTTTTTTTGGTTCTTATTCTAGAGCAAGGGTTGGTACCCTTTACATTTTTAAAGAGTTTTAAAAATATAGTGTATGAGGTGGGCTGGAGAGGTGGACCTGGCTTCAGTCCCCGGTGCCCATGTGGTGGCTCACAGCCATCTGGAACACTAGTTCCAGGGGATCTGCTGTTTTCTTATGACCTCCCTGGGCACCAGGCACATAGGCAGTGCACATACAGACATGCAGGCAAAATACCCATACGCTTAAAATATAAATAAATCTTAAAAAGAAAACCAGCCCAGTTTTTTTAAATGTTCCACTACGTGGATACAGTTTGAGAAATTTTCATTGTGTGATGTTTATAGGGTATATTTACGCAAACCTAGAGGGTATACAGATCAACACTTGAAGCAGCCTCATGACTTGTTTGAAGAATATGGTAACCATGAGATGTGTGAAGCTACTGCAAACACAGCATAACATGCCCTATGACACAGTGTGCTCTATATCACAGCATGCCCTTTGACATAGTGTGTGCTCTATGACGCAGCGTGCTCTATGACGCCGTGTGCCCTGTGAAGCAGCATTCTCACTGATAAGTTATGAAGGTGTGCTGTATGGCACATCTGCTCTATAACACAGTGTGCTCTGTAAGGCAGAGTGCTCTATGATACTCCATGATACACCATGCTCTATGACACAGTGTACTCTATAACACTCTTTGACAATGTGTTTTAGGATGTATTGTACTCTACGATGCTCTGTGACACTGTGTTTTGCAATGGTGTACTCTGTAAGACAACAGGTTCTTTGCACTAAACATTTTATAAGTAGCAATGAACTTTATAATAATGATTCAAAGGTGTAGAATACCAAGCACATAAACAGTAATGGAGTTAGCTGTTCATCATGATTTCAAGTGTTACCTATTTGTCATCGTTACATGTTCTGTGCTTTTATTTGCCTAGCAGTACAGTGAGTTCACTTACAGAGCATCGCCATGGGTATCTGAACAAGGCATTGCTGTACAGCAGCTAGCAATAAAGACACCGGGCATCAGGGATTCTTTAGTTCTCTTGTAATCTTAGGAGGTCGTCAATATACATGGGACCCATCATTGACCAACACATTGTTGTGTGATCATGCAATAGTGACTGTCTGGGGCTTGCAAAACTGGAATGTTACCCATTCTTTTACAGAAGAACACTTTAGGGATGTAGGCCTATTCCAGGCTTGCTTGAATTAGTGTGTCACCTCTTCCCAAACATTTCCCTACTATTCTTTGAGATATTTTGTTACATGTTCTATAGACACATAGACACAAAGATGAACATAATATATAAAATACATATATTGTAATTAATATATAAACCAAGAACATAGTCATCCACACTCTTTAGAAAGTCGTATATGCTGTACAGATGCATCCTTGACTCCTCTCTCTGTCTCTGTCTCTCTCACACACATTCTCTCTGATGTGTTTGATGTTATTTTTGTTGTTTTAAATAGTCAATATTCTACCATCTTTGCTCACACATCAACTCTATACTTTTCATTCTCCCTTTCAGTTCTGTGCTCCACAGAGGACTGTTTTCCTTCGGACTAAAGAAGTTCTTTGAAGCCGGGCAGTGGTGAGCTCCTTTAGTCCCAGCACTCGGGAGGCAGAGGCAGGCTTGTGAGCTTGAGGCCAGGCTGCTTTACAGAGTGAGTTCCAGGGCAGCCAGGGCTGCACAGAGAAACCCAGTCTCAAAACAAACAAACAAAAACAAAAACAAACAAAAAGAAGAAGTTCTTTGGAGCATCTTTCGCTATGGGTCTTTGGTAATCAATGACCGGCCTTCATCTGAGAGACAACAACTTTGATTTCCAAAGGGCTCATTCACTGAGTTCTAGCTTGGTAGTTTGCATTCTTCCTCAGTGCACATTCCTCATCTTTCCTTTCTTATGTCTTCCATTCCTTCCCTTCCCTCTCTCTTCTCTCTCTCCCTCTTCACCACATTAAATGTGTTACACAGTTACCCTCTATTTTTTCTGTGAAAAGACCTCAACCTGTCTCATTGTTGATCATTTGAAGAAACATATCTTCTCTTCTTGGGCCAGTTTCAGAACAACACTTGCTTTGTTCTCAGACATTTTCCTTTATATTTATCTTTCTTGGTATTCTCTAGGCAGCATCTCTATGTTCTGTAGGTCACAGTGTCTCTTCCATTTGGGAAAGCCATAGGTCATCATCCTTTACTTATTGCCTTGTCCTTGTCATTTACCTGTAGACCATGAAAGCATGTGACTTTGACTAATTGATGGGATATTATTTTCAATAACAGTTATTCTTCTGCCATGCCAGGGAGTCAAGCTGAGAGCCATGTCTCTCACATTTGAGGGTGCCCATTAAGTTTTTTGAGCTGTTCAACTAAAGTCAATTTGGGGATGGTCCCCCCAAAATGAAGGAAGGCAAGTTTGACATTTGGTGTTAGTTGCACACAAATTCTGTCCTCTTTAACAACCAGTTCTTCCAATAACATCTTAAGCTGTATGGACCATAAGTTAGAAGACATTATTTTTTGGGTATCCTCCCCATTCTTTTAGAAAATTCTCCATTTTGAAATGTGGGTCTCACAATTTTGCATCTCAGAACAAGCTGGAATTGAAAGATAGAAAAGGAGCATGCTGCTGCTTCATATTAAATGGAAATTCTCTTTAAAACTCTGGTTCCCAGCTCTGTGCGACCCCTAGATATACTTGGCATTGCTCTTCGTGTTTGGTGCACCTATTGTATGAATGACAGCAAGACTGGCATCTGGGGGCTTCTCTTTCATGAGTGACAGTTCCGTTTTATTTTTATTTTTATTTTTGCAACAGGAGAAGGATGCAGGACTTCCTCTGGAGAAATCACAGCTCTCTTACTGAGTTTGTTCTTCTAGGATTCTCTAGTGACACGAAGATAAATGGCATTCTGTTTGGTGTCTTTCTTCTTCTCTACCTTATCACCCTCCTAGGCAATGGGCTCATCATCACCTTGATACACATGGATTCCCGCCTCCACACACCCATGTATTTTTTCCTCAGTGTCTTATCCATTCTGGATATGGGCTATGTTACCACCACAGTGCCCCAGATGCTGGTACATCTGGTCTCTGAGAAGAAGACCATTTCCTATATTGGATGTGTGGCTCAGATGTACATCTTTCTGATGCTGGGAATCACTGAATCATGGCTTTTTGCAATCATGGCTTATGATAGGTATGTGGCCATTTGCCATCCTCTCAGATACAAAGTTATCATGAACCCTTTGCTGCGTGGGTCACTGGTAGCCTTTTGTGGGTTCTGGGGTATCAGCTGTGCCCTGATATATACCGTTTCTGCTATGATTCTTCCCTATTGTGGCCCCAATGAGATCAACCACTTCTTCTGTGAAGTACCTGCTGTCCTGAAGTTGGCTTGTGCAGACACCTCTCTCAATGACCAGGTGGACTTCATCCTAGGCTTCATCCTTCTCTTGGTCCCACTCTCCCTCATCATTGTCGTCTACATCAATATCTTTGCTGCCATTTTGAGGATCCGCTCAACTCAAGGGCGGATCAAGGCCTTTTCCACCTGTGCTTCCCACATCACTGTGGTCACCATGTTCTCGATCCCATGTATGATTATGTATATGAGACCTGGCTCTGAGTCCTCTCCAGAAGAGGACAAGAAGCTAGCTCTCTTCTATAATGTCATCTCTGCCTTCCTCAACCCCATCATCTACAGCCTTCGTAATAAAGATGTGAAAAGGGCTTTCTTCAAGGTGGTAGGCTGCAGCAAAATGTCAGGATGAAGGCTTGAGGGTTGTGAGACTAGTAGCCTTCTGGAACATTCATCATGCAGCTTTCTATAGTAAGAATGTCTTTTAGTGATACTGTATTACATCCAGTGACTGACTTTGGTTCAACACCACTAAGTTACTGAAGACTTTATTGGGATATTACCATTAATTACATGTACTCGCCGGGCGTTGGTGACACACGCCTTTAATCCCAGCACTTGGGAGGCAGAGGCAGGCGGATCTCTGTGAGTTCAAGGTCAGCCTGATCTCCAGAGCGAGTGCCAGGATAGGCTCCAAAGCTACACAGAGAAACCCTGTCTCGAAAAACCAAAAAAAAAAAAAAAATTACATGTACTCATCTTGGCATATGGTTATATGGAAACTGATCATATACACAGGTTCGTAAAACTTGATAAGGGTATAGAACTATCCCATCACTACACAAGGAAACTATATATGGCCTCCAACTCTAACCTCTGATAGGATGCCATTGTTGTTTTTGTCTCCATCAGCATAACTTCCTCGTTTTTTTGAGACTGTTACATAAACAGATGCAGTATGTGATGTTGGGAGCTCTATTTTTTACTCATCTTAACACCCCTGTGATCCCTCCAAAGTGCTATATATTACAGTAGTATGTTTCTATATCTTGCCACAGTTTAGTTTGGGTACAATAGTGATGATTTCCATTCTTTGGCTTTTCTGTATAAAACTTCTAAAATATTCATGTGAAGACTTTTTCTCTTTTTAATGGTTTTAAAATGGCATTTGCTTCTTTATTATGGTGGGGGTCAGTGTGCCA
This sequence comes from Cricetulus griseus, assembly GCF_003668045.3. Taxonomy (NCBI): domain Eukaryota; kingdom Metazoa; phylum Chordata; class Mammalia; order Rodentia; family Cricetidae; genus Cricetulus; species Cricetulus griseus. The sequence goes on along the minus strand of NC_048595.1, from coordinate 33,668,588 downwards.
GCTTGCGCAAGTGGAGGCTGAAGGACAGTTTGTGGGAGTCAGCTTTCCCTGCTACCATATGGGACTTGAAGACTGAATTCAGGTGGCCAGGCTTGGCATCAGGTGCCTTTGTCTGCTGAGCTCTTATGTGCAGACTTTTGGAAAAGGTTTGTTTTGTCAGGACATGTGATATGTGTATACTTCAGCTTATAATAGTATTTCAGTGAAACCCACAGCTAGATACCATTTCATATGTACCTGTGTGTCTGTACTTAGACAGACAGATGTATTGGAAGGCAACACTGAGAAACCCTAAACTTCTGGAAAGAATGTAAACTGGTATTCCTGCTTTGAAAACAGTCTGCAATTCCTCAAATATTCAATGTGGAGGGACATGTGGTCCCTCCATTTCACTCCCAGATACATACCTAAGAGAAGTTAAAACATATACGATTATACAAAATGTACACACTGGGGGCTAGAGAGCTGTCTCAGTGGTTAAGAGCACTGCTGCTCTTCCAGAGGACCAAGATTTGATTCCAGCATCCATGTGGTAACTCATGACCATCTGTAACTCCAGTTCCAGGGGAAATGACCTCTTCTGGCTTCCACATGCACTGCACACATGTGGAGCACAGAAATGCATGCAGGCCAAACACCAATACACATAAAATATTTAAAAAATGTATATACTTGCCAGGCGTTGGTGGTGCACGCCTTTAATCCCAGCACTCGGGAGGCAGAGGCAGGCAGATCGCTGTGAGTTTGAGGCCAGTCTGGTCTCCAGAGCGAGTGCCAGGATAGGCTCCAAAGCTACACAGAGAAACCCTGTTTCAAAAAACCAAAAAAAAAAATGTATATACTTGTGGTCATAGCAACTTTATTCGTGACAACTAGAAAGCAAGATCATCAACTTAAAGCCTGCTAGCTGAATGGGTAAATAAAATATGGTATGTTCATATATGGAATATATTTTGCACTAAAGGGAACAAATATATATTATATACACATAAATATGATATGTACAATATGTACTATATATTAAAATGTTGATGTTTTGAAATCAATTAAAGAAACCAGTTGCAAAAATTCATGTAGAATGTCATCCCATTTATATAAAATAATCCAAAATAGACATACTCTTAGAAAGAGTAGGAGGATTCATGTAGCTGTTGGTCCTAGGGGTATGATGGGAATGCAGGAGTATGAGTATGGAGTTTCTTTTGAGGCAATGAAAATGCTCTAAAATTATGTGAATGCTTATGAAACTCTGTGGATACAGTAAACTATTGAGTTATATACATATAATGTACGAACTTTATAATGTGTGAATTCTACTAGATATTTTGCTTTTTTAAAAAAGTTTCTTGATGTGATGGCTCATATTAGCCATTTGAAGAATTTTTTTGTTAGTGCTATCAACTTTTCTGAAGAAACAATTATTTCTGTAGCTGAGAATCACAGATATGTATATGTTATACTTTTGTTTTCACTTAACTAAATATATTTTTCATTTCTATTGGGGTTTCCTTTTTGACCAATGACATTATCATTATTTATTATTTTTTAACAATTTGTAGCCATGTGCATACTGGAGAAGTGTTCTACCACTGAGCTAGGCCAGTTTGTTATGGGTCATTTAAAATGTGGCACTCAATCTCTAACAATTAGGAGAGTTTCTTGTTTTGTTTTTTTTCGAGACAGGGTTTCTCTGAATTGCTTTGGAGCCTGTCCTGGAACTAGCTCTTGTAGACCAGGCTGTCTTCGAACTCACAAAGATCCACCTGCCTCTGCCTCCCGAGTGCTGGGATTAAAGGCATGTGCCACCAACTCACATTCGGAAAATTTCTTATTATCCTTTTGTTGTTGATTTATAGTTTGATCTCATCATGGTTAGAACTTATCTTGGATGATTATAGTTATTTTAAGATTTGCACTAATACCCCAATGATATGGTGTATCTTGGCAAATGATTCCATTTGCTCCAGGATTAATGTATATACTTAATTAATTAATTTAAAATTATATTTTACTTTGTGTGGAGCCAGGGATCATGATGAATGCTTATGTCAATGTGTACCATGAACTGAATTGTGCCTGCCCATACTAAACCCACCCCAAATGCATATGCTGAGTACTAATTCTCACTCTCTCTGGATGTGAGCTCATCCATTGACAAGGTATCTTTTTAGACAAATTTTCACCATGTAGTTGAGGGTTACTTTTAACTCCTGATCTTCTTGCCTCTATCTCCAGAGTGATGGGATTACAAGGCAGGTGCCACCATGCCCAATTTTGTGGAGTGCTGAGGATTGAACCAAGGGCTCCATTCATGCTAGGCAAATGCCCAGGCTAGCCTCAAACTTACTTATTATATTGACTACCTTTGAGATCTAATCCTACCTCTACTTCCTCAGTTCTGGGACTGCAGGTGTGTGCCATCATACCTGACAAGGTCAATTTTTCACCCCCTGTGTATTTTTTTATTCCTCTGGCTCTACTTATATACATGTAAGACCATTTTTGACATTATCCCATATCTCTTGAATGCCATTGCTGTAGTTATTTTTGTTTGTTTCTGTGACCCAATAACTGAGAAGAAACAACTTAGAGAAGAAGGCTTTGTTTAGGCTCATTGAGCACTATCCATCATGGTGGGAAGGCATGGTGGCTGATATGGATCAATGTAACAGGGAAAAATAAAAGACCCAGAGACAGATATGGAGGTTCAAGCTTCAAGCTGAAGTACAGAAAAGCAAAACAGCTGGCCACTAGCTTCTTACCTCTACGTCAGACTGAATGGGCTGATCATGTCTCCATGAGCTCTCACCAAGCCTCAGATTATTGCTTCTCTTCAGTGTGGCTGGAGAATGAATGCTTTCTACTGAATGCTGACGACCCTGCTTCTATCTTTTATACCCCTCTGGTTCTGGGATTAAAGGCATGTGATCTGTTACTCTTTTAGAATGATTCAATCTTGTGTATACCTGGGTGGCCTTGAACTTAGAGAGACCTATCTACATCTTAATTCTGAGTCCTAGGATAAAAGGTGTGTACCACCACCTCCTAGCTTCTGGCTGCTGGGATTAAAGATGTGTGACTGGCTTCTATGGCTATGACCAAATTTGCTTTCTGAATCCCAGGCAAGTTGTAATAAATCATAAATAATGTATCACTACAGATCAGGGCAGTGGCTGTCACAGCATGAGGCTGCTTGTTCAGAACTCTGCAGACCAAGGAGCATGGCCAGGCTATATGCATCAAGACCTTCCATTTACTAACCCATTCCCTCCAAATAGTCCCCAACTTCCTAAATGTTCTACTAAGACCCCAGACTGTGCCATCAGTTAGAACCAGCTGTTCAAGCACATTACCCTGTAGGGGATTTTTATACCCAAATCCTAACAGTCATGCCCCTTTCCCCAACCTCTTTCTCCTTTTATTGTTTCCGTGGGTGATTTCTGTTGATGTACCTTAAAGGTCATTAATTCTTTTCTCTGCTATATTTTTTTTTGCTGATAAGGAAATAAAATAAATTATTGAAGTCTAGCATCTTACTTTTTATGTCTAGTGCTTCTATTTTAACCCTTCAAATTAATTAATTATTATATTTAGAGAAGTTTTAGCTTCAAAAATCTGCATAGGAAGTGAGAGGTTTTTACGTATATATTCCCCCATCTCCTGAATCATTAGCATCTTGCATGATGCTGATTAATATTTATAGGAAAAGAGTCATGCTGACAGAGAAGATCTGACTTGGTGGTCCTCTCCAGCTGTTACAAGTTTTACCATATGATTTCAGTTTTGAAAATGTATTAATATCTGTTAATGGTGTGATCCTAATCTGTCTACTAGCTGTTTCTTGCTTTATGTTCACTTAGCATCGTACTGCAAGTGTTTTCATTATAGAATACAACAAAGTGACACTTGACAACCACATAGGATACTGATATCTGCCTTTACCACAGAGCTTTTCTGTGGCTCCATATTATAGAGGTGTTTCCAAATCTCTCCCTCCTTCCCTCTGTCCCTTCTTCCCTTTACTTCCTTTTCTTTCCTTTCTATCTTCCTCATCCTCCTGTAAGGGATTTGGTAGCCAGCAAGGACCTGGGAAGAACTCAAAGGGTTCATATTGACTTACAACACACTTCTAGTCCTCCCACAAAGGGAAAGCCTCCTCTTCAGCTGCAAGCATCAAGGAGTTTCTGCAGCATCAAGTAAAGGCAAAAGCCAATAAATGTGATGGTGCCTAGAAATGCATCTCAACAACAGTGAAACCCACTGGAATAATTTGTATTTAAAAGACCCTACACAGAATGAGGAGAGTGTGGGAAGGAAGGCCCCTCCATTCATGAACTAACTGATTTCAAACTCTGCATTGCATCCCTTTCTCTCCCCAGACCCAGGATAACACTATATCCATCCTCCCTACTTCTACTTCCCTCACCTCTCTGACCCTTGTGTAGACAGAGTCCTTTTTGTGTGGACAGCATCAAGACAGGCTGAAATTTTTCAGAATGGACTTTATTTAAACAAAGACCAATGAGAAAAACAAGAAGTAGACATTCTTTTCAAAAGCACAGAGACACCTATCAGTGGCCCTTCCTCCATAACGTCCACAGATGCTCTAGGGGGCAGATGCAGGTTTGCTTCTCTGAAGAGTCTCTGAGTTTCTGCTTCTGACATTTTCCTCTCTTTTTCCTCTACTCTTTCCAGCCACTTTCAGAGCCCAAGAGGATCACAGCTGGTTGATACTTGATTGGTCATTACTCAATAATGAATATAAAAAATTAAATCTAAGGGGTTGGAGAGGTGGCTCAGCAGTTAAGAGCACTGGCTGCTCTTGAGAGGACTTGAATTTGGTTCCCAGCACCCACATGATGATCCCTAACCATCTGTAACTCCAGTTCCAGGGGAAAATAATGCACTCTCTGGCCTCCATGGGAACTGCATACATACATACAGATAGATACACACAGGCAAAACCTCCCAACACAAATATAATAAAATAAGAATTTAAAAGGAAGTGTTGAAAAACAATAACACATGCTGAAAGAAACTAAAAATGTCAGACTCTGTAGCAGATATTTTCATATATTGCCTAATGTGATTATTGCAATTTCCCTGTGAGGAAAAATTAGAAAACTCATAGTAGTTGAGTGACTTGCAAAATTTACATACTTAGAAACTGGTAAAGCTTTATTAGTCACTTTTGTTGTTACTTAAGGGAAGAGGGTTTGTTGGGGCTTACATTTTGAAGGGGCATAGTCCATCATGGTGGAGTAAGCATGTGGCAGGTGGCTCCATGAAGGTGACAGTATGCAGCTGGGGCTCCTTGTCTCCTAACATCTTGGTGGTACAGGATGTGAGACCATGTCATAAAACCCAGTGGCCTCCTTTCTCTAGCCAAGCTTCATCTCCTAAAGGTTCCACAACCTTCTCAAACATTGTAACCAGGTGGGGTCAGTGTTTAAATACATGAGTTTGTGAGGGACAGTTCACATTCAAACCCCAACACTAATTCTCTAGCCCTGCTCTGTCTGGCAGCAAAGTCCAGGTTCTTGACCCTTGGACCCTTCCTCTATAATTATCTGTCTCAGGGAGCATCACTCACTGTGGATGTCTGAGTCCCCTGTTCCTCCCTGACACAAGCAAGGGCAAAAAGATATCTTTATGGAGTCTGGAATTCTCATATCTCATGGAAGAGTCCCTGGGAAGGCAGTGACTGTAAGCCCTACTTTGTTCAGCTCCCCGGGTATTTAGCTTTCATGCTTCACTCTGGAGCCCCACTCCATCCCACCAGTTTGAGGAAAGCCCTTTTTACATCCTTGTTCCTTAGACTATAGATGACAGGGTTGAGGAAGGCTGTGGCAATGTTATAGAAGAGGGCCATTTTCTTGCCACTGTTTGATAAGGCGCCAGAGCCAGGACTCATGTACATGATGATACATGGAATGGCAAACATGGTGACCACAGTGATGTGGGAGGCACAGGTGGAAAAGGCCTTTATCCTCCCCTGGGTTGAGCGGATCTTCATGATGGTGGTGAAGATGTTGGCATAGACAATCGCAATGAGGGAGAGTGGGACCACAATGACGTTGAAGCCTGTGATGAAGTCCACCAAGTCATTGAGGGATGTGTCTGCACAGGCTAACTTCAGAACAGCTGGGACCTCACAGAAGTAGTGATCAATCTCATTGGGACCACAATAGGGCAGTCGCATCGCGAAGAAAGTATAGCACAGGCCACCCACCACACCATAGGTGGCACAGATACCCACCATTAGGAGACACATCCCACGGCTCATGATGACCTTGTACCTGAGCGGGTGGCAGATGGCCACATACCTATCGACAGACATGATGGAGAAAAGCCAGGACTCAGTGACCCCAAAGAGGAGAAAGATGTACATCTGGGCCACACATCTTGTAAAAGAGATGGCCCTCTTCTTGCTGAGAATGTGCACCAGCATCTGGGGCACGGTGGTGGTGGTATAGCACACATCCAGCATGGAGAGGACGCCGATGAAGAAGTACATGGGTGTGTGGAGGCGTGAGTCCTGGTGGATGAGTGTGATGAGGAGGCTGTTGCTCAAGAGGATCAACAGGTAAAAGACTAGAAAGAAAGTGAAGAGCAGAGGATTGGTCCTGGGGTTGGGGGTGAAGCCCAATAAAATGAATTCTGTCACGGTGGACCAGTTGAGTTCCTGCATTGTGATCTTTCCTGTTTAAAGAGGTTTCAGATATGTGACTCATTGAGCATCTCAGGGGTGTTCAGGGCATCTGTGTTCCCATTGTCTGTTTATACTGACAGTTTCAGGAGGCTTTGGATGGCAAGTGGGGGTGCTGAGAACTAATTCCCATTTGTAGTTTGAATGATGTTGGGATTTGGCTCAGGATTTCCTCAGGGCTTTACTAGTGCAAATGGCAGGGCCGGTCCAGCATAGGCCTGTAGTGTACTTTGCATTCTGCTTTGAACCTATGATCTATCCACTCCTCCCAACAGCCTTGTGTCCCTTTGCTATTCTCCCCACTTTCTGTTTTTGTCTTGGGACTACAGAATTTGCTAAGTCTTACATGAATTAAAGATTAGGATCAAGGTTGGTACTGCCCATGATTTGGGTCAAAGGTGTTGTGTTTTTTTTTTTTAAATTGCCAATAAGATTTAAAAGGTATGTGTGGCCAGAAGGTAGTGGCCCACGCCTTTAATCCCAGCACTGGCGAGACAGAGCCAAGCAGATCTCTGTAAGTTCGAAACCAGCCTGGTCTACAGAGTGAGTTTCAGGACAGCCAAAGCTACACAGAGAAACCCTGTCTTGAAAAAACCAACCAACCAACCAACCAACCAAACAAAAAGGTGTGTACGTGTGTGTACCACATACATGGAGGTAACCACAGAAGCCAGAAGGCATCATATTCCTTGGGGCTAAGATTCCAGGGAGTTGTGAGCTCCCGTGTGGGTGCTAGGGACCAACCCTACATCCTCTGCTAAAGCAACAAGCACACTGCACCCCTGTCCCACACCTGGCTTTTACTGTGAGTTCTAGAGCTTGAACTCAGGCCCTCATTCTTGCATGGCAAGCGTGTTACCAGCTGAGGGATCTCCACAACCCTCCAAACCCAGTTATAACTGGCACAGTGCGATGCCCAGGTCTCTTAGATTCCTTTCAACGTTCTGTTTCGTGAATGATCACAGAGACAGTTAATACAATTGGTCAAGAAAATTCCTTGGCTTTATTTTAAAAATTTGAACAAAGAAGAATCATGTCTCATGCTAAAATTGCACTGCAGAGGCCATTTAACAGGAGCCTGTAGGCTGTAAGAATCCAAGTGCCATCTCTCACCAGGTGCCTTGTGTGACTGCTCCTTAAGAGTCCACTTAAGGCTGAAATAGGCACAGGGGTGTGGGCAAGGAGGTGCCTGTCACTTCTTGACTGGCTGCCTCCTGTCAACACAACTGGAAATGCCCACTGGCTTGGATGAGCATTTGCTGTGAGGCTTAATTAAAGTCTTACAATTTCAGAGTTATACCTCCTCAATTCTTAAAGAGTTCTTGAATATTTTTGTCTAGGGAAAACTCGTGACCTATGAAGCTACCCTACCTTCCCTCCTCCAGACAAGCATGACCCCAGATGTCTCCTCTTTCTAGGTAAGGCACTCCTTGAAGCTTGGTTTGCTAATATAAGTTCCTTATCTTACCAAAGCCCAAGGAGGAAGAATGATTGGGCTGGAACTATGTAGAAAGCCAGTGAGTATAGTGAGAATCAAGCAGACTGTCCCCCAGCCCAGAAAACAAAGATGCAAGTGATAGGTCTAGGACTGCTTGCCCCATGATGAACTTGCTTCCTTAGCCCAAGTGAAGCCTGTGAACTCTCCTCTGTTCTTACTTTCTCTAGCTGGTTTGCCCTGTGTCTGAGAGCCAGTTGGTTGTCCTCTCTTGGGCTCAGCTTTTGTGTCTGTCATGTCTAGGTTTGTTGATGAGCTGCTGTCAATGAAAAGACAGAGATGAATTATGTGATTTCCAAGTCTTGGTGGAGGGTGACTCTCTAGGCTGTAAAGTCTTGGTGGGTTGTGACTCCCTAGGCTGTGAAGCCTTAGTGGAGGGTGACTCTCTAGGCTGTGAAGCCTTAGTAGGGTGACTCTCTAGGCTGTGAAGTCTTAGTGGAGACTCTTAGTGGAAGGCGACTCTCGAGGCCAGAAGTGACTGGTGCTTGGGCCTATTAGACTTGGTCTCTTGCCACGAAGGAATAGAAATTAGAGAATTGTTGTGTTTTTACTGTGAACTCCTATGTTTGCCTCTAGCTCCTCTCTTGCAATCAGGCTTGGATGAGACTAAAAGACTAATGACTTTGCTGTTTCTGGCTCTCACTCTCAGCAGATCTTTGTGTATTATCTACAGAGAGAATGTTAACTTTCATAATATCTGGTTCTAAATGTGTTTTCTCTCCTCTTCCCTGCCACTAGTCATTTCTTCAATCAAACACAAACACACACACACACACACACACACACACACACACACACACACACACACACACAGACACACACACTCAGACACACACACACACACACACACACTCAGACACACACACACACGTACACACTCACACACACACACATACACACACACACTCAGACACACACACTCACTCACACACACACACACACACACACACACACACACACAAATTAAAAAGTAAAAACAGTTTTTTTTTTTTAAGGGACAAAGGCTAAAGGAGGAGGCACAGTGACATTGAGAGCTTACAAGAGACTGTTGGAGGGACCAAAGAAGGCACGTAAACAAAAGGAGAGAGAAAGGAGGATGGAGAAGGAAGAAAGAATGAGGGCAGTGAGACCACACAGGCTTTCAGGGAGAGAGAGACACAGCAACAATGAGCTGAGAGTGTGAATGGATACTTATAAGGCAGAGACTGGGGAGGGGGAGAGAGAAAGGTATCAAGAAGGTAGAAAGAGGAGAGAGAGGAGGGAAGAGTTCAAAGCTGGACAAAGAATACAGGAGAAGGTAGGGGGCTCAGGGAGGGCTGAGCAGAGATGCAAACATGGAGGAGGGTGCAGAGGACCAGATTCCAGCAGGAGGCTCACAAGGAGATTCACACGGAGAGAAGCCTTGTGAATCCAAGAAGGTGCTGGAAGAAGAGAGATATCTGGGAGTTAGGTGAAGGAGAGGACTGTCCTACAGGGAAAGCTAGAGACAGAGTCCAGGAAAGACATTCAGAGAGAAAGAAAGGCAGACAGGGTTGACTCAAGACCTACGCAGAGAACCCCAGAGGAGCAGGAGTGAGGATGGGAGACACAGTCACAGCAAACAGAAGCAGCAGTCAAGGGCAATGGACAATGAATGAAAGCAAGCAAGCAATAGACTGGGAGGACACAGACCTGGGGACTGAGAGGACAATAGACAGAAGAAAGAGCAGGCAGAGATGGGCAGCCACATATACTCACACAGATAGGAAAAGGAATAGAACCAAACACACATGGCCAGCTGACCATCAGAAACTGTAGGTTGCCCTGGACACCTACCTAGAGCTCCCAGCCAGCGCTGCTGGAGCAGCTGCAATTCTCCAGGAGGACTGGGGACACTCTTGTCCTGAGCATATAGTCCTGCAGGAAAGAGGTTGTGGGCGGTGCCCCATCAGACTCTGGAGGCCACTTACTCCTGAGTGGCACTTGGTCCCAAGGATCCAGACAGGACAGTTCCAGCAGCCATCTCTGGGCCAGAAGGAGAGGCACTGGGCTCTGAGGAATGTCCCTCCTCAGGGACATCCAGGCCACTCCTTCTTCTGGGTTCTATGATGGTTTGAGACACAGCTGGGATGAGGCTGTGTATACTAGGGACATTGATGTTAGGCTCAGGCAAGGGCCTCAGACTAGGGCTGACTCAGTGGCTCTTCCTTCAGGAAAGAAAAAGCAGGAGACACTCTGGGAGCTGTGGCGATACAAGAGACGATAAAATTGCCCTTTCTTCCTGCCAGGTGATGTCTCCAAGGCTTTTTCAACCCATTAGGATAGTAGGCAAAATGTCAAGGATCCTTGAACTGTCCTGGCCTACAGACATATTGTAGACTCAACAGCAAAGGTTATGGGCTCAGAAATAGGGACAATGCAAAACCAACATTATTAGTATATGAATGGTTTTTATTATCAGCAATAAGCTACAGTTCGTTAGATGCTCACATAGTCGCATAGAAAGTAATTCATTTAGTGTGGTGCTTTGAGTGTGGTACAGCTTAATCTCTACCTTATACAATAGGGAGTCTGTGAGGGTCTTAAACCAGCCAGTGGCCTCTCAGGTCTCAGCCCTTTGTGTTCTGACATTTCAGGCCACTTGGTGAAGAACTTGTCCCTTCCCTCTGGGAAGTACAAAAACTTGGGAACAGATTCAAGACAGAAGCTGAAAAGAATTTTCATCTTGCAATTGAGTCTGAGTGAGACAGAAGAGAAGACCTTGGAATGTCACCTTTGAGGTCTTTGGGCGAAGGGTAGGGAGAAGCCCATACTCACTTGATATCAGTAGAAATGGCAGACTTCATCCTTTCTGAGCATGAGAAACCCATTGGCTCTTGGAGGCTCAGGGACCATTTGTGAGGGCCAGAGTTACAGGTGGAGCATGGCCTAATAAGTCATCCCAGGAGCTAGGCTGGGGATTCAGCTGGACATCTGGAACCACACAGAGGCTCTGGAGAACTGCTAAATCAAGCTGGTCCTAGAGCCCTAAGCTCTGGGACAGGTGCTCCTTTAGCTGGGCCGCCTGTGTCCTGGGAGACAGAGTGGTAGGAAACCGGTGCTGGGAACCATGAGCCCTACCATATCTATCTTTCTCTTCCTTACCCAGCTATAATGAGAGCTGGACATGCTCCTGAGTGGCAGCTTTCTCCTGCTCCCCAACCTTGTCTGCCCCTCTAGCAGAAGGGATCTCAGGGTCTGGTGCTGTCCAAGTGTGGCTGTCTATAACCTGGGCTCCCTTTAGGGTGGGAAAGCTGTGCCAGCCCCATCACCACCAGGAAAGCTCCCACTTCAGGGATCTTCCCACACCACTAGAGGACTGTTTCTGTCCCAGCATTTCCCTGAGCCAGCATGGATTCCTCTCTCCCTGCGTGACAAGTCTCCAAGCAGTCAGGAGACCCTTGGTCTCCTCCCTTCTCAACAGCAGGGCCTAAATTCCACAATAAAGCTGTGGGCCATCGGAGTCCACACAGTTGCTTCAGCCATTTTTCTAACACACCGCTGCCTCTGTTCCTCCCCTGATGAGAAACCTTCACTGGTTCCCTGGTTGCAGAAGACAATCTCAGCTCCTCTGTGGTGGCCAGAGTCCTTTGTGGGCGTATTCCTGTCCAGCTCTCCAGTAGCACCACTTTGCAAAGTTCTTTGATAGACACTCCACTGTGGGCAGCTGGAATCACCTGATACGCTCCAACTCCTGCTGCTTCCTTAGCCCTGACTGCTGTGCCATAGCATGGAGCTATAAAACATCTGTGGCACACCTCCAAACCCAGCTTCACTGTGCTCTAGTCTTGGAAGTCTTCTCTTGCTGCACGGGGCAGTTCTTTTCTTGTGTCTAGCCTCATGCCCCGTGCAGCTCCTCCTGATGTCAATTCCATGCTGATCCCCACCTCTCTCCTCGTGAGAACCTTGCAGCACCACTTATCAGGTTCCTGTCTGTGCTGTGGTTTCACTGGCCACTTGGTTGACTCCAGAAACATTTATATGCACCAATGTTGGATCAGCATTACAGACCAAAGATGATCAAAACTTGGCCCTCTCACTCTGTTCATGATGACCTTGAGGACTGGCTGGAGAATGGAGAGGGGAAAAAGGTGCCCAGAGGGCCTGGGGAAGGACACACATGGGTTTCTGTAATGACATTGACTCTTTTCCCCACAGACAAGGAAAAAAGTCATTGGAGAGGCAGTATCTGAGCTGAGTCTGGGAAAATGAACAGGAGTTTGTTATGTAGAGAAGGAAGAGAAGGGCAGTCTGGGTACAGGGAACAGAGTGTGCCAAGATCCAGAGGAAGGAAACACGGCCTGTATTCTCTCCCCAGGACCATTTAAGGCCAATGCTTGTATCGTTGACACCTGTGCTGCAAGCCTCAGTCAAATGGATTGTGTAGATGAACACAGGTCTACCTTTGGAGGTCAGAAGGAAGCTATGTGAACAGAACATGGAGGGGGATTATCCCTGGTGCAAACCGTCTTGGGAAAGGAAGGGTTCAAAGAGAACAAGATAGAATTTTGTCTAGATCAGGACTTATGGGTAAACCTCCATCCCTGAAGCTCCCTGGAGCTTTGCAGGCCCGTCTAAGGGTGGTTGGTGTTTCCTGGCTCAGGTCCATAATCTATTCTCAACCTTCAGCTTGTTCCCCAAGGCCTGTATCCTCCCAAGTCCTGTCTGTGTGGCAAGAATAATTTCCTAGCCAAAGACATAGATAAGTATATGGGCATTTTTCTCTTCTTAGAATAAAATTTGGCTATAGAGAAACATCAAAATTAAAGATGGAGTGTAAAAAAAAAACAGATAGTAAATGATTTAAAAAAGTAAAGAGTTGAAGACAATTTACCATGTGTGTGAACTAAACTACATTGTCCTTGGTCAAATACAGCCTGAAAAACAGAGACGTGATTTCTGTTCATAGGACAGCACAGAACCCGCTTCAATTCCCTATCTGCAATGTGTATCTTCTCATTAAACACCCACAACCCTTATGTTATATAGACACACATGACTGAAGACCGAGCTCAAGTGTTTTTAGCCATCTTGGCAAAAGTCAAACGCTGGAAGAGCTGGAGAGTCTAAAGCTGGCAGTAACAAGAGAAAGACAGAATGCGGAGGGACAAACACAAGATTTGGGAATTTTTTGCCTTCTAGTGGGTGGCAGGGGCAGGATGTTTTGTCTCTCTGTTGGCCTTGTTTTTAAAGTGAAGGCAATTTAGCCAACCAGAAGGGGCTATTGTGAGAAGGAGACAGTAATGAACATGTGCCCATGTTATGGCTCCACTCAGCTTCAAATGCACTAGCTCCTCCTTGTCTGCAAGAGACACATCCCAGTCTTCCTGAGGCTGTCTGAAGTAGCGGAGTAGCATAGTTGTATATGCAAGTAGCATAGCATATTGGAAGGGCAGCACACACAGGGCAGACACTCTGGACACAGGGATGATCCGCAAACTGCCTGAGCCAGAGCAGGACAGAGTTCATCACACTATTCAGAATACTGGCAGTTTAAAACCCCTGGGTTCTTTCTTTCTTTCTTTCTTTCTTTCTTTCTTTCTTTCTTTCTTTCTTTCTTTCTTTCTTTCTTTTTTTGGTTTTTAGAGACAGGGTTTCTCTGTGTAGTTTTGGAGCCTATCCTGGCACTTGCTCTGGAGACCAGGCTGGCCTCGAACTCACAGTGATCTGCCTGCCTCTGCCTCCCGAGTGCTGGGATTAAAGGCGTGCGCCGCCACCAAGGCCCGGCTATTTATTTCTTAAAATTTCCATTTAAACACACACACATACACACACACACACACACACACACACACACACACACACACACACACACACTGTGGAAAGCAAACTGCAGATAAAGGGGGTGGTGCACGCTGATGGTCCCTGTCTCACGCCTGCTCTAGGTATGGGCTAGCCATCTCTGAGTGAGCTTGAAGCAGACCCTTCCCCAGTTGCATCTTGATACATTGCGTTTACTTCAGCCTCAGGGAAGAGCCTGCACTGGAGGCTCCACCTCAGCTTTCCCAGGCTTCCCGACTCTCAGAACTGTGAGATCATGTCTGTTTCTGTGAGCCACCATACTTCATGGTAATTTTCAACATAGCAGAGGGACAGTAGTTCACCACTTGATGCCCCTGGCACATTCAGGGATGAAACACAAAGTCACAGCTTCCACATGCACAAGCACAAATGTGCACCTGAAGACACACATGTGCCCACAGACACATGACCATGCATGCAAACATGCATTACACACAAACACACACACACACACACACACACACACACACACACACACACACACACAGACAAATAAAAATGAAGTATCAAACATAATTTGTGGATGCTGCGTATGTAAAGAAATAGAATGGGAGCTTGGAAATATTTTCCCCCAATAGAAACTGTAAAAGAAAAAATATGTGAGAAAAAGAGGGCTCTCTCTCTCTCTCTCTCTCTCTCTCTCTCTGCCCCTCATGAAATAAACAATATAAAAGTTATAAAAGTACTCTCTAGCAGTAAAATAAATCAACATGTATAAATGTCCAAAACTGGTCATTGAATGGCTCTTGGAAGTTATAGAAGGATGCATAGCGAATACTTCACTTCAAAATTCATGAAAAATTTGTTTAATAATTTTGTGCATGTTTCTCAAAAGTGTTGTGATTATTTCCAATCTGCAACAATGGATGACTTCCTTCTTTTTGTTTCTTCTTTTTCAAAAGTCTGAAGAAAATAATTTATCACTTTTGTAATAAAAAAAACCCCAAGCTGGATTAGTATTTTTCCCTGGTGCAAGAAGGGACTTTGAGAGCCCATCCCACGTGAAGGGTTACACTCTGGCCCTGGACAAGTGGGGAAGGGCCCAGGACCAGCACAGGAAGATTTGGTGGACTTTGCAGAGCACCCATTGAGGGCCTTACCCTGCCTGGGGAGTGGTGGGTGGATGGGGTGGGGGGTAGGCTGAGGATGGGGGAGGAGGGATGGGGGTGAGGGAAGGGAGAGGGAGAAGGAGAGGGAGAGGGAGAGGGAGAAGGGACTTACATGTGAAACTTACAAGCTTGTTCCCTAACTAGAAATAATAAATAAATTAAAAAAACCCAAGCAACAGACTTAGAATGCATGGAACAGACAAAACCAAGCAAGCAAACAAAAAAGCCTACACTTAAAAATGTATAAGAAACTGCAAATCAGAAGAGGCAAACAGTATTTACGCTCGTCAATCACTGTAGATGCCTTACATGCTCCACTCACATAACTCTTCTAAACCTTCTGAGGCATGCACTATTTTCTTCCCAGTTACAGATGAGGAAACTGAGACCTGGAGAAGTTAGGTGACTTGCCTATCACCACTGAGTTACTTGAGGATACAACTGGAATTGAACCCTGAAGTCTGACTGGAGATCGTGGGACCCTACCTAATTCTATCAGTGATCTGTCTCTTGGGAAGACAACCAGGGAAGTGCAGATTAAACAGGAGGCATCTATCAGACAGAAACATTGTATTGAAGGACACAGAGTACTGGAGATTTTAGATGTGGCTTGGTGTAAAACTACTTAGAAGAGTAATATGGGAATAGCTCATAAGCCTTCTTGACTCGAAAGTCCACAGAGTTTACTTCTGTCTATAAATCTAGAAAGATATATGTGTATCATATATGGACAAATGTGGACTTGTTGAAATTGTGAAAATGGAAGTAAATATGCAATTAGAGGGAATTGGATAAACAAGACATGGTCTATTTAGATGCTTGTTGATGAGCTGAGCCAGTTATCCTCATCAGATGAGTGGGTAACAGAAGCATGACATTGAGTTAAGCACTTTTCAGTCATACTGATAACTGCTACCATTTGCATTTCTGACACATATAAGAATAATTCTATACATTACTCTTGGATTCAAAAGTATCCAAGCAAAAGTTTAACAGAAGGTTGAATAGACCAGTTTAAAGAAAAGCTGTTCAAAGCCAGTTTAAACTTGTTATTGTCTAATTTTCTTTAAAAATATTTGCTTATTTTAATTTCATGTAAATGGGTGTTTTGCCTGATTATATGTCTGCATACTGCATGTATGTCTGCTTACCATATGCATTCATGGCTTGCCAAGGTCAGAGGAGAGCTTTAGATCCTCTAGAACTGGAGCTACAGACAGTTGTGAACTGCTATGTGGGTGCTGGGAACTGAACCCAAGTCTTCTGAAATAACAGCCCAGTGTTCTTAACAACCAAGCCACCTCTCTAGCCTTATCATATCTTCTTTGAAAGGCAGAAATAGTGGATTGGACAAAGCACAACAAAAGATTAATGTGTCTACCTTTGTCTCTCTCAGCTGCATGTCTATAGATAGAGAGACAGATGCAGATATACATACTCTTAATTCTATGAAATATATAATTATTTTCTCCAAAGTGAGATATAAATATAATTTTTAAATGGATTAAGGATGTAGAGAGAAGGCTCAAAGGCTAAGAACACATATAACAAGGACCTGAGTTTGGTTCCCAGCTCACAACCACATGTAAATCCAAAGGAATCTGACACCTCTGGCTTCCACAGACTCCTGTACTCATATGACATTCCTACACATACACACAAAATTAAAATTGATAAAAATAAATCTTAAAACTAAACCTACCCAAGTAAAAGTCATTTTCATAAACAGCTCAGATTAGATCAATTACTAGCCACAGTTTTACAGATAGTCCTAAACCACCCTAACTAAGACTTTATGGCATCTAGTACAAAAAACAATGCCAGATACTAGCTGCAAGGAGTTAATCAAACATCAGCCCAAGGCTGTGCACCTTCATAGTCTGCCTTGCATCTTTTTCAAATCTCCAAGTTCCTACATACTGCAGAAAAGCCCATGTTCATGTTAAAACTGTGGCTGTGCTTGTGTTTTACTGACATGAACTTCTAGAAGAAAGGAGAGAGCCCAGGAAGAGCAATAAAACAATGTCCAAGGACAGCCTTTTAAAGACAACCCTTTGCCTCCAGTACTTAGCTGAGTCTTTGCAGGAAGCTGGAAAATTAGCAAGCAATGGTGGGACTTTCTGTTCAGGAATGGATATAGCCTCTCCTGGCTGCTTGGAAGGTTGTGTGGTTCAGAAATGATTTCTTTAGTATGCTAAATGAGCTCCATCCAGTCTTCTGGTCCCAAGTCACTGGGCTGTCCCTCTGTCTCCTAGAACTTTCAGAAAAGCCCCCTTTACATCCTTGTTCCGGAGGCTGTAGATGACGGGGTTGAGGAAGGCAGAGACAACGTTGTAGAACAGAGCCAGCTTCTTGTCCCGCTCTGGGTCATACCAAGAGCCGGGCCTCATGTACATGATCATGGCTGGTCCATAGAACATGGTGACCACAGTGATGTGGGATGCACATGTAGAGAAGGACTTGAGCCTCCCCTTGGATGAACGGATTCTTAAGATGGAGGCAAAAATGCAGGCATAGGAGGCCAAGATGAGGGAGAGAGGGACTAAAAGTAAGATGAAGCCCAAGATGAAGTCCAACTGGTCATTGAAGGATGTGTCTGCACAGGCCAACTTCAGGACAGCAGGGACCTCACAGAAGAAGTGATTAATCTTGTAGGGGCCACAGTAGGGCAGACGCATGGTGAAGACAGTGTAGATCAGAGCACCAGTGATGCTAATGGACCAACAGATTGTGACCATCTTGATACAGACGAGACGACTCATGAGTAGAGAGTAGTGAAGGGGGAAGCAGATGGCAACATACCTGTCATAAGCCATAATGGCATAGAGAACACACTCAGCAATACCCAGGACCAGGAAGATGAACATCTGGGCTACACAAGCACCCCAGGAGATGGTCCTCATTGGGCACACCATATTAACCAGCATCTGGGGCACAGTGGTGGTGACATAACTCATGTCTACCAAAGAGAGGATACTGAGAAAAAAGTACATGGGTGTGTGGAGGCAAGAGTCTAGGTAGATCAGAGTGACAATGAGGCCATTGCCCAGGAGGGTGGTCATGTAGAGCAGAAGAAAAAACATAAACAGGGCCACTCTGACCTGGGGCTCACTGGAGAAGCCAAGGAGGATAAACTCAGAAACTGAGCTGTAATTTTCCTTTCTAAGGGTCTGCATGGCAACCCGACTGTTACAGAGAGATGAGCACCTTACTGTTCTGTCTTTGGCCTTAGGGAAGGAAGAGCCACACACACAACAACGCACTCAAGTTGCTTCCAGAGATGCAGTCAAACCTGGGTTGACTTGGATGGAAAGAGTGTCAAAGCTAGGGCTGCTGTGACACTGGGCAAGGAGCTGAGAGATCTGACTGCTCACAGGACCAATGTCCCCAGAAGCCACTGTCATCCACAGAAGACAAGGAGTTAAGTGGCTAATTTTTCAGTAGGGAGCTCAGCCGACCCATGACCACTGCCAGTTCATTCTACAAGGGACACTTGTCCCAGTAGGTAGGCAGATCCTTCTAGCAGAAGGTTAAAATTATGTCTGAAAGTCTAGGTTAGCGGGCTCTGGGTGCTTGGGGTCAAGCCAGAGCTGTGCAGTAGCCACTGAGGTCACAACAGGAGGAAGCTGTGGAGGAGACAAGTGGAAACCTTAAAAAGCTGATAAAAACAGGCAGGAGAACAAATGAAAGTTTACTACTGGCTTTAGGTCATAGCCAAATCCAAGTTAAATATATTAATTTAGAAACTCACATTTATTGACTATATTACAGGTGATCTTATCAATAGATTAAAAAAATTAGGCAAATAAACTCGACAAATTACTACAGTTGTGTTTGATAATGTAAATGTTTTATAGCATAGTAGAAATATATTTAAGGGCTGGGTATGTAGGTCAGTTGGGAGAGTGCTTCTCTAACATGCACTAGGCTCAATAAACCCATAAACCTGGCATGATGGCACACACCTGTAATCCCAGAATCAGGAAATGGAGAGAAGGACCAGAAGTTCAAGGTCATCCTCAGCTACATGGTGAGCCTGAGCTACATGAGAGCCTGTCTCAAAAAAACAAAAGACTTAATAAATGCATTTAACTGAAGCCATTATATTATGATCTTGGTATGGTTCAGTAAATATTATGGCTTAAAATGGAAAAGAAAAGACATATTGAGTAGCACAGGGTGGGGACCTCACAGCCTGCACATCTGAGGCAGTGACTCTGGGTTCTGGCTTGATGCTCCCAACTTCCCTGAGACCTATCCAGGCTTTGTTTCATGAACTTAGATATGTGATATGTGAACTTAGATATGTTGCCTTCCCATGACCAAGCATTTAGTCAGATTCTCCTGAGTGGCCTTTGGTAGTCACTTACCCAGCAGTGTGACCGTGGACAAACTCCTCTGCTGGTCTCAACTGGCAAACAGAGATGAAGACTTTGTGGCATAGATTTATAACAAGGTGCACATGTAGTGAGATACAGTATCAAGACATTTTTTTTTTTAGAATATATGACAAAGACAAATAAAATGAGTTAGTGTAAGAGAAACACACACAGAATCAGAAATGCTGTGGCTGCTTATGGCTTTGTCCCCATGTTCTGTGTGACCTTGGGTGACCCCATAGCTCTCTCTGAGCTTCACAGAACCATGTAAACTGAAGGTATTAAATATGATGTTTCCTTCAGCTCGATTGTCTTTGATATCAAGCTAGAGACCCATAAACATACCAGTGCCCTGAGCACCAGGGAGGGAAGGACTGAGATGGGCAGGGCTCTGTGGGCAGTGCTTTGTTCCAAGAGTTTGAGAAGTGAGCCCAGAGTGTTGGTGGGTACCTAGCATGTAGCGTTGGGGGCCAACATACTTGAATCTAGTCGCCTCTAGAAAGGCAGCCACGCTAACCACGGTACCAGCAAGACCTCTGCAGACCTGATAGCCTCTTCATTACCTTCTGAGTCACTGAGCTATTCAGATGCTTTTCTTTTCATCTGTTAAATGGTATTATCTTTTCCATGGTGGAAACTACATGAGATATAGCTGATTTACAGAAGATGACCAATACATTGTGACAACTTAGATAACATGCCATTGGGTAGATGGAGGAGCAGGGAGAAGAGGGATAGAGGCATTCCTGAATATCTAAATCTTAGAGGGGCAGGTCTGAACGCATAGCAGTAAGGACTGGTGGCCATGGGATGGCGGTGGAAGCGGACCAAGCATGTGTAGATGACTAAACAGGCCAAAGAAGATATGTGAGATTTGTGTTCTGATCTTCAAGGAGTGTGAGGGGTTAGATAAAGGGGAAAAACGTCCCAGGTAAGGAAAGTGTGTGAAAGTAAGAGGTGGCCTAGCCCAGCTCAGAGCCTTGGGCAGTGAAAGGGAAGCTTTCAGGAAACATGAGTGGTCATCAGGGCAAATGACCACTTTGACATCCGGAGGAGGACAGGGAATGAGAAGATGCCTGTGTCTCCCTTCCAGTTGAGCCATACTCCAGACCTGAGCCATCTCAGAGGCTTCCCACTGGCCTCCTCCTCCACTCTCCAGCAGGTGTACTCTTACTTAGCATATCCCTTCTTGTGTCTCACTAATGGAACTCAAGACCTTGCTCAGTGGCTCTGACTGTTTCCAAGTTGGTATGACTCTCCAGCAGCCAAAGGAGACCCCCGAGTCATGATGTTAACAAGATGCCTAGCACTGGGATCCTGTCTGGACAGCTAGAGGCCCCTCCTCTTGGAGATTTGGGACTTCCTAACAGCTGGATTTCTTAGTTCTTTCTTTCCCTTGTCATCCCACTTTCCCCACGGTGGCTCTGCTGGCACTTTCCTGGTCCTTTGTGTTCTCTCAGACTCTGAGCCCTGCTCAGCCTCCTTGGGTCTCCTGAACCTTACCTGACTGGTCCAACCTTATTTATTTCATGAGTTTACTGTCTTTCCAATCAGGATGTGGGTTGACATTATGTCTCTTTTAGACTGTTCTACAGCATTTAGCAAAAACAGGGCACCTCTTAAGGACTTGGGGAAACGATGGGTTCAAAACTATGTTCACTTAGGGAAAGATACATAGGAGTTAGTTCTCTGCCGGGCAATGGCAGTAACATTCAGACAGCCAAACTCGGCATTAGGTTTCTGCTCTGCCTTCTACCAAAGCAGTAAGTGCCAGGACTGGTACTAACTCCTGGGTCTTGAACAGCATAGGTGGCTTAACCACTGTGCTTTCCTGCCTCTTGCAAAGGTGATGAGGGAGCACTTACCCCAAGCCGTCGCACCAAGAAAGCACCCTGCTGACATCCACTATCCATCCCCCATTTACTGGTGTCCCCTGCTTCTTCCCAGGCTCTGAGTTTCTGGTAGAGAGAAAAGAATCTTCACCCAGCACCCGGCCCCCACTTTCAGTCACCTTCAAATGACCAGCCTGTTTTGTCGGAGCAGCTTGCTTACCCTGAAGCAGCAGCTGCCTGTCTTCTCTGGGTTCTGTGGGTCACAAGAGGAAGCAGTCCATCCTCATCTGCTGACACTGATGCTCTATGAGAGAGGTCCAGCGTTCTCTTAAGTGTGCAGGGCAGGATTCCAGTGGGCACACCCAGAGGTGCTCTTCTGTCAGATGAGGTTGGAGAATAGAGTTCCAGCCCCTGAGAAGCCCTGGGGATTACTTGCCTATGCCAGTGAACACAGCACAGGGCCTCTGGGCTGGATGAAAGATGCAGCCAGGAAGTCTAATGCCCTTAAGATACTTCAGGCTCAGCCCCTGGAACCCGGGAGCTAGTCATCCTTCAGAATTTTCCATTAGGGACTCAAATTTCTTCCCTCTGACACTTCAGAATGTCTGCAAGGATGGTGGCCAGGGGAGCCAGGTGGTCAAAAGGCTGGGCAGATACTTTTTTCCTCTGACCCAGTCTGAAGACTCCCAATGCCCCCTTGAGTCCTACTGGAATTCCAAGAGAGAATAGCTGTTGGCTGGCCTCATTAACTGTGGCAGGATAATGATTACCACAAAGGAGCCTGCCTTGTGGATGAGAGGTCTGGGCCAACTGTGAGCTACAGCACCATCTCACAGGCTAGTTTCAGCTGGTCACCTGGTAAGGCTTCCCAAGGCTCAGTGAAAATCATAAACGTCACATCATCAGAGAACTGAGATGAAGTTGACACCCTGAACATGGTGTGTTTAAGAAACGGAGGAAGCTCTCCTCTCCCCCCTTCTTCCTCTTCCTCCCTTCTCTCGTATTTTCTCTCTCCCTTCTCACCCCTCCTCTCCCTCTCCTTTCCCCTCCTCTTCATCCTTTTTTCCACCGCCCTCTTCTCCATCCCTCTGAGTTCACCCAGGCAGCAAAGTTGAGACTGTAGCCTTGAATCATATCCCTCTGAAACCCAATCCCATCTATTCCAGCACATGTGTTTTTCTCTCAACAGTTTCCTTTCATCTAACACTCAGTCATGGTGGGTTAACTTATGTTTATGCTCTATGATTCAATTTGCGAAAATTCTACTAAGAATTTCTCAGTGTGTTTGTAAGGGATATAAGCGCCTATAACTCTAGCTATAATATAGTTTCTTGTTTTTGTATTAGACAAGTGCTAGACTGACAGGCTGAATTGAGAACTATGTGTTCTTAAATTTTCTAGGAGAGCTTGTGCATACTTTGCAGTGTTTCTCAGTTCCTCCTTATTTGGTTTGTAGAGTTCTTGAGCTAACCCATATGGGTTTAGAGTTCATACTGTGGAAGTATTTTAACTATGCTTTCAAGTTTTAAAAATTTATACTGGGTATGGTACCACAGGCCTCAAGAGGTAGAGTTCTAGGCCTTAAGAGGTAGAGGCAGGTGGATCTCTGTGAGTTGGAGGCCAGCAGGGTGTATACAATGAGTGTCAACCAGCCAGGGCTGTATAGAAAGATTGTCTCAAAACACAGAAAGAACGAAACAAAAAGTATTTGTGATTATTCAGGTGATCTAATGTTTACAAATGAACTTCAGTACTTAATGTCTTTCAATGAGTCTGCCCACTTTATCTAAGCCTTAATTTATTAGATTGAGGTTGCTCATAACATTCTCCGTTTTATATCTATGGAATCTACAGTGATGCTATCCTTCATATTCCTGACACAGAAAGTTAGTGTCTACCTTTATTCTTTATCTGTCTGGGTATGGTATTGTCAATATTATTTGTCCCTCAAAATAAAAACACCAAGTGCTAGAGAGATGGCTAAGTGATAACTGGTTGCTCTTCCAGAGGAACTGGGTTAGCCCCAGAACCCACTTGGAAGTTCACAACTGTCTATAACTCCAGTTCCAGGAGCTCTAATACCCTCTTCTGCCTTCTGTGGGTACTAGGAGTGCAAATGGTATACAGACATACATGCATACAGGCAAACACCCAGAGACATACAATAACATTTAAAAACAATTAAAAAAACAACATCTGCTATTAGGGTCATTGTTTGTTCTACTCCATCTCAGTGATTTTTCTAATTTTTAATATTTTTTCCTTTTCTTTGTATTTAACTTGCTCATCTTTATCTAGTTCTTCAGGCAAGATCAGGTGTCATCATTAATAGGGGCCCTTTTTTTTCTTTTCTAATGTAAGCATTTTAGTGCTATGAATCTTTTTTGTTTGTTTGTTTGTTTTTTAAGACAGGGTTTCTCTGTGTAGCTTTGGAGCCTGTCCTAGAACTAGCTCTTGCAGACCAGACTGGTCTCAAACTCACAGAGATCCACCTGCCTCTGCCTCCAAAATGCTGGGATTAAAGGCGTGTGCCACCACCACCCAGCTATGCATCTTTTTACTAAACACTGCTTTTGCCACAACACTCAATTTTTTATATATTTTATTTTCATTTGTTACAAATGTTAATGAAGACTGTAGGCAGGCACATCTGATTTGCAGGTGGCAAGCAGAGCAAGAAACTGGGCATGGCATGGACTTTTAAAACTTCAAAGCCTACCCTCAGTGTGGTGGCTATTCTTGGTTATCTACTTGACTACATCTGAAATTAACTAAAACTTGAGTGACTGGGTACACCAGTGAAGGATTTTTTTTCTTAATTAAATTATTTAAAGTGGGAAGACCCATTTTAAACCTGGAGTTTTTGAGGTGGGAAGAACCACCTTTAATCTGGGCCACACCTTGCTCTTGTTCTTCCTAACAAGCCCATTTCTTTACTGACATTAAACCCTACTTTTTCAGGATTCTGGCATATATTGAAACAGACTGAGACATCTGTTCTCCTGTACTGAACAGATATAGGATTCTTGGTCCTTCCATTGGTAGACACTCATTGTTGGTCTGTCAGGATGATAGACTGTAAAGCCTCTCTAATACACCACCTTTCCATATATGTGTATATGTGTGTTCTGCCCTGTCCCTCGGGGCTCCGGTAATTCGTGAGTCCGAGGTGGATCACGCCTGCAAATAATGGGCGGGAAAGAAAGAGCGGGACCAAGCAGATTCCATTGTCAAGGCCCACTTTATTGAAACCAAGGGGATTTTTAAAGAGAAAGGAGGAAGCAGAGAAAAAGGAGGTGGGGGGAGGGATGAATTAATTGCTCTCAGGCAGGTATCCGGAATCTCCTATGTTTATCTCAAGCGCTAACTAAGGAAATGGGGGAAGGTGTTAGTTGCTTCTCAGGCCAGGTCCCGGAACCTGAGGGGTGGGATGCTAGGCTAGCTAGGCATGGGGGGGGTCACCAAGGCTGGCTTCCGACAGTGTTCCTCTAGAGAACCCTGAATAATAGACCCAGTGACATACCACTGCCAACGAGGCCATGCCTGCTTCCTCAAGGTCACACCTCCTAATCCTTCCCAACTTCTTCCACCAACTGGGGACCAGTCATTTAAATATACGATCCCATGGGACTCATTCTTTTTTTCCCCCGAGATATGGTCTCTGTGTAGCTTTGACTGTCCTGGGACTTGATCTGTAGACCAGGCTGGCCTTGAACTCACATCTTGCTCACATCTGACCCAGAAAATTTTGTACTGGATATCAGACATTTGAATTTTATTATATTAATTCAGTTGTGAAGAGATACCATGACCATGGCAACTGTTATAAAGGAAAACTTCTAATTGGAGTGGAGGTATAGTCTATTATCATCATGGTGGAACATGGAAGAATGAAGGCTGAAAAAGGAGCTGAGAATTCTACATCTTGATCACAGTCAGCAAGCAGAAGACATGCGCTTGAGCATATGAGCCCTCAAAGTCCACCCCACAGTGATACACTTCTCCCTCCAGCAAGGCCACACCTCCTAATAGTGCCCCTCCCTATGGGTCAAGCACTCAAACACATGACTCTATGGGCGCCATTCCTATTCAAACCACCATACCTTCAATGTCTCTCATTATTAGTTAAGAGTCTGCAATCATCAATACCACTGCAAAAGAAGCTTGTTGCCATTGCAGCTGATGCCAATTCAGATCACGGACTTACCTCACCATGTTTTTTGGTGTCAGCATGGACCATAGACCTCAACATGTCCTCAACATAGCTTCTGGTAGCAACATGGAAGTCTCTTGAAGAGACTTTATCCAGAAAACAAACATTTTTTTCCTCTCCAATATCTTGTAGCTATTCAGTGTCTGGGTGATTGTGGGCTTAGGCAGTGTATCCAGGGGCAGGAAGGACCTGTGTGAGCTCTAGGCTGCTGTACACCACTCTGCCCTCGACACTGGCTGCCTTGCTGGTATCCCAGGCATGACCTTGTGCTCTCCTCCCCACAGCAGGGTGAGCAGCAGTAGCTGAGGCTCCATGCCTCGGGTGGGCTGATAGATGTTGTGGTGGCACCAGCCTAGTGGGTGGAGCTTCCACCATGGCATCTCTAGTTCTACTCTTCTGAGCTGCATGCGCCACTCAATTCTTCCACCTCCCCCCCCTCCCCCCCCCCCCCCGCCCAATTCCCAGAAACCACCACTTAAAAGCATCTTCTTATAAGGTTGAGGGTGCTGGCAGCCACTGCCATCTTCTTATTGCATATATGTCTTTTTTCTGGATTTTAATAAACAATAAATTCTTTAATCTTTCTTATTTCTGAAATCCAACTAAGTTAATCACTTGTAAGAATCTTGACCCTTGTAACATTTTTTTCTTTGTCTCTCTTGAGTTTTGTGTTTGGCTTTTGATAGGTGAGGACCAGAGCTGCAGTGAGTCTGGCTGGTGGGAACAGGAGCTATTGATGGTTCAGTGTGGGCTCAAGTCTTTCCAGTGTTACCCTGTGGTCACTTGCTTGTTGTCTTTGGGTGATTTCTTTACCTGAATGTGCTGACCAATACTCTGTGAGCATGTAGAGTGAGGCCCTCTGCAGATCCATAGAGTTCTTTCTTAGTGAAATCTTCTCCTCTCTGGATTCCAGGCGCCTTGGCTTCCCAGTGTACACCCAAACCCAGGAGATCCCAAACTTCCTCTTGTCTCAATCCCCATGACATGACTTTGTATGCAGCAGCCTGGAAGAATTTCAGGGCTCAACTCATTGGTTTCCCATCAGCCACAGGAGCTTTTGTTGTTGTTAGGTAAACATTTCTATTTTTTAAATATTTTAAATTTAAATAGGATGGCATCACTTCCTCTTGTACCTGACATCCAGTATCTTAGAGAACATGATCTCATATGTTTTGTTTAGGGTTTGGTTTATCATGAGTGGGGTGGAAGGTAATTATACTACCTGTCACTTCATCTTATAAACAAATTCTACAACTGGTATATTTATATTTTACAATTCTAACTCAACTCAGTACGATTTTTGTGCAGAAAATCTTGAAATATTACAGCGATGTCCAATTTAATATTATAATAGGAAAATGGGATCAAAATGAAATATCCAATAGCTGAACAGGTATTGAAAATAATGGCTATAAAGAATATATAAGTTGATGGTAGATTAATTACAACATATCATGCCTTTAAAAGGCAGAATGGGGCTGGGAAGATGGTGTAGTCAGTAATGTACTGGCTGTACAAACATGTGGACCTGAGTTGAATTCCTGCACCAATGAGAAAAGCCACACTCACCCATGTGATAACAATACTGGGGGCAGAGACTTGAGATCCTAGGGCTTGTTAGCCAGTCAGTCTAGCCAACTGGGGAGCTTCAGATTCAGCATGGGACCCTTTCTCAAAAAATAAGTGGGAGTGTTAGAGAGGAAGACAGCGGATATTAACTTAATGACCTCTACATGTGCAGGAATAGGAAGGTCTGCCCATAGACAGACACACACCTAAACACACATGCATACATCATACCCACATCTACCCCCAACACAAAAATAAATAAAAAATGCCAATACATGCATTAGAATTTGCCCACAAAAGAAAACAGAAAACATCAGTTAACAGTGGTGAAGATGTGCACACAAATAAGCAACCAGCTAATTTTATTGGCTCATATGGAACAATGCTGGTAAGAAAGATAGTGTTGACTTTTGAGCCATGTCCTTACAGGCTCAAGATGGCTTGCTGGACTTCATCTGTATTTATGATGAGAAAAAAAGAGGGGAGGTCTTGAAGGACGGAGGTGGAAAAAGTTACCCTGTCTCTCTCAATAGGAAACCAGTTCTTTTCTCAAAACTCATTAGTAGAGGCCCAGTGAGATAGATGGTTCAGCAGGTGAAAGTGCTTTCTACCAAGCCTGATGACCTGAGTTTGATCCCTGGAACTTACATGATGGAAGGAGAGAACCAGTTCCAACAAGTTGTCTTATGATGTGGCATACACACATCCATACACATATAAACATAACACACACACACACACACATACATACCCCTACAACTAGCAATTGTATAAATAATAGATAAATGTTAAAAAATTGAAGCTCATTGGTGAAATTTTCCATTAAGTTTCACGGGACCAGACCAAGGACCTTATCTGCCATCCTACAAGAGACTCTGGAAGAGGAGGAAACAGGGTTGTCACTCTGGCTTGGACTGTTTGTGATGTGTTGACTTCTCCCTCTCAAATGTCAACAAATACATGTTGCTTTTGGCAAAGAAGAGCTAAGTGGATAGTCCTTCAACTAGAATCAGTTACAACAACATTGAATGTGAAATGTGCTGTCAGCCATCGAGAAGACCAGCTGTCATTCAGTCAGAGGAAAAGAAATCAGGAAGTGCATCCATGGTCCGAACAGGACATTTCCTTGCTTTATGAAACTGAGGAGCAATGCTTTAGTCCAGACTTTCTGTGTGGATCACCCCTGGAACTCAAGAACAGGGGAGGATCTAGCAGGGATCAACCTGGACATGATGGCATCATAGTGGGATGACTCCAGGACTGAGAATGTCTGCTTCCTAACCTCTAACACTTGTGACTGGGGTTGAGACCTTGAAAAGACATCAAGATTCCTCAGAAGGCTGGCATCAGCTTGGGGAAACTGTCCTGCAGGTGAGCTGGATGTCAGAAAGGCTGAGAGCAGACCACTTGACCAGGCCAGAGACTCTGGTGGTCTTGGCTTATCTTCTCACTCACACAGAACACTTGGGAGAACACTCAGTCACATCTGGAGTCTGGATGTCATTTCAGTGACCTCAGACACTTGACCTTGGAGGAGTCCTCTTACCTCTCTGATCACCATTGTCCACCTCCGTAGAATACTGGCTCTATTTCTCTTTTCCCTTTGGTTCTTAGGAAAGTATGAGTTGAGCATAAGCCCCAGACATCCCTGCCCCTCCGCCACCAATTGCTCCTTTTGACTCTAGAGTCCACTAGTTAACTGCCTTGAGTCCTACATACTTCCACACGTGATTCTGTCCTGTGGCTTCCTGCCTCTGGTTTGACTGGTTTGAGAACTGGTTGAGTACTGGTTGGGAATACAGCCTTTGTGGTCACAAAAAACTGCTGACAAAATCCCTGGCTCCCCAAGGGTCACTTTGGACTCCAGGATTCCATTTCCATGCCTGTGAAAAATGGGGGTGGTGACACTGCAGAGATTCAGGGTATGTCACATATTGGACCACAGTGGCTTCTCAGAAATCACAAGTGTGACCATAGGATGGGAAGCATAACTCTAATTTATGGAGGAAAGTGGGGCTATGGGAAGCTATATGGCTTACTTAGGTCACAGTGACCAAGTCTGAGTGACTGCCAACCGGGGGCTCATCTGTTAAGCAGTCATGTCCCCAGAGGCTGTTCCTGGGAGCCCTTAGCCATGCAGAAGGGAGGAGTGATCCCTGTGGCTGCCAGGAGGAGAGTCTGTTGGGGTTGCTGTCTGGCATTAGAGCTGTTGGGTGGAGGCCAAGATCCAGCTTGGGAATTCTGGGAAGAATCAAGACAAGAAGAGCTTCTCAAGAGGAAGAGATTCAGATGGTACCACACACCATCCTGAAGACAGGTAAGGGCAGGTAAGAGTAACCACATTGCAGATGGAGGATCCTGGAAGAGAGAGAAGGGTGGGGTTGGAGGGCGGAAAGGAAAAACATAGGGGAGTGGGAAATAAAGAGAACTCAATATTGATGTCGGAAGTAGCCAGTGCCTTCTTTCAGAAGTAGATGTTTTATGAGGGACAATCATAGTCACCTGAACTACTATGAGAAAGAGCGAGACTCCTGTCTCTGGGTGTCTGAGAGCATCCTTTGGTAGTGAGACTTCAGAGAATATAGATGCTCTCCCAAGGGATGATGTCCAAGTCACCTTGAGCTCTAAAGTCTAGTGAGTCTGAAGCTGTCTAGAGCAGATCTGTGTGGCTGTCATTGGCAGCTTGGAGAGGGGACTGCAGCTGGAGTACATGAGAGGAACACTGAGAGCCTGCTTGTCCTGGACTCCTGCCCTGCCCTGGACATCTCAGACCAGACTCCTTCCCATACAGGGCTCTGTGGAGGGCTGGGGCTGCCTTTCATAGACCAGAGCTGGGACTGTGGTTGCATTTCACTCTGGAGGTAGCTTCTGCTTATGATATTCAGACAGGCTACACTTTTTGAGCAGCCAGGCAACGAGTGCTCCTAAGGAAGGGGCATGCATTGGTGGCAGCTGCTGCAGCCCAGCCACTTGGGTTCCACGGGGTCATCTATGACCCTTGGCTCCTCCCTGGCCCCTGGTTTCTGTCTTCTAGCTCCCAGCATTTTTAGTCCATGGATCCCCTTTCCTTTTCTGTGGGGCTTCATTTTGTGTTGTCTGTCTCTCTACAGACAGTGGCGCTTGCTGGACTTGGCCTCTGTGTCTCAGTTCTGTCCAGTCTGGATCTTTGACCTGTACTTGGGCCAATTCTTGCTGCCTTTGGGTCAGGGTCTTTGATCTCTCTATTAGTTCCTTTTTATTTACTGTTAACCCTGGATTCCCCAGATAACACTGGGCTTCCATCCCATCTCTCCATTGATACTGCACACCCAAGTCCCTCAGTGGATACCCATTGTTTGCCTTCGTACCCCTGAGCCCAGATCACCTTTCTCCTTCTAGATGATACTGTGGACTCCTACTTGATGTGACAAGACAGATCATATAGAGAAGGATCAACTCTGCTAAGAGGCCTCTGGCCCCTTATCAGAATGCCTCTTCCTCGTGAGATGACTGGCAGGAAGGAGACCATAGCATGAAGGGTATGGTGAGGGGCAGAAGTGGACATAGGCTCAGGGAGGTCAACATGTGGTCACCCACCCCTGTGCCCTGACAGTCCTGGTAGCCTATGGGCAAGTCTGGATCATCCTCTCACTACCTGCTTACCCGGATCTATTTCTGCTTTAATTTCATTAGTCCTGCTTTGGGGACACAACTTCTGCCCACTTTCTTTTTTTAAAAAAAATCTTTTTTATTAGTTTAAATTAGGATCAAGCTTGCTTCACATGTCAATCCCTTCTCCCTCTCCCTCTCCCTCCCCTCCCCAAACCCTTCCCCAACCTCCCACCTGTCCCCGACCCATCCCCCCTCCACTTCCCAGGCAGGGTAGGGCCCTTGATGGGGTCTCCTCAAAGTCCACCACATCATCCTGGGCCTCCCCCATGTGTCCAGGCTGAGAGAGCATTCCTTCAGTTGGGATGGGCTCTCAAAGTCCCTTCTTACACCAGGGAAAAATACTGATCCATTACCAGGGGCCCCATAGAGTGCAGAGGCCTCCTCATTGACATCCATATTCAGGGGTCTGGATCAGTCCCAGGCCTCCCAGGCAGCAGTCTGGGGTCCATGTGCTCCCCGTTGTTCAGGGCAGCTGTTTCTGTGGGTTTCACCAGCCTGATACCGACCCCTTTGATCTTCATTCCTCCCTCTCTGCAACTGGGTTCCAGAGTTCAGTTCAGTGTATATCCATGGATGTCTGCCTCTGCTTCCATCAGCCACTGGATGAGGGCTCTAGGATGGCATATAAAGTAGTCATCAGTCTCATTATAGGGGAAGGACATTTAGGGTATCCTCTCCACCATTGCCTGGATTGTCAGTTCGTGTCATCCTTGTAGGTCTCTGGAAATCTCCCTAGTGCCAGATCTCTCCTCGGACCTATAATGGCTCCCTCTGATATGGTATCTCTCATCCTGCTCTCCTCTATTCTTCCTCCAATTCAACATTTGTACTCCTTCATTTCCTCCTCTCCCCTCCTCTTCTCCTCCTCTTATTCTGCCCACTCCCTCTCCCCTACCCTCATGCTCCCAATTATCTCAGGATTTCCTGCCTCTTCCCATTCCTGGGGTCCATGCATTTTTCCCTTAGAGTCTTTCTTGTCTCCTAGTTTCTTTGGTGAAGAGGATTGTAGGCTGGTAATCTTTTGCTCTATGTCTAAAATTCATGTATGACTGAGTACATACCATGTTTGTCTTTTTGTGACTGGGTTATCTCACTCAGGATGGTTTCTTCTAGTTCCATCCATTTGCCTGCGAATTTCAAGATTCCACTGCCTAAAAGAAAAATTTAAAGGAATGTTTGTTATTCAACAAAAGTAAACACAAATGTTTTGGGGGTGCTTCTTGTTTAGGCACCTTCTGAGTTCTATTTTACCAATTAATTC
Source organism: Cricetulus griseus (assembly GCF_003668045.3). Taxonomy (NCBI): domain Eukaryota; kingdom Metazoa; phylum Chordata; class Mammalia; order Rodentia; family Cricetidae; genus Cricetulus; species Cricetulus griseus. Next base: position 33,636,550 of record NC_048595.1, on the reverse strand, counting down.
AGTTTTATAATTCATTTTTATTTAATTTTTTTCTCATTTAACATTCCCTCCCAGTTCCTATTGCCTTCCCTCCTCCTGCTACCCCCTTTTTCCCCTCACCCCACCCTCAAGCAATCCTCGAAGAAGGTAAGGCTTCCCATGGGGAGTCCACTAACTCTGGCACCTTACTTTGAGACAGGACTAAGATCCCTCACTTTATCTAGGCTTTTCAAGGTATCCCTCAAAAGAGAATAGGCTCTAAATAGTCAGTTCAAACGCTAAGGATAAATCCTGGTCCCACTGCCAGTGGCCTCACACAGACCGCCCAATCCACACTACTGACATACACATTTGCAGGGCTTAGTTTGGTCCTATGTAGGTACCTCCAGTCCAGAGTCAGCGAGCTCCCACTGGCTCAGGTCAGCTGTCTCTGTGGGTTTCCCCAAAATGGTCTTGACACCTTTATGTAAAGGAAGGTAATTGAGGTGCATAGAGGCCTCTCCCTACATCTTTGCTCATGTTATCGATCCTCTCTTTCTTCAGCTGGACTCTGGGAGCTTGACCCAGTGCTTAGCTGTGGATCTCTGCATCTGCTTCCATCAATTACTGGATGAAGATTCTATGATGATAATAATACAGGTCGTCATCAATCTGATTACAGGGAATGGTCAGTTCAGGCACCCTATCCACTGATGCTTAGAGTCTTAGCTGGGGTCATCCTTGTGGATACCTGGGAATTTCCCTAATGCCAGGTTTCTCAATAGCCCCATAATGGCTCCCTCAATCAATATATCTCTTTCCTTGCTCTCCCTCTCAGTCCTTCCTCTTGTGTTCTCCTCCCTGTTCCCTTCTCCCCTCCCAGTCTCCTTCTGCTCCTTGCTCCCCCCTCCCCTGGCTGCCAGCATTCATTCAGCTTCTACTCTGGAGGAGGCAAGGATGACTCAGCAAGTGAGTGAGAAAGAGAAATGGAGAAAGGGGATCTGTTTCTAAGCAGGAAAGCCACATAGTCTTTCCTCGGATACTGCTTCATTGTTCTGAGCAAAGGCTCTGGCTAGGCAACACCTGTGACCACGGGGGAAGGTGTGCCATCTCTTCTTTCCATCTGTTGAATGGACATAGTCACAGCACCAGCCTCACATGCTTGCAAGCATGCTGGGACATCTTGGTCTGCTTTGTATAGTAGGTGATGGCTCTGATTGGAGGTGCCCCTGTTAATCATTAGATTTTTCAGCTATTTTTTTTAACTATTTGAAATAAAGTTGTGAATAAAAAGCAGATGTGATACTTGACACGTGGACAGCTGCCATTGTTAGAATTATTTTTCATTGGCTTTGATAGGAGTTGAAATAAATGGTAGAAAGGGCCATGGCATTAGCATCAACCTCTCCTACCCTCTTTGTATGGACTCGTGCCCTGGTTTCTTCTCAGAGGTTCACAAACCCAGCACAGGTATGGGTTTTGGAGGCTTTGTTTATATGTTTGGTTTTTTGTTTTTGCTTGACTTCTGGGGAATAGGAGAGGAAAGTATAAGACGAAAGCATATGTAAACAGTCCTTTATCTTTTGTTCTGGCTTCCCAGTGTCTTCCAGTACATAGATCATATCATAAGCCTTTACCATCTTTGACATGCCAGACTCTGTTTTCAGTCAGGACTCACAGAGGAAAATCAAGTCATGCTCAGTGGGACCAAGCTTCTCGTGGGGGTGGTGAGGACTCAGTCCTGCAGAATTTCCAAGCTTGCTTTGAGCTAAGATGGGTCCCGAAAGTGGACCTTCTGGCAGTAGGAGATCTGGGTCCTTGTCTCAGCTTTGCTTCAAACTCCATCATGCTCATGGGTGTCTCCAACCACAAGTTGACCTCCATGGATCCTCTCTCATGCTCCCTGGACTTGCAAGGATGTTTTCTGTACAAGCCTTCATAGCTGCCCCAACATCTCTCTAAGAGAAAGAACCCACAAACTTGCCTGGGAAAGTTGGACCAAAATCAGGTGAAGTAATGAAGCCAGGATGTTCCTGCAAGTCTTTTAATCTTTTCCCTGTAGACAAGGAAACCAGAAGAGGCCCTGTTAGATTTTTATGGTAGAAAGAGCGCTCTGGAGGCTAGTATAGTGAATGACATGCATAATGAATGACTGAGATGAGAAAATGAGGAGGCAGAGGAGGAGAAACAATGGGGCATAAATATGCTGAATGTTTGGGGTGGACATTGGCATGGCTGTTAAAGAGGGGCAGATGGGTGAATGAGGCATTCTGGGGGTAGTGGCAGTGAACCCTGGGGAACAATTTGAGATGTAGGGGATGAAGCTGCAGCTGGGAAGTTTCTCTGAGTTTCTGAATGGTCTCATTGGATTTTTCTCACAGATATGCACATGTGTAAGTATCTATATGTACGTATATGTGTGTGCATATGCACAGATTATTATACTAAAACCAACATAAGTTTATTTGCCTTTACCCCCTAAAAAATCAAGGACAGGGAACATGTCAGTAAGCTGAGGACTCATTATGGCTTAGTTCTAGTGAGCCACGGCTTTGCTGTAGATAGGAAGCCGTTTTACTACCAGAGCCTGTGCAATTCTTTTTCTCCCATACATCTCCTTCCCAGAGTCTCAGTTCTTCATCCATAAGATGGAGGTAACAATACCTACTCTGCATATCTCATGGAGCCAGCATAAGGCTTAAGAGTAGGATGCCAAGGCACTTTGCAAGGCATAGCTCCAGAACTGAATTCTGTAGCCTTGGCTTCTTGTGATAGACACCAATGTTGTTCCTTGTCACCCTTCACCTGTTGGGTAACTACTTCCTAAGTCCTGAGAGTCAGGGAGTTTTCTCTAAGAACTTTGCTCACCCCCCAGAAAGCTATAGATGAGTAGGATCCACAGCCTCAAAGCCTTGATTTCTCTGGCCCTAAGTCTTGGAAGTACAACAGACCCTGTTTTGTGTTGTTGGTATATAGACAGCTGTCCCCACTCAACAGCCTGTCCTCACAGATCAACCAGGTGTAGCATTCCCAAACACCAGATCCTTGAGGCAAATCTCACTCACTGGCTTTTGTGTAAAAAAGTGAAGGGTGGGAAATGTCAGTCTAGGCCCAAAGGCAGATATTCTGTTATCCTTGGCCTACTTCCCCGTGGGAAGAATGTTGATTGCAAACAAGGTAACTTTATCCCTATTTTACAGCTGGGAAAACTGAGTCCTGGGGAGATTAACTAGTAGCCAACATCACATAGCACCAGTATCCAAGCAATCCAGCTGTCTGTGACACAACCTTCTGGTTTTCCCCTCTAAGGCATGTGGCTGAGGCAAGCACCATTATCCTTTGTGAAAAGCAGGAAACTGTGAAACACTCTTGGGAGACAACATGGCCTACAGAGCCTCTTTAATGAAAAGTGGGGATTTAATTAATGAAATGACTGATTTCCAGCTGGCTGTATTGGATGAGGTCTGCAAACATCCTGGAAAGGTACCTGGCCTATAGGAAGGCCAGGCTGTGTGAGATCTTGTGTCAAAGTTAAGGACTCATCTAGTGGACTGGATACAGGTATACGATTTTTGTGAAGACTCAGCTAAGGAGGCCCAAGAGAAGGCCGGCTGAGGGTAGATACATGGGTGCCAGAAGTGACACTGACAACATCAATGATGCAAATGGCACCTCTTTGAAGAGGTGTCCTTTCCCTGCTCACTAGGGAAACAGAGGCTCAGGGGTGTGTGTTAGGATCACAAACAGCTGAATCAATAAGTTGACTTTTGTAAGGAGAAGAAACTGGGGGTAGACATCTGGGAGAGTAATCCCTGACTGTGGGCATCCTGGGTGATGGAGTGATTTCATAGCATATTTGTGTAGCTTGGACCTGAGTCCCAGTTTGTGTACCATTCAGAAATGCACTTAATATTTACTGAGCATTACCTGGGCTTTGGTGGCACACGCCTTTAATCCCAGCACTTGGGAGGCAGAGGCAGGCGGATCTCTGTGAGTTCGAGACCAGCCTGGCCTACAAGAGCTAGTTCCAGGACAGCCTCCAAAGCCTCAGAGAAACCCTGTCTCGAAAAAAAAAACCCCAAAAAATATTTACTGAGCATATACTGTATGTTAGACCTCTTTCAGGGTTATTTTCATGGTAAATATCTCAGTTTTCTTCTTATGTGTTTATTCCCATTTTATACTTGTAGAAGCTGTCTCAAAGAGTTGGAAAAAGGGTAAAATGGCTCACTCACGCAGTCACTCAGAAGTGAGAAGTAAGTGTTCCTTCCAATACTGTGGCCTATGATACAAGCAGTTTGGCAACATTCTGGTCTGTGTACCACACTGAGTGTAAAATTTAGGTGGAAAAAGAAATTAATGTCATCGAAGGGACCAAATGGAGTCTCTCCCTATCTCAGGCATTTGAATTGTCAATTTGCAGAGCTTAAAAAGCATTTTATTTCTACTTTTTATGTATTAGTGTTTTTCCTGCATGTGTGAACGGAAAACATGTATGTGTCTGGTGCCCACAGAGGCCAGAAGAGGGCATTAAGTCCCCTGGATCTGGAATTACAGTTGGTTATGAGACATCACATTGGTACTGGGAATCCAACCCAGGTCCTCTGAAAGAGCTTTGGGTGCTTGTAACTGTTAAGCCATCTTCTCCTGCTTGGAATTTTTACACCAATATTGATCTCTAACCACCTAGATGTCTGAAGGAAACTTAAAAGTCTTTGGTAAGGAGAATTAGGTACATATTTTCCGATGCCTTCATTTCATAGCAGAGGAAACTGAGGCTAAGGAGGGGAGCTACTGTGGGTTTAGAGGCAGAGCTAGTACTGTACACAGATCTCTGTTCTTCATAAACTTCCTGGGAGTGGTTCCAGAGGACAGCAATAGGTAAAGTGGACAGTCCTATTAAGAGGGATATAATTGGGTTTCATAATTTTTGAATGCTGACCACTATCTAACCCCAACTCTGGTGCATGGCTTAGCTAAATTCCTGTGTGAATTGGCACTTTCTCTTTTTATTAAGAATAGAGCATAATGCAAAGTCCCAACCAGACCTTTGTGACAGAATTCATTCTTCTGGGCTTCTCCCTGAGCCCAAGGAACACACCTCTGCTCTTCTCGGCCTTTCTGATGATTTACCTGTTGATCATTGTGGGCAATGGCTTGATCTTCATCCTCATCTGCTTGGACTCACACCTTCATACCCCCATGTATTTCTTCATTGGCATCCTTTCCATGTTAGACTTAGGCTATACCACCACAACTGTGCCCCAGATGTTGGCACATTTGGCCAGCCAGAAGAAGACAATTTCTTACTCCAGTTGTGTGGCTCAAATGTACATTTTCTTGGTACTAGGTGTCACAGAGTCTTGGCTCTTTGCCATCATGTCCATAGACAGATATGTAGCCATCTGCCACCCCCTCAGGTACAGGGTCATCATGAGCCCATGTCTATGTGGGGGAATGGTTATTTTCTGTGGACTCTGTGGTGTTACCTCTGCTCTTGTCTACACCATATTTGCCATGCGCCTCCCCTACTGTGGCCCCAACAAGATCAACCATTTCTTCTGTGAAGTCCCTGCGGTCTTAAAGCTGGCTTGTGCAGACACCTCAGTCAATGACCAAGTAGACTTCATTCTTGGGTTTAGTGTCATACTGATTCCCCTGTCCCTTATCCTTGTCATCTATGTCAACATCTTTATTTCCATCTTGAAGATCCGTTCAGCACAGGGTCGACTGAAAGCCTTCTCCACCTGTGCGTCCCATATAACTGTGGTCACCATGTTCTGTGTGCCAGCCATGGTCATGTACATGAAGCCTGGTTCTAAGGCCTCTCCAGAAGAGGACAAGAAGCTTGCCTTGTTCTACAATGTCATTTCTGCTTTTCTCAACCCTGTCATCTATAGCCTCCGGAACAAGGATGTGAAGAGGGCTTTCCTCAAGGTAACAGGATGGGGTAGACCACCAGAATGAATTCCTGGAAGAATGTGGAAACAATTCATGTTATATTATTATTGTCCAAGAACTGATTCACGTGATAGCAGGATCCATGCAACCCCCCCACTTCTACCTCTCATTTCAGCTTTGTACAGGTCTTTTGGGGACCACCCCCTTATTTGCTGGTGGAACAGGGTATTGTGAAATGTCTCCCAGGTGCATCACTCTTCTCCTTTCATTTTGTTCTATATGGCCTAGGTTTTTCATAAAGTAGGAGATGTCTGAGCCATTAAACACTTTTGTTAAAATAAAGGGAATGGGATTGGGAGGATGCCCCCGGACTATCTTGAGAAAAGCTCACTGTCTTGTGGAAACCATATGCATACACCATGTGAGCTGGATACAGGGAAGAAACATGGACTTGGAGAATTCCTGGTCCAAGAGGAAGAATGAGCTGAAACTCATTCTATTAATTTGGAGACAAGCAGGGAGAGCTTGAGGCCAAGTGCAATCTGATACCACAGACCTCATCTCAGGCTACCTTCTCCCTTCCTTCAGGGAGACTTTGTCATGACTTGACTATGCAATTCCCACCCTCACAGGTTCATGTGCAATGGACAGGCTTTGGGGCTCTGATCTGATTGATGGATTAACCCCTCGATGGATTCATGATATGATGGTGTTGTTGGGAGGTGAGAAAACATAGAGGTAGGATGTAGGAGGTGAAAGTAGGTCATGAGGACATGTCCTTGGGGGCTACACGCCCTGATCGCTTTCTGTATTCTTTTTTTCCAATCCCTGACTGTTCTAATTTGGACAGAGATGCTTCATCATGCCCTCACTGCCACAGTGTACTGAATTCTCTGAAACCATGAGCAGAATAAATTGTTCCTCCCTTAAGTTGCTTTTCATGGGTATTTAGTCACAGAAACATAAAGCCAACATACACAGAAAACCTTGAGTGTCTTCTCCACATCAAGACATCCACATATGCCATTCTCCTTCTTTACCCTTAACCCAGCTCTTGTTGACTCCTACTCTCCATCACATTGTGTTTTAAACTAAGCTTCCCAAAACAGACTTTTCATGAGCCCCAAAGAGCTGAGCATGAACCTTACAATCATTCTGTACTTCCCTCCCCTGAGAAAGACAGGCATTGTGGTGCACGCCTTGAATCCTGGCACTTGGGAGGCAGAGGCAGGCAGATCTCTGTGTTCTAGGCCAGTGTATTTACAGAGCCAGTTGCAGGACTTCCATGGCTATCCAGAGAAACTCTGTCTCAAACAACAAACAAACATCATCAGCAGCAATAACAAAAGGCAAGTAGTCCAACATCTCAGCTCTCAGCTGGAAATCAAGTTCCGTGAAGCAGGGATCATGTCAATCCCGGTTACTGCTGCATCCTTAGGATCTAGCATCATGCTTCATGCCTTTTTGTCTTCAGTGAAGGTGTTGTGAGTCCACTGTGAAAAGTTGATGGATTAGAGGTAACAAAATTTGGGAACCAGTGGCACTTATAAAGAAACACACACACACACACACACACACACACACACACACACACACACACACACACACACACACACAAATAGGGACCGATAGAAAACATGTAAAATATTTATAATGAATCTTTACAGTGTTCATAAACTTGGGTTTTGAAATTCGCCTCTAGGAATCTGTTCTGCAGGAAAAATCCTAAGTGCAGACCAAGTTTTATATACAAGACATTCATTACGTAATTATTAGGAATAACCACCAATATAACTTCCCATCCTTATGAAATACTGTGCAAATAGTATTCTGTGAAATGTCTGAGAAAGCATTAAACATCACTGGAAAGTGGGTCTGGAGAGATGACTCAGCAGTTAAGAGCACTTGTTGCTTTTGTAGAGGACTGAGGTTCACTTCCCAGCATCCACATGGTGGCTCACAGCGGTCCAGTTCCAGGGGATCTGAGCACTCATCTGATCTTCATGGGTATCAGGACTTAATGAGTGCCATTACATATATGCTGGTTAAATAGTCACACACATGAAACACAAATGAAATGTTTTTTAGAATATTACTGGAAAGTGTGATATATTAGGTATAAAATTAAGAATGTAAAAATTCACATATAATTAATCTATATATTACCAAACATGTTACGATTTAGATTGGGAATATCTCTGGAAAGCTTATGTGTTAGAATTGGTTGCCCCTGATGAATTTTGGGGGAAGTAATTGGATCACGAAGGATCTGAATTCAAAATAATTTGACTATTGGGAGGTAGTAGATTCTGTGGAAGGTGGAGCCTGCTTGGAGGACATGGGTGCTGGGGTGATGCCTTTAAAGGGTGTATTTTGCCCTGGTACGTTCCTGTCTTCCTCTCTCTGCTTCCTAGCTGCCATGAGGTGGAAAGTTTTGCTCCACCACATACTGTCATGATATTCTGCCTCACCTGAGGACCAAGTGACCACTGACTAAAACCTTTGAAACTGTGAGCCAAGATCAATTCTCCCTCCTCTTTTTGCCTTTCTTGGGTAGTTGATAGAGCAATGGAGCATGCACTAGAACACATAAATACATTTTTAAACACACACACACACACACACACACACACACACACACACACACACACACACCAGAAATATGTGTATCACAATAACTAAAAACCCAGAGACAGATATTTGGGCTCAAGCTTCAAGCTGAAGATCAGAGAAGCAAAGCAGCCAAACCAGTAGATCTTACCTTTGCCAAGCTGAAATGGCAATCCTGTCTCCACAAATTCTCAGAGGCAAAAGTTCTGAATTGCTGTCTCTTCCTCCTTATATTCCTTCTTCCACCTCCACCTAGCCATATCCTCCTCTCTCCAGCTCCCTAGTGCTGGGATTAAAGGTGTATGATCCCAAGTGCTGGTATCAAAAGCATGAGTGCTGTTACTCTTTACTCTTGTGTAGGCCAGGGTGGCCTTGAACTCAGAGAGATCTCCATCTGCCTGTCTCCTGAGTCCAGGTATTAAGGTGTGTGTCACCACTGCCTGGCTTCCACAGCTAACTAGTGTGACTGGATTTGCTTTCTGATACTTCAGGTAATCATTTTTAATAATATTTTTTATTGTTAATTACTCATATTTACATATCCATCTCCCCATTCCCTCCCCCTCCCATCCTCCCAGGTTCCCCACCCAACCCATCCCCCGACTCTTCCCCAGGGATAGTTCGGCCCTCTACCAAGGACCTTCAAAGTCTGTCATATTGTTTGGGGGAGGTTCTAGACCCTCCTTGCTGTATCCGGGCTGCAATAGTAACCCTCCATATGGAATGGGCTCCCAAAGTCCATTTGTGCTCTAGGGATAAAGACTGACTCCTCTGTTAGAGGAGCCATAGACTTGTCTTGGACTCCTAGCTGGTACCCACATTCAGAGGGCTTGGTTTGGTCCAATGCTGTTTCTCCAGCTTTATGACTGGGATCTCCATTCTATCAGTAGGCCAGGTCCACTGTTTCTGCAGGTCTCCCCATCCTCATCTTGGCTCCTTTGCTCAACCCTCCTCCCTCTCCACAACTAAATTCCAGTATTATGGTTCAGTGCTTAGCTGTGGGTGCCTGTTTCTGCTTCAAACAGCAACTGGATGAAGACTCTCCTTCCTCTCCTGGCCCCTGGGCTCCAATTTGGTCAGGGGTTCTTGCCGCTATCCCCTTCTTTGAGGGACTATACAATCTTCTCTTGGGGTCCTCCTTGTTTCCTAGCTCCTCTGGCAGTGTGGAATGTAGGCTAGTGATCCTTTGCTCTATGTCTAAAAATCAAAAAATGAGTGAGTACACACCATGTTTATCTTTTTGTGATTGGGTTACCTCACTGAGGATGATTTCTTCTAGTTCCATCCATTTGCCTGAGAATTTCAAGATTCCATTGGTTTTTCCTGCTGAGTAGTACTGTATTGTGTAAATATACCACATTTTCTCTATCCATTCTTCAGTTGAGGAGCATCTAGGTTGTTTCCAGGTTCTGGCTATTACAAATAATGCTGCTATGAACATAATTGAACCTATGTCCTTATTGTATGAGTGTGCATTCTTTGGGTATATGCCCAAGAGAGGGATTGCTGGATCTTGAAGTAGACTGATTCCTATTTACCTGAGAAACTGCCATACTGATTTCCAAAGTTGTTGTACAAGTTTGCACTCCCACCAGCAATGGAGGAGAGTTCCTCTTTCTCCACATCCTCTCCAGCATAGATTGTCATTGGTGTTATTGATTTTAGCCATTCTGACAGGAGTAAGATGGTATTTCAGAGTTGTTTTGAGCTGCATTTCCCTGATGGCTAAGGATGTTGAGCACTTTCTCAAGTGTCTTTCAGCCATTTTGGATTCCTCTGTTGAGAATTCTCTATTTAGTTCTGCACTCTATCTTTTAATTTCATTGTTTGGTGTTTTGGTGGCTAGCTTCTTGAGTTCATTGTATATTTTGGTGATCAGCCCTCTGTCAGATGTGAGGTTGGTGAATATCTTTTCCCATTCTGTGGACTGGTGTTTTGTCTTGCTGACTGTGTCCTTTGCTTTACAGAAGCTTCTCAGTTTCAGGAGGACCCATTTATTAATTGTCCATCTCAATGTTTGAGCTACTGTTGTTATGTTCAGAAAGCGGTTTCCTGTACCAGTTTGTTCAAGGGTGCCACCTACCTTCTCTTCTAAGAGGTTCAGTGTGGCTGAATTTATGTTGACATCCTTGATCCATTTGGACTTAAGTTTAGTGCATGGGCGATAGATATGGATCAATCTGCAATCTTCTACATGTCCGAATCCAGTTATGCCAGCACCATTTGTTGAAGATGCTTTCTTTTTTCCATTGTATAAATTTAGCTTCTTTGTCAAAAATCAGGTGTTCATAGGTGTGTGGGTTAATATCAGGGTTTTCAATTCGATTCCATTCGTCAACCTGTCTATTTTTGTACCAATACCAAGCTGTTTTCAGGAATATGGCTTTATAATAGAACTTGAAGTCAGGGATGGTGATGCCTCTGGAAGTTTCTTTATTGTGCAGGGTTGTTTTGGCTATCTGGGGTTTTTGCTTTTCTGTGTGAAGTTGAGTACTATTCTTTCAAGGTCTGTGAAGAATTGTGTTGGGATTTTGATGGGAATTGCATTGAATCTGTCGATTGCTTTTGGCAAGATTGCCATTTTTACTATGTTGATCCTACCTATCTAAGAGCATGGGAGATCTTTCCATTTCTGGTATGTTCTTTAATTTCTTTTTTTTTAAAGATTCAAAGTTCTTACTATACAGGTCTTTCTCATTTTTGGTTAGTGTTACCCCAAGATATTTTATTTGTTAGTTGCTATTGTAAAGGGTGATGTTTCTCTGATTTCTTTCTCAGCACATTTATCTTCTGTATATAGCAGGGCTACTGATTTTTTTGAGTTAATCTTGTATCTTGCCACTTTGCTGAAGCTGTTTATCAGATGTAGTAGTTCCCTGGTAGAGTTTTTTGGGTCACTTATGTAAACTATCATATCATCTGCAAATAGTGAAATTTTGACTTTTTTCTTTCCAATTTGTATCCCCTTGATCTCCTTTTGTTGTCTTATTGCTCTAGCTAGAACTTCAAGTACAATATTGAAGAGATATGGAGAGAGTGGACAGCCTTGTCTTGTTCCTGATTTTAGAGGAATGGCCTTGAGTTTCTCTTCATTTAGTTTGACGTTGGCCGTTGGCTTGCTGTATATTGCTTTTATCATGTTTAGGTATGTTCCTGTTATTCCTGATCTCTCTAAGACCTTTATCACGAAGGGATGTTGGATTTTGTCAAAGGCTTTTTCAGTATCTAGTGAGATGATCATGTCATTTTTCTTTTTCAGTTTGTTTATATGGTGGATTGCATTGCTGGATTTTCATATGTTGAACCGTCTCTGCATTCCTGGGATAAAGCCAACTTGATCCTGGTGGATGATTTCTCTGATGTGTTTTTGGATTCGATTTGCCAGTATTTTGTTGAATATTTTTGCATGATGTTCATTGTTCTGAAATTCTCTTTTTTTGTTTTGTCTTTGTGTGGCTTGGGTACAAAGGTAATTGTAGCCTCATAAAAAGAGCTTGGTAATGTCCCTTCTGCTGCTATTGTGTGGAACAATTTGAGGAGTACTGGTATTAGCTCTCATTTGAATTTCTGGTAGAATTCTGCAGTTAATCCATCTGGCCCTGGGCTATTTTTGGTTGGTAGATTTTTGATGACTGCTTCTATTTCATTAGGGGTTACAGGTCCTTCAGGTAATCTTCATTAAATCATAAATAATGTATTACCACACACGTGCACACACACACACACACACACACACACACACACACATACACTAGATATCAGTGAGTAGAGTAAGATTAAAATGATTTTGGTCTTGGTCATATTGTACTATCCAAAATTTTTGGAGTTCTCACATGTTGGTTTTACCTCAGAGATAAATAAACATTACTTAAAAATTGTTGTAAATAAATAGTGGCAAGTAAATAAAAATATGGGAAGTCCCGGTTTAGATCTAAGATGTCCCCTCAAAGATCATGTGCTGTAGGCTTGGTTGCCAGGTGATGGACCTTTGGGAAGTGATTGGATCCTGAGGGTCTGGACTTCATTGGTGGATTAATCCATTGATGGTTCATAATTCCATGGGCTACGGGCAGGTATTAGACACTCAGGAGGTGGGGAACAGTGAAGGGAGTGGACCCTTCCTCACTTTCTCTCTGCTTCCCTGCTATGATGAAGTGGGGATCAGCCATGATGTTCAGCCTTTCCTCAGGACCACGGTACCTACTGAGCGTTGAATATGCTCTGTGGATATCGCTCCAGATGATGGTGGCTCTGATGACACACCTTTTGAACCAAGCAAAACAACGACACATAAAACACACAGAAGGACTGGAAAGTGGAACAGTGACTAAAAGCACTTGTGGCTCAATTGTGAGGACCTGGGTTAGAACACAAACACCTGCAGCTCACAAACACCTGTAAATCCAACTTCAAGGGATCTGACAGCCTCTTCTGGACTCTTTGGGCACGTATACGCACATGCACATATTCTCATACAGACACATGAACACATAAATTCTAAAATCATAAAATGGGAACAAACTGAGTGGATGCACAGGGTTTTGCATCTGCTGTTGAGAAAATAATTCCAAACACAAACACTTAGAAGGAAAATCAACAGCTGAGTAATACTGCATTGTGGACTTGTACTATGTTTTCTTTATCCATTCTTTTTCTTACTTGTTTTCAGTTTCTGTCTATTATGAATAAAGCCACTATGAACAGAGTTGAGCAAGTGCCTTTGTCATAGGAAGGAGCATCCTTTGGGTATATGCCCAAGAGTGGTATAGCTGGGTGTTGAGGTAAATCAATTCTCAGTTTTCTGAAGAAGCACCATATTGATCTCCATACGGACTGTACAAGTTTGCACTCCCACCAGCAATGAGGAAGTGCTCCCCTTGCTCCATCATGAGCTGACATTTGTGTTATCAATCTTAGCCATTCTGATAGGTGTAAGATGGAATCTCAAAGCAGTTTAGATTTACACTTTCTGAATTTCCTCTACTGAAGATTCTCTCTCTAGATCTGTACCCATTTTTAAATTGTATTTTGGTTTTCTTGATATCTAGTTTCTTGAGTTCTTTATATGTATGTATAACAATCTTATTTTACATATAAATCCCACATTCCATCACCCTCTCATCCTACCATGCCCCCCACCGACCCCCAACCCACCCCTCAAGGATAGCGAGGCTTTCCATGGGGGAAGGAGTTATTTATATATTTTGGAAATTATTTCTCTGTTGGATGAGGAGTTTGTGAAAATCTTTTCCAATTCTGTAGGCTACCATTTTGTACTATTGACAGTTTCCTTGGTCTTACAGAAGTCTTTAGGTTTTATGAAGTCTCATTTAGTAATTGCCCATCTTAGTGCCTGTGCTATTGATGTTCTATTCAGAAAGTTGTCTCCTGTGCCAGTGCGTTCAAGGCTATTCCCCAGTCCCTTTCTATCTGGTTCAGTGTATCTGTTTTAATGTTGAGGTCTTTGGACCACTTGAACTTAAGTTTTGTGTAGGGTGATAAATATGGATCTGTTTGTGCTCTTCTACATGAAGACATCCAGTTAGACCAGCACCATTTGTTGAACATGATGTTTTATTTCCCATTGTGTCTTTCTGTCTTCTATATAAAAAAATCAGGTGTCTATAGGTGTGTGGATTTGCCTGGTTCTTCAGTTTGACTCCATTGATCAGTATGTCTGTTTTTATGCTAATACAAGGTAGTTTTTTAAAATCACTATAGGTCTGTAGTACAGCTTGATCAGGAATGGAAATATTTTAGAAGTTCTCTTATTGTACAGAATTTTTTTTAACTATCCTGTTTTTTTTCCATATGAAGTTAAGTATTGTTCTATAAAGAATTGTATCGGAATTTTGATGGGGATGGTGTTGAATCTGTAGATTGCTTTTGGTAGGATAGCCATTTTTACTATGTTGATACTCCTGATCCATGAGAATGGGAGATCTTTCCATCTTCTGATATCTTCTTCAATTCTTTCTTCAAAGACTTGAGGTTTTTGTCATACAAGACGTTTGCTTGCTTGGTTAGAGTTACACCAAAATATTTTATATTATTTGTGGCTAATATGAAGGCTGCTGTTTCCCTGATTTCTTTCTCAATTCATTTGTCATTTATGCATGGGAGGGCTACTGTTTTCTTTCTTTTTTTTTTTGAATTAATCTTGTAGCCAGAAACTTCAATGAAAGTATTTACCAGATTCAGGAGTTTCCTGGTAGAATTTTTGGGGTCACTTATGTATACTATCATGTCATTTGTCAATAGTGATGCTTTGACTTCTTTATTTTTAATTTTTATCTCCTTGATCTCCTTCAGTTGCTTTATTGCTCTTCCCAGGACTTCAAGTACTATATTGAATAGATATGGAAAGGGTGAACAGACAGCCTTCCTGTGGAATAATCCTCTTGCACACTGTAAAAATGTTGTTTAATAAAACACTGATAAGCCAGTAGCCAGACAGGAATTATATGGGGTGACCAAACTAAAGATGATGGGAAGGAGAAGGGTGGAGTCAGGAGACACCAACCAGACTTGGAGAGAGCAAGATGGGCATGCTGTACTGAGAAAAGTTACCTCCATGTGGCAGAGGAGAAATAAGAAATATGGGTTAACATAAAATGTCAGAGCTAGTTAATAATAAGCCTGAGCTGTCGGTTGAGCATTTATAAGTAATATTAGGCCTATGTGTGGTAATTTGGGTATCGGATGCCAGGTATTAGGGACTGAGTGGCTCTGAGACAGGGAACTTCTGCCTATGATGCCCTGTCTTGTTCCTGATTTTAGTGGTAGTGCTTTGAGTTTCTCTCTATTTAATTTGATGTTGGCTATAGGCTTGTAGTCAATTTCCTTTGTTATGTTTAGGTATGTTCCTTGTATCTCTTATCTCTCCAAGAGTTTTATCATGCAGGAGTTCTGGATTTTGTCAAAGGCCTTTTCAGCATCCATGAGATGATCACACAGTTTTTTCTTTCAGTTTGTTTATATGGTGGATTACATCGACAGTTTTTCATATGTTGAACCATCCCTGCATCTCTGCAGTGGAGCTTATTTGATCACAGTGGATGATCTTTTTCATCCATTTTCTTGG
Source organism: Cricetulus griseus (assembly GCF_003668045.3). Taxonomy (NCBI): domain Eukaryota; kingdom Metazoa; phylum Chordata; class Mammalia; order Rodentia; family Cricetidae; genus Cricetulus; species Cricetulus griseus. The sequence continues at coordinate 33,620,997 of NC_048595.1, read as the reverse complement.
ATTCAGATTCCAAATATTTTATTTAGTATTTTTGCATCTATGTTTATGAGAAAAATTGTCCAGCAATTATCTTTCATTGTTGAAATTTTGTGTGGTTTGGGTATCAGGGCAACTGTGGCTTCGTAAAATGAACCTGGCAATATTCTTTATGTTTCTATCTTGTGGAATAATTTGAGGAGGATTGACATTAGCTCTTCTTTGAAACTCTGGTAGAATTATGCATTAAGAACTGCCTTGGGATTTTTTTTGGGGGGTTGGGAGACTTTCAGTTGTTTTGTATCTGTTGAGATTTGATTTGTGACTGAGTGTGTGGTCAATTTTGGAGAAAGTTCTATGAGGCACTGAGAATAAGGTATATTCTTTTGTGTTTGCCCCAGTTAGGGGCTGGGGTAAGGTGACAAGGATGGTGGTGAATCAGGGATAGGGTGGGCAGGCACTGAGAGAGTGTTGAAGGTCCCCAGGCAAGCAGCCTACCTGGACTTCTGGTGGCCCGCATGGACTCTGTTAAGGCAGGGAGTATTTGAATAATTTTTAATATCAGAAATCATATCTTTTTTAGCCCAAACGTTTTTTTAACCCTACAGGAAGTTTTCAAGTCTGTCTGTTCTGCTTTTTGCTCCAAATTCCTATTGTAAACCTAGCTACAACATGCTAGCAATAGCCATGCCATAGATGGATGCTAAACTGCCTTAAATATTATCTTTACCAGACTACCTCTCACTTTTAAATTCAGATTTATATAAAAGCTCAGGAAACAGACAAAACATAGATAGTAAAAAAGGGAAAGGGGGGGAGACTAACTTCTGGAGATAGGAGCAGTGGGAGAGAGGAAAGAGAGGCAGAGAGAGAGAAAGAGAGGAACACACAGACAAAGAGAGGGAGGGAAAGAGAGAGAAGGATAGGAGGTGGGAAGGGCCCTTTTAAAAGAGGACATAGTGAATAGGCACAGGTGGTGCTCTTAGTGGTTGCAGCTGAGAGTGTAACCTGTCAGAACTCCAAGGGTAGGCCAATACAAATGCCTAAATACTAGTAATTGTAGTGTTTCTTTAGCCCATATCTATAAGCTTCCAATCCCATCATAAACAGTTTCAAGAACACATAAACTACAAGTCAGGTTTGGTCACAGAAATGAGTCTGCACTTTTTTTTAGACAGGGTCTCTCTGTAGCTCTGGTTGTCCTGGAACTTACTATGTTAACCAGAGACCCATCTGCCTTTGCCAAGGATAAAAGGCATGTGCCACCAGGCTCAGCTTGACTTCACTTGTTTTATACTAATGTTTGCAAAGCTATGACCTAAAACCTGAGATAACAACTGAAAAAAAGATTTATTTTGTCCCATGTTTTTGGAGGGTGTGGTAAAATTTGTTTAGTCCCATGAGCATGGGCAGTACATTGTAGCAGTGGGAGCTTATAACAGAAAAGAAAACTTTGCAGAAGACATGAAGTAGAGATGAAGTAGGAATCAAGAACAGGTGTAGCCTTCAAAAACATTTCCCCTGTGGTTTTCTGCCTTCATCCAGACGTTACCTTCTACAGTTCCAATAGCCTCTTAAAACAGTATCATCTTCTAGGAAGCAAGCCTTCAGCACACGAGTCTATGGGAAACATTTAATATTCATGCTATAACAGTTACTATGTAATGATGGAGAGATGAGTTTATCTAGAAGAATAAACTTAAGTTTTGAACACCTAATTTTATAAAACAAGTACAATTACAGCTAAAAATAAAGATAAGGTATGGTACCATAACATAGGGGATTTCAGTTTTCTTTCCTTTAATAAAAAAATTAACAAGGAAACAGACTACACTGTAGATCAAATGGACGTAAAGAACACTGACACAATCTTCTTTCCAAAGACTATAAAATACACTTTGAACTTTCTCTCAAATAGATAAAATCCTAGACCACAAAGCAAGTCTTAACAAACTAAAAAAAGGAATACTCTACTGTATATTTTAAAAATCACAGTGGAACAAAATTAGAAGTCAAAATCATGGAGACTGTACAACATACTTTTGAATGAACAGTGGGCATTGTGGAAGTCAGGGATTTTAAAGAATGCCTTGTTATAAATGAAAATGGAAATACAGCACACAGAAACTTTTGTGTTACAACAAGAGCAGTGTTAAGAAAGTTTATGGCAATGAGCACCTACTTCAAAAAAACAGATTTCTCAATGTCTCAGAAAATAGAAAACAAACAATCCCCAAATTAGCATATATAAATGGGAAGAGACAGAGGCAAACTCAAAGCCATCTCAGCCCACAGTAAGGCATATCAATAATGGCAGAGATGAGAAAAGTCATCGTGATATCAGGATTCATGATGTCTAAGCCTCCTTCTGCTTGTGCTTCTATAATTATTTCTGGAAACCAATTCTCAGTTTCCCAGCCTCGAAGACATGATTTTGGGAAGCTATATCTAGTTCCAACATTTTGTTTTCTGTGGAGGACCTAAATAGGGCCAGAAGAGTAACTGAAAATTGGGTACTGGTGTTGGCTCCTTTGCTGTCCTCACCTCCAGGTGCTGAAATGGAGACTTGAGTTCAGGGGCCAGTTTTTACATCCCTCCAGGAGTTGTGGCCTCTCCTCCAGTCTTGAGTTTCCTTTGGGATGCATTTATCCCTTTTCTGCATCACAAGTGTAACCCTGTAGAACCTTCTTCTGAGTAATGGGCTCCCTCAGGACTGGAAAGCCCTTGAGATAATACTGGGATCCAACTTGGCTGCAGCCATAGGGACTCTTTGATCCCTGATACCCATGGGTCTCATTAATACAACAGTCAGGGCATCATCTAGGGAGCTGTTGAGACTCAGTAGCTCTGGAGAGTGGCTGAAGTAGGGCCCTCTTACAACCCAGTACCTGGATTCTGGAACTGTCTAAGGCATTTGCAAAACATGGGTATGAAGGAGGGGTGTACACTGCACCTGGACTCAGGAAGGGGAGATAGGTAAGGAGTTCAAAGGATAAGACAAGCCCCTGAGAAGTTAATTCCCATCAGTTTGCTGCAAGCCATTGCTCCAACACTATGATACATCAGGATGGCACTGGAATAGCAGAGTCCATTAAAGAAAGGTTTTTGGTGATGGTGGAGGTGGATTGTGTCTCTCAGTAGCTGTGCACTACCAGGCAAGTTACTCTCTGCCTCATCCCCATTTTCTAAACCTTCAGAAAAAAAACCAGCTTGTAATGATAAACTAATATAATAGTAATAAATACTATTTTGAACACTCTGTTCCAGGCACACAATTAAGCAAATTTCCATCAAATGCTTTAGTTAATTATTATCTGTACCCTTTGAGATGGGTTCTGACTTCTAGATGAGGATGGAAACACAAGGAATTTAGGCAATTTGCCCCAGGATATTCTGGTAATTCTCAATCAGGACTAGCATCCAGCTCCTGTTCTACTGTCCATGCTCTTCATGATAGCCTGCCTTTAATGTAAGGTAACCAGGTCATGCTCAGGGAAAAGGTGCTTCTGTCCTTGTCTATCCCTCACCTCAATCCCATCTCACTAGCATTGGTGGAGAAGCTCATTTGAGAACGATAAAAACTATCAGCATGTTCTTGATACATTTCCACAACATTTTTTGTTCATATCAGTTAACAAATAGCCAAGGATAGAACTCTAGTTGTGTCTGTGCTGATAGTTGACAACCTGGTTGAGAACATCCAGGTAATGGGGCAACCACTGGACATAATGCACTATTGTACATGGACATAATTTCAGTCATCTATCTAAGATTCGTTATCCCTGCCCATGCTATGTGGTAAGAACTAGAGACAGATGAGAGAGGTGAGAATTTTCATATTTAAGGAACTCTACAGACCAGTGTGTGTGTGTGTGTGTGTGTGTGTGTGTGTGTGTGTGTGTGTGTGCGCGTGTGTTAGCATGGCTATGGGCAGTAATTCAAAGATCCAACCAGAAGACAGGAAGAAGCAGGATGGGAATCATGAAAGACTACCATGATTATAATTTTACCAAGAAAAAGAAGCAGGAAAGAGTTACTCATTCAACAAGATGAGTAATTAAATATGTAACAATAACTGCTGTTCAATGCTATAGTATCACATACACCCCTAAAGTCCATCAGTATTCACGAGACCTTCAAAGTCTGTGCTATTATCCTAGTTTTGTGGGTACTGAGATAGGGGCTAATGGCTTTGTATAGTTTGTGCCTATAGTACTATAGTCTATAGTAGACTCTAACTATATATAATTTTCTTTTACTTCAGAGCCTCTACTGCTTTCCTGACAATACTGCCCCACATCTTCGTGAAATAGGCCCTATTGAGAGGTCAGCAAATGAAGTAGTCTGTCTAGAGTGTCAGCCAGAAAACCTTCCCTGTGTTGAATTACTGGTGCATGAATTGGAGAGTGTTTTGGGCAACCGGTGGGTGCCGCTTAACTGATGGACCTGTTTCCTCAGTTTTAAGATTGTGTAATGGTAGATAGACATAGTTATTTAGTGGGGTGATTATGGAAAACTGACTAAGTGGCAGAGCCATTCTCCACCTGGAAGCCCCCCCCCCCCACCACAGTTGTAGAAATGCAAGAGGAAGTCCCTGAAGGTCAGCCTTCTGCCTAGCCCATAGGAACCAAGCTTCAGAACCAAGGACAGTGCCATCGTGCATCAAGAGGCTGGTACCCAGCCCATTTGACACATAAATCCCTACTGTGTGCTAGGCATTGCCCTAGAATCTACTAATACTCAATGTGATATATGAAGAATCAAGAGAAGAAAATCTCCTGTATTCTTGCAAAGGAAATTGAAAAAAACCCATAAATTATGTATTACATTAGAAAGTGCTATGAAGAGAGGTAAAATGGGAAGTAGGAATAGAGCATGAGGTGCTCCTGTCTCAAACAGAGTGGTCAGGAAGGACTTAGACATTCTCTGAGAAGACCACACTTGAGCCAACACTTGTAGGAAGTGAGAGTGCAATCCAAGGAAAAATAATTTCCAACACTGGAAACAGAATTCTAAAAGAGTGCAGAAGTAGTAGTATTCTTTGAGTGAGGAGCAGCAAAGAGGAGAGTAGTGGAGCAGATGGAGAAGTAAGAGGTGGAAGTGAGGACTGGGAAGTGTTGTGTGATCTTAAAGCACTCAGAGGACTTTGGTTTTTCCTGGTGACTCAAGAAGCCACTAGAGGGCCGGCAAGATGGCTCAGTGGGTAAAGGAGCTTGCTGCTAAGCTGCCTATCCAAGTTTGATCCCCAAACCCACTTGGCAGAAAGATAAAGCTAACTCCTTCAGGTTTTTCTTAGACCTTCACAGGTATGCTGTGGTGTGTATGTGACTACATATAAATGTGCACAAGCGTGTGAGTGCACCCACATACACACACATACACACATACACGAGAGAGAGAGAGAGAGAGAGAGAGAGAGAGAGAGAGAGAGAGAGAGAGAGAGAGAGAAAGAGAGAGGAGAGAGGGGAGGAGGAGGAGAGAGAGAGAGAGAGAGAGAGAGAGAGAGAGAGAGGGGGGGGGGAGGGATGGAGAGTGTAATACTTTTTATAAGAAGTCACCAGACTTGGGGGGTGGGTTATTGCTTTAAGTCTACATCTCATTCTATAGCCCAAGTTGGTTCTGAACTCATGCCTGCCTCTGCCTTCCGAGTGCTGGGATCTCAGGTATGTGTCACCCCAACAAGCTTCACTGGAGGATTTTAATAAGAGCATTTACATGATTACCCTTTTAACATATTCATTTGAAGTAACTGTATAGAGAGAAGACTTTGGGAAAAGAGGAGGAAACGTGGGAATATTCAGGCGATACTGCAAAACTCATGGCAGGAAAGGATAATAAATCAGGTAGTGGTCATAATGGTGGATATGGTGAGAAGTGATCTTTTCTTTCTCATGTTTGAGAGGCAACAACAACATTTTCTGATGTGCTGTACATGAGGTGTGTGAGAAAGAGAATGCTGGAAAGACCTTGGGGTTCTTTTGTCACTTTAGACCCCTCCAAAGATAAAATCACCACTGAGTTGAGAAAGATGATGAGAAGAACAGTCCTGCAGAGGGCACTGGGAGTTTGGTTTAGAAATTTTCAGGTATAATTTGTTCATTGTACATCCCAGGGGAGGTAGATATTAAGAAACCAGCTGTATCAATGGATCTAGATGGAACTACGTTTCAGATTGATTGATCAGCATCAAAAGTCAGCATTCTTAGCAGTTGAGTGTGAATACAAATTCAAACCCACTGGCCCCTGTTCTAGAGTACCTCTCTACTTCAACACAAACATTACAATCATCTCCACCTTCATTTTAGGCTTAATTCTGCCCATGGTTTTATGGAATGTGATTTTAACCTAAATTGAAAATAATCTGCCTTTAACTTTCTGTGCAGAATCTTATATACTGTGATTATAATCTAAAATTTGAACATTTTATATTAAAAATCCCTTCATCTTCTGATGTGAAATATTTTCTTTCTGTCCTCTAACACTGACTAGGCAGGTTTTGGTTTCCCACACAATGACATCTAAAGTTTATGTGCAGTGCATTTGCTAAATTCTTCATGAAAATGGTGTGGGAGAAAAGAACTTCGAATGGTAAGGTTTGGGTCCTGGCTCTGCCACATACCAAATTTTAACTCTCTAATTCTTTGTAAAGGAAAAAGGCAGTTCTGACCTGAGTGGATTGTGGTGACAATCAGATAATATTAAGTAAAGCATTTCTTTTTACAGTATTTCTTTCAAGATCTGTGAAGAATTGTGTTGAGATTTTGGTGGGAATCACATTGAATCTGTAGATTGTTTTTGGCAAGATTGCCATTTTTACTATGTTGATCCTACCTATCCAAGAGCATGGGAGATCTTTCCATTTCCTGGTATCTTCTTTAATTTCTTTCTTTAAAGTCTCAAAGCTTTTTATACACAGGTCTTTTACTTGTTTCGTTAGTGTTACCCCAAGATATTTTATGTTGTTTGTGACTACTGTAAAGGATGATGTTTCTCTGATTTCTTTCTCAGCCCATTTATCATCTGTGTACAGTAGAGCTACTGATTTTTTTGAGTTAATCTTGTATCCTGCCACTTTGCTGAAGGTGTTTATCAGCTGTAGGAGTTCCCTGGTAGAGTTTTTTGGGTCACTTATGTAAACTATCATATCATCTGCAAGTAGTGAAATTTTGACTTTTTCCTTTCCAATTTGTATACCCTTGATCTCCTTTTGTTGTCTAATTGCTCTAGCTAGAACTTCAAGTACAATATTGAAGAGATATGGAGAGAGTGGACAGCCTTGTCTTGTTCGTGGTTTTAGAGGAATAGTCTTGAGTTTCTCTCCATTTAGTTTGATGTTGGCTGTTGGTTTGCTGTATATTGCTTTTATCATGTTTAGGTATGCTCCTGTTATCCCTGATCTTTCCAGGACCTTTATCATGAAGGGGTGTTGGATTTTGTCAAAGGCTTTTTCAGCATCTAGTGAGATGATCATGTGTTTTTTATTTTTCAGTTTGTTTATATGGTTGATTACACTTATAGATTTTTGTATGTTGAACCATCCCTGCATCCCTGGGATGAAGCCTACTTGATCATGGTGGATGGTTTCTCTGATGTGTTCTTTGATTCAATCTGCCAATATTTTATTGAGTATTTTTGCATCGATGTTCATGAGGGATATTGTTCTGTAGTTCTCTTTCTTAGTTGTATCTTTGTGTGGCTTGGTTACCAATGTAATTGTAGCCTTGTACAAAGAGTTTGGCAATGACCCTTCTGTTTCTATTTCATGGAGCAGTTTGAGGAGTACTGGTATTAGCTGTTCTTTGAATTTCTGGTAGAATCCTGCACTGAAACCATCTGGCCCTGGGCTTTTCTTGGTTGGGTGACTTTTGATGACTACTTCTATTTCATTAGGGGTTATAGGTCTATTTAAATTATTTATCTGTTCTTAATTTAATTTTGGTAAGTGGTATCTATCCAGAAAATTGTCCATTTCCTTTAAATTTTTAAATTTTGTGGAGTACAGGTTTTCAAAGTATAACCTGATGATTCTCTGGATTTCCTCAGCGTCCATTGTTATGTCCCCCTTTTCATTTCTGATTTTGTTAATTAGCATGCTCTCTCTCTGCCTTTTGGTTAGTTTGAATAAAGGTTTGTTTAACTTATTGATTTTCTCAAAGAACCAACTCTGTGTTTCATTGATTCTTTGTATTGTTTTCTTTGTTTCTACTTTATTGATTTCAGCTCTCAATTTGATTATTTCCTGGCATCTACTACACTGGGGTAAGTTTGCTTATTTTTGATCTAGAGCTTTCAGTTGTGCTGTTAATTCTCTAGTGTGACTATTCTCCAGTTTCTTCTTGTGGGCACTTAGTGTTGTGGACTTTCCTCTTAGCACTGCTTTCAAAGTGTCCCATAAGTTTGGATATGTTGTGTCTTCATTCTCATTAAATTCTAGGGAGTCTTTAATTTCTTTTTTATTTCTTTCTTGCCTCAGGGATGGTACAGTTGTGCATTGTTCAATTTCCATGAGTTTGTAGGAATTCTACAATTTGTGTTGTTGAGTTCTAACTTTAAACCAGATCCAATAGGATACAGGGGGTTTTTTCAATCTTTTCATGCACTTGTGTGTTTTCTTCTAAATAAGAGTTTTGTTTTATACAGCTTCTCACCTGAACCTTGCTATTTATCAGGCATAGTTAGTTGGACAATCTAAAAAGTCTGTAGTGGAATTTCTACTAAGTAACTAGAGCTAGGCAGGGCCAATTTAGATAGACTACTCTCTGGGCATGGGGAAGTGGGTGTTTTACCTTCAACTCCACATCTATGGATTTCACATAGCATTCCCCCATGGAGATTGCAAAGGAGTCAGTTATATGTCCTCTTCTCTCCTCAGAAGGAAGGCCATGCACAATCGAGGCTGGAAAAATCACAGTTCTGTAACCGAATTTATCCTCTTGGGTTTCTCCAGAAACCCCAGGACCAATTGGATCCTTTTCTTCCTCTTCTTCTTCCTCTACCTATTTACAGTCCTTGGCAATGGGCTCATTGTCACCCTGATTAGGATAGATGCACGTCTCCACACACCTATGTACTTCTTCCTCAGTATCCTCTCCATGCTGGACCTCAGCTATGCTACCACAACAGTGCCCCAGATGTTGGCTCATCTAGTAAGCAAGAATAAGACAATCTCTTACACTGGGTGTGTGATCCAGATGTACATTTTCTTGACACTAGGCATCACTGAGACCTGGATTTTTGCAGCTATGGCCTATGACAGATATGTTGCTATATGTTATCCACTCCATTATGGAGTTAAGATGAGCCAAACCCTATGCATAACCCTGGTGGCAAGCTCCGCCCTCTGTGGTCTCATCTGTGCCCTTGTCTACACAGTCTTTGCAATGAACCTTCCCTACTGTGGCCCCAATGAGATCAACCATTTCTTTTGTGAAATCCCTGCTGTCTTGAAGTTGGCCTGTGCAGACACATCCCTCAATGACCAAGTGGACTTCATTCTGGGTTTCATCTTGCTTCTGATACCATTATCCCTCATCCTAGCATCATACGTTCGTATTTTCATAGCCATTCTAAGGATTCGTTCCACCCAAGGGCGGATGAAGGCCTTCTCCACCTGTGCTTCACACATCACTGTGGTCACTATGTTCTGTATTCCATGCATGGTCATGTACATGCGACCTGGCTCTGAAGCCACCCCAGAAGACGACAAGAAGTTGGCATTGTTCTATAATGTCATTTCTGCCTTTCTTAACCCCATTATTTACAGCCTCCGGAACAAGGATGTCAAGAGGGCTTTTTTCAAGTTAATTGGAAGGGGTGAGGACACCCCATAGGCCATGGAGCAAGGATGCCTGCAGTGCCTCTCGTCTCCTGTGTTTGCCACTCACAGTTTCACTGAAGTGCCTGGAGTTAATGAGAGAGGATTCTCATGATGAGGGAAACACAAGAAGAAAAGACTTTTCACATCAGCTTGCTAATGATATATTAGGAAAAAGATTTAAAGAATTGTGCCCAAGATTTAGCCGTATCATTGACCTTCTATGACTATGGAAAAGTCACATTGGTTTGGAACAGTCACCTCGCTTCTCTGGGATTTAATTTCCAGTTGTCAAATTGTTTGGTAATATGCATTATGTCCAAATGATAATAATTAACATTTAATTTATGTAACAGTCACTCAGTGCTTTATGTTTTTTTCTTTCTTTTGTGGTGGTTTTCATTGCCATTTTTCTTTCCTCCTTCTCCTCTTTGCCTTGAGGTGGGGTCTCACTACATTGACTAGGTTGGTTTTGAACTTACATGCTTAAGTAATTAGACTCCTGGATATTTGGAAATACAGATGTGTACCTCTCTGCTTAACTCATAGGTATTTATTATTTTAACTCACATGTTAATTCTAGAGGTATGTGATATCTCCTTCATACAAATAAAGACACTAAAATACAAAAACACTAAATCATTTTCTGAGTATCATCAAGCTGGAAAGTGACATGGCTGAAATTTGAACCCAGGGACTAGTTTTAAGGCCCAGATTCTTATGCATTACACAACACGACTCTGAAACATCCAAGAGAGAATCCAAGGCTTAGATGAGACAATGAATGGCTATGACTGATGAAAATGAAAAGACTTAAGAATTTTACTCTAGCTGAGCAGGGCGGGGCACACCTTTAATCCCAGCACTCTGGAAGCAGAGGCAGGCGGATCTCCCTGTGTTTGAGGCCAGTCTGGTATACACAGAGACTTCTAGACAGCCAGAGTTATATGATGAGACCTCATCTCAAAAAAGGGAAGGGTTCTTATTCTCAGGTCATAATAGCAGGCCAGATCCCTGGAGTCTAGAGCTGTGCTGAGAAATCAGCCCTTCCTCACAGGAGTTCTGCAGCTGAGTAACAGATTGTTCAGGGCAGTAACTACATCTCAATATGTGTTTGTTGTGGGAGACTTTCCTCCTCATTCCACCCTCATCGTTGTTTTGAGTTGGTCAGCTCTGCTCTCAGACCTTCCCTTCCATGGGCCTCTCTCCTATTCTATTGTCTGCTCCAGTTGTGGTTCCCAGGCACACAGACTTTTACTTACAAGGGAGCATTTTGGTTTTAACAACCAATTTTCCATTCAATTTCCTCTACTGCCAGAGAGACATGAAACAGTGGGAAGGGCCTTTGACCTTGGCTTAATCTGTTGAGATCTTAAGAAATCAACTATACTCTTCAGAATCCTGTCCTCTTCTGATCCAAATAGGGATGATCCTATTGCTGTACTATAAAATTGTTTTAAACCACAAATTGGAAGAGAGATTTGCATCTAAATAATGATGTGTGTTACTACCTCAGAGCGATTCAAGTATTAATGGAAACACAAGTTTCTCAACCTTGGATGTCCATTCAGGTGTTATGGGGACAGTCATGGTAGCAATTTCCTGTATATACAGAGCAGAGAGAGAGAGAGAGAGAGAGAGAGAGAGAGAGAGAGAGAGAGAGAGAGAGAGAGAGAGAGAGAGAGAGAGAGAGAGAGAGAGAGAAAGAGAGAGAGGTTGATTTTAATGGGACATACT